>NC_084798.1:215551265-216218408 GCF_963169125.1 Humulus lupulus
CTGGGCCGGGACCGGGCTTGAGCCTTAGGTCCTATATATTGTACCCCCGGACCGTGTACATCCGGGCCGGGACCAGCTTGAGCCTTAGGTCCTACTGGGTTTGTACCCCCAGACCTTGTCAGTCTTGGTCGGGACTAGGCATGGGCCTTTAATTTCCTGCTTTGTTTTTGTTCTCGTATTTGTTCATACCGGAGATACCCCCCCCCCCCCCCCCAAGTGAGCGAAGACTGGTCTTGGGTCACTTGATTAGGGAAGGAGATTGGAATTTTCATTGTTTGATAATATTTCTTTATGACGTTTTGTACACGCCATTTTTATTATTCAAGGAATCTCCCAGAGGCGTACATTGTCTACAACGAAAATATAAAACTGAAACACGGTGTCCTGACTACTGATTGTACTTACGGAGATGTTCCGCGTTCCAGGCCCTTAGGACTTCCGTGCCATCGAGTCATTTTAAACGGTATGTTCCCGGACATACTTCGTGTTGAATTTTGTACAACCCTTCCCAATTCGGGCCCAGAACCCCCACTCCCGGATCTTGGGTTGTAGGGAAAACTCTTCGTAGGACCAGATCGCCGATTTCGATCCTTCAGCTTTTTACCTTTGATTTAAAATGCCGCGCGATCTTGCCTTGGGACATCTTCAATTGAACTTGTGACTCTTCCCGGATCTCCTCGATGAGATCAAGGGATTCCTGGAGTAAGGCATGGTTCTGGGCGGGATCGTACGTGTCTCTTCTGTGGGATGGGATGGCCGTTTCTACTGGGATGACGGCTTCGCACCCGTACACCATGGTCCGGTACGCCCACAACACGCAAGGCAACTCTTCGGGCCACTTGCTCTTGCAGGCTTGGAGATTTTTCTTCAATGTTCCTTTCAAGATTTTGTTGACAGCCTCTGCTTGCTCGTTCGCTTGAGGCCTGGTGACTTCGGAGAATCTTTTGACGATACCATGTCTTTCACAGAAATCCATGAAGTGGATGTTGTTGAATTGCTTCCGTTGTCGGACACAATCTTGTAGGGGAGCCTGTACCGGCATACGGTGTTGTTGATGACGAAATCCAAGGCTTTCTTCGAGGTGATTGTATTCATGGGCTCCGCTTCAACACACTTGGTGTAGTAGTCGATGGCCACGATGGCATACTTCACCCCTCCTTTCCTGGTCGGGAGCGATCCTACTAGGTCGATCCTCATACCTCGAAAGGCCAGGGACTCGTCATCAAGGTTATTTCTGTTGGAGGGGCTCGCGGGATCTTTGCATACCTTTGGTACTGCTCGCATTTGCGGACATAATCGACACAGTCTTTCTTCATGGTTGGCCAGAATTATCCTTGGCGCAGGATCTTTTTGGACAAACTATGTCTGGCTGTGTGATTGATCACCAAAATGTAACATGCAAGTATACGCGGTCTAATCAAGTAATATATGATAAGTCAAGTGTCGATCCCACGAAGACTGATATTAATCACCAACAATTAATCTCTAATTCTAATTGATTTGATTAATAATTTCAGATTGACAATTAAAATAATTATTACTAAAAATTAGGAAACTACTAACACTTAAATAAATGCAGTAATAAGAGTTGATTTAATTTAATAGAAGCAAAAGTTAGGGCTTTAGTTTCATCAACTTTCCACTTATGATTTCTAATCAATTCTCAAGATTTCTTAATTCTATTGTGGTAGCAGATTACAATTATATATTATAGTCTTGTTAGGATCTATAATTCTCTACAATATATTATTTCCTACATCTCTGTGGTAAATCAATATATTGCAGGCTTTAAGCACATAATCCCTAAACTACACAATTCATAAAAGTACTTTCGGCCAATATGAAATTGTGATTATTTATCTATAGCATAATTACCCTTTTCTTTTCAGAGTTTAGGTTAAAATCATATGAACATGTAAATGATGATCAAACATTCACAAGCATTAAGCATATGATAAATAATCCACAGCAGAAGAAAGAAATTCAGGAAAATTTCATTAAGAAATCAAAGTTTCAAGAAGAATCCACTAAAACCCTAATAACAAGATTAGTTCAAAGCAGACATAATGACATCAATCAAATTAAATATAAACATAAACATCAGTAGAGAAATTACAAAAGAGAATAAGAATTCAAACTTTAGGTCCTCAATGTTTTTCTTCTACCTCCAATGACTTATCTCTCTCTAATTCTGAATAATCCCCCTAATAATTAACTCTAAAAACGTATTTAAACCAAAACCCTAAAAAAAATAACAAATTCGACAATCTGAAAAATCACCCTCAGCCATACGCGCCGCGACCCTTGCATTCGGGCACCGCGGCGCGCATCTATGCCCAGCATGCCGCTCTCTGACTTCAGCAAGCGCCGCGGTGCACCCCTTAGGCGCCGCGGCCCTTCAAAAATCCCAGAAATTGCCTTTCTCTGTTTCGCCCTTGCGCCGCAGCTCTCCATTCAAGCGCCGCGGCCCCTCTAATTCTTCTAAAATCCGGATTCCAAACTCCAAATCTACCAATTATCTCCACAAATGAGTCTTCAATTTTCTTCTTGTCCTATTTTTAGCACAAATTTCCCAATTTCAGCTACTTTTTCTGTCATTTTCCAAGCTTCACGATTTCTTCTCCTATTTCCTGAAAACATACCAAAACAAGCATAATACCGCAACACACTCCACCAAAAATGACTCAAACTTATCCTAAACACATGTTAAAACTATGCTAAAAACAGACTCATCAGTGATCTCCGCAGAAACGTTCGTGCACTTCATGCATGATTGTGCTCAGTTCGGTCCCGGATACGCATCTGAGGTATGGCATGGATAACCCTCTGCGCTAGAGCTTTCCGCCCATCATGACGTATCTGTGGACCTGGTACTGAAGCTTCCTGGCTGCAGCCCTATCTGCTGGCAACCCTCCAGTTGTCAAGTAGAGGATAATGGGTCCCATCCAGAACGTGGAGTGGTCAATGAAGTTGATCGCGAAGGTTCGAATGCTAGGGATAGGGAGATGGTTGATCGGGACCAGCCCAGATAGCTCCATCTCGGCATCGGTGGCCAATTTCGCCAACGTGTCTGCGAACACGTTTTGCTTCCTGGGGATCTGGCAGATGGAGTGCCTCTTGAACGTTTGCAGCATTTCTCTCGTCTGAGTCACGTAAGCAGTCATCTTTTCCCCTTCGGTTTGGTATTCTCCCGAGACTTGTCGAACAACTAGCTGGGAATCGCTATAGATCTCCAGGTTCGCGGCCCCTACTTCCTTGGCTAGACGCAATTCGGCCAGCATGGCCTCGTGCTCAGCCTCGTTGTTCGACGCCTTGAAATGGAAGCGCAAGGAATTTTGTAACTGGTGCCCTTTTGGCGACACTAGGATGATTTCGGCCCCTGCTCCATTTTCATTCGAGGCTTCGTCCACGAACACCTTCCATACGGGCGCCGCGGGGGCTGCGGGATCATCCCCTTTGGTGATCCCGGAGCACTCCACAATGAAGTCGGCTAGGGCCTGCCCCTTGATCGAGACTCTAGGTATGTAAGCTATATCAAATTGACTCAATTCCATATCCCACTTCAAGAGTCTTCCTGATGATTCGAGTTTCTGCAACACTTGCTGCAAAGGATGGTTGGTCAGAACTTTTATGGCGTGGGCCTGAAAGTAAGGCCGGAGCTTCCGGGATGCCATTAGTAGACAAAATGTCAATTTTTCAATTACCGGATACCGTGACTCTACCCCCAATAACCTCTTGCTAACGTAGTACACTGGGAGTTGGGTTTTCCCGTCCTCCCGCACTAGTGCAGCGCTGATCGCGTGTTCAGTCACAGCCAAATAGAGGTATAGCGGCTCCTCGTCCACCGGTTTTGCCAGTATTGGTGCTTGGGCTAGATGCTCCTTCAGCTTTTGAAAAGCTTCTTCGCACTCGACTGACCATTTGACACGCTGGCTTCCCCGAAGAACGTTGAAGAACAGGAATCACTTGTCCGTGGCCTTCGAGACAAAACAGCTTAAAGCGGCTATCCGCCCGGTCAGACTTTGCACGTCTTTATGCTTCCGGGGAGAGGAAATTTCAACCAGTGCCTTAATCTTGTTTGGATTGGCTTTTATCCCCCGAAAACTCACTATGAACCCCATTAACTTCCCGGATGCCACGCTGAAAGTGCATTTTTTGGGATTCAGCTTCATCCCATATCTTCGAATGATCGCGAAGGCCTCGACCAAGTTGTTAGAATGTTTGCCGAAGGTTTGGGATTTGACCAGCATGCCATCAATATAGACCTCCATGTTCCGCCCCAGCTGGGCCCGGAACATTCAGTTGACTAGCCTTTGATGGTGGCTCCGGCATTTTTGAGCCCGAAAGGCATGACGATGTAGCAGTATACCCATTTGTCGGTCTGGAAACTGGTATGCTCCTGTTCTGCTACATGCATAGAGATCTGATTGTAGCCTGAGTAGGCATCCATGAAACTCAAAATCTCATACCCGGACGCCGCATCCACCATCTGATCAATCCGAGGAAGCGGGAAGCAATCTTTAGGGCAAGCCTTATTGAGATCCGTGAAATCGATGCATGTCCTCTAGGTCCCGTTCAGCTTTGGTACCAGAACCCGGTTGGCCAGCCATACGGGATATATAGCTTCACGAATGAAGTTGATCGAAGATAGCTTTTCGACTTCTAGCTTAAGGGGCTCTGCCCTTTCCATTCCCAGTTCCTTCATTTTTTGCTGGATCGGGGTCGCATCTTTGTTGATGTTCAAGGCATGGCAGATGATGTTGCGGTCGATCCCCATCATATCCAAATGAAACCAGGCTACGATGTCCTGGTTCTCCTTTACCTGGGTGATGATTGCGGCCCGGACCTCTGCCGTCAGATTCTTCCCGACTTGGATTACCCTAGTTAGGTCAGTGTCACTGATGCACATCTCTTCAATCTCGTCCATGGGTTCCAGTATGCGGTCGTCTCTTATCTGCGGGTCCAGCTCGTCCTCTTCCCGAACAATCCTCCCAGCTAGAGGAGGTGGAACCGGGCCGACGACTCCCTCGTGGAGTTCTTCCCGGACCATGTAGATAGGCCGGGCGAAAACGTGGTAGCATTTTTGGGCACTCTTCTGATCTCCCCGGATTGTTCCCACTCCTCTTTTATCGCAAGGGAACTTCATGCATAGGTGACAGATGGAGGTGAAAGCCCCGAACTCGACCAATGCGGGCCGACCAAAAATGATATTATAAGCAGTGGGATAGTCCACTACTACGAACATACAGAACTAGAACGAGCATTGCACCTCGTTCCCCAAAGTTACGGGCAATTGGATTTTTCCCATAGGGAGTATTGTGTCCCCGTTGAAGCTGTAGATCTGGGTTGGGCATGAGGCCAGATTTGTTTTGGTTAAGCCAATTGCGACGAAGGCAGGCTTGAACAGAACGTTGACGGAGCTTTCGTCATCCACCAGCACCCGGGACACCAATTTATTGGCGATCTGGGCGTTTATGACCAGAGGGTCATGGTGCGTGAAATGGACGTTATGGGCGTCGTCTTCCGTGAAGGTGATAGGGAGGTTCATCAGCTTCAGGCGCTGAGCCGGGGCCTGGACCAGAGCGCATACCTCTTGATCGTGGTTGAGCTCGCTAAGGTAGCGTTTTTTATCGTTCTGAGACGGACCTCATCGACGTCCCTCCTAGATGAGGTCCGCCTGAGAGGGTGGCCACATGGCCATCTATTCGGGGGGTGCGGTCCCGGACAGATAGGGTATTCCAGGCCCGGGTGCTTGCACAACGGGGGCCCCCTGAGGGGTCTGTGCTGCCAGACCCTTTGCGTACCCTCCCTGAGGCGGATACGTTCCAGGTGCACCCGAGACCGTGGACTGTACTCCCATGGGCATCCCTATCCACTGGTGGAGATGCCCCAACTTGATCAAATTTTTGATCTCATCCTTGAGTTGTCGACATTCTTCGGTCGTGTGGCCCACCTCCTTATGGTAGGCGCACCGTTTGCTAGTATCTCTCGGATTCCTTCCTCCTTTGAACATGGGGGTTGGCTTCTGGTAATGAACCCCCCTTTCCGTGTCCAGGAAGATGTTTTCCCTGGTGCCCACTAGGTTGGTGTACTCCCAGTATTGGGGCTCGTAGCCCCTCTTGCCCTTCTTAGCCGGCTCGGATCGATTTTGGCCCTTTCCGGATCTTTTCCCCCGGGAGGGGTTCATACTAACCTCAGTTCCTCCCGCCTGGGACAGCTGGGCTCCGACAGGGGCAGCGCTGTACCCGATCGGTGCAACTCCGTATCCGGAAAAAGGCGTGGACTAGGCCGGGGCATTCCCCGAAGAGGCAGGGCCATATACTGTGGGCGTGGCGAAGGTCATCCCAGGCGCGGCTGCCGATCCTGGTGCAAGCAGGAGAGTGACATATTGCTATGCCGGAAACTGCACCCAGTATCCCGGAAATGTTTGGGCATTGGACTGAGGTGCTGGCTGCCATCCGAACGCCTAGATTTGGGCCTCTTCCCAGTTAATAAATGTTATATTATTTTATAATATAATGTAAAATTATATTATATTATAATATAATGTTTTAGATTAAATAAATGTGACAAAGTGTGTCACATATTGTAACATATAATAGAGAGTTACAATATTTAGATATATGAGATATATCCAAATAATGTAACATATTTGGTGTTACAAATTTGTAACCTCCAAATATTACCCTTTATTGTGTAAATTGTTGTTACACAATATTGAGATGAATTTCATAAAGCCATATGTGATATGGCTGTTAGAGATATGATTTTAACCCCAATAATGTGTTTTGAGAGTTACAAAATCATTTGGGAGGGTTTGGACCCGTTTGGAAAAACAACACATTTTTTGTGCTGAATTTGGTTAGTGGCCGCGGCCACAGACCAAAACTTACCAAATTTTCAGTTTTTTCAATCTTTGTTGAACGGCTCAAAAAACTCAAATAACTCCCACATCTCATTTTTAATTCCATATTAATCCAATTAAACATTGGTAAAAGCCATGGGAGTTGGTGGAATTTGAAATTCAAAGGGTGTCTCTAAACTCTATAAATAGGAGCCTATAGCTCACTCGTAAGACACAACATTTCTATCCATTAGAGCACTTGGATAGAAACACCTTGAGGCTTGATAATTCCAGAAAGCTTTTCCAATATCTGAGAGAGATCCCTTAGTGCTTGAGTTAGGGGGAAATGAGCTTTTGGACAAAGGTTTTAAACCTTGTTCAAGTTGGTGATCCCCAACCCTCTTCACTTAGGTTGTGTAAGTGAGAGTTTGCTTGTGTTTCTGTTCTTCTTTTTATTCTATTGCTTTTCTTCTTATTCTCTTGTTCTATTTACTTGTATATTTTGTTTAAGAGTTGTAATCTTTTCTTTTGGTCTAAACACTTTATTTTATTTGTAATCTTTTGCTTAGAGTTGTATTCTCACTATTCTCTTCTTCATCAGCATCTTCTTCCTTTTCTTTGTTTATTTGTAATTTTCAGTTATAGAGTTGTAACCTTATTTAATCAATCTATTTTTATTTGTAATATTATTGCATAGAGTTGTAATTTTATAATCATTTCCATTGAGGCAATTTATATTTTCCTAACATTCAAAAGCTTAGCCCCATTGTTTGTTTCAATGGAAGGTGAGACTATCAAAATCATGAACCAATACCTAGTAGGGTGGAATAGGTTTCATGGATTCAATTAAACTTGGTGGTAAGACAAGGTAAGTGTAAATTTTATATAATAGTTATGAAATTTTATTTCATGTATTAGCATGTTTTCCAAATGTTGATATATGAATAATTGTGTAAATGTTAACATGTTAATATAATATGAGATACCTTGTAACATAGGTTACACATCAATTTGTGAAAGTTAAAGTGAACTTTTGAGAAGCTCTACATAATCTAGTGATTGTTAATCTTATGTGTATGCTATATGTGAGATAGTAGTACATACATTTGACATGAAAATTATGTTTTGAGAATTTATAAAGCATGATAATTAGGTAGTTTTTGACATGCCTATATATTGATTTTGTGAATCAATAGATATGTAAATTATTGTATGATATTTGTGATATACTTACAATATAATTATGAGATTCAAAATGCATGCTAATATGATGGATATATGTTGACAAATTATGTGAAATTTCTTTGAGACATAATTATGTTAATATATTGTAGAGTCCAAGAACTTTACTTAGCTAATTATTTAGTAGTATTATAGTATGTATAGTATTATCTTTGTAACTGTGGATTTTTGGTTCAGACCGGGAATTATTTGGACACTCATAGTAGTACTTATAGATTTTCTAAGTTTAACCTATAGTTTAAGAATATTAAGTTTAACCTAAGGTTTGATTTTATGACTGTTATTAAGGATAATATTTGTTATACTATAAGGTTTAGATGAGGACCAATAGGATTTTAAGCACATGTTATGAATGGATGATTAAGAATTAAGTATTTTGAGGATTAAATTTAATAAGGAGTAAAGTTTGAATGCTATAGGGTCAGTCAGTAGCTTTGAATACGTTGAGGGCTTAGTCAAGGCTGTTTACTCCATTCAAACTTAGCTAAAAATGTGTAATTTCGTGTTTAATTAATCAACGTGTGCCGATATATCGCAGCACGTAGATACGGAAAACACGAGACGATGCACGACTGCCTCGGGCATACTGGCCCAGGCGATATATTGCCTCCTTCAGTGTATTTTGAAATGTTTTGAATTCATTTTCCATTCAGCCATTCAACCTCTTGATAAGTCCAGCATCTTTTTGAACGAGTCTTCAACCTCTGCTGAACGATTATTCAAATTATTTTCACCTAAAAAGCTATTATTTTTATTCAAGTAAAATCAAGATCCTTTCATTCCTAAACTCTATAAATAGGACCTAGTACCCAGCCATTATTCATCTTTTGCTCTAAGTTCAGAGGCTGCAAGTGCTAAGTGAGTGTGAGAGTATAAACACCTGGGTTTGGGAATCATAAGCTTGATCATCATAAGCTTATCAAACACTTTGGGAAGTAAGGTTTTAGAGTATTTCGGTTTGAGGTATAGATTGGTCTTACAAGTCTTCAAGGTAACCCAAAACTCTAGTTCAATTCTGTATTTGTTTCTTTAAGTTCTCATAATCTTCTACTCAGCCTCTAACCTTAATCTTTATTTTGGTTAGGGAATCCAAGTTCTTGAGCACATAATTTTTGGTAAGTATGTGTCTCAATGATTTAGTCTTCCCATTCCTTTTCATCTCTTTTTCTTCATTAGACTCACTCTTTTCATATGATTATTAGGAGTGTTCCATATCCCGGTAACTTTGGTAAGGAAAATAGGATAGAATCTATATGTTATATGCTTGTGTTATCTTATGTTTTATGTTATGAAATATGTTATAAAATATATGTTATGATATGTATGTTGTAGGCTTGGGCATATGACCCATATGACTAGCAAGACCCCAATAGATTATGAGCATATGACCTACTTAGCTAGTAGGACCCCACTAATCTCATGGACATATGACTTGTCTAGTCTATGGGACCCCAAGTAATAATGGCCATTATAATAAGTGTATGTAATAAGTGTTATGATATGTCTTTATGATTATTATGAAATTCATGTTTATGACTATGTGTTAGATTTTCCTTGCTGGGCATTAGGCTCATTCCTTTTTGTTTTATGTGCAGGAAAATAGCTTTAGAGGCGGTAAGATTCGTGGACGCTTAGAGAATGTGTATCGATGGTGAATGGAGTCAAGGAGTCGAGAGTTCGATTTCTCGAGGATGTAGTCTTGTTTTACTTTTTATGGTTTTACATGTATTTTCCGCACTTACTATGTAACCCCTTTATTTTTAAATCATGTTTTGTTTTTAAAGACAATGGGATCCCATATCCTTCTTGGTATTATTATAATTAACTCTTATTTCTATAAGTTTTCTAATAAAGTTATGGTATTTTCGCAAATGTAAGTTTTAGTAAGAGTTTGCATGTATAGTTTTGTTAATGGTCCAAAAGTCTAGAGTAGTGGGTCATTACATATATAAAAGTATATTGATATATACATGAGAATTATCATGATTATTATGGTGTGCCATATAATACGATTATTAAGGTGATAATAATATAAATATGTTTTATCCTATATTATTGCAATGTGATGAGTTACCATTTATTTGGTAAATAAAGAGAATTATTTGAGAAATTAAAATTTCTCATTTAAGTGTTGACCATCTCAACTTATGAGATAAGAAAAGATAAACCTAAAAAGGTTACATCTTTTGATAAGTATCTTGCTATTGCAAGAAAAATTGATCAATGTGGATCCAAATTATGGGATGACATATTGACCTATAGGCTTGGAGTCTAAAGTGTGGTCAAAAGAGAAAATATTTGAGAATTATTTAGTGACAATAATTCTCAAATATTCAATGTCTCAATGAGGTGACATTACAAAATTGGAGAATCAATTTTGAATCTTTATACCAATAATGAATAAGGTTGAAGAGAATTTTATTCATTCTTATTAAAGATGGTGATATGTTCTAAATTAATCTCAATGAGGAAATAATGTTAAACCAAAGCATTAGAAATCAAAGTGTTTAAATAAATCATTGAGGGTTTATTTTCTTTGATTTAAGTGTTTAAAATTGACATCTTCAAATTGATTTTGACGAGAAAATCAATGGATGTCAAACTGATGTTTTCAAAAGAATCTCAAAGAGACTCTTAGAAAACGCACAAAAGTTGGTTAAGTGACTTTGAGATTACTTAGTCAACTAAATAAAAAGATTAAGGTGCTAAGAAGTGATAGAGGAGGAGAGTACTTCTCTAATGAATTTGTAATGACCCAACTACTCTAGACTATGGACCATTAATGAAAACTTAAGCATAGACACTAATCCCTAATAATACTTACAAGTGAAATAATCATACTTTATTAAAAACTTGTAAAAACAAATGTTAAACTTACATAAACTCAAAGCAGGATATGGGATCCCAATGTTTTAAAAAAGTAAAAACATAACTTAATTGTAATAAAAAGGAGATTACATAAATAGGTGCGGAAAAATACACATAAACCATAAAACAAAGACTTCATCCTCGAAAATCGAAACTCTCGACTCCTTGAATCCATTCCACCTCAATACACATTCCCCAAGAATCCACGAACCTTTCGCGCTACTATAGCTATTTTCCTGCACATATAAACATAAAAGGAATGAGCCTAATGCCCAGCAAGGAAAATCTATCATATAGCCATATACATAAAAATTCATAATGCAACATAAAAACATACTATAACACTTATGTCACATACATACTATAATGGCCATTATTACTTGGGGTCCCATAAACTAAACAAGTCATATGCCCATTAGATTAGTGGGGGGTCTTGCTAGCTAAGCAAGTCATATGCCCATAATCTATTTGGGGCTTGTTAGTTGTATAGGTCATATGCCCAAGTCTACAAACATACTTAACATAGCATTTTTCATAACACACATTCATAAGATAACATATAAAAGCATATAACACATAAATCCTATCCTATTTTCCTTACCAAAATAACCGGGATATGAGAACTGATTTGGGACCTTGGAACACTCCTAAAAACCATTTATAAAATGGTGAGTATATTGAAGAAAAGGGATGAAAGTGAAAAAGCAACTATGCTATCAAAATATACTTACCAAAAACCTTGTGCTTAAGAACTTGGATTTCCTAACCAAGAATAAGAATAAGGTTAGAATGAGTAGAAGACTATGAGAATTTTTAAAGAACATAATACAGAAATGGACTAGAGTTTGGAAATACCTTGAAGACTTATATGACTAATCTAAACCTTGAACCGAAATGTGAATAAACCTTACTTCCCCAAGTGTTTGATAAGCTTATAATGATCAAGCTTATAATTCCCAACCCAAGTGTTTACACTCTCACACTCACCTAGCAACTTGCAGCCTCTGAACTTAGAGTAATAGATGAATAAATGGCTGGGTACTAGGTCCTATTTATAGAGTTTAGGAATGAAAAGATCTTCATTTAACTTGAATAAAAATAATGGCTTTTTAAGTGAAAATAATTTGAATTATCGTTCAGCAGAGGCTGAAGACTCGTTCAGAAAGGTGATGGACTTATCAAGAGGTTGAAGGTTTGAATGGAGAACGTTTTTGAAAACTTTCAAAAAATATGCTGAAGGAGGCAATATATCGCCCCTTATAGGCGACATATCGCCTGGGCCATTATGCCCGAGGCAATCGTGTAACGTTTCGTGTTTTCCGTATCTTCGTACTGCGATATATCGCCCCCTATAGCTGCGATATATCGGCATACGCTGAATATTTAAACACGAAATTACACATTTTTAGCTTAATTTGAATTGAGTAAACAACCTTGACTAAGCCCTCTAACGTTTTCAAAGCTGCTGACTGACCTTAGAGTATTCAAATTTTAACCTTAATAAATTTAATCCTCAAAATACTTAATCATTAATAAACCTATACATAACATGTGCTATTATATAATTGGTTCTTATCTAAACCTTATAGTATAATAAATATTATCCTCAATATCAGTCATATTAATCAAACCTTAGGTTAAAATTAATATTCCTAAACTATAGGTTAAACTTAGAAAATCTACAAGTACTACTATGAGTGTCCAAATAAATCCCGGTCTGAACCAAAAATCCACAGTCATAAAGATAATACTATTATTAATATTATACTACTATCTAACTTAGCTAAGTAAAGTTCTTTGGACTCTACAGAATTCAATACATTTTGTGAAGAAAATGGTATAATTCATGAGTGCACTGCACCTTATACACCACAACACAATGGTGTTGCCGAAAGGAAAAATAGGACTTATCTAGAGATGATAAATTCTATGTTGGTGTTTTCTAAGTTGAACTTCAACTTATGGGGTGAAGCGCTTTTAACCATTTGTCACATTCTTAATCGAATACCGATGAAGAAAAATGAGATATCTCCATATGAGTTATGGAAAGGAAGAAAACCCAACATAGGGTACTTCAAAGTGTGGGGGTGTCTTGCATATTGCAAGAAAAATGAACCTAATAGAACAAAGTTAGGTTCAAGAGCCATAAAGTGTGCTTTTGTTGGTTATGCCAACAATAGTAAAGCTTATAGGCTATTAGACTTAGAGTCTAATATTATGATTGAATCTAGAGAAGTTGAATTCTTTGAGAATATGTTATGTGACAACAATTCTCAAGCTTCAACATCTCTAAAGGAGAATTTGTTATATGAGAACAATTCTCAAGCTTCTACATCCAAAGTTGATTCTCAAGAGGAAAATCCTCAAAAGGATGTAAAGAAACCCTTTGAACCTAGAATAAGTCAAAGGCTTAAAAATCATAAAAGTCTAGTAGTGGATGAGATAGATTCTCAACGAATTTCATTCTACATGGTAGAAGGAAATAGAGAGGAAGTCATTAGGAAAATACCTATTGTATTTCTCGTTGAGGATGATCCTAAGACTTATAGAGAAGCTATGCAATCGAGAGATAGTGCATTTTGGAAAGAAGCCACCAATGATGAGATGGATTCCATTATTTCCAATAACACTTGGGAATTGGTAGACCTCCCACCGGGGTCTAAGCCAATTGGGTGTAAGTGGGTATTATTAGGAGAAAATATCACACTGACGACACTATCCAAACCTTTAAAGCTAGATTAGTAGCTAAAGGGTTTAGGCAAAAAGAGGGTATCGATTATTTTGATACCTATGCGCCTGTTGCAAGAACAACTTCTATAAGAATCTTGTTCGCTTTAGCTTCTATACACAACTTGTATGTTCATCAAATGGATGTCAAAACGGCATTCCTAAATGGTGACCTCAATGAGGAGGTCTATATGGAACAACCCGAAGGGTTTGTCCTACCAAAATATGAACATAAAGTTTGTAGACTTGTAAAATCCTTATATGGATTGAAACAAGCTCCTAAGCAATGGCATGAGAAATTTGATCAAGCCATCATGTGTAATGGGTTTAGACATAACAATGGAGACAAGTGTTTGTATTCCAAAATTTGTAAGGGATATGTGATCATTGTTTGCTTATATGTGGATGACATGCTTATTCTAAGTGATAGCATGAAAAGGATAGAAGAAACGAAGAAGTTTCTATCATCAACCTTCATGATGAAAGATCTTGGAGAAGTTGATACCGTACTCGGTATCAAAGTAAAGAAACATAGTGGGGGTTTTGCGTTAGGGCAAGCCCACTATGTTGAGAAAGTATTGAACAAATTTAACCATCTCAAGGTTAAAGATGCCAATACTCCATTCGATCATAGTGTAAAACTAGAGAAGAATGAAGGAAGAGCGGTGGCTCAATTGGAGTACGCCAGTGCTATAGGGAGTCTAATGTACGCTGCCCAGTGTACTAGACCTGATATAGCATTTCGGGTAAGTAAACTTAGTAGGTTTACAAGTAATCCAAGTGTGGATCACTGGAAGGCAATTGGAAGAGTCCTAGGTTATCTCAAGAAAAACCAAAGGACTAAGCCTTCACTACTCCAAATTTCCTTCGATATTAGAAGGATATACAGATGCAAGCTGGATATCCAATCTTGGGGACAACTTGTCCACAACTTGTTGGGTATTTACACTTGGTGGAGGTGCAATTTCTTGGGGTTCCAAGAAACAAACCTGTATATATCTCATTCCACTATGGAAGCAGAGTTCATAGCTCTAGCTGCTACCGGCAAAGAGGCCGAATGGTTAAAGGATCTGTTGATAGAGATTCCCCTAATCAAAGATAATGTATCTACTATATCGATACATTGTGATAGCCAAGCGACATTGGCTAGAGCATACAGCGGAGTGTATAATGGGAAGTCTAGACACATTAGTCTAAGACATGGATATGTAAGAGAATTGATTCAAAGAGGAGTCATCTCAATATCCTATGTGAGAACAAGTGAAAATTTGGCAGATCCTTTCACTAAGCCACTAACGAGGGATTTAGTGGCTGCATCATCTCGAGGGATGGGACTTAAACTCCCTAAAGAGATTCACGATTGATGGCAACCTATCTTAACACTAGTTATTCAACTAGTGTTAGGTTCAATAGGTAACAACAAGTCAATCAAGTGAATATTAGTTGTACTCAAAACAAGTCCCATATGAGATATTAAGTACTTGTGTGTTACCAAGTGGAGGGTTAAAACTGGAAGGTTTTTTAATAGAATTTAGTCTTGTAAAGACAAGTATTTTCGGTAACGAAATACTGTAAGAATTCTACCTATATGGACCTAGGCGTGGTGCCACCTCTCATGAGAATTGGGAGTATTCTCAAGAACGTCCATGAATGGAAAGTGCACATGGCCATTAACGGTGCAAAGTGAGACATAGAGGTCTCAAGTGAACATCGCAAAGGTGTGTGTGTTATCACCGATTTGTCATCATGAAAAGATGGTTCAATGCCTAGTGCAACCTAATTTTCGACAAATTTTGTGATAATTACACTATAGTGAAGTTCAAGTTGAAAAAAACTTTACTTTATGCGCTAATGCAATGACTCCTATAAGAGAGAGTTCTTATTTAATCAAGTGGGGGATATGTTATATTTCAAAATATAATGATTGATTAAATAAGTGTTACAATAGATAACTATTTAATCTTGTGGGGGAATGTTATATTATTTTATAATATAATGTAAAATTATATTATATTAGAATATAATTTTTAGATTAAATAAATGTGACAAAGTGTGTCACATATTGTAACATATAATAGAGAGTTATAATATTTAGATATATGAGATATATCCAAACAATGTAACATATTTGGTGTTACAAATTTATAACATCCAAATATTACCCTTTATTGTGTAAATTGTTGTTACACAATATTGAGATGAATTTCATAAAGCCATATGTGATATGGCTATTAAAGATATGATTTTAACCCCAATAATGTGTTTTGGGAGTTACAAAATCATTTGAGAGGGTTTGGAACCGTTTGGAAAAACAGCACATTTTTTGTGATGAATTTGGTCAGTGGCCGTGGCCACCAACATTCAGTGGCCGTGGCCTATGGGTCAGAGACCAGTGGCCGCGGCCACAGGCCAAAACTGACCAAATTTTCAGTTTTTTCAATCTTTGTTGAACGGCTCAAAAAACCCAAATAACTCCCAAATCTCATTTTTAATTCCATATTAATCCAATTAAACACTGGTAACAGCCATGGGAGTTGGTGGAATTTGAAATTCAAAGGGTGTCTCTAAACTCTATATATAGGAGCCTATAGCTCACTTGTAAGACACAACATTTCTATCCATTAGAGCACTTAGCTAGAAACACCTTGAGGCTTGATAATTCCAGAAAGCTTTTCCAATATCTGAGAGAGATCCCTTAGTGCTTGAGTTAGGGGGAAATAAGCTTTTGGACAAATGTTTTAAACCTTGTTCATGTTGGTGATCCCCAACTCTCTTCACTTAGGTTGTGTAAGTGAGCGTTTGCTTGTGTTTCTGTTCTTCTTTTTATTCTATTGCTTTTCTTCTTATTCTCTTGTTCTATTTACTTGTATATTTTGTTTAAGAGTTGTAATATTTTCTTTTGGTCTAAACACTTTATTTTACTTGTAATCTTTTGCTTAGAGTTGTATTCTCACTATTCTCTTCTTCATCATCATCTTCTTCCTTTTATTTGTTTATTTGTAATTTTCAGTTATAGAGTTGTAACCTTATTTAATCAATCTATTTTTATTTGTAATATTATTGCATAGAGTTGTAATATTATAATAATTTCCATTGAGGCAATTTATATTTTCCTAACAATAAATCCTTGAGCCCTCCTTATGAACTCCTCTAGGGTAGCCGCCTTGCAACGCCGCATATCGTCCCAGAGGGGGGATCTGGCCCGGATCCCAGATTGCAGCACCACCAGGCGTTGCCCATCGTCCACCTTGGTCTTGGAGGCCTCTTCAGTGAAACGCTGGATGTAGGCTCTTAATGTCTCTGTGGGGAGTTGTTTAATATTGGCGAGGGCACTGATTTGCATGTCCATTCTCATGGCGGCCACATATTGTTTGCGAAACGCCGACTGTAATCCTGACCAAGATTTGATGGATCCTGGCTTGAGTTTCTTCCACCATTCTTCTGTGGGCCCGCCTAGAGTGATTAAAAAACAGAGGCACTTGCTGTCGTCGCTGACATGTGCCACGGTCATTAATCGGTTATACCGGGACACATGATCCCGGGGGTCGGTGTAGGCGGTTAGACTCGGAATCTTGAATCCCTTGGGGAGCACGGCGCCCAGAATGTGCCTCGCCCACGGTTCCTTATCCTCCTCGTCGGAATCGGTGTCTGCTCCTTCCTGTTTTCGGACCAGGCGGTTCGTGACCTTTTTCAAGGCGGCCAACTGCTCCACGAGCTTCCTGGCCACACCATCTTCTAAGGGAACCCTCTCGTTCCTCCTGTCGTTGAGTTCATTTCTAAGGTCACCATCTCAGGGGGCGGATCTTTTCCTTGCGGGCCCGCTCCTTTTGAGCATTCAACCCATCGCGCAGGTCTACCCGGGACGTATCGTCCCCAGAGCTCAGGGCATGATGCTCGTCGTTACGTGGGCACTCCCGACGGCTTTTGTTCACTGAAGTGTTGGGATGTAAAGATCGGTCCCGTCCGGCCTGCCTTGGGGCATACCGGGGCCTAGTACCCTGTGGCCGCGTCCCTTGCGGATTGGTCGGGTGGCCCTGTCTGGAACGGGGCACACCTTCTCTTTCCTATGGAGCGACCGAGGACGAGTCCTAGCTTTCTGGACGGGAGGGTTTTTCCTCTGGGGGATTGTCTCAGTTTTCCTCTTCTCTTGGTCCGGGTTTCCTGGGCCTTGCTCGGGAGCTTGTCCCTGAGGAGGGATCGGGCTCACGTCCTCAGGGGAGCCATTTCTGGCATGCGGAGCGGGCAGTTGCGATCCCGGAGGCGGGAGAACTAGGGGATTAGCCGCCGAACCCTGGGCGGCTATGAAAGCTTGTAAGGCTTGGAGGGACTTTTGCATCCACCGAGTGGCCTCCTTCTTCTCTGCAATCTTGACTTCTTTGTCCAGAACTTGCTGCCTTAGTTTAGTCACCTCCGGATCCTCCTGGTTGGGGTCCACTCCTTCTGGGATCTCAGGATCCTCAGGCTCTAGGTCGTGGTATTCCCCCTCATTTCCCTTTTCCTTATAGTAGTCATCTTCGTATTCCGCTCCACCTTCATAGTTCTGCGACTCGTTAGGCTGGGACATCTGATGGGGAGTGTCCTCAGGTGGACTCCGAGGAAGAGGCTGGCTGGGCAGTGGTTCTCCATTACCTGGCTCTTGGTTAGTAGGATCGAAAGTGGTGTGTCTTTTGTTCACCATTGTTGCAGATGTTCGAGATCAACTCTAGCTTTCTCAGGCTCTCAATGAAAGCACCAAAATGTTTACCAAGTTTTTTGGAAACTAGAATAATAAAAGATTAGAAATCTTAGAAGAAAGGATTTATGGAATAAAGACAAGGTTTTTACGTGGTTGGGGTGTTAATGAGCCTTAGTCCACGAGACAATTGTATTAGAGCTTAGAGAATCTATAACAATGGAGTTTTCTACAAGTTTCAGCAGAGTAACTGCTTACAAGCCAGGGATCCCCCTTCCTCAATGCCCCACTACCTGTATTTATAGGTTTACGGGTGCACTGGGCTTGGGCCGGGCTGACCCGGGCCCAATAAGGGTATTAATACTGCTGCCTTTTCTAATGGAAGCCCAATACAAAGGATTAAAACATAGAAAATATGCTCATCTGAGCCCATTGGGCCAGCCCAAACCACATCTGTCATCCGAAAAATTGGGGCCTTGGTCTGGGCATCTCGGGTTACGAGGCCGATTCAAGGGACAAGATCGGTCAGAGTAGTGGTAGCGCAGGTCTGAACCAACAGCGTACAATCCCAATGTAGCCTTTTCTGCAGGTGAAGCGTGGGGACAACCCCCACGCTTCATGGGACAAATTCAGGGTCACGGACGCTTTACCTTACCAACCTCAGACAACCGACCCGGGTTCATTTACCCACATCCCCCTCCGTTCGTCAAGGTCCCGTATCGTTTACCAGGGGCTCGGATCATTTACTAGGAGCCCTGACTGTTTACCAAGAGCATGGAACGTTTACTAGGTGCTCGGATTATTCCACCAGGATCTCGGACCATTTACCAGGCTCCGGGATCATCCACTGCAATCCCAACTATCATTACTGAAAGCCATGCTCATACCATCTCCCGTATGACCATCCCGGATGACACTCCCCAGATGCCCTTTGGGTCTCATCTAGACTTGGTCTGCCAACGTCTATTTTAGTCTTTGCCAAACGGGCCTGGTCTAGGCCCAAACTCATTCGGGCGGCCCGCAGGCTTGAAGCGTGGACCCGGGCGCCCGGAAGGAAACGGGGATAACACTAATTATATTAATATGAATTCAAATATTATTTAAAATAATATTTAATACAAAACTAGATATTTAGTATTTATATTAATATAAATTTAAATATTATAAAATATAATAATAATAATATATAATACATAATCTTAATTTTTATTAAAAAAATATCATTTATGTTTAAAAATATTATCATATTATATATATAATTATAAACAATATTTTGGTTTAATTTTTCATTTAATGTGTATACATCTTTCTTTTATATATAATATTGTTTGTTTATTTAAAATTTATATAACAATGATACAAATTTAATAAATATAATTAATAGATTCTATAAATAAAATGAAACAAACGTGCATTGAACGTTGTTTGTATCTAGTATATATATATATATATGCTTGTAATAATATCAAGCAAAAATCTAAAATGAATTTTTATTATGATTTTTTAATTAATGTTTTTTATTTTGTTTGTGTTTGGTGGTGCACATCTCAACTCTGTCATGGTCCTTCAAATTTTGCATTCATAAGGAGTTATGACAATACTATATCCGAATTTTTTTCCTTATTATATAAGTAATAAATAAAATAAGAAGAGCCCTACTTAAGCGGCAACAATTAAAAGTTGTCTCTTCATGCAGATAGTGATCGAGGAAGTATTAGCAATAGAGAATGGCTAAGGGACATTATTGGTGCCTAACATTACAAGAATGTGGCGTATTGCTATTAGTGCAATCCAATATTGAGTCTCATACATTTAAATTTAATAAATATTATGGAATATTGCTAACTAAGTATATAGTGTCACCTTATGTGGTATTGGACACCTTAATGTGCCAAATAACAACACTCTCAACAATAATACCCTAATTTAGCAACCAACATTACTATATCACAACAAGTGTTGTCCCTAATAAAGTATTTTTATATTGGGAAAGTTAATTTTCCTAGTAATATTAGTTGTACTTAACACTTGCCGAGTACTTGAGTATTTTATATAATTTTATTTTTTTTTTATGGGAAAAAGAGTTCATTAACTAGAAGCAAACATTTATAACTTGTGAAAAGTTATACATGTGGTCATGGGCATATTGTGGGCATTGACAGACAATTAAGATCATCTTTTACTTGTACCAAACACTTGGCGAGTGCCCATATTTATTTTATTTTTTTCTGGGGAAACAAAATTTGGGAGTGCTCAACTAAGTCAACTCAACTCAACTCAACATTTAACCTATAAAAAGGCACCCATTGAGTATAGAAATACAATTACAATCACAATCCTAGTCCTGCCTTTCAACAACAACCAACTTTTGCTTTGGCATATGTCTGTCTTCTTTCATATATCTTCTATTATTCTCTTCTCTTAATAATCATCATATTACAACCAACTTTTGTTTAGGCATGTCTCTGATAACACTTATTTACTCCTTTTTTATTGCACGTTGGAATATAGTTTTGTCGAATATTGGATTACTGTTTTTTTCTTCTGTTGTGCAACTGAATTTAGAAGAAAATTGAAATCTTTCTATATATAATAAATGTCTACATATATATAACATGCATGCGTACGTGATTTGTTCATCTATATATTATGGTTTCATTTTTATTATGTTGTAGTGGAAGGAAAAAGATTACTTAATAGATAGAAATGTGGCGATTGAAGATAGCAGACGAGGGTGGAATAAGTAGTGATGAGAGATATATATACAGCACGAACAACTTTGTAGGGAGGCAGATATGGGAGTTCGACCCCAACGCCGGCACTCCCGAGGACCGAGCGGAGGTCGAAGCTGCCCGCCTTAACTTCTACAACAATCGCTTTCAGGTCAAGCCCAGCAGTGACCTCCTTTGGCGGATGCAGGTCCATATCCATCTCTTTTTTAGTTTAAAATTAGATTATTTTTCCAACAATGCCTGCTATATAAGACCATGTCCGATACACACATTTTGTGTTAAATTTGACTAATTTTTACAATTCTACTCACAATGCATAAAAAAAAAGTCAACAGAGTTATTTAAATTTTATTGAAATTATATAATAAATACAAAAACTTAAAATTAGCTTTCTAGTAGTAAAAAGGTGGTATTTTTTGTATACCAAATTTAAAAATTTGATACAATTTTTAATATGTGATAAATTTGTTACACCTTTTGCAACATCCTATATATATTTTAAATATGATCAAATATAGCAATATACCACTTTTATAGCATTGAATTTAAAATTTATAGTTCATTTATTATAATATACTAAAATAATAAAATTTAACAACTCATTTTTACGGTATATGCTTTAATTAAAAAGTTTTTATTTTTTTAATATATTTTTTAATATGTGTTCTATTAGTATTTTTTATTTTTGAGACTTGGAGAAATTATAATACATTTTTTTGAATGATAACGTACATTATAATTATAACAGGCTTTCTGCCAATTTTTGGAAAATTTCGAATAATTTATGGTGCCAAAATCAGAATTTAAATAGTCAGTTGCACATGTACTTGATTTTTTTTATACGCGTAGAAAATATATTATTTGAACTCTGATTTCGGTGCTATAAATTATTCAAAATTTGCTAAAAATTAGCAGGATGTCTACTATAACTAAAATTGATTATAATTTCTCCAAATACCAAAAATAGAAAACGCTCATAAAATAGGGGCAAAAGTAATACCACTACACGTAAGAAGCTCCCTATTTATATACCAATATTATTAATGACTTCATTATTTTTTCTTGGAACTATTGTTGATCACGTGTATTATTCTGCTAATAAAATTCTACCTTTGTTACTTTAAATAAAGAAAAAAATATTCATTGTCCCACCTGTTTTTCTATACTTTGTGATATTATTTGTAGTATTTAGATTCTCTAGCTTTAACAAGAGACCAGTTGTGTACAATAATTTTTTTTTTTTGATC
Organism: Humulus lupulus; assembly: GCF_963169125.1. Classification (NCBI taxonomy): domain Eukaryota; kingdom Viridiplantae; phylum Streptophyta; class Magnoliopsida; order Rosales; family Cannabaceae; genus Humulus; species Humulus lupulus. The sequence continues at coordinate 215,573,598 of NC_084798.1, forward strand.
CATCCGTTCCATATATACTCCTATTGTAAAAGTCATTAAAATAAATGAGAAGGAAAAAAAAAAAACAGAAGCTATAAAAGTTCCAACTTTAATTGCAAACACATACAATTTTATTACACTCAATATCTATTTCTTGCTAGCAATATATGTAGATTTAAAGGTAATTGACGCTAATAAAGTTTTGATTAACTTAAACCGTTGCAGTTCTTAAAAGAGAAGAACTTCAAACAAACAATCCCTGGTATTAAAGTTGGGGATGATGAGGCGATCTCATATGAAAAAACTACAATTTCTTTGAGGAGAGCTGTGCACTTTCTTTCGGCCTTGCAAGCTAGTGATGGACATTGGCCAGCTGAAAATACTAGCTTATTATTCTTCCTTCCTCCATTGGTATTATATCTCTTCTATATAATAACTGTATAGATAATTGAATTTTTTTGTTTTAACGGTTTTTTATTTTTTAATGTTAACTTTAACGGAATATTCTTATATTTAACAATATATTTTTATATTTAACGGTAGTTTGTAAACACTTAAACTTAAATAAAATAAAATAAATAATTAAATATTTTTTAGATATTTTATAATAATAATTATTTAAAAACAATAAATAATTAAATAAATTAAAATATGATATTTTTTAGATATTTTACAATAATAATTATTTAAAAATAATAGATAATTAAACAAATTAAAATATGATATTTTTTATATTTTACAATAATAATTATTTAAAAATAATAATATCATACTTTTATAACTTAAATAAAATTTAATTAAACTTAGATTCATTTATTAAAATAATATCATGTTAAACATATAATATAATATACTGTCAATTAGTAACAAATTGATTTTTTTTATAATCTAGCAAGAAACTTAAATTTAAAATATACGTATAATATTTAATATTATGCATTGGATTACGATTAATGATCTATATTTATAGTTGTTAATTATAAATTTTAAAAATAAATTTTGATTTTTTCAAATTTCTGGAAGTGTTACCTGATGAAAAACGTGTATTTATTATGAAAATATAATATTGTAAGTTTTTCATTTTTCAAATGCATGTCAATTTCTAAATATAGCTAGTGTCTTTCATTGATTAGAAATAACATTAATTATGGAAAAAAAACTAAATTCAAAATTAATGTAGAAAAGAATATTTACTTGCTATACCAAATCACTATATTGTCATATTGATAGCATCATCTATGGATGGGTAGTAACCTTGAAGTCTTCCATATATATATATCAGTCAATTATTACAAACTTTGCCATTTATGTATAGGTTATGTGTCTTTATATTACGGGTCATCTTAATATCACATTCACTGCTGAGCATCGCAAGGAAATGCTCCGCTACATATACTACCATCAGGTACATAAACTTGGAATTTATATATGTTAATCAAATCACAATATATATATATATATATGTATGATTTTTCTCATTTTGGGACAAATTCTATTATGTATTTGTATTTAGTATTTTATATATTGATCTCAGAACAAAGATGGTGGATGGGGATTGCACATAGAGGGCCACAGCACTATGTTTGGCACAACTCTCAACTACATTTGCATGAGAATACTAGGAGAAGGGCCAGATGGTGGCCAAGACAATGCTTGTGCCAGAGCAAGACAATGGATTCTTGACCATGGTGGTGTAACATATATACCCTCTTGGGGAAAGACTTGGCTTTCGGTATTAATTGTTCTCTAAATATATACCCTTCTTGATCAGGGATTTTCTTCATCAATTATATAAAACCATGTTTATTATATCTTGATTTCTCTCATTTGTAGATACTTGGTCTTTTTGATTGTACTGGATGCAACCCCATGCCTCCTGAATTTTGGATTCTCCCTTCTTTTCTTCCCATATGCCCAGGTTTACACATTTTTCTTATAGAACTATTGTTGTTAATTAGTGTATAGATATATAGAAGACTTCTCAATAGTTACTACTCATAGGTGGGTACTAACAATTTGATGATTTGGCAACAAAGTAACTTGGTATAGCAAGTCACCAACATGTAAATATTTTTTTTCTACATTAATTTTGAATTTAGTTATTTTTTTGCAATAATTAATGTTGTTTTCAACCAATAAGAGTACTTAGCTATATTTAAAAATTAACATGCATTTGAAAAATGAAAAGTTTACAATATTATATTTTCATAATAAATACACGTATTTTATTAGGTAACCCTTCCCTTCCAAAAATTTGAAAAAAATCAAAATTTATTTTTAGAAATATTAATTAACAACTATAAATATGAACCATTAATTTTAATCTAATGGTTAATATTAAAGTAATCATTCATGGGTAGTAAACATTAAGAATCCACCCATACATATATATATATATACTAGATACAAGCAACGTGCAATATGCACTTTTGCTTAGTTTTATTTATAGAATTTATTAATTATTTTTATTAGATTTATATTATTTTCATATAAATTTCAAATTAATATCATATTTTAATTAAATAATTTATTTATTTTTGTTTAAGTTTATGTTTGTTCTAGTTTTTGAATTTGATAGGGACAACAAGAGATCATATATTATATATTTAATGTAATATTAAATATTATGCGTGAATTTTAAATTTAAGTTTCTTGCTAGTTTTTTTAAAAAAGTAATTTGTTGCTAATTCACAGTAGATTATATTATATATTTAATATGATATTATTCTAATAAGTCAGTTTAAGTTTAATTATTTTTAAGTTATAAAACATATGATCTTGTTATTTTTAAATAATTATTATTGTAAAATATCTAAAAAATATCATCTTTTAATTTGTTTAATTATTTATTATTTTAAAATAATTATTATTGTACAATATCTAAAAAATATCTTATTTTAATTTTGTTAATTATTTATTTTGTTTTATTTAAGTTTAAGTGTTTATAAACTACCGTTAAATATAATAATATTCTGTTAAATATAAGAATATTCCGTTAAAGTTAACCTTAAAAAAATAAAAAACCGTTAAAACAAAAAATTTCCGTTATATACACACTTATTATATAGAAGAGATATAAACTTAGACAACAAAAAATATATGATTCAGAAAATTTTAGAAAAAAATTGTTTTTTAATTTCTAAAATATATATACAAATATTTGTGTTTGGTATTTTTCATTGATGGTACTTTGGACATGTAAAAATTAATAAAAAGTAATTCTATTGTTTGCTATAGAAAACGAATGAGATTTGACAAAATATTTAAAATTTAGTATTTAAGAAAAATACAAAATAATATATTTCCATGTTTTATTTAAGACATAATTTATATGTTTCCTAAATTGCAGCTAAAATGTGGTGTTATTCTCGAATGGTGTATATGCCTATGTCATATTTATATGGAAAAAGATTTGTTGGTCCAATCACACCTCTCATTTTGCAATTGAGAATGGAACTTCATACTCAACCTTATGATGAAATAGAGTGGAAAAAAGTTCGCCATTTTTGTGCCAAGGTAAAAAAAACTTGTAGACATCTCATTCGAACAGCTACGCGTACCTTTATATATTTATATAGAATATATATATATATATATATAATAAAATGGGTGTATTTTATTTTAGGAGGATCTATATTATTCACATCCTTGGGTACAAGATTTACTTTGGGATAGTCTGTACATATGCACTGAGCCTCTTCTTACTCGTTGGCCCTTAAACAAATTGATTAGACAGTATGCTCTTCAAGTAACAATGAATCACATCCATTATGAAGATGAGAATAGTCGATATATCACACTTTCATGTATAGAAAAGGTAATATATATATATACATAATATTTTTAGGTCAAGCAATTAAGAACTTCACAATATTTTCTTTAATTATTTTGCTGACATTATTGCATCTTGAAATATAGGTGTTATGTATGCTTGCTTGTTGGGTTGAAGATCCAAATGGAGACTATTTCAAGAAACATCTTGCTAGGATCCCAGATTTTATGTGGGTTGCTGAAGATGGAATGAAAATGCAGGTAACTACTCATATCACTTTTATATATAAGGGGTATTTGCAGCATAAATATATAATATTTTACACTTGTTACAGTTAAATACCTAATATTTTATTTTTACGACAAAAATACTCACTGTTCAATATATGTTAAAGATAAATACATAATATTTTTTCTTTGCGGCAAAAATACCTAAAGTTGCTAAAACATTACTTTTGTCAGTACTTCCTATCTTGGAACTGTTAAGCATGTTGACTAAGCAGACATGTTTGTCACTTTGTAATCGGTCCATTTCATATTTATTTTTTTAAAAAAGAATATTTTATATTAGAAAAATGAATTGAAAAGAAATTTTAAATTAATACAAATTAAAAAAAATACATATTTTGATAACAAAAATACCTAAATTACATAGAGATACATATTTGCTGAGTCAACATTTAATAGCTCCAACAGAGAAAGTATTGAAAAAAAATAATGTTTTAAAAACTTTAAGTATTTTTGCCGCAAAGAAAAAATATTAGGTACTTATATTTAACATATATTGAGCATTGAATATTTTTGCCATAAAAATAAAAAAAAAATTAGGTATTTAACTGTCACAAGTGTTAAAAATTAGATATTTATGCCGCAAATATCCCTATATATTACATGTTAAGGATTTTTCAAAGAGTTAAACTAGCTAGAAGGGCAAACACAAGTTTGACTTGATATAATAATGTAATATATTTGTTAAATACGCATGGTTTTACCCCAGTAAAATCATTACAAAAAATATCTTAAAATATGATATTATTAAATGTAACTTTTGAGTATAAATCTTCAAAATTGGGTTTAAGGGTCTATTTAAACCATTTTACAGAACATAAGGTTCCAATCAAATAATGTGTCAAAATACAAAGTCCAAAAAGTAAAATATGATATTATTAAATGTAACTTCTGAATATAAATCCTTAAGAGAAGTATAAATTGACTCTAATATCTTTGGCCATGATGATTATTCATAGACTTTTGGTAGCCAAGGGTGGGATACTAGTTTGGTCATGCAAGCATTGCTTGCTAGTAATCTGGTTGATGAAATTGGACCAACACTTGCCAAAGGTCACGACTTCATAAAAAAATCCCAGGTATTATTATTATTATTAGCCCTTACTGCTTATAAATTCATTCTATGATGAGGTTATTATAAGTTATTCACTACACAATTTTTAATTAAATTTTGAAGGTTAAAGATAACCCTTCTGGTAACTTCAAAAGCATGTATCGTCACATTTCTAAAGAATCGTGGACGTTTTCTGATCAAGATCATGGATGGCAATTATCTGATTGCACTGCAGAAAGTTTGAAGGTATCTTTGGTTTGATACTTCTACTAATGATTTTTTGTTTCAATTAGATTTATACTTCAATGCCTCTAACTCTATCTTAATTATATGTACTTTCACAGTGTTGTCTTTTTCTCTCGCTGTTACCACCAAAAATTGTTCGTGAGAAAATTCAACTTGAGCGTCTTTGTGACTGTTAATGTTTTGATCTCTTTGCAGGTAATAATTAGAATTTTTGATAATTATCTCTTTTCTTCTTTAGCTTCTAATTTCCATAAATTATTTTAACAATTATTCAAACTTATGGTACTTATATCGATCCTTAAAAAAAATGATAATTTTGAAGTAAAATAAAGTAATTAAATTCTATTTATAATCACAACACTAAAAATTTAATGAGCAATAAAAATGAATACATATAATCACATATATATTAATCGTAAATATACTTTTAGTCACATAATAATGAATTGTGCTCCCTATATATTTTTATTTAGTCACCATAAATTTTAATTCTTTGTAATATCAAAAGTAGTAGTTATGAATTTTTTGTCCTCACTTTTTCACAAATTTATTTTACCTAAATTTGAAAATAATATATAATGTACATGAACAATTAAACTAAACTATATTCAAAATCATCTGATTTATTTATATGAATCTGTCATATTATTTACATTTTGGAGATCAGGCCGCCAAATTAGAAATTATATTAATAGTTCTAAACCAAAACCCAACATGTATATTTTGTTTTAATTAAACTATTGATCTATTATATCACTTTGATATTCATGTAAATAAATATATACTAAATTTCATTCATGAATATGATAGAGTAAGAATGGTGGCTTAACAGCTTGGGAGCCAGCAAGTGGACAAGAATGGTTGGAGGTAAAAAGTCGTGAGCAGAAATATAACTGTACAAGACATAGTCATGATTGTTTTAATTTGATTAAATAATTTTAAAAATAATAACCTAGCTCATAATTTATTTTTTCAACCAATTCAAATCAATTAGATATTAAATCCCACTGAATTTGCTGCGGAAATTGTGATTGAGCATGAGTACGTAGAATGCACTTCTTCGGCAATCCAAGCTCTTGTTTTGTTTAACAAGTTATATCCATCGCACAAGAAATATGAAATTGAAAATTTTATAACAAAGGCTATACAATTCATTGAGCACATGCAACTTCCTAATGGTTCATGGTAATATTCCTCTCAACCTAACTCGTTATTTTACCATTAGTTACATGAATTATATATAGTGAAATCGGTGAAAAAAAAAATATATTTTTTTAAGTAATTTTGTACTCTGCATACTTTTAATAATTTTTTGCAAAATGATATCTGTATAAAATTCGACCAATTATCTAAATTTTTTGACCAACTATCTAAAATTTTTGACTGACTGTTTGAATTTCTTGACTACCTATCTAAATTATGATAGGATATTTTGCAAAGAATTATTAAAATTAAGCTAGAGTGTAAAATAATTTTAAAAAATAGGTCATTTTGCCGAGAAACCTTTATATATACAGATATATAATTGAAATGATTTCTTTTAATTTATATATATATAATTTGGTAGGTATGGAAATTGGGGAATTTGCTTTACATATGGCTCATGGTTTGCACTTAGAGCATTGGCAGTTGTTGGCAAGACCTACAATAATAGTGAAACTGTTCGTAAGGCAGTTGAATTTTTACTTCAAACACAGAGAGAGGATGGTGGTTGGGGTGAAAGTTACACTTCATGCCCAAATAAGGTAATGTATTGAACGTGATATTAAGGATTAAAGATAGTACTTGGTCTAGGGTTTGTGTTATCAAATTTTAGAATTTTTTTTTCACAAGTAAATTAATAATTGGTTAACTTGTTACTCTCATGATGTAGGAATATGTATCTATTGAAAAATGTCGATCAAATTTGGTACAAACTGCATGGGCTATGATGGGTCTAATTCACGCAGGACAAGCAGAAAGAGATCCAACACCTCTGCACAAGGCAGCAAAATTAATAATTAATTCTCAATTGGATGATGGTGATTTTCCACAACAAGAAATAACATGTGTTTCTATAAAAAATTGTATGATACATTATGCAATGTATAGAAACACTTACTCACTCTGGGCTCTTGCAGAATATCGTAAACGAGTTCTATTATGATTTAAAATGATCAGATCAATTGATGTACCTTTCGATCATAATACATCTGATTCATACAGATATTTTTTTTTTGCCATCAAAATAGCATAACGATATACGCATAATATTATAGATAATAAAGTCATATATTTTATTACACACATTTCTCAAACATATTAGAAAAGTAATGTAAATGATTGAAGTTTCATAATTATGAATTATAATTTGCGACTAATTGTTGAGAGACTAATTAAATATTGTCTCTACAAACATTTATCTATGTGGGTTGAATCTTGGTGTTACCTGAAGTCGCCGCTAATATTTCGACGCTAATGTCGATTATTAGCGGTCGCCGCTAATGACAATTTCACCCCTAATAAATTAAATGTTGCTCATAACAATCGTGATTCTCATGTCATATTTTGTCATTGATAATAAAAAGTCGCCCCTAATAACATAATATTAGGGGCGACTTATATATTATTAGGGACGGTCGCCCTTAATACTTTTATATAATTAAAAAATATTTAAATAATATTTTTTATATTATAATATCAAAATTAAATATGCATAAAAATAATAATACTAAAATTAAATATGCATAAAATTAATAATTTATTTAAAAAATAATCCAATAATACAATATTATCCAAATTAAATATCCATACAATAATTTGTTAATTAAAAGTTATTGTTTAATAGAATAATATATAAAACATCTAAACCTTTAGCGTCCTCCATATTGTCCCTTTCTTCTGGTGCATGTGGTGCCTGTGGTGTGTGCGGAGGCATCGCCCATGGATACTGTGGAGGTAACGATGATCGTCTAGGTCCATACATGTATGGATACGGATAGTGAGGAGGTTGAGACAACGACCCACTCATATGAGGAGGCGGGAGTTGGGACGAAGGTCCACTCATATGAGGATGATAAGCCTGAGGGTACAGAGGCATTGACCATTGATAAATATACGGCTGGGTCGAAGGTTGTGTCGGGATGGCCTGATGAAGGCTAAGAAGTTGAAGCTTCAAACGTGTGTTGTGTCTAAGTTTCAGAAGGTGAGCCTACGTACTTCTCGAAAAATCGCTGGTCTGTATTTTGCATTTGTTGCTGAATTTTTTTCAGGTAGAAGCTATTGATACATGTACTGAAGCTGTTCATTCATGACCTTCACATTGTCAACCAATTCATGTATTTCCTCAGTCGACTATCGAGGTGATGCCTGAGATTGAGTGTTTTGAGAGGGACGGTTTAACACTTTCCCTTTAATTTGCAGCCAATTCCTCGCTAGTGTCCCCCCTTTAACCAAGAACCTGACTTAGTGTCTTCATTTGATCGATCGAGGAAGAATCATCGGTACCAGATTCAACTGTTTGCTAAGTCTCAACTTCAAGAGTTGACTTCAACTTAACCTATTTTAAAAAAAATTATAATACAAAAGAAAAATATAATTATTTAAATTGATAATAAAGTTAAACTTACATAATCTCGTTCAGCATCCTCGTTGACAAAATTCTTGTTATTTTTTCTTCAGTGATACTCCTTCCACTCCTCAATTAGGTTTGGGTTCAACTAATAAAGAAAATGAGAATGTTATTAGAGAACTTGTAAATTCATACAACTTAATTAAGTTAATATTTTCACTTACTTTTTCATGACGAGTGGCCGCTAATGATTTTGTGCCTTGTGTTGTAGAGTACTTCATTTGGTCTCGGTTTATTTTGTTCTTCACGGAGTGCGCAATAAACTCTCCTAAAAAACTTACAAATTTGTTTCCACTAATCGGTGTTGACATCTTTGGGAGAATTCTTTAGGACCTCGTCCAAATCATCTGGTCCTTTGTAGAACTTTTTGAAGTGGGTGTGCCGCTTAGTTTTCCTATCTCGTCTCTCAGCCATCTCAGCATCGATACTGTCAATGAGGGTGGTATAATCTGGTCGCCCATCTATTTGATAGATGTGCTACAATAAAGAGAAAACATGTTAATCGTGCTATTATTATTAAAGTAAATTCTAAAAATTTTACCATCACTTTACTAATGACATTGTCCATATACCATTTTGGGACACTAGTCCAATCCTTGTAATAACCCGGAACCACTGATGTGACTTGGGTGCCCAAAAGACGGACAAAAGCAACATGTTCCGTTCCCACCACCTTGTACATGATAGGGTCAACCACTATGGGGAGTGGATGTCAAGCTTCTCGCCTTCTGTCATCTATTTTTTTTCTCAACGGCAGGCCCACAACCTTTTCTGTTTGGTGGAGCTACTGTATTGTTTTAAATAAGTGCATCATATAATAAATTTTAAAATACCTGACTCGCAACTGGATGAGATCGTAGTACGATCCAGTGGATCTTGACCATCACCATCTCCATTATGGTATGAAGCTACATCTGCTGACATCTTTAAACTAAATATGACAAAATTTGTTTGTTAGTATGAATATTAGATATATATTATTTATGAATATATAGTTGTAATAACCACATAATTATTATTTAACATTTCTGATTACAAATCCACAACATAACAAATCCATAAATCCATAAATTTTTCAACATTTCTGCTATATATAATTATTTAAATATAAAGTTTTCCTTACACAGATACAAGAACTAAGTACAATAGTCACTGCCATCACTTATCAAATTAAAATCTATTGGTGAAACATGATTGGTGTTATCATCATCACTAAGGTCAACAAGTAAATCATCCTCGTCATCGACTTCTTCTACATCTTTGACTTTTTCTTCATCATCATTAATAAAATCATCGGTATCTTGAGCAGTCGAATAAGGTAGAGGGACAGTGCCTATGAATGTTGCCGGTTGATTAGATTGTTGAACAACTAACTCCGCGAGCTCAACAATCAATACAAAATTGGATGAGTTTGTGTCATGTACAACATCAATATCAACAATCTGATCAGAACTGTGCAGAAAATCCCAAACTTGCTTATGATTCACTTCTTCAACAACTTTCCAAGCTCAACCTCTAAGTAAATCATCGAGATAGAAAACCTGTTTAGCTTGGCTAGCTAGTATTTACGATTCATCTTTATAGCATTCACCGATCACATTTATACTAGTGATATTATTTTCAGTAATCGTTTTTTTTTCCGGGTCTGTGTTGAACAATTTACATCGAAAGAATACCATTGAATATACACCAATATAAGTGTAACACCTTGGTTAATCCAAGACCGTTATTGTGAACTTTGAACCGTGCTTAACTCACTAATCGAGTTCTTTGGTTATAAACGTGCATCTAGGTGTCATTAATAGGTTAAGGTGAAAACTAATCAAAAGGAAAGATATATTTTATTTAAAACATAAAACTGTTCATGAGCCCATAAAAACTTTTAGAATTTATTTACTATCCAAAATGGTCATTACAGTTTAAAATTTACAACCCGCCGACCTAAGCGACAAAATTAGGATTAACCCCCTAGTTCCTCCGAGAAACTCCTTGGTCGTGGTGTTCAAGCGGTCGCATATGTACACATCACCACCTAAGCTCTTCACTCAAGGCTGGGTGAGCTTTTCTTTCCCTTTACCTGCACCACATAGCACCCATGAACCAAAGCCCAACAAGAAAACTTAATACTACATATAAATATTATCAAATGATTATCATTATAATCATACAGAGCTTATAGCCTTGAACAGATGAGGGAATATCACTTTGTGGTTAAGTTAACCACAAATGAGCATCAGATGAGTGATTTAACACTTGAGGTTCTGTTAAACCATAATGAGTGACTAGCGAGCAAGTCACTACGGGGCTCAATACCCATAGCCATGTGATAAAGAAATCACTTGGGCTCTCTGGCCCTAGCTCTAATCAGATGAGTGACTGACGAGCAAGTCACCATGGGGCTCAGCACTCATAGCCATGTGACTAAACAGTCACTGGGGCTCTCTGGCCCTGGCTCTAAGTGACTAGCCTTAGGCTAGAAAAGCGCTTTTAGTTTTCATCGAACTTGAGGTCGGTCCGGCATTAATGCTCATTTGAGTCATTCAATGCAGATGTCGATTAGATTTAATCTTTATCGGCTTGCGTTAAACACACTAAGATCGTTCTTGACTTATTAGTCAATACCATGTGACCAGTGCTCAGTACTACTGCCAAACTTGACTAATGAGTCACAGCTTCACAATTAATACTGACACTATTGCCAATTCTGACTACTTAGTCAGTGCCATGCACAAATGAGCAAGATTTGCTAAGCATTCGATATACAATCAATGTCCACATTTAAATAGTCAACATGCCTCAAGAATAACCATGCATGTCACATATGGGGTGCAGTTTTCTTACCTCTGGTTCGAGCGAGAATTAATAAAAGAACGACCCTTGAGAATTATCAACCTTTTAGTTCCTTGACGGTCACCTAGTCATAACCAATTATAGGATTCCATCAATAAAATGAATAACAAAGGTGGTCGGACCAAAACCTAGCCTCCAAGACATCGAATCCTACTAAACCGGGTAGTAGGATCAATCCCGAGGCCTAAGGTTTGAATCCCCAAGTCAAAAACACACTCTTGTCCAAAATGCCACTAAGGGTCGCGACCCTACCTCACCATGCCGCGGCCCGCCTCCTCAAACAGAGGTGGCCACAAATCCATCCCCAACACGGGCCGCGACCCTCCTTCTCCATGACGCGGCCCAACGGCCCAACAACTTCCCCCTTCCTCTTCAATGTGCTTAGACCGCGACGCTCTAGTACAGAGCCGTGACCCCACCTGAAACCCAGCCAAAAACCCCTGTTTTCCCCTTCGAACTCATTTCAAAACCTCATTAAAACTCTCCCACTATCACCAAGCAAAGCCACCAACATTTACCATAACTTATGTACCATGTAACCATCAAAACCCAAGCCTTACACCAATCAAAACTTCATCAAATTCCTATTTCCATGATAAAAAATCCAAACCTTAAAACCAACACAAAAACAGGGCAAGGAACTATAAAATGGAACTAAACCTTACCTTAAGCTTAGGTTGAAAACTCTTTAATGGTTGAACACTAGTCTAAGAACTCAAGCTTCAATCTCCAAACTTGAATCCCCCAACTTGCTTCAAAATTCAAAGGAAGGATAAGAGAAAGATGATGATCGTGAGGGTGATAAACAAAGCTCTATTTTTTGGTTTTATTTTCCCATAGCCTTCAGCTTATATATAGCCTAGGTTAAACGACCAAAATACCCTCCATGCTTAATTCATCTCTTAACAGCCCCAAAGGCAAAACCGTCCTTTTCCACCTATCTCGTTAATCATAATTAACGCCCTCCAATCCCTGCTATTCTCAAATACTAATAAAATTTTATCTCATTACCCTTTTATTCCTGGTAATGCTCTAATCCTCAAATCACCCCGAGACTCACCCCGAGCCCCGAATCCAACCCAGTTATGACCAAACTGATAATTTATATTCAAAGATCGTCTCATGCCGAATGGCTCAAAAAAATCCACATTATTATGTGGCCTCAACAATAGCTCACCAACATGCATGAAAAAACACAATTACGTCCTCAACGGACCAATTTACCAAAATGCCCCTATGATGAAATGTGGACCCACATGCATGCATTTAACATCATGTTATAGTATAATTCACATAACACATGCATATAATCATCTGTTGACATAATAAATCAATTATGGCCCTCCCGGCCTACTAATCCGACCGCTAAACCACATTAGGGAGTTCGGGGCATTACAACTATCCCTCCTTACAGAAATTTCGTCCTCGAAATTGACCTGAACAGCTTGGGATATTGATTCTGCATATCTGACTCCAGCTCCCAAGTCGCCTCCTGGACCTTGCTGTTCCTCCACAATACCTTAACCAAAGTTATCGTCTTATTTCGTGGCAACTAGCGGGATTGCTGCCGACATGGGAGATAGACTTCACAATCGAACTAGTACCGGGCACCGAGCCATTCGCTATGGGGAGCACCAGTTCTATTTGTGAAGAAGAAGGACGGAAGTATGTTTATGTGTATAGATTATCGCAAGTTGAATAAGGTGACAATTAACAATAAGTACCCGCTACCCCAACTTAACGACTTGTTTGATCAACTTCGAGGGGCAACCGTGTTTTCAAAGATTGATCTACGGACCGGGTATCACAGCTCAAAGTATGGGAACAGGATAATCCCAAGACGGCTTTTAGAACTCGTTATGGACATTACGAGTTTCTAGTTATGTCTTTTGGTCTTACCAACGCTCTAGCCGCGTTTATGGATTTAATGAATAAAGTCTTTTATGGATTATTTGGACGAATTCATAGAAGTGTTCATCGACGATATCTTGGTGTACTCAAAGGACGAAGTCGAACATGAGGAATATTTAAGGTTGATCTTGTTACGACTAAAGGAGCATCAACTTAATGCCAAATTCAAGAAGTGCAAATTTTGGCTGTCACAACACTACAAGAATTTTGAGTAAATATTACGTTAAGATATAGCATATTTTTTAAAGTGTTATTAATGATTTAGTTCTAAAATATTCGGGGAGAAATTTAGCGCCAAGTGAATTAGTAATGGCGCCTTTACTTTTCTTTTCTTTTTTTTATTATTTTACACAACACTCTCATTCTGAATATGGGTTCTCTCTAAACGCCTAAATCCCTTCATTCTCACCATTCATTTCATCGATTCTCTCTAGCCTCCACGAGAGAGTGCTCAAACCACACGGCGTCGTTCTCCTCCACCGGCGGTCAGATCGGTCTACTCCAACATCACGAAGTTGCTCTCCACCCCATCGGCTCGACTTAGCAAACATCAAAGGTACTCTTTCTTGTCCTGACCTCACTCTGGTAATGGTTCCTACTCTTCAGTAAATGAGAGAGAGCCCTAAGCCGCTGCCCTCTCCTCCTCTCACTCCTATCCGTTATTCTTCTTTTTCTTAGAAGAATAGGTGATGGCGCCTGGCGGAGGCAGAGGCAAAGGCAAGGTCACGGGTTCAACGATGCGTGGGTCTTCTTCTCCTCAGCACACGACGGAGGCGAGATCTGGTATGTTTCCTCTCGACTTATTTTTTTTGTTGTTGGCTGGTTCATGGTAGTCGAAGCCTTAGAATGAGGTATTTTAATTACTGTGTGTTTAATAATCTTATAGGTTTTCTTCATAGTATATGTTTTGTCTTTCATTTTAGTTATTATATGTGGATTTTTGAATATGAGTATGAGTTTAATGAAGTTTGAATCTGGGTGTTGTTCTTCTTTCCTAGTCATTCATTCCATTGTCATCTTTCTGGCCTCCCTCCCTCGTTCCTCAACCTCACCATTCATCTCTCAATATTTGTAGAGTCCAAGAACTTTACTTAGCTAATTGTTTAGTAGTATTATAGTATGTATAGTATTATCTTTGTTACTGTGGATTTTTGGTTCATACCGGGAATTATTTGGACACTCATAGTAGTACTTATAGATTTTCTAAGTTTAACCTATAGTTAAGAATATTAAGTATAACCTAAGGTTTGATTATATGACTGATATTAAGGATAGTATTTGTTATATTATAAGGTTTAGATATCAACCAATAGGATTTTAAGCACATGTTATGAATGGTAATTAAGGATTAAGTATTTTTTAGGATTAAATTAAATAAGGGTAAAGTTTGAATGATATAGGGTCAGTCAGCAGCTTTGAATACGTTGAAGGCTTAGTCAAGGCTGTTCACTCCATTCAAACTTAGCTAAAAATGTGTAATTTCGTGTTTAAATATTCAGCGTGTGCCGATATATCGCAGCTATAGGGGGCGATATATCGCAGCACGTAGATACGGAAAACACGAGACGATGCACGGTCGCCTCGGGCATACTGGCCCAGGCGATATATCGCCTACAGGGGGCGATATATTGCCTCCTTCAGCATAAATTCAAACTCTTTTGAATTCATTTCCTTTCAGCCATTCAAACTCCTTCAACAGCCCAGCATCTTTTGAACGAGTCTTCAGCCTCTGCTGAACGATTATTCAAATGATTTTCACCTAAAAAGCCATTATTTTTATTCAAGTAAAATCAAGATCCTTTCATCTCCAAACTCTATAAATAGGACCTAGTACCCAGCCATTATTCACCTTTTGCTCTAAGTTCAGAAGCTGCTAGTGTTAAGTGAGTGTGAGAGTGTAAACACCTGGTTTGGGAAAATCATAAGCTTAAACATCATAAGCTTATCAAACACTTTGGGAAGTGAGGTTCTATAGTATTTCGGTTGAGGTGTAGATTGGTCTTTCAAGTCTTTGAGGTAACCAAAACTCTAGTTCCTTTCTGTATTATGTTATTTTCTTTCTCATAGTCTTCTACTCAATCTCTAACCTTAATCTTCATTTTGGTTAGGGAATCTAAGTTCTTGAGCACATAAGTTTCGGTAAGCATGTTTCTCAAATGGTTTAGTCTTTCCATCCTTTTCATTTCATCTCCTTTCTTCTTTCAACTCACTCTTGTTCATTATGGTTTTAGGAGTGTTCCAAAAAGTCCCAACTTAGTCCACATATCCCGGTAACTTTGGTAAGGAAAATAGGCTTGAATCTATATGTTTATGTTTATGTTATCTTATGTGTTTGTTTGTAGGCTTGGGCTTATGCCCTATTTGACTAACAAGACCCCAAAAAGATTGTGGGCATATGCCTATTTAGCTGGTAGGACCCCACTAATCTCATGGGCATAAGCTTGTTTAGTCTATGGGACCCCAAGTAATAATGGCCATTATAATAAGTGTATTATGTGTTATGATATGTCTTTATGTTTCTTATGAAATTATGTTTATGACTATGTGTTAGATTTTTTCCTTGCTGGGCATTAGGCTCATTCCTTTCTGTTTATGTGCAGGAAATAAGCTTTAGAGGCGGAAAGATTCGTGACGCTTAGAGGATGTGTATCGATGGTGAATGGAGTCAAGGGGCCGAGTGTTATTCGATTCGAGGATGTAGTCTCATTTTAATTTTTATGGTTTTATATGTATTTTCCGCATTTTCTTATGTAATTCTTTTCATTTAAATCATGTTTTGTTTTTAAAGACAATGGGATCCCAAATCCTTCTTAGTATTCTATTTATTTGTAAGTAACTCTTATTTTTACAAGTTACTCAATAAAATTATGGTATTTTCGTAAAAATGTAAGTTTTATGTATAGTTTCGTTAATGGTCCAAATAGTCTAGATTAGTGGGTCATTACAATATTGCTCCATCAATTTTTATTTCTGCAATTTTTTGTCTCATGTGTATATATAACTATAATATTGTGATTATTTGTGGGAATTTTTGTTTAAATTAGGGATTGAATATACTGTACTATGTTCGAAGCAAGAAAGAAAGTTTGTGAATCATTATTTACAGTTAGCATCATTTTTTTATTGGTTTATTGGAGCATAAAATGAAGGTATGAGTTCTTGTAGAGTCCAAGAACTTTACTTAGCTAATTATTTAGTAGTATTATAGTATGTATAGTATTATCTTTGTAACTGTGGATTTTTGGTTCAGACCGGGAATTATTTGGACACTCATAGTAGTACTTATAGATTTTCTAAGTTTAACCTATAGTTTAAGAATATTAATGTTAACCTAAGGTTTGATTATATGACTGATATTAAGAATAATATTTGTTATACTATAAGGTTTAGATGAGGACCAATAGGATTTTAAGCACATGTTATGAATGGATGATTAAGAATTAAGTATTTTGAGGATTTAATTTAATAAGGAGTAGAGTTTGAATGCTATAAGGTCAGTCAGCATCTTTGAATACGTTGAGGGCTTAGTCAAGGCTGTTTACTCCATTCAAACTTAGCTAAAAATGTGTAATTTCGTGTTTAATTAATCAGCGTGTGCCGATATATCGCAGCACGTCGATACGAAAAACACGAGACGATGCACGACTGCCTCGGGCATAGTGGCCCAGGCGATATATCGCCTACAGCATCTTGATAAGTCCAGCATCTTTTTGAACGAGTCTTCAGCCTCTGCTGAACGATTATTCAAATTATTTTCACCTAAAAAGCTATTTTTTTTATTCAAGTAAAATTAAGATTCCTTCATTCCCAAACTCTATAAATAGGACCTAGTACCCAGCCATTATTCATCTTTTGCTCTAAGTTCAGAGGCTGCTAGTGCTAAGTGAGTGTGAGAGTGTAAACACCTGGGTTTTGGGAAATCATAAGCTTAAACATCATAAGCTTATCAAACACTTTGGGAAGTAAGGTTCTATAGTATTTCGGTTGTGGTGTAGATTGGTCATACAAGTCTTTGAGGTAAACCAAAACTCTAGTTCATTTGTTTGATGTTATTTTCTTTCTCATAGCCTTCTACTCAGTCTCCTAGCCTCATTCTTATTTTGGTTAGGAAATCTAAGTTCTTGAGCACATAGTTTTGGTAAGTGTGACTTTCAATGGTTTAGTCTTTCCATTCTTTTCATTTCATCTCTTTTTCTTCATTAGACTCACCCTGTTATATATGGTTTTAGGAGTGTTCCAAAAAGTCCCAACGCTGTCCTCTTATCCCGGTAACTTTGGTAAGGAAAATAGGATAGAATCTATATGTTTTATGCTTATGTTATCTTATGTGTTATGTTATGAAATATGTTATAAATATGTTATGAATATGTATGTTGTAGGCTTGGGCATATGACCCATATGACTAACAAGACCCCAAATAGATTATGGGCATATGACATACTTAGCTAGTAGGACTCCACTAATCTCATGGGCATATGACTTGTTTAGTCTATGGGACCCCAAGTAATAATGGCCGTTATAATAAGTGTATGTAATAAGTGTTATGATATGTCTTTATGTTTATTATGAAATTTATGTTTATGACTATGTGTTAGATTTTCCTTGCTGGGCATTAGGCTCATTCCTTTTTGTTTTATGTGCAGGAAAATAGCTTTAGAGGCGGTAAGATTCGTGGACGCTTAGAGAATGTGTATCGATGGTGAATGGAGTCAAGGAGTCGAGAGTTCGATTTCTCGAGGATGTAGTCTTGTTTTACTTTTTATGGTTTTACATGTATTTTTCCGCACTTCTTATGTAATTCCTTTCATTTTAAATCATGTTTTGTTTTTAAAGACAATGGGATCCCATATCCTTCTTGATATTTTGTAAGTAACTCTTATTTTTACAAGTTACTTAATAAAATTATGGTATTTTCGCAAATGTAAGTTCTATTAAGGTTTTGTATGTATAGTTTCGTTAATGGTCCAAAAGTCTAGATTAGTGGATCATTACAGTTCTCAAATCGATAGTATATTTTTAAATTTTACTTGTACGTTCAGGCTAGCGATGAACTTGTGAGGTTAGCAGAATTCTTGTGATGATTTTTTGTTCTTAACCTGATTGTGGTAATAATTTTTGTTTTCAAGTTCTCTCCCTCTTAATGTAATCTGTCATGATTTTTAGGCTAGTCTATCCGGCCTTGGAAAGTTTCCATTTGTTGTGATGGCAAACAAGGTAGTTATTGATGGTGTAAACAGTCGGGTGGTAACTTATTTTATCCTCTTTGTATTTCCACCAAAAAATTTTGCTGCTGTGTTTTGCTTGTTTATAGCAAAAAATAATGGTGATTTTGTTCTTTTAGAGTGTGCCCCTGCAGCTGTCTTATAGTGTATCGAATTATTTTTCAACTTCCTCTGCTGGGTATTCTCCTCCAATTCGGTCTATATTATAATATTTATATATATATGTACATATATGTTTACTCTATCTTTATTTGCCAAAAGTGATGCAGTGAGGTTTAAAGTTGTGGTGTTTATTGTAATCATCTCGAAAATTAAATTGGCAGGTAGTTTATTAAGTGTTTGTATCGTTTATTTCCATTTCATAAGATTCCATCCATAAATGTATATAAGTTATATTTTTGAGTATTGGACAGTCCATAATTTTTTCTATAACTTGCTTTGTTTCTGGGTGTTTCATTCATTTGCCTTGAAACTGTTTTATTAATTTACTACAAGAAATTTTTTGGGTGATATTTCTACTAAAGAGCATAAGAATGCCCAATCGTAGTGTGAACAGAATTGAAATGTCCTTGAAGTAACCATAAGTATGGCATGATTTAGATTTTCAATTCTTTTTATCTTAATAGCTCAACCCTTTTGACACTTGCCTGCCTCCTTTATTGAGCGAATTTTCAATTACTTCAGGTGACTATTATGGTTCTAGACCAAGAACTTGATTTCTCTAATGTGTTTTCTGTTTGAATCTTGTATTTGATCCCTATGGCTTCAATCTTATAGCCTTGTCTCTTCATTGAAGTTATTTCTGTCTTTGCTTACTTTCAAAGAAGTAGAAATAAAGACACCAACCGTGCCGGTTTCTTCTTTCCTTTTCTTTCTTTTAATTTATTATTATTATTTTATTTATTAAAATAATTTTTATATGGATTTTCCATTATTTATGTGGATTAATGATATAATTGGTGACCTCCTTACGTTTTAGCCAGCCTGTGAAATCTTGAGTGATACCAAGTAATTAATTGGAATTTGATTGACTCTTGAAGTAATATACGTGAAACCTTGAGTCAACCTGTTCAATGAAACTTACATTGTCAAAGAGCATTTGTGATATTGACCCTTCTTTTTAAGACATAAAAATTGATTCTTTCTATTTGTGCAACAAAGTTTTGATGCCTGATTAAAACTTACTTTACTGATCTCTGAAATAAGAACAGTATAAACTCTTTACTGTACTGATCTTTGATTTAGGATTAAAATATTTTATTTTATTTGATTTCCATCTTTTCTTGATGCTTTTCTGAACATCAAAAGCTTCTTTTAATTTTGGTTTATGGGTGGATTTTTTTATTTTTATTTTGTTTTGGTATTCAGAGAGATGAATGTGATCTTCACAAGGTTTGCGAAATTAAAGCCTTGAAGAAGTCAGGGGTGGAAAAAGCTTGGAAGATTCTTGAAAATGTGGCCAAACAGATCCAACCCATTATGTGTAACCACAAATGGCGTGTCAAGCTTCTTTTTGAGGTCTGGTATATTGTTGTCTTTTTCTCTAGTAAGTTTTTTTGGAGCTTATTTTGGTAAAAAGTTGCATTTTTGTTATACCAATTTGCTTTTACTGTGTTTTATCTTTAGTAATGTTACTGTGATTGTTAAATTTGATCGTTGCATTTGTTACCTTTTCATTTTTTTGGGTGGTGGTTTATTCTTGTCCCATGTGCCTTTTCTTTTAATTTTTTTTATGGAATATACGTGTACAAGTAACGTTAGCATTTTCTTTTTTATAAGTTGATGCAATGTCTTGAGATTATTCCTTTTAAGGTTGAAGACTTCAGCTGTAGTTGTCTGAGTTATGATTGATGTTTACAATAGTGATTGTATATAATTGCTGCATTGAATTGTTATATTTCTAAATATAATATGTTCAGTTATGTTTTAATTGTAGTCAAAAGGTTTCTTGTTCTACTGATTTTCTTTATTGATTAAGATAATATATAATGTATTTTCTTAGCTATGCATATACATGAACTGTTCTAATAGGTGATAATAAATAAAGTAATCTACATTTGTTTTGATGAGTTTTTGCTGCTAAACCATCTAAGGGCTTCTCTTTTCTTCACTCCATCCCACTCTTGTTGAATTTGATTGTTGGCCTGTTTAATCAAAGAGGTGTTCTCTGCATTTTCTTTTCTACTTGGCTATTATTAGTATTCATTGAAAGGCTTAGATGGGGATAAAATTGGTCTCAAGAGTCAAGACAGTCCATGGTGGTAAAGCAACTGTATATGAACCTATCATTTTTAATATCTATGTTAGTTCTCTGTTTCTCCCTTTTATGGAATTATTGTTTGTTTGGGATTGATCAAGCAAAGATTACAACTTGATGATGTAAAATATATTTTGTATTGGGTTTATGAAAGCTGATAGTTTCATAGCTTTTGATAATGTAGCTTTGGTTAGTTTCATAGCCTTTTATTTTGTATTTGATTACCCTCTGATAAAAGATAAGTTTATTTATTTATTTTAGTTTCCCCTCTTTTGTTAGGAATTTTCCATTTTGTGAACTTTGAATAATCTTTTTCCTATTTGTAATACTAATGTATTTGGAGCTATTACAGTTTTGGTTTCGTTTGGTGCTTGTAGTTAATTCTTAAAATAAATTAGCTATTAATGGTTCTGTTTTGAGTCTGAATTATGTGAGAGATAATAGTATTGATGTTGTTTTCTCTGTTCTTTTGACATTTTTTTATTATCAATTTTATTATGTAAATTGGTGAACAAATATAATTGATTTTCTTAAACAATCAAAAATGTATTTATAATCTATTTGTGTGTATTTATGTTATTAGTTATGTTCTATTAGGGTTCATCTATGTTTTGCTGTATTTTTATGTCAAAATTTTCTCTGTTTTTGACAGAATTTTACAAGATGGTCTGTGAGGCAGATGAAACTGATCTAAATATACACGTATTGGCTGTCATGCTACCACATTATGATGGCCTGAGCTTGTAAAGAATGCTGCTTAACAGTTCATCAGGTTATACTTCTGTTATTATTAGAGATTGTAAAGAAATAAGAGTTTGTTTATAGCATTGGATTTGACATGTATCTTAGGATTTTAGTTGTTTTAGTTAGTAAACCTCGCATGTATTCTTTCAGTGTGTAAATATATGTAGGGAGGGATTCATTTGGTGCGGTTTGCATACATATTCAATTATATTGAATTTGATCAGCCAGATCTTACATTAACCTTACTGAAAGTTTTATAATTGGTGGCCTTGAGTAGTGTTGGTTTCTTTAACTTTTATTGTGCTTGAATGCATTTTTAATTGAAATTAGAAGTAATTAACTAGCTATTGATTCTCATGGTCTTCTAAAGTAGCATCTTTCTGATTATAATGTAATGTTATGATCTGAGTCTTTTCTAGTTTCATGGAGAATACTATCATTTATTATTCATTTATAGAATGCTTTTGACAATAAATTTATTAATGTGGAAGTTGACTTGTTCGGGTGGGGAAAGGGTGCGTGTAGCATGATGCGTTTTAATGTTAGGCCCAATTTTATGCATACAGTTTTGATGAGAATAGTGCATACGGTTGGTACACTATTGTTGAAGGGTTGTAATATTTTGTTCTCAACATGTTAAAGTGCTTGAATTTGCCCCAACTGATAGTGTCAATTGCTTTGATGAATATTAGTGCCAGAAGTGGTTAGGATAACTTGACTTGTTCACCCTTCTAAAGGCTAGGTTCAAAGCAATACTTGTGATTTAGCTAGAGAGTTGGTTTGTACGGTCGGTTGTCTGTTAAAGTTAGCTTATAGTTTGACATATCTATTTATTTCAGGCTCTAATATCTTCTTGGGTGTAATGACCCACTAATCTAGACTATTTGGACCATTAACGAAACTATACATAAAACTTACATTTTTACGAAAATACCATAATTTTATTGAGTAACTTGTAAAATAGGAGTTACTTACATACTAAGAAGGATTTGGGATCCCATTATCTTTAAAAACAAAACATGATTTAAATGAAAAGAATTACATAAGAAAATGCGGAAAATACATATAAAACCATAAAAGATAAAATGAGACTACATCCTCGAATCGAATAACGCTCGGCCCCTTGACTCCATTCACCATCGATACACATCCTCTAAGCGTCACGAATCTTTCCGCCTCTAAAGCTTATTTCCTGCACATAAACAGAAAGGAATGAGCCTAATGCCCAGCAAGGAAAAATCTAACACATAGTCATAAACATAATTTCATAAGAAACATAAAGACATATCATAACACATAATACACTTATTATAATGGCCATTATTACTTGGGGTCCCATAGACTAAACAAGCTTATGCCCATGAGATTAGTGGGGTCCTACCAGCTAAATAGGCATATGCCCACAATCTTTTTGGGGTCTTGTTAGTCAAATAGGGCATAAGCCCAAGCCTACAAACAAACACATTTATAACATATTCATAACATATCATAACATAACACATAAGATAACGTAAACATAAACATAAACATATAGATTCTAGCCTATTTTCCTTACCAAAGTTACCGGGATATGTGGACTGAGTTGGGAATTTTTGGAACACTCCGAAACTTATGTGCTCAAGAACTTAGATTCCCTAACCAAAATGAAGATTAAGGTTAGAGATTGAGTAGAAGACTATGAGAAAGAAAATAACATAATACAGAAAGGAACTAGAGTTTTGGTTACCTCAAAGACTTGAAAGACCAATCTACACCTCAACCGAAATACTATAGAACCTCACTTCCCAAAGTGTTTGATAAGCTTATGATGTTTAAGCTTATGATTTTCCCAAACCAGGTGTTTACACTCTCACACTCACTTAACACTAGCAGCTTCTGAACTTAGAGCAAAAGGTGAATAATGGCTGGGTACTAGGTCCTATTTATAGAGTTTGGAGATGAAAGGATCTTGATTTTACTTGAATAAAAATAATGGCTTTTTAGGTGAAAATCATTTGAATAATCGTTCAGCAGAGCTGAAGACTCGTTCAAAAGATGCTGGGCTGTTGAAGGAGTTTGAATGGCTGAAAGGAAATGAATTCAAAAGAGTTTGAATTTATGCTGAAGGAGGCGATATATCGCCCCCTGTAGGCGATATATCGCCTG
The DNA here is from genome assembly GCF_963169125.1 of Humulus lupulus. Taxonomy (NCBI): domain Eukaryota; kingdom Viridiplantae; phylum Streptophyta; class Magnoliopsida; order Rosales; family Cannabaceae; genus Humulus; species Humulus lupulus. The sequence continues at coordinate 215,597,675 of NC_084798.1, forward strand.
GGCCAGTATGCCCGAGGCGACCGTGCATCGTCTCGTGTTTTCCGTATCTACGTGCTGCGATATATCGCCCCCTATAGCTGCGATATATCGGCACACGCTGAATATTTAAACACGAAATTACACATTTTTAGCTAAGTTTGAATGGAGTAAACAGCCTTGACTAGGCCTTCAACGTATTCAATGCTGCTGACTGACCCTATATCATTCAAACTTTACCCTTATTTAATTTAATCCTAAAAAATACTTAATCCTTAATTACCATTCATAACATGTGCTTAAAATCCTACTGGTTGATATCTAAACCTTATAATATAACAAATACTATCCTTAATATCAGTCATATAATCAAACCTTAGGTTATACTTAATATTCTTAACTATAGGTTAAACTTAGAAAATCTATAAGTACTACTTTGAGTGTCCAAATAATTCCCGGTCTGAACCAAAAATCCACAGTAACAAGGATAATACTATACATACTATAATACTACTAAACAATTATCTAAGTAAAGTTCTTGGACTCTACATTGGGTTTGTTATATTTACATGATTTTGTCTTCCTAATGTGTAAATTTGCAGGTTTAATGGTGCATTATCACTTGATCTCTCAAATGATCATCCAAATATGCGTATCATCCATCGGATAGTCGCAATTATATTGGGACAGTGGGTTTCTGAGGTGATATATTTATTTAGTTTCAGATTGAGTTTGAAGAAAAATAATACAGTTTTGGTTTTTTTCTTCTGTTTATCTGGATTTATGGCTTGATAGAGATGATAGTGGGTTTTAAGTCTCAAATATAGTAGTTTTAAGGAAAAACTGAAGTTTAGGTTTATATTTTTGCATTGAATAGTATTTTTATTTTTTTCTATGAAGTTTCAGGAAAGATAAATACAACATTTAAATTTGTGATTAACTTATTTAGTTCTAGTTGGCCAAATTCTTAGACAATTCGCAGTTAATGTAATAGGGTGTTCATGTAAGATGTTAATGATGTTGGGTATTATGGTCTTGCAGCTAAGCTTCTATGGAGAGGTGCTGAGTGTTGGAATGGGTGTTTAAAGCTTTTGGGCATTGCTGAAGCAACAGAAGCATCAATGGATTCTGACCAGTTAAGCTCTGGAATTTCAGATTTTGATACTCACTTTCAAGGCCTCATAGTTCAGAAAAGGTCTCTTTCTCTCTCTCTCTCTCTCTCTCTCTCTCTATATATATATTTATATAACTGTAGTTGTCTCAACTTATTTCTATATTCTATTCCATATTTGTCATTTGTGAAATGTTCTGTTTTAACTAGTGTGAAGTATATGGTTGTCGTTGATGAATGGAATGCACTAGTACATAATGGAAAACTAGGCGAATAATGCATTAATTTACAATAATGGAAAACATTAATCTAATATATTTTAAATTCTTTTGAAGTTTTATAAGGTGTTTATATCATTAAGCTGAATAATGAACAAATTATAGACAGATTATGTGTGCATAAATATATTGTATGCAGTGATTATCATTGCTGTTGAGCTTTGATCCTGATGGTTTTTAAATTTGAATGCTCTGTAGGGCTACTATTTTTCCATTATTATTATATTTAATTTCTCGACCCCAAGTTTTTATCTTTCTGTTTTCATTCTGTGTTTTAGAACTACCACAAAAAATAGTCTTTTATTAAGTTTGAAATATTTTTGTTTTATTCCTAGGGCAGGACCTTTTTGGAAAGATAAGTTATATTTTCGAGTATTGGACAATCCATAATTTTTTATATAACTTACTTTGCTTCATTCATTTGCCTTGAAACTGTTTGATTAATTTACTACAAGAAATTGATAGAATTGATATCTGGTCTAGTGTGTTAATTAGGTGGGGTTCGGGTGGGGAAAGGGTGTGTATATGTACGTGTGTGATTTAGATAACTGCTTGGTGCATATGTGTTTTTCTGTTTAACTAAGCGTTCAGCTGTAAATTTTGTATAGTCAACTTTCAAATGTGAAGAGCGTAGAAAGAAGTTCTAGGCCATTTGTAATGCGTGTTCTCGATGATGAGGTGGATGACATTGACAATGCATATGAGGAAGCTCAAGATAGAAGCTCCCTTTCTGCTAATAGGTTTAATTTTAACGACCTTTATGTTAGGTATGCATTTAACTGGCCTTGATTGTTTTCCTTTACTTATATTCCATTTATCAATTCAAGTTTTGCATCCCTATTCTGTCATCAAAAGCTTTATTCAGTTGTTGTGTATTCATGACAGACTTCTATGATATTTCTATGGTATGTGATATCGCATTGATTGTTAGAGATCTTGCTAGTTTCTATTAATACTTTGTATTTTCTTGATTTATCTCTTAGTGATGATGACGACTCTGAGAATGAGTCAGCACTTGAAGTCAGATTTGGACTTTCTCATCTCCTTCTTCTTTTTTATTGTTTAAGTCAGATTTGGACTTTCTGTTTTCTAATTTTTGGGTCATCATCTGTAGTGCCGAAGCACTTGATAATCACTTGACTGCTATCCAAAGGGACCATGAACTCAGGTCCCAGATAGAAGAAAGGAAAATAAGAAGTGATGCGGCTTATGAAGGGGCCAAAAGAAAAGAGAAAGCTCTCCTGGAAGAAAAACTCCGCCAAGAAAAAGCCAAAGCAGAAGCTGAGGTTTGTTGACTTTGCCCAGATTATTCATTTCTTTTGGTAGATGTTTAAAGATGGTTGTCACAGTCCTCTATTATTCTCACATATTCTTCTGATATAATCTTAATGGGCTTTGGTATATTATTTTGGTTTTATGCTGTTGTTAGTAATAAAAGTATTTTCTGATGTAGGCAAAACTCAGAGCTGAAGAAGCAAATAGGGCTGCAATGGAAGCTCAGAGAAGAGAAGCAAAAGAGGCTGCTGAAAGGGAGGCCAATGAAGCATCAAGCCAGGCTGTTGTTCAGAAGGAAGCTTTAGGATTGCAAACTAAAGCCAAAACTAAGGAATCTGAATTTGAAAAACCAATAAATTCAGCATCAGCAGGTAATTTGGCTACCAGGAAAATATAGCAACCTTGTACTGATCTATAGATATAATCATTTGCCCTTTTATCTAAAAATATTGTTTAGCCCTAGTTTTCACAAAGATCAGCTAGGTTTTGGCAATAGTTCATTTTTGACACTCCACTGTATTCCCCTATGTTTTTTTTCTTCAGTTTATTCATGTTTTCTGTACTCTTTGAAGAATTTTTCTGTTATCTAATGCGTGAAAGGGGCTATTGGTGGTAGGTGACATTACTAAAGCTGCAGAAGTTGCACTAAAGTTGGAGCGTGAAAGATTAAAAAAGTTGGAAGACTTGGATGAAGGAAACAAGGCATTAGGATTGAATGTAAATAAGGTTTGCTCTCTATATTGTAATTCATATTTATTTGAAAATTGTTAATCTCTATTTGGTAACTAGAAACTAGTATTTTTGTTTGGGATTTTCTTGCAGCATTCTTATAGAGTTTAATTGTTTAAGTATATTAAGCTTTAGTTTATCTTGACAGGAGGTTTCTACTGGTGTGAAAAAGTTATTGAGGGAATCGTCTGGCCAGTACAGCGACTTCAGTATTCTTTCCTCTTTAAATTCTTAGGTAAATCATGTAACTTACTGTTTGTTTAGTAGGATATATGTTTTTATATATATATATCTATAATATTTTAGGTGAAAATTTGTGATCTTTAAGAAAGTGTTAGATGGCACTAGATGCATTAGATCAATCCATATGTGTTGTTTTAGGTTCAGATCACTTCCAAGACTTGTCAACCAAACCCAAAGGGATATCATAGAATGTGAGAACTCTGTCTTCCTAAGAGTTTGTGGCTGTTTAACTAGTGAAATAAGAATTGAAATTTCTTATCATTGATACATTCTATCTCTAGATGGAAACCAATCAAACCACACTTGCATAAATGAGATCACTTGAATGTGCTGTCATTTCTTCGTCGAGGGTTCTATATTTCTCTACTGAGAGTGTGGATGCACGTGTTGGTTCTTTAAAGATTATTTTGCATGTTTTAGAGGTAAACTTATATTACTAACTTTTTAAAGTTAGCCTTTTATTAGCCTATAAATGTAATGTCTGCTTTTATTAGCCTTTTCATTCTTCCTTTTTATACACATTACTGTATTGAAGTCATAGGTTGTCTATGATTTTTCATGCTTGCGTTTGACACTTCTATCAGATAATAGTACATATTCTTTGATTGCTTGATTGATGCTTTTGAAAGTATAATACAGAAATATTTAATAAGAGCTAATAATTTCATTAATGCAACATGGATGACTATAGCTACCACTTTAATAAGTTCTAATCTTCCAGTTTTATCAGATACTATATTGTGCAGTGACATAATATATCAAGTGACCGATTACACACATGCATAGGCACACACTGACACATATACTTGGATTGACTGATAAAATCTTATAATTTCATTACTTCCAACATAGAAACCTAGAATTACAACTTTCATGCATTTTTAATTAATACAAGGCAATTTGGTTCTGTTTTTTTTATTTTATAAAAGCCCTAGAATTACCACTTTAAGTAATTGCTGGTGTGATTCCATTATTACACTCGAATATTACAGGTGTGTAGATGTGACTGGAGCTTACAGTGCTATAAAGACGGAGCTTAACATAAGCTTGACAGCAATAGGCCTTTTGTGGACTACAAGTGACTTTATTGCAAAGGGGATTACACATGGACCTGTGGAAGAAAGGGAAACAGGTATATGACAAGTGCACAACAAATGGACTCACAACAAAGACAAGTGCACAAAGGATGATGAATTGAAGAATGGAGCAAGTTTCATGCATGGTTTGTTTTTCATTTTTGAAGTAAAAAATATTCAAGATTATAAAACTTTATTATGTTATGCTTTCAAACTTAAGTTAGAACTAAGATCTCATGAAATAGACACATTCAGAGTTTGAATTAGTTATTGTTTAATGTAATACTTATGGTTTATCAATCTATTGAGAATTATATTTTATGATTAATTTTGATTTTTTTATCAAAATACAATAATGAAAATCTTTTAATTAAAAAAAACTTATAAGTACCATTATCACAATAAAAAACCTTAATATGTTATGATTTAGAAACATATTATAAGCGTAATAAATTGTTATGATTTATATAATATAACAAACTAAAAATGCTATCAAAATAATCAAATGTAACAGTTGAAAAGTGTTATGCAAAAAGTATAAGATTAAACTTCAAATTTATAACCAAATACTCTAACTAAATGTTATTATTTGAATATTATAGCAACTAAAAATGTGTTATTGAATAGTTTAAGATAACATCGAACATAACATTCGAATACTGTTATAGAAAAGACAGGACTTTTAAAAACAGGGGCTATGTTAGCATTTTCAGAAGCGTTATCAATACTCCTAGTTAGCAGTTTTTAAGTGTTATGAATACTGTTTTTTCTTGTAGTGCAAGTAGCGTTTCTCAGGCACATAGGATCCAAGGAAGGAGTTGCAGTAGACCCATCTAAGGTAGATGTTGTAAAGGATTGGCCAAGCCCAAAGAACGTGTCTAAGGTAAGAAGTTTTTTGGGACTAGCAGGTTATTATTGGAGGTTCGTAAAAGGCTTCTCTAAGATAGCCACTCGATTTACCAACCTAACCCAGAAACAGAAAAGGTTCAACTGGACTGATAAGTGTGAAGAGAGTTTCCGGTTGCTTAAGGATATGCTTAACACCAGTACTTTATGTATCAACACCCAATGATAAGTTTGTAGTCTATTGCGATGCGTTGAAGCAAGGATTGGGTTGTGTGCTGATGCAGAATGATAAGGTGATAGCCTACGCCTCAAGGCAAACGTAATTGCTGATGTGCTAAGTAGGAAGAATTACGGAAGTCTAGCATCATTAGCTGGAATAGAAAAGCCGCTACAACAGGAGTAGGCATGTAAATGGGGCGGGTCTGCCCCGCCCCGCCCCGCCCCGCCCCGATTAGTTTATTGAAGCGGGGTGGGTCGCCCTGCCCTGTCTTAATCGGGGCGGGTTTGCCCCGCCCCATTTGCCCCATTTGTTTTTTTTTTAAGAAATATTAAATTTTAATTTTTGAATTCTCTTTAAACTTAAATTATTTTTTTATTACAATCCTTATTTTTTACATTTCTTGTCAACTACACCTTCAAATATTTTATTTTATTTTATTTTATTTTTTATTTTATAATTTACAAAAATAATTACAAGAATAAAGATAATTAAATAAAACATATTTTTTTAATATTTACAATTCTTTCATAGAGTAGTTATGGAATATTTTTATTTTATAAATCTTACACTTAAAATCTATTTAAAATTAAGGATATTCTAAACCACATATAAAATGTCAATTTTACATATTATGCATGTATATAAGTAACATGAGAGAATTGTATTAAATCATATCATTATATTATCATTTAAATCAAGAATTCGCCAAGTATAATAAGAGTTTCTCAAGAGAATAAAGTAAAATAAAACTATCATATGCAACATAGCACTCCACTTTTGAGAATTTCTCAAGATAACAAATTAAAATAAAACTATCATATGCAACATAGCAAGCACTCCACTTTTGAGAGTTTCTCAAGAGAACAAAGTAAAATAAAACTATACTTTTGAGAGTTTCTCAAGAGAACAAAGTAAAATAAAACTATCATATGCAATATAGCACTCCACTTTTGATGCGTCAAAAGAATCAAATGACTTTCTTCTTCTTTATTGACCTGCTACCTTAATCATAAAGATCAACTATGTATGGCTCCTACAAAAAAAAATATATGTATTAATAATAGAAGTTAATAATTTATTTGATGACTTATAAAAACTAAATTAAGTACCATAGTTGGATCTACATCATTATCTTCATCATTCATGGTGACTAGTGGAGTCACTTCTGTAAAGAAATAAAAAAATAATAATTTTGAAATAATACAATAAAATATGAATTTTTATATATATATAAAAAGATAAGTATATTTACCTTTTTTGTCATTTACCAACCAATTTTGAGTGCATATCAATGCTTCTAATGTAGAAGGATGAAGTCTCGCTCGGTGTGAACCCACATGTCTACCGCCAGTACTGAATGTAGATTCCGAAGCAACAGTGCTAATAGGCACAACAAACATATCTTTGGCAATCATATTCAACACAGGATATTTGTTATACCCAGATTTCGAGCCATGAGGATTGTGACCTCGAAAGCTGGATTCATAATGAGTGAACTCGTAAAGTCTGGAATATGTTCGAAATCTAAACAACGAGCCTATGAAACAGAGACGACTTCGGAGATGGTAGCCTCGAAATCCTCACGAGCTCGAAGGATAAGCCCCGAGGTGCATCTGTTCTCTGGGATGACCTCGGATCAGGGCTCCGAGCCTGATGCGCGTACGAGCTCGAAGCCGTGTGGCCTCGGGATATATTATAACTCGAAAGTCAGAAAGGAACCTGGGAGAATATGGCCTTGGTGGTATGAGATAATAACTTTGAATATCCTAATGAGTCATCAAGAACAGGACGCGGTTTACATTTATTACTGAAAATCTCCTACAATCAGGGGATATTATTTGATTAGTTATACACCCCTGGTCTTCAGGGGATGTTTCCTTTTACATCGGATTGCAAGCATTTAATCTATTTGCAAATATAGAGTAACTACCCGAAATATGTGGGATAGTATTCTGCAGTCTTCTCTATAAATAGAGAGGTCATGTACCATTGTAAAGGACCAAACTTTTGTGAGCTTAAGGAAAACTCTGGGGAATTCATCCCTGAAGGATTTTCAGAGATATTCTTAAGTCTTAATAAGAAAGACTCGTGGACTAGGCAGATTTAACTGCCGAACCACGTAAAAAATCGTGTTTGTATTATCATATTTTTATTGCCCATTACTAATTATTGTTTACGTGCTCTTCTTTCACTGTTGACGAAAAATGGCATCAACAGTTTGGTGCTTTCATTGAGAGCCTTAAGCATTCATTCCTGAAAAAGTCATGGCCACTAATAATCAGAATGCACCTGAAGAGAATTATCCGAGACGTCCTGGGAAACAGCCGATGGAAAACCCAGATGTCGAAGAAAGGAGTGGATCCTCCGATTTTAGGGGACCACCTCCTCCACCAAGAGATGAGGATATGTACTACAATCCTGAGCGATATGTTCCTATTGTGGAACTCGAGAACCGGCAACTGAAACATCAGTTGGCAGAGGCCAACAAACGGAATGAGGAGTTGGCAAGGATAGCCGCAGAGGCGCAGGTGGCTCAGCCCCCGCCTCCGCGTGAAGACCAAGTCCCCCCTCCAAGGGACGTACACGTTCCTCCCCGTAGACCCCGTGGGCATCCGCGGAAAGATGCTGCCACGAGGAGGCCAGCTCAACCTCCGGCACCCGCAGAGCCATCCGCTCCACCTAGGCCCTAGAGGAGTACTCGGGCTCGGACCCCGGTCAATCCACCTATGGAAGCACCTGGGGAAATTGATAACAGCCGAGCCCCTGCAGAGGCTCGGACTCAAGCCCCTGGGAATGTACCACACGCAACCAACCCATCTTGGGCAAACTCTGGACCGTCTAGGCCGCGGAATGGGTGGCAGCCACCATCGCCCATACGGTTCCCTACATCACCAATAAGATATTCTTCGCCTCCTTGCAGGAATACAAAACCAGTTTGAGATCAGAACGAAAGGCATGCGGAAAGGAGACAGGGAAATAGGGGAACTTTTCAGGAGCGGAGAGGCGCCCCGTCAGAAAGAAGTCATACATCCCGGTCTCGCATGGCAGAGACGAGGCGGCATGGAAGAAATCCATCTCGAAATAACTATGTGACGAGTGTTACCAGCGACAATTCTGGAGACACCAGGTCAGTCAGCAAGCATGACCAAGGTCGTAAGAACACTGGAAGCCGCAGAAATCACCCCGACCTGCGAGAACACCTGAATCAGAGTTGGGATAATGTCGAACCGATAAATCCGGACCTAAGGGATCGCTTGAATAGGCGTAAAGATCCTTTACGGATACGCGAGCCTGGAATTGTGATCGACGATAATCGATTCCAGACTTTGCCTCTTGCGGACCCAGTCCAAGAGAGAATCGATCAGCTGGAAACGACATTCAGGCTTTTGAAAAACGAGCAAGAGCATGATCGATATGAAGATTCTGATGAAGAGCTTGAACCATTTGCTCCCCATATTTCCAACACCCCATTTCCACAAGGGTTTCGGATCCCTCACGTCCCGACGTTCGAGGGAAAAACCGACCCATATAGTCATCTGAGTACGTTCAACACCATAATGAGAGCCAGTAATGTGGGATACGAGCTCAGATGCATGCTATTTCCAGCATCATTGACAGGACCAGCTAAAAGCTGGTTCGAAAAATATAAGAGACATTCAATAACCTCTTGGGAGCAGCTGTCTAAAGACTTCAAAAAGCAGTACAAAGCCATGATGGGGGTTCGACCTGAGGCGTCAACCCTAACTAATGTTCGGCAACAACCAGGCGAAACATTAAAAAGTTACCTTACAAGGTTTAACTTGGAAGTTGCCCGAGCTTGGAATGTGGATGACAGTGGACACTTGATGGCTGTCCAGGCCGGAGTAATTCCAGGAAGCACCCTCTGGGAGGATATGCAAAGAAAACCGGTGAGGTCCCTAACCGAGTTTAATAGACGAGCGCAAAGGTTTGTCAATGTAGAGGAAGTGAGGTCGACACTTAATGTGACTTCCCAGCCCAAAACTACAACGATAAACATAAAATCTGCCTCAACCTCGGCGGACCCAGTAGCTTCAAAGCCTGCTGTGGAAAACCCTTCCAAGAGAAAAAAGAATGAAGGAAGTAACCTCGAGGCCGAAGGAGGAAAGAAAAAAAAAGGGGAGAGATATTTCTCCGTGTATAGAGTGTACACCGAGCTCAACGAGTCTCGGGAGAACATATACCTGGCTAATGAAAACCAAGCCCCCTTCAGGCGTCTGGAACTGATGAGAAATCAAAAGTCCAAGAAGGATTCAAGCAAGTATTGGCGATTTCACAGAGATACCGGGCATACTACTGATGAATGTCGACAGCTGAAAGACGAGATCGAAGGATTGATCTCGAGAGGTTACTTTAGACAATATGTCAAGAACCAGAGTACTAATCAGGCGACCGCGAACCAGAGAGTTGCCGCATCGCCTTCGACCGCACAAAACAATAATTCCCGAGCTCGGGAAGAAGATAGGCCCCCGCCGATAGATGGGGAGGATGTAATAACCATCTCGGGAGGGCCTCATCCCGCAGGAGTAGGCAGGAATGCCCAAAAGAGATACGTTAACGAGCTAAAAACTGGGGATGGGTCTACTTATGAACCCAAACCTAGGGCTCCAAAAAGCCAGAGGATTGAAACACAACCAATAACCTTCACTGAGGAAGACGCGTCCCATGTCCAGTTTCCTCACCATGATCCGCTGGTCATCACTCTCTAGCTGGCGAATAAAAGGGTCCACTGAGTTCTCATAGACAATGGGAGCTCAGTTAACATCCTCTACAAAGCAACCCTCGAGAAGATGGGACTCTCCCTTCGCGACCTGAAAGCTTGTGCCACTACTTTATACGGCTTTTCAGGAGAAGGGACCACCTGCATGGGATCCATTGAGCTCCCCGTAACCTTGGGAGATTATCCAGTCTCGGCTACCAAGATGATGGAGTTCGTGGTAGTAGATCTACCTTCGGCCTACAATGTGCTGCTTGGCAGACCCGCCCTGGTAGGGCTGGGGGCAGTCTCATCAGTAAGGCATCTGGCCCTTAAGTTCCCGACCCCTAGCGGCATCGGAACATTAAAGGGAGATCAGTTGGCTGGGAGGGAATGCAACAACATTTCCCTAAGAGGATAGAAACAGACGAGTGCACAAACACTCGTCATTATCCAAAATAAAGACGGGACAATCTTAGAAATTGATGAAGAGATCGATCCAAGGGTTGAGGAGAAAGCTGATCTCGAACCCTTAGAGGAGCTCGAAGAAATTCAGCTCGAGGAAGTCGATTCCTCAAAAAAGGTGAAGGTTGGAAAACACCTCCAAGATGAGACAAAATAGCAACTAATTTGCTTTTTGAAGAAGAATCAGGATGTCTTCGCGTGGTCACTTTCGGACATGGTGGGAATAAGTCTGAATATAGCAAGCCACGCGCTGAATATAGACAAAAGCTTCCCTCCGAAGGAACAAAAGCGAAGACAACTGAACGAAGACAGAAAGAAGGCACTAAAAGAGGAGGTCGATAGGTTGAAAGCAAACCGATTTATTAGGGACGCTTTTTACCCTGACTGGGTAGCCAATCCGGTGTTGGTCCCAAAGCCTAATGGGACGTGGCGAACCTGCATTGACTACTTGGACCTCAACAAAGCTTGCCCGAAAGACTGTTTTTCATTACCAAGGATTGACCAGCTCGTGGATGCTACGGCGGGGCATGGCCTGATGTCCTTCATGGATGCCTATTCTGGATATAACCAGATTCCCATGCATGCCCCCGATCAAGAACATACGAGCTTCATAATGGATAAGGGGCTATACTGTTTCAATGTCATGCCATTCGGGCTCAAAAATGCTAGGGCGACATACCAGCGGCTCGTGAACATGATGTTTTCGGAACAGATAGGCAACAACGTGGAGGTTTATGTTGACGGCATGCTTGTCAAGTCTCAACTTAACAATAACCATGTTGATGACCTCGAAGAGTGCTTTGGCGTACTCCGAAAGTATAACATGAAACTGAATCCTCATAAGTGCACTTTCGGGGTATCATCAGGAAAATTCTTGGGGTTTATTGTGAACGCTCGTGGAATAGAGGCTAACCCCGATAAGATCAAGGCCCTGATTGACATGCCCTCACCTCGAAGACACAAGGATGTCCAAAGTTTGACCGGCAGGATGGCTGTAGAGTCCAAGAACTTTGCTTAGCTAATTGTTTAGTAGTATTATAGTATGTTTAGTATTATCTTTGTAACTGTGGATTTTTGGTTCAGACCGGGAATTATTTGGACACTCATAGTAGTACTTGTAGATTTTCTAAGTTTAACCTATAGTTTAAGAATATTAATTTTAACCTAAGGTTGATTAATATGACTGATATTAAGGATTATATTTATTGTACTATAAGGTTTAGATATCAACCAATAGGATTTTAAGCACATGTTATGAATGGGGATTAAGGATTAAGTATTTTTTAGGATTAAATTTAATAAGGAGTAAAGTTTGAATGTTATAGGGTCAGTCAGCAGCTTTGAATACGTTGAGGGCTTAGTCAAGGCTGTTTACTCCATTCAAACTTAGCTAAAAATGTGTAATTTCGTGTTTAAATATTCAGCGTGTGCCGATATATCGCAGCTATAGGGGGCGATATATCGCAGCACGTAGATACGGAAAACACGAATCGATGCACGGTCGCCTCGGGAAAAATGGTCCAGGGGATATATCGCCTCCTCCAGCATATGTTCAAACATTTTTGAATCCTTTTCCTTTCAGCCATTCAAACTCCTTCATAAGTCCAGCATCTTTTGACCGAGTCTTCAGCCTCTGCTGAACGATTATTCAAATTATTTTCACCTAAAAAGCCATTATTTTTATTCAAGTAAAATCAAGATACTTTCATTCCCAAACTCTATAAATAGGACCTGGTACCCAGCCATTATTCACCTTTTGCTCTAAGTTCAGAAGCTGCAAGTGCTAGGAGAGTGTGAGAGTTAAACACTTGGGTGGGAAAGTCATAAGCTTAATCATCTTTAGCTTATCAAACACTTTGGGAAGTAAGGTTCTTTAGTATTTCGGTTGTGGTTGGATTGGTCTTGCAAGTCTTTGAGGTAAACCCGAAACTCTATTTCATTTGTTTCAAGTTATTTTCTTTCTCAACGCCTTCTACTCAGTCCCCTAACCTCATTCTTATTTTGGTTAGGGAATCCAAGTTCTTAAGCACATAAGTTGTGGTAAGCATATTTCTCAATGGTTTAGTCTTCCTATTCATTTTCATTTCTTCTTCTTCATAAGACTCACTCTTTCTCATATGGTTTTAGGAGTGTTCCGAAAGTTCCAACTCAGTCCATCATATCCTGGTAACTTTGGTAAGGAAAATAGGATAGAATCTATATGTGTATTGCTTATGTGTTATGTTATGAAATATGATACGTTATGAATATGTTATGAATGTTTATGTTTGTAGGCTTGGGCTTATGCCCTATTTGACTAACAAGACCCCAAAAAGATTATGGGCATATGCCTACTTAGCTAGTAGGACCCCACTAATCTCATGGGCATAAGCTTGTTTAGTCTATGGGACCCCAAGTAATAATGGCCATTATAATAAGTGTATGTATTAAGTGTTATGATATGTCTTTACGTTTATTATGAAATTTATGTGTATGACTATGTGTTAGATTTTCCTTGCTGGGCATTAGGCTCATTCCTTTTTGTTTTGTGTGCAGGAAAATAGCTTTAGAGGCGGTAAGATTCGTGACGCTTAGAGGATGTGTATCGATGGTGAATGGAGTCAAGGGGCCGAGCGTTATTCGATTCGAGGATGTAGTCTCATTTTATCTTTTATGGTTTTATATGTATTTTCCACATTTCTTATGTAATTCTTTTCATTTAAATCATGTTTTGTTTTTAAAGACAATGGGATCCCATATCCTTCTTAGTATTTATTTGTAAGTAACTCTTATTTTACAAGTTACTCAATAAAATTATGGTATTTTCGTAAAAATGTAAGTTTATGTATAGTTTCGTTAATGGTCCAAAAAGTCTAGATTAGTGGGTCATTACAATGGCGGCCCTGAGTAGGTTTATTTCGAAATCTACGGACCGGTGTCTCCTGTTTTTCAACCTATTGAGGGGAGGCAGGAAATTTGAATGGACAGAGGAGTGCGAGCTGGCATTCCAGGAACTTAAAAAGCACCTTGCTGAACCCCCTATCTTATCAAAACCTAAAACAGGAGAAGTACTGTACCTATACCTTTCCACCACCGAACACGCAATAAGCGCAGTGCTCGTTCGAGAAGAAGATAAGGTACAAAGACCCGTTTACTACATCAGTAAAAGATTACTGGGGGCAGAGTCGAGATACCCCCTGATGGAGAAGCTAGCGCTTAGTCTAATTCATTCATCTCATAAACTCCGCCTCTACTTCCAAGCACATCCCATCCATGTGCTGACTGATCAACCACTTCGACAAGTCTTGTCCAAACCGGAGGCTTCAGGTCGACTTCTTAAATGGGCGGTTGAGCTCGGATAGTTCGAGATCACCTACCACCCGAGGAAGACCATTAAGGCGCAGGCGTTGGCGGACTTTATAGTGGAATGTACTGGTATGACCAACGACGAAGTCATAACCCCGGCCCACGAGCTATGGAAACTATACGTCGATGGCTCATCCAATGAAAATGGATAGGGGCAGGAATCATTTTGATTACCCCCGCAGGAAGCAGATTTCATTCTGCCTTAAGATTCGGCTTCAAAGCGTCAAATAATGAGGCCGAATACGAGGCTTTACTTGTAGGGCTTTGTATAGCCAAGGAGCTCAAAGCTAAAGCAATACATTGCCACAGCGATTCCCAGCTCGTTGTTAACCAAATCCTAGGAGAATACCAGGCTCGTGGCACGAGAATGGTGGCTTATTTGGAAAAGGAAAAATCCGCATTGGAGTGTTTCGAATTTTATACAATCGAACAGGTTCCCCAAGAACGGAACTCAAATGCAGATGCCTTAGCTCGGCTCGCTACCTCCGCTGAGAATGATGAACTGAATGCCCATAGAACACCTATCGGCACCTAGTATTAATGAGCCGGAGGAGGAAGATGTGTGTATGATCGAAACAGAGCCTACCTGGATGACCCCAATAGTTGAATATCTCGAGAACGGAGTCCTTCCAAGAGATCGGAACCAGGCTCGAAAGTTGATGTATCAACTTCCCCGTTACACTATTTTTGACAGAAAACTATATAGAAGGGGATATTCCATGCCATAACTTCGGTGCGTGACCCCACCCAAAGCTAAGAAGATCATTGAAGAAATTCATGAAGGGTTCTGCGGAGATCACACCGGGGGGCATAGCCTATCCAAGAAGATCATACGCCAAGGATATTTTTGGCCAACTATTAAAACGGATTCTTTCGAGTACGTGAAGAAATGCGACAAATGCCAGAGATTCGCCACGATTCCCCGAGCTCCACCATCCGAGTTGACCATGTTGACTTCCCCATGGCCCTTCACGGTATGGGGCATCGACCTCATAGGCTCTCTCCCGACTGGCAAAGGCGGAGTAAGATATGTTGTAGTCACCGTGGATTACTTAACGAAGTGGACGGAAGCTGAGCCATTGGAAACAATAACTTCAAAAAAGATCCTTGATTTCGTGGTAAAAAATATCGTGTGCCGATATGGGGTGCCGAGAAAGATTGTATTCGACAACGGAACCCAGTTCGATTGCGACCTGTTCACCAACTTTTGTGAAAAGAACGGCATAATAAAGAGTTTTTCATCAGTATCTCATCCTCAAGTGAATGGCCAGGTCGAGGCTATAAACAAAACTCTCAAGAGTTCATTAAAGAAAAAGTTGGAGGAAGCGAAGGGACGTTGGCCCGAAGAATTTCCCCAAGTCTTATGGGGTTATATGACCACTGCTCGAACTTCAACGGGACATACCCCGTTCTCTCTAGCATACGGATGTGAGGCTATGTTGCCTATTGAGGTCGAAATTCCAACAGTCCGGACTCAAATTTACGACCAAGACTTAAACCACACTCATCTCAAAGAAACCTTAGACTTGATTGAAGAAAAAAGAAACGAGGCTCAGCTAAAGAACGCTGCCTACCAGCAACGAGCTACCAGGTATTTCAACAAGAGGGTTAGAGATCGAAAATTTGGTTTGGGAGATCTGGTGTTAAGACGCGTATTCTTAGCGACACGAGATCCAGCAGCTGTTGTACTCGGGCTGAATTGGGGAGGACCATACCAGATAGAGTCAGTCATCCGGTCCAATGTGTACAAACTTGCGAGATTGGACGGCAGCCTGGTATCGCGAGCATGGAATGGCGAACACCTTAGACCTTACTATTAGTAGTATAGGAAGTGTGTTGCTTGTAACCATGATTGATTATCTGTACTAATTTGTCTATTTTCGAACTCCATTAAATAAAGATCTATTTCGTTCAATATGTTATCTCTTTTTATTTTTGCAATCTCTCTTAATTTAATAACCTACGGTCACACTCATAGGATATTAAGGGGGCATCATTGGTACATATACCATCAGCTTAAAAAATAAAATAACATACACGAAAAACATAAAAGTATTTGGATATAACCAGATACGCGAGCTTAGATAGTTTGGACATAACCGAATTATCACAAACATAAAAGTATTTGGATATAACCAGATACGCGAGCTTAGATAGTTTGGACATAACCTAATTATCAAAAACATAAAAGTATTTGGATATAACCAGATACACGAGCTTAGATAGTTTGGACAACCAAATTATCAAAAGATAATAACGTTTGGATTTAACCAAATGTGCAAACTTAATAGGTTTGGAACAAACCAGCTAAAACTAATCGACGAGTTGGAATTTAAACCTACTTCTAAATAAGTCGAGATCGAGGAAAACTCTGGGGAATTCATCCTTGAAGGATTTTTAGAGATATTCTTAAGTCTTAATAAGAAAGACTCGTGGCCTAGGCAGATTTAACTGCTGAACCACGTAAAAAATCGTGTTTGTATTATCATATTTTTATTGGCCATTACTAATTATTGTTTACGTGCTCTTCTTTCATTGTTGACGAAAAACAGCGTCAACAATATTTGAGTCCTGTTACTTTCCAATAATTGCATATATCAAAGAACTCATCAGTCCTAGGTATCAATTTCTCTTCCAAATAGAGTTCTAACTCTGACTTCACATTCTCTACACCATATGCAACTCTAACATATGTGTCAAAGTTAGATAGATCATCTATTTGTGTTTGAGAAGATGCTAATACACTATCCATTTGCTGACTTCTTTCTCTAAGATTAGGAAACTTAGAACTGTACTCTTCTAGTAGCTCATAACAAAGCTTGCAGACCTTCTCAATTTCAATCTCATATTGATCATTTCCATAAATGGTAGGAAAATAATATTCGATCAACATAAACTTATATCTTGGATCCAAAACAACAGCCACAGTCATAAGCCCATGAATCTCTTCCCAATACTTTTGAAACTTAGACATCATTTGAGTTGCCATGTCCCTAATAAAGGGCTCATCTAGTGTCATCCATGCTTTAATTCTCATTTTAATTTGACACATCTTTGGGAAAAAAAGATTAGCTGTAGGATACTTAGTTCCAGAAAACAACTCTGTCACCTCATGAAACACTTCCAACTTGTCACACAATTTTTGAGCTCTAATCCAATCATCTTCTGATGGCACATATCTAACATATCTTGAATCACGTAGTTTTAATTGTTCAAATACTCTATTGTACAATAAAGCGATGTTGAGCATCAAGTATGTTGAATTCCACCTTGTTTGACAATCAAGTGATAACTTTTTAGTACATGTCACTTCAAGAGAACGAGCAGTGTCCTCAAATTTCTCATACCTCTTTGGTGTGCCCAACCAATAAGCAACACTGTCTCGAATCTTGTCAATGCTATCACCAATAACAGACAATCCATCCTTGACAATAAGATTCAAAATATGCGCACAACAACACATGTGAAGTAGCTTTCCTTTTAAAATGAAACAGTTAGAATTAAATTTTTCCTTCAAAAGTGGAATCATTGCATCGTTAGTTGTACAATTATCCACAGTCACTGTACTAATCTTGTCTTCAATATTCCATTCAGACAGACATGAACTCAATGTATCAGTAAGTGTTACAGCATCATGTGGGCATGGTACATACTTAAAACTTATAATCCTACTATGCAACTTCCAAGAGTCATCTATGAAATGAGCTGTCACAGTCATATATCCCCTCTTTTGATGATTGGCAGTCCACATATCAGTGGTTATAGCTATTCTACTTAGGGCTGTGCAGAAACGATCCGATCCAATAACAAACCGACCGATCCAATGTCAACCGACCGCTAAAAATTGGATATCCAATCATGATTGGATTGGATCCGATGACATTTTTAAAAATCCAATATTGGATCGGTCGGTTCTTGGATGACATGTAAATCCAATGGATCCAACCGACCGATCCAATCCAATAATGATCCAATACCATCCAATTAATATTCAGATAAAAAATATATTATATATATATATTTTAAAAAATCAGGTTTAACTCTTCTAAGGATCGGATTGGATGGATCCAATCAATCCAATTAATATTGGATCAAAAATATTGGATGGATCCAATCCGATATAATAAATATTGGATCAAAAATATTGGATGGATCCGATCCAATACAGGGATTCATATCCATTGGATGGAACCGATCCAATCCAATGACTTATTGGATCGTTTCGGTTCGATTGAGCATACAATATTGGATTGGATCGATTGGAGAAATCCAACATCCAATGTATAATTGGATTGGATCTGGATGGGTCCAAAAACATTGGATATGGTCCAATGAACAACCCTAATTCTACTTCTATTCTTCTCCAAAATTTGGCTACATTTTTCCTTCTCAACCTTGTACATTTTCAAAATATCAGACCTAATTGTATTCCTTGACAACATTTTAAAGATAGGGCAAAGAGTATTTGAATAGTCTATAAAACCACTATGCTCAATCATCGATAAAGGGTATTCATGTAGAATGATCATTTGAGCTAACTTTTTTCTCCCTAGTTCAGGATCAAAATTGTAAGTTGTGACTGAAGGACTTGCATTAGGATTAGGATTCATGGCAAGTTGTTCCTTTATTACTGGGCATCTTTTCACATGAGCAAGCAAATGTTTAGTCCCATTACTACTCTCTCCCCCTAATTTCCTCCCACAATGGTTACAAACGGCCTTTAGTTTACCATCAATTTTTTGCAATGTAAAATGATCCCATGCAGGAGATGTTCTCTTTCTTTTAGTAAATCTACTCTCACTTTCATCTCTTGTATTTCCTAGAGATTGTGCCTTTTGTGTATGTGTTGAATGAACATAATCAACATCATCGACAAAATTAGATTCGATAACATCTTGGGTAGACATGTTTAGTGTTTGATCTAACCTACATTATATCCACATAACAATTAGGAACTGCTTGGCTCCAAAAATATTATACATATGTATAAATATAACTTAAAGATTACAACACATAAATTCTAACCAGTAAAGGCTTTGACCAAGAAAATAGTGTCACTGACTGTCCTAATGAAACACAATCCGCAGGGGTCCCTGAGTAGAAGAGTCATCATGAAACCTATTATTATCAATGACCCCAACCAAAACACAAAACAAAAGTGCACATAGCAGAACAGAACATTAAGTTTTGCATTTATTTAAGACTGTTTTGCATTTATTTAAGGTCTAGCAAAACACAACAGAATAGAATAATTTCATGTCAAATGAATCAAAGATGAACAGTACCAAGGCCTAAAATTACAGCATCGATTGAACATTTATGGCTCAACTCAAACTTCCAAAAATAATAAATGTCAAGGAAATAACATATAGATAGATATATGACAGTCATAAAGTCAACAATGAAACTTCTGGTGAAATTTAATGGGCTCCATGAAGTTGACTGGTACTTCTGAAAAGATGTAAGACTCTAATGATTAAGAAGACTATTGGTTCTGGCAAGTCTTAGAGACTAAGATGGCTGCTTTTTTGTTAAATTGGTCATCAAAGAGATTTGTCAAATTTTTTTAAGGAAAAGAGAACAAATAATTTATTCTATCTAGTGTTTAGTTTCTTCTATTTCTTTTCTTTTCAATCATCTATAATGGTTTTGTTTATTATACGTATAAAAATGAAAATAAAAACCCAGTAAACTATCAAACCGCATTCGAAGCAAATATGAAAATAAGATATGTCATAAAAAAACGGTTCTACTATTTGAGTTTGCATACTTGACTAAACAACCAACATTTATGTAGATGCAAATGAAAGGAATGCAATATATGCTTACAGCCACAGTATGCCTAAAAGAACAGTTGGATTGAAACAGCTTCTAGCCAACCGGTTATGTTTTGCCTGATCCTGTTTGACCATAGGCAAAGATGCAAACCTGAAAAAAGAAACGGCCATAATGTTGCTAAGATTTATGTTATATGAGTAAACTCAATTCATGAAATACAATTGAACGATGAGAAATAACTAATAAGGTATAATTTCACAGAATCTGAGTGCAAAATCAAGTTCATAAGCTGCATTTGGATTGTTTATTACATCAAGTTCCATATGAATCAGTAGCCATAACTTCACAGCAGAGCAAATACAAGAACATGAAAATGAGCACCTAGCAAAAGAACCATCAAGAAACCCTTGAATTCAAAAGTACTTTACATTTGAAGAAACCAAAGCTTGATCAGTCATTAAAGTAAGATTAAGAAAAATAATAATTGGAATAAGCGGCCTAGCTCGCTATGGGAAGGAAAACTGAGATTCTGAAGAGTCAGAACTTCCCATATAAAAAAAATTCAACTTCTAATCATCAGATAGAAAGTGACAGAGACAGAGCTGAAGAAGAAAGCTATATAATTATAAGAAAATGTATACAGAAAAATACAAAAGATTAAGGGGTTTATATATTGAGGAATAAAGAAAGAGAGGAGATGAGTATAAGAGAGAGTGAAAAGGGTCTAAAAAGAACCGAGGAGTTAGAAGAAGAAGAAGGTGGCTTGGATGCTTCTTCTAGTGAAATTTGAATCTTAAGTTTGGTTATTTTATTGAATGTGAGAGTTTTTTTAATTTAACTTGAATATGAATTATTTAAAATGGGATTTTACGTGCTAGAATTTATTGTTGTGGCGACTTTTGTGGAAAGCTTGGACTTTTGTGGAAAGCTTGGACTTTGGACTAGAATTTATCGCCTCATCCTGTTTGACCATAGGCAAAGATGCAAACCTGAAAAAGGAAACGACCATAATGTTGCTAAGATTTATGTTATATGAGTAAACTCAATTCATGAAATACAAATACAATTGAACAATGACAAGAAGGAGAAAACCTGACGCAACAAAAAATAAGGCTGACAAAAACATGTTTATCAATGTTGAACAGTACATACATAATAGAAAAAGAGAGAAATAACTAATAAGGTATAATTTCACAGAATCTGAGTGCAAAATCAAGTTCATAAGCTGCATTTGGATTGTTTATTACATCAAGTTCCATATGAATCAATAGCCATAACTTCACAGCAGAGCAAAGACAAGAACATGAAAATGAGCACCTAGCAAAAGAACCATCAAGAAACCCTTGAATTCAAAAGTACTTTACATGCAAAATTTGTGTTCACATAAGCAATACCCATCTGAAAAAATGAATAGAAGCAATACCCATCTGAAAAAATGAATAGAAGTAATACCCATCTGAAAAAATGAATAGAAGATCTGAAGATGGAGATGGAGAAGAGAGCACTCACCATTACCCAAAACTTTGCAGGTGACGGTGGTGGGATACACCGCCGGTCAACGAGCAAAACACATTCCTAGATGGAAATTAGTGGCGGGAGTGTCGATCCTAGCGGGAACTTCATTGACCATGTTGTTTCTGGTTGTTCTGAGGTTGGATCGGCATTCGGCAGCAGCAGATTTGGTTTGGAGAAGAAGGTTTCGTTTTTGGCTTTGGAAAAAAAAGGGTTCAGTTCAGTAGTATAACTCACTTAGAATAAAAATAAAAAAAAAGTAATCGGGGCGGGTCTACCTCGACCTGCCTGAATTTATATCGGGGCGGGGCGGGTCAAAGCCCCGCTCCAAATTCTGCCCCAATTTTACCGGGGCAATGATGCCCCGCCGGGTCGGGGCCCCGACCCGCCCCGCTCCATAGACCCATTTTTCCATTCCTAAGCAGGAGCTGATCAATGCTGGAATAGAAGTAGTCATTGGTAACCTGACTAATTTTGTCCATCCAGTCAAGCCTGTTAGAAAATATACAGATTGGACAAGGACATGATGACACATCAGTAGCACATATGGATGCAGTTAGAGAAAGGAAGGCCATAGATTTCCCAATACCTAGTTAAGGGTTATTAAGATACAAGGATCGGGTATGCGTGCCAAATGATCAAGGGATTAAGATGAAGACTTTAGAAGAAGCGCGCAATACCCCATACTTAGTTCACCCAGGGTCGACCAAGATGACTCACGACCTTAAAGTGTTATATTGGTGGCTAGGAATGAAGAAAGATATAGCAGAGTATGTGTCTAAATGCTTGGTATGCCAGCAAGTGAAAGCAAAACATCAGCAGCCTGCAGGTTTATTGCAACCATTTAGCATTTGAAAATGGAAATGGGATGATATAGCCATAGATTTCGTGACGGGTTTGACATGAACAAGTAAGCAGCATGATTCGGCTTTCATAGTAATAGATAGATTAACCAAGTTAGTTCATTTCTTGTCTGTTAAGACTTCGTACACAGCAGATCAATATGCAGACGTTTAAGTAAAAGAAATAGTACGACTGCAGAGAATCTCTAAGACAATAGTATTCGATAGAGGATCGGCGCTCGATCTTGGAGTAAGTATTTGTCGCTGATAGAATTCTCCTACAACAATAGCTACCAGTCAACAATTGGGATTGCACCCTGCAAGCTACTTTATGGAAGAAGGGTTGATCTCTGTTGCATTAGTTTGAGGTAGGAGAAAGGAAACTACTTGGACCTGAAGCTGTTAGAGGAGCTCAGGATGTAGTAGCGCTGATTAGAAAGCCACTACACCAAATACCCATTTCTATAACACATGAATATAATACTAATAAAAAAGAGTTATGAAAAAGTATTATATTGGCAACTTAATGAAAAAAAGGGCGGTAATTTATTTAGTCATCCCGCCCTTAGCTTTTTTTTTTTCATTTCCTTCAACAAAAAGAGACCCATTTCCTTCAACATTTCGACAAAAGAAGAGACCCATTTCTTCGGCTTGGTACGGTCTCCGAACTCCTCACTCTCTCAAATCTCCTCAAAGGAGCCGGAGCATGTGATGAAGCTGAGGGGAGGATCAGTGCTCGGGAAGAAGACGATTCTGAAGAGCGACCACTTTCCTGGCTGCCAGAACAAACGATTGTCTCCTCAAATCGATGGCGCTCCCAACTACTGTCACGCCGAATCTTTACATGTTCATGGCGTTGCAATTCCTACCATGGAGAAAGGCAGTCAGAATGCAGCCATTTTGGAGAAGAGGGTACGTTCCCCATTTCAAGAATTTCGATTCAGATTTGCATTTGAATAAATGGTTTTTGATTATTTTTCAAATCCTAATGTTGATTGATTTTAGTTTCCGTTTTCCACTTTTCTCCGTCCCAATTAGGTCTTTCTGTTCGGATTTGTGGTTGAAATCCGAAATGGAAGTATGAACCTTGGATTGTTGTTATTTTTAAAATAAAACGTTCAGTATGATTGATAGGAGAAGGGCTTCTGATTTCCTTTATTGATTTTAAACTTGAATTCAATTTCCAAATACCATTGAAATGGGAACGCCGATGTTGTGGGGTTGTCTTTTTCTGCGTTAGTATATGGGTTTAGCTCTTGATTGTTTGGGAAAAAGGGATGGAGAGTGAAACTGAAGGTTTAATAACTGTTTTTTTTGTTGTTGCATTTGAAAAGATAAGTTTAAAATTCATGGTTTCATTATGGTAATATAATATATTTTTGTTTTTGGAGAGGCTAAATGTCTAGCTCAAGTTAGTGTCAAGCTGAAAGCTTGAAACTACTTTTTGAAATGAGGTTTTGAGATGATAGATAAGACTAATAATTTGGAGATATGGTTTGTCGACCATTGCCAAGGTTTATTTCCAAATATTCGTTAAGCATTCGTGTTTTGTTTGAGTGAGAAATAAATGTTGTGGCAAACAATTGATTAAAAACATCCATTTATGAGATGTTTTCAGAGAGTTAACTTTTATCATTTTCTCTTGTTGCTTTTTGATTGGATCATTATGTTCAATGTTTTTAATCAGTGTTTTATGAGCAGTTGGAAAGTATTCCTGTGATGGTTCAAGGAGTTTGGTCTGATGATTCTGCTTTACAATTAGAGGCAACTACTCAGTTTAGAAAGCTATTATCAATTGGTAGGGGAGCTGGACGTAATCTCTATGCTTGAACTATTAGGAGTATATCCATTTAGTTCTTACTTTGGTTTGTATTTTATGCAGAGCGCAGCCCTCCAATTGACGAAGTTATTAAGGCAGGCGTGGTGCCTCGGCTTGTTGAGTTTCTTGGAAGGAATGAAGTGCCTCAATTGCAAGTAGGAGCACCTTGTTGTTTTTGCTTAATTTTAATATTTTCTGTTTCAGTCAGATTAATTTTTAAAGGAGATAGATGGATGCTTGGCCTAACACTATTATAATTGCAGTTTGAGGCTGCATGGGCTTTGACCAATGTTGCATCTGGAACATCAGAGCTTACACGGGTTGTTATCGATCATGGTGCTGTCCCCATGTTTGTGCAACTTCTTAGTTCTGGCAGTGACGATGTCAGAGAGCAGGTAGCTTTCTATTCACTTTACCTATTTTGAGTTGCAACAAATATTTCTCAACTGTTTTAACTATATATGAATTATTATTTTTCTGATATGGTCAAACTTAATTGGTCACTTACATTTTCTGGCAATAATCTTCTTGGGCTCATTTATTTATAAATTTTTTAATGATAACTCTTGTTTGTTATATTCTAAAGGTTTCCTATTGCTTAATTATTCTGCCGTTTTTGTGTTAACTTTCAATTTTTCTGTGTACTACAATTCTGATCTTCTATACACACATTCTCATCATGAACAGGCTGTATGGGCTTTAGGTAATGTTGCTGGTGACTCACCAAGTTGTAGGGATCTTGTTCTTAGTCACGGGGCTCTTGTTCCTTTGTTAGCTCAATTAAATGAGCACTCGAAGCTATCCATGCTAAGGAATGCTACGTGGACTTTATCTAACTTCTGTCGTGGCAAGCCTCCTACACCATTTGATCAGGTGGTTGCATTTCTCTATTTTCATGAAATAATTCTTAACCATATGTTTCTTTTTTGACAAAGTGGGGTTTACAAAAAATAATAAAAAAAAAAGTAATTGTGAGAACATATATTAGTATGTTATTTGTCTGTATATGCTTGTTGTTTCTATTTGTGCTAGTTTTAGGAATTGTTATTGGCCTAGGTTTCTCGTTTCTCTATCTAACATCGTTTATTTTCATAATAATTTATTTTAAAGGCATCCATCGCCTACAGTTCTTGTACCTGCTCTTCGGACTGTGGATAATATTGTCACTGGTGATGATTCTCAGACTCAGGTATTAACCACACATAAGCCATGCACTGTCCAGTTTCTTTCTGTAGTCTGCTCTGCTGGGTAATTGTTTTATTGTTGTTTAATAAACTTGTGGTCAATTTGTTTCCTAGATGATGTGTTGACTTTTCTGTTCTTTTGGCATTATTTATAAACTTATATTTAAGTTCCTTAAAAGTTTACCTAATGCAAGTTATTATGGAAATAGTACCTTTTTGGTGCTAATTTTGGTAAAGTTAATGCCACAAATCAGTTATCTTTTTACCGGTGATTTGATTACATTGTTATAATCTTTAGATTGTGTAAAGCAATTACAATTAAAATAGTATATATTAAACTTCCAGGGTCTTAGCTCCTTGCTTTTTTTGGTAATTATCAATCGAATGATTTCTGCTACCCTGCTTAAACATATCAATAGAATAACCTGCTTTGTAATTTTCCAGTTTGTAATTGACAATCAAGTGCTCCCTTGCCTCTTTCAACTCCTTACACAAAACCATAAAAAGAGCATAAAGAAGGAAGCTTGTTGGACAATCTTAAATATTACTGCTGGTAATAAAGCTCAAATACAGGTATTAAATTCTATCTCGAAGTTTTACTTATATTTTTGTCAAACTTAAGTTTGTTTAAGAATGATGAGAGATAATGAATCCAAACTTTAATCATCTAGTTTCCAATGTATCTTTTGTTGGTCAATTAACCTTGATTCCAAACTGATGAATCTTATTGTAATGGCACAACTTCTAGATGGGGAAGTTTAGGTATCTGCTTTAGTTTGTTTTGAATATATTCTTCGTTTTAAATTTGTATTTTAATTTTCTCTAGGTTTGAGTATGTTTTCTTGGCTTTGAGTTTAAATATAATAACCACAAGTATGTTTGTCAAGTTTGGCTTGATTTTTTCATGTTTTCTAAGCAGTTATTAGTTGTTGTTTAGTATGGTAAAAGACTGCTGGTCTATTTATTAGGGGGGTTCAGCTTCCAGCTGATGGTTATGCTGGGATGTGGCTTGTAACAATGCTGAAGCTATTGTGGAGTCTATTCCTTCTGCAGAATAGACCAGCTGATGGTTATGCTGGGAATGTGCACATTGATTACTTATTACATTTGAAAATCATTTTTTTTTATCTAAGTTCTTGATTTGCTAGTTCAATTAGGTAGGTATTTGGTTATTTGATGCTAAAGAGTTTAAAGATATTTTGTTTGCTGATCTAGTCAGGGATTGGAGTTTTCTGATGTATATTTTTAGAAATTTTGTATTTTTCTATCTTTGATACAAGTGTTTAAAATCTTAAAAAATATTCAATTGAAAAGGAACATATTTAAACTTTCTTGATTTATGTGGTTACTATGGGCATTTACCTTCATGTTGCTTAAAGATTTTGTGATGGTCCAGTCTATAATAGGAAGGAACCCTTACTCTTTGCTCCCATCTCCCTTTTCTAATATTTGTTACGAGGAAATGGCGTAACATAAACTATGGGGTTTTGTAGTTTGGTTTGTTGTTGTTTTTTCAAGGAATTTTGTCCTTTACTTTACTCACTTGTCCTGTGATTATTTGTACAACAATTTTTATTTTCTTTTTTGCTGTTGCAAGCAGGTTCTGATATGTAGATTGATTGATAGGCCTTTGCGTCCAACAATGCTGAAAGACTTCTACCATGAAACTCAGATAATTTCTTGGGTGCGTTAGCATTTACTTTTAGTAATTGCAACAGATATAGGCACACAACATGTATTATTACGAGTACTTAGTTTAATACAAAGAAAGAAAAAAGGGAACAGATTACACAAACAAACTAGGTATTAAATCTCTAAGAAAAGCCTCATGGCTGGCTACATCCTGCTGTTCTATGATTTTTATGTGTTGATAATTGAGTAACACTTTTATTTTCTGAACAAGTCAGTATGTTAGAGCTGTCTTTCTACATTTATGCTTCACACTTCCTAGAAATTTCATGATCTTCCTATGCATGCAGGTTCTGAGTTATGATGGTTTGCACTCTCAAGATGCTTTGGCAATCACAGCTGCAGGAATAGCAGTGTAATTTTTTTTTCATCTTTTTTTTAATTTTTAATTTTTAATTTTTTAATTATCATGTACTGCCACTTCGATATCACATTTAGAATTTGATAGACTAGCATATTTTTTTAGCCTGATTATATAAATTCCACAGCGTTTTATCGGAAGTGCCAAATGCAAAGACTATTGTTGGAGTTCGAATTGGCCTTGTAGGAGATAAGTTTATCGTCAATCCAACAACAAAGGAGATGGAAGACTCCAAGTTGGACTTGTTGCTAGCAGGCACATATGATGCAATATTAATGATCAAGGTAGACTCGTACTGCAGATTAGCTTGTTCTAACTCATTGCATTTCTTTTTAGCAGGACACTTATCAACTATTTTAATCTCTTCATAAATTGATTGTATTGATTTTATATGTTGTGATGGATTATCATCTAGTAGTAGGGTTTTTTTCCTACATAGTAGCTTGTTGGGGATTTGGTTTTTAGAATTTGTTTGATTTGTTCATACTGTAAGTTTTACACTTAAGCTTGCAACACCACGATTAGTATGTTGCTTTAAGGTCATGAATATTAACTTGCTACTGTTGAGATCAAAAACAAAAATTGAGGTTAATTTGTGATTAGAATATCATTATCTTTCTTTTCCTTTCATATTTTATGTGCATATTTTGTAGACAATAGGTCACTTGAGACATATATGATGGTCTTAGATATGGGATTTGATGTATGTGCCTAAACTTGATTGATACTTATTATGAAGAGAGTGGGTATAATAGTATACTATATAATTGCAGACATATATGATGGTCTCAAACATCAATGGTGTACTTTGTTGTTGGCTTTGCAATGTTTAATGTTATATATTGACTTTGATTTGATGAAGTGGAATGTTGTGTCTGCAAAATGCCTATTCAAGTTTATCTCTTTGAGAGTTTCTTCACTATAGTACTTTATCAAGCTTAATTGTGTTTTTCTTTTTGGTTTTATATATTTTGACAGCTTTTTTTTTTTTTTTTAAGATTTACCTGTTTGTAATTGTGATTACTTCATTGGATTTGACTTGATACAACAGTGTTAGTCTTTTATTTATTGAATCCTTATGACACTCTTAGACAACTTGAAGGCGAAGGTGCTTGCCTGCTTTGATTTTTGTCACTTCTGTGCTTTGTTTGCTGATTCAAATTTGTAGTGTTCTAGTTGTTTTTTTATCATTTGTCATTCTACTGGAGAAAATTATGTCATTATCTTTTTAAACTATTTGATAGTGTCGAAGTTGCTTTGCTTTATCAGAATACTGAATGATGGGACCTTTTTAATCATAAGTTTTATTTTCTTTTGGATGGTGATTTCTCCTATTGTGTTTGCTTCAAAAAGAGTGGAAAATTTTCAAGAAGAGTTCAATCTCTCCTAGGCTAGGATATATTTTAAGAATATTATTTTTCACCACTTATATATAGTTTCGAATTATTTCTCTATAGGCTCTGCCAGCTTCCAATTCAATACATACAATCTCTTCCTTGTCTTGTTCCTTTCTCAAATCAATAAAATGGAAAAAGTTCTCATCTTGAGCTTTAAATTCTACCTTTCTCAATTAGTAATACAGCCATACAGTATTTATTTTTGCCTATTCTTCTAAGTTTTCTCTACTGTTATGTGTTCTTGTCAATACCTTTTGAATTCTATCATGGCTGGAATAGTCCCAAAAGGTCATTTTTTATTTTGTTATGTTTTTAATATTTCAGTATTTTATGGAGTTGATGAAAGTTCCTAGAGTGGAATCAAAATTGCGAGTGTTCTCTTTCAAGATTCAGTTCAACTATCAGGTTTGGTGATATTTTTTATGCTTTTCATTGGTGGTTAAAATATTATTATTATTACAATCTATATTGTATAATCCTTCTCATCGTCTTATAGATTTCAGAATTTAAAAAGAGTTTGAACACTGTGAACTCTGCATGTGAAGAGGTAAGCAGCTCCTGATGATGAATTTTTTCTTGCAGAATTTGATATCTATACTGTATTGACAGATCCCTGTGCTACTTAAATTCTTCCATGCAGTTTTGAGAATCTGTTTTGACTTGGGTAGTTTTATGCTCTGTTTAATAGGTCCGGAATTCCCTCAAATTAAAAGATATTATGAAGAAAATTCTTTTTTTGGGTAATACTTTGAACCAAGGGACTACAAGAGGTGAGGATCTTCAATTGTTATTTTGACAGATTTTGCATATCAACCTCTTTTTTAATGATATTTTGATATAAATAACTAGCTCATTGCCTCCTTGTTTGGGTGTTATTTGCTTTATATTTTCTGGTTTAAAAATGTATATGTAATCACATCTTTGTGTGTCAGTACTCGTGAATTTTATAATTTTGAAATGCTCATCTTTTCCAGTCACAAAAACATGAGGAAGAACAACAATCCGGTGGATCATGCAAGGAAAGTTCATCCCAGCTTGTTTCATTCTCTTTATCTCATGCCAACATTCCTCTACCACCTACCTTAGGTAACAACTTACTCTGAAGTTTTGATCGCTAGTCCATTTCTTTGCCATCCTATTTGAGGCAAGGACGGGTGCTGTGAAATGTTATTTCTGAAGCCATAAGCCTGAGAGCAAATGTTTTTTCATTCTTTATGGAAATTCTTCTAACCATTTTTGGATTTACTTTGCCTAGGTAGTTATTCCATTTTGTTGTTGTTTGCTACAGAGTTGAAGGATTCTTCAGAAATGGATATGTCTGATGTTCAAAAGAATCTCAAATGTTTGTACGAGTACAATGTCATGCTGAGGGAGAAATTTTTATCTGTGCAATCTATGCTTCATGAGTTAGCAACAAAGTCCTTGCCTCCTGCAAATGATGACATTCCTAACACCTCAAAGTTTTTCAAGCAAGTGTGAGTATGCATCAGTATGTTTTTCCAGAAGTCCTTTTTTTGTCCAGTTTCCTTGATTTCTTGAGTCATTGGTGTTTCTAGGATGCTAGTCCATATTGTATATTGAATGGAGAGAAGCTTCAAAATAAAATTCTTGATTTATCTTAGTTTTTGGTGGATCCTACTCCATTTTCTTGGATCTTGCAGACAAAGGACACCAAGTGAATTAGATAGAGAGGTTAAGAACTTGAGGGTGGTATTTACTGACCTATTTTTGAAGCATAACACTTTCAAAGAAACTGCAAAGCCATCGAGATATTGATGCAAAGAAAGGAAGAATGTATTTCACTAATTTTTGTATACATTTCTTGTTTTGTATTTAGTGATAAAGGAATTTGAATTGGTCATAAATTATGTTGTAATATGATTTCTTAAGCCTAGACTAGTAGACTAAATATTGTAATTACATTTGAGTAATTAATAAAAATTTATTTATGTTACCTTATTTTGTTTCAACTTTCATATTTGTTTTTCTAGTTTTGTGTAAGTAAAAAAAAATTATGTTTCTCTAAGCTAATATAACACATGTGTTATACTAAAGTGTAGTATAACACAAAAAAAGTGTTATACTAAAGTGTAGTATAACACAAAAAAAGTGTTATATAATCAACTATAAATAACATAATTCAACACTTATCTATATATTAAAATAACACAGAAATTGTGTTATCGTTGACAATACAATAACACATCTGTATAACACTGATAAAGTGTTATGTAAAGTACCCTGACCTACGATAACATAGTCGGTCTTAACACATCAGAAAGTGTTATCGTATGTTTTGATAACACATTTTCGGTGTTATTAAAAGCAGTTTTTCTTGTAGTGAGCGTATGCTTGCTGCTCAAAGCCGCTAGAAAAGTTATACGAATGCCAAGCGACGTGATGTGGAGTTCAAAGTCGGAGATCAAGTCTTCTTAAAGATATCTCCTATGAAAGGTGTGAAGTGATTCGGGACGAAAGGCAAGCTTAGTCCCAGGTTTATAGGTCCTTTTGAGATATGGGACAAAGTGGGAGCAATTGCATATAGATTAGCCCTACCGCCAGCTCTAACAGATAGTCACAATGTGTTTCACATCTCGATGCTGCGTAGATATGTGTCAAACCCATCTCACGTCCTCAAATATGATATGATAGCACTCCAGAAAGACATGAGTTATAAGGAACGACTGACTAGCATCCTAGATAGAATGATGAAAGAATTACGGTCTAAGAGTTTTCCGATAGTCAAGATCCTATGGAGTAATAGTTCTGAACGGGAGGCAACGTAGGAGTTGGAGGAAGACATGTTAACCCGGTATCCGGAATTGTTTGATAAGTAAATTTTGGGGACGAAATTCTTTTTAGTGGGGGAGAACTGTAGAGTCCCAGAATATTTACTTAACTAGCTAGATAGTAGTAGTAGTAGTAGTAGTAGTAGCAGCAGCAGTAGTAGTAGTAGTAGTAGTAGTAGTAGTAGTAGTATGTTAGATTCCGTGGATTTTGGTTCAAGTCAGAACTTAGTTGGAAACTCATAGCAATAGTTATGAATTGTATAAGTTTAACCTATAGTTTAAGAATATTAATTATAACATAAGGTTTGATTAATATTGCTTGTCCTAGGTGTGTTATTTATTATACTATAAGGTTTTGATAGAATTAATAAGATCGTGACACTTGTCGTGTGCATGTTTATTTAAGGATTTAATTATAGTTTAAATAAAAGAAAGTTCGAGAAAGCTCTAGAATCTTCCAAGACCATTAGGAGCATGACATTTGTCACAATCTTGTTTATTTGTGGATTATATTGTTATTTAGATAATTAAATAGATTTTCTCGTAACTTTAGGGCACTGTAAATTCCGACCTATTTTTGACCCAGTTATATTATGAATTTTGAAAAATATTATTTCAAGAAAGTTGTAGATAATTGAATTATTTTTCTAACGGTACAAAGATGGTCTAAATCGGAGATATACATCTCCAGTTATGTTGATTTTACTGCAGGTGAGTTTAGAATTACGAGATTTAGGGATAGGGCTGAGCATTGGGCGGGTTGGTCGGGGTACAAGGCATTTTTACCCGTCCAATGTCATAATCGGGTTAGCAAAAGTGACCCGTAACTTGCCCAATTAAGAAAAAAAATTTTTTTAACCCGTCCAATAATTTGGGCGGATTGGTCGGGTTAACCCGCCCAAACCGAAATGGTTTTTTTTTTGCGGGTTGGTCGGGTTGGGCGGGTTGGTCGGGTCAACCCGCCCAAACAAAAGTGGTATTTTTTTTTTTTAACATTTTTGTAATTTTTTTCTTTTAAATACTAGTACTAATAGTGTGAAGTTTATATTTTTAAGCTTAAAACAATATTTTAAATTTATAGTAAAAAAATTAAAATAAAACTTAATTAATTTATATATTTATTTGAATATATTAAAAATAATAAATTCTTAATTGGGCGGGTTGGGTTATATTGGGCGGGTTGATAATTATTTTCAACCCGCCCAATGTAACAATTGGGCGGTTTAAATTTTGGTCGGTTTATTCGGGTTGCGTTTTTTGGCAGTTTTTTTGGGTTGGTTTGGGCGGTTTATTCGGGTTGTAAAATTTTTTGCACAGCCCTATTTAGGGAGTTAGAAGTTAGGATTCTATTTTTTTTATTATTTTTGTTTTTAATTTTAAAAATCAAGCTATGACTCCTTAAACCTCCCTCTGAACAATTTGACCAAGTCCTAAGCCTTTGACTGAAGAATATTCAAATATTTTTAATTAAATTCATTATTTTTATTCAAAGTCAAAAAGAAGATCTTTTTTTTTGGTAAATTAGCTCAAAATTGTATTATGCACAAAACCAAATACAAACACCAATCAGTTAATTACAAAGTAATTGCCCCACCCAATCTATATCCTTTTTGCTAATTCCTTTTGTATCTATGAAAGTAAATCTACTACAGATTTCTCTTTTTAAAGTTCTAATTACATTTGTGACTATTGGAGATTTAGAGTTCCATAAAGCATCATTCCTTGAGCACCAAATATGATACACACTTGCATTTATCGGACATAAGTACATCCGCCTTCGACATTTGGAATGACCACAACGCCTAACCCAGTTCACTATTCCCCTAAGCTGGCACAAATTATTCCCAATACCCAGCCAATTCAACACCTCATGAATGCACCTAGTACTAAAGGCACAGCCATAAAACAAGTGCTCATGAGATTCAGTAACCTGCCCACACAACACACAGCAAGTATCAATATTGAAACCAAAACGACGCAATCTGTCTTTGGTTTGTAATCTCTTCTTGAGAGCAAGCCAAGCTATGAACTTATGCTTGGGACTACTCATCCTATCCCATATAAGAGTGAAGTTCCATCTGGTCTCATTCAAGCTCTTCAATCTACTATACAAGGCAGCTATACTAAAGGTATTCTTTCGGAATTCAGCTGCAACCAAACCTGCTCGAAATTCCTCTTTGATTCTAACTACTTTAGACCAATACCAGCTGCTTGTAGGGGGAGGCATATAGCTCCACCACTCCTTCTCTTTCAAATACACATTATGAATCCATTTGACCCACAAGTTATCTTCTTTTTTTTCAATCGCCCAAACAAATTTACCAACTGCACACTTATTCCATAAACCAACATCTCTAAAGCCAAGACCTCCATTCTTTTTAGGCTTACAAGTCTCCTCCCAAGCCACTTGACCAGGCCCATCATAATCAGCTCTACCTTTCCAAAGGAAAGCACGGCAAAGCTGATTTATTCTTTTCACAATAGCCTTCGAAAGAATAACTATTAAAGACCAGTAGGTATTAATAGAAAAAAGGACTGAGTTAATTAAAACACACCTGCGAGCAAACGAAAGGTTTCGAGTGCTCCAAGTGCGAATTCTTAGCATCATTTTGTCCACCAAGCATTCACAATCCGCCTTTGTGATACGCTTGTTGCTGATCTTCATTCCCAAATAATTAAAAGGTAAGAGACCTCTTTTGAACCCAGTTATTCCAGTCAATCTAACCCAAGTCTCCTCTTGCATCATTGCTCCATATATAGCTGATTTACCTTTGTTTGCAATAAGCCCAGAGCTATCTGAAAAAAGTTGAAAACCTTTTAACAGTAAAAGAGCTGAATCAAAATCTCCTTTGCTGAACAATAACAGATCATCAGCAAAACAAAGGTGAGTAAGTCTCAACCCCTCACATCTTGGGTGGAACTTAAATCTCTGATGCTCAGTCACTTTGACAAGGATTCTTGAAAGATACTCCATCCCAATAACAAAAATCAGAGGAGACATTGGATCCCCTTGACGTAACCCCCTCTTAGAAGACAAATAACCATTAATGGATCCATTTATCATGAAGGAAAACCGAGGAGTTGTCACACAAGCCATGATTAGCTCTATAAACTTGCTGGGAAATTTAAGCGCCATTAACATTTCTTGTAAAAAGTCCCAGTCAAGGGTATCATAAGCCTTTTGAAGATCAATTTTCATCAAACAAGCAGGACGCGCACTCTTCCTACCATAATGTCTCACTAAATCTTGGCAAATCATGATGTTGTGAGCTATAAACCTCCCTTTAACAAAGCCACTTTGATTTTCTGAGATGATGGATGGCAGAACCTCTCTCAGCCTAGCATAAATCAGCTTGAAGATGAGTCCACTATTTTACAGTTGAAATGCAAAATGAACTTATCAACTTTCACTAGAACATCTTCAATTTTTCCTTCTGGGTGCGCCATAGAAAGATCCGCCAATTGCAAAGTAACTGTGGTTGGTCTAGCTTCCCCAATGCCTAGCTTTTTGAAAATTGACATAGGCATTAGATTAATACTTGCATTTCAACAAGTTACTAATCCCATTGTTTTGGCGGATGACAGAGCCAGAGCAATACGGGAATACGCTGCCCCCATGTTTAATGAGCTAAATCAAGGCATTGTGAGGCCAGAAATACAAGCAGCTCAATTCGAGCTCAAGCCAGTGATGTTTCAAATGCTCCAAACCGTGGGGCAGTTTAGTGGGATGCCAACGGAAAATCCTCATCTCCATCTTCGTTCATTTTTGGAGGTGAGCGATTCTTTCAAGCTAGAAGGAGTGAGTGAAGAAGCATTAAGGCTGAAGCTATTTCCATTCTCATTAAGAGACCGAGCTAGATCATGGCTCAACACTTTGCCCCCTGATTCCATCACAAATTGGAATGATCTTGCTGAAAAGTTTTTGGCGCCGTTGCTGGGGACTTTAAAATTAAATTCTATTTTATCAACTATTTTACAGTTTATTTTCATTGTTTTTAACCTTGTTGGTTCGGGTTGTGCAAACTCATGTACTTACAGTGTATGAACCAGCAAGACGACAGTGAACTTGCTCCTATTGACCCCGAGATCGAACGAACTTTCAGAAAAAGGAGAATGGATCAAAAGGCTAAAAGCCGAGGCACTATGGCTGAACGTGTTGATGATGAGGGGGATGGCCAGCAAGTTACTAATCCCATTGTTTTGGCGGATGACAGAGCCAGAGCAATACGAGAATACGCTGCCCCCATGTTTAATGAGCTAAATCCAGGCATTGTGAGGCCAAAAATACAAGCAGCTCAATTCGAGCTCAAGCCAGTGATGTTTCAAATGCTCCAAACCGTGGGGCAGTTTAGTGGGATGCCAACGGAAGATCCTCATCTCCATCTTCGTTCATTTTTGGAGGTGAACGATTCTTTCAAGCTACAAGGAGTGAGTGAAGAAGCATTAAGGTTGAAGCTATTTCCATTCTCATTAAGAGACCGAGCTAGATCATGGCTCAACACTTTGCCCCCTGATTCCATCACAAATTGGAATGATCTTGCTGAAAATTTTCTGCGCAAATATTTCCCTCCCACCAGAAATGCAAAATTTCGAAGTGAAATCATATCATTCCAGCAGCTTGAAGGTGAGTCCACTAGTGACGCGTGGGAAAGATTCAAAGAGCTTTTAAGAAAATGTCCACACCACGGTATCCCACATTGTATACAAATGGAGACATTCTACAATGGTCTCAATGCAGCCTCTCGAATGGTCTTGGACGCTTCAGCCAATGGAGCCATTCTTTCCAAGTCTTACAACGAAGCATTTGAGATTTTGGAAAGGATTGCAAGTAACAACTACCAATGGTCAAATACTAGAGCTCCTACAAGCCGAAAAGTAGCGGGTGTTCTTGAAGTAGATGCTCTAACCGCTCAAATGGCCTCAATGACCAACATTTTAAAGAACATGAGTATGGGAGGAAATGTACAGCCAGCTGCTGCCATTCAAAGTGTAGAAGTATCATGTGTGTATTGTGGGGACGGGCATACTTTTGAGAATTGCCCTTCAAATCCAGCTTCGGTCTTCTATATGGGTAATCAGAATTTCAACCGCAACAACAACCCATATTCTAACACTTACAATCCAGCTTGGAGGCATCATCCAAATCTGTCATGGGGGGGTCAAGGAGCAAGTTCAAGTGGAGCACCAACACAAGAAAAACAGTCATATCCACCGGGATTTTCTCAACAACCAAGACCTCAACAACCTCAAGGCTCTCAAACAGGTTCTTTGGAGAATTTAATGAGAGATTATATGGCCAAGAATGACGCTGTAATTCAAAGCCAGGCAGCGTCTCTTCGGAATTTGGAAATTCAATTGGGGCATTTAGCTAATGATTTGAAAAATCGACCCCAAGGTTCCTTGCCTAGTGACACCGAGAATCCAAGGAGGGATGGCAAAGAACAATGCAAGGAAATCACGCTACGGAGTGGAAAAATTTTGGAAAATTCTGAGGAGAAAATAAAGGGCAGTGGGGAGCCCACTTCAATCTAAACTGAAGGAGAATCTAGTAAAAAACCAGCAAAAGAAGTTACTGAAACTGGCCCAGTTGATACAGCATCGGGTCAGCAATCTGTTCCAGTGGAATCTGTACCAAAGCCGCCCCTACCATTTCCTCAGCGATTTTGCAAACAACAGCAAGATGGGCAGTTCAGGAAGTTTCTGGATGTGTTAAAAAAGCTCCACATCAATATTCCCTTAGTGGAAGCATTGGAACAAATGCCAAACTACGTCAAGTTTTTAAAAGATATTTTGACGAAAAAAAGAAGACTGGGAGAGTTTGAGACTGTTGCTCTTACAGAAGGTTGCAGCGCCATGTTGAAGAGTAAAATCCCTCCGAAATTGAAGGATCCTGGTAGTTTTACAATCCCTTGTTCAATTGGTGGAAGAGATGTGGGAAGAGCTCTATGTGACTTAGGTGCTAGTATTAATCTAATGCCTATGTCAATTTTCAAAAAGCTAGGCATTGGGGAAGCTAGGCCAACCACAGTTACTTTGCAATTGGCAGATCTTTCTATGGCGCACCCAGAAGGAAAAATTGAAGATGTTCTAGTGCAAGTTGATAAGTTCATTTTTCCGACCGATTTCATCATTCTTGATTATGAAGTGGATAGAGATGTTCCAATTATCTTGGGTAGGCCAATTCTAGCTACTGGGAGGACCTTGATTGACGTGGAAAAAGGGGAGCTCACAATGAGAGCTCAAGAAGAACAGGTAACTTTCAAGGTATTCAATCATATACGTTCTCCAGATGAAGTAGGAGATTGTTTGGCCATCACTGTCAAGAACTCTGATATGGAGGAAGAGGTACCCACAAGGTATAGCAAGAAAGTGAGGATGAGGCTATCTCTTAAAGAATCTGAGAGCAACAATGAGCTAGGGGCAAGTATAAACAAGGCAGCGTCTCATTTGCAAGAGCCACGTAGAAAGAAGAAAAAGAAGTGTGGTAGGAAAGCTCATTCCCAAAGGTTTGAAGTCGGGCAGCGGGTGTATTTCTCTAATTCTAAAATGAAAGCAAGTTCCAGACATCTAGCATCAAGTTTCTCTGATTCATTCTTGATAATTAAAGTCTTTCCTTGTGGTGCATTGGACTTGCGTGATGAAATTTCAGGGAGAGAGTTTAAAGTGAATGGCCAGCAACTTAAGCACTATCTTGGAGGGGAGGTCGACAGAGAAAAGACCTCCATCAGTTTGAAGGATGCTTGAAGGAGAGGAATTATGGGTTGCCATGTATTTAATGTAACACATTTGGGCAACCCAGGAGTAAAAGGTAGATTGTAAATATACAATAAATGTGTGCGGGAAGGCTTTAAAGCTGGGGAGTTAGATGAAGCAGGGCGTGAAGGCCGAGAAGTTTTTCTGGAATGGTTGGGATTTGCCCAGTTGTTACAGCATTCATTCAGCACCTGTGCCTAATCCGGATGTTCCTAACGAGGACTCCGAGTAGAGGGGGTTTTCTTTCCCTAAATCTTTTTTATAGTTTCTGTACTGTGTTTTGTATATTTGTTCTGTTTGTTAGTTGTTAGTTATCTAGTGTCCAGTAACTGTTTTTGTGGTTCTTTTTGTGTGTGTTGTCCACTGTGTCTTTGAGAGATTTGATGATTTAGGCTGGCTTAGTGTACTGCTCGATGATGAATTTTTTTCCGCTCACTCCATTTGTGTTGCTGCCTGGACTTTATATGTTGTTTATGCTTGATGATTTGCTAGGTATCATTGATGCTTCCTCTTAGTCTCTA
This sequence comes from Humulus lupulus, assembly GCF_963169125.1. Taxonomy (NCBI): domain Eukaryota; kingdom Viridiplantae; phylum Streptophyta; class Magnoliopsida; order Rosales; family Cannabaceae; genus Humulus; species Humulus lupulus. The sequence continues at coordinate 215,636,598 of NC_084798.1, forward strand.
ATCAATAGTGATGTACTTTTGTTTTCCCACCTTGTTTTGAGTTTTTCAAATGACTGCTGTTTGTGAAATTTTAAGCTTCTAGAATTGGTTAGTGCACCCCTTGAGGCGAAATCCTAGCTAATCTTATCCCTTAGAAATGATCTAGGCCATTTTTGGACGCTTGAGCCTTTCTAGCCTCCCTTATATAACAAGTTCCCTTAGTGACCCCGTCTTTGAGCCTATAAGCCTATTTTTCTTGTTTATCCCGATCCTGCATGCTACATATCCCCTCCTAAACATGAACCTTCCACTCATCTCCCAACCTAGTTGCTTTCACTTGTCAAGAATTAATTCCTCACGCTAAGTTTGGGGTGAGTGAGGTGAGTGTAGCTTTGTGGTGAGCTAATCCGAAATTTCAATATCAACCACATTGGGGACAATGTTGGGATGTAAGTTTGGGGTGGGGGAATTAGCTCACAAGACAAACACATATATACAATCAAACCAATTCTCTTGCTATTCGTTATACAGTTTATTTTACTTGTCTTTAGTATTTCCTTGCATAGTAAAGTAAAAAAAAACAAAAAATAATAAAAACAGAAAAAAAAATATTATATAAAAAAAAATATAGTAGAAAAGTTCAGAAATAATAGCAAGAGAAGTACATTAGAGCAATATGTCATTGTGAGTATAAAAGAAATGTTGGGGAAGTGAGTTTGAGAGATATGAATCATGATAAGGAGGTTTGGTTCTTGACAAGTGAGGTGGTTAGGTTATGAGCTAGTTAAATGACATCCTTTACCGTACCCTAACCCAAGCCTTACATTACAAGCTTAATAAAGTCCTTTTGATCGAGGGGATAAGATTAGACTACATTAGTGGAGAGGAGTGCACTAATCCAACTTATGGGAGCAATAGTTAATTTTGAGGATCAAGGAGCAGTTGTTAGAGGAATTCAAGGTGTTGGTGGGAAGCATTTGTACACACTATTGGCCAGGTGACTTTAAGGAGGTATTAATGATATCCTGAGTACTGAAATTGAGAAAAACAGCATATAAAGTCAAGGCATAAACACTGCATCATTTCATTCCATTCCACTTTTCTGAGAGCAACTTGTTCACTAAGCCATATTGAATTATTTAGATCTCTCTCTCATGTTTTATGGCGTTTGTGTGTGTGTTTGGTTTTGTGTGTGTGTTTTTATTTATTTCTGTTTTATCATTACTCGAGGACGAGCAATAGGCTAAGTTTGGGGTGTTGATAACTCTAAGATTTAGAGTTATTTTCACATCTTTAAACTTAATTTTTAAACCAAACAAAAGAGTAATGTGTTTGTATTTCGTGTAATTGTGTATAATTTAGTGTGTCTGTGTAGCTAGGGACCTTGTGTTTGCATTGTCATATTTTTGAGTGATTTATGTAGTTTAGTGTATGTGTTAAGCAGGAAAGGAGGCTGGAATAGGTGATCGGGAACTTTGGATCAAGAAGGGGAACAAATCTGGAAATAGCATGTTGCTGTTCTATCAATGCTGTAGCAACCACAACGTAGCAATCGGCAGGGACCAGTGAAGAAACGTGACATATTCCAGCTGGACTTAATGAAGAATAAGTGACGCCTAGGTGGCGAGAATGTTGTACAATGAGTCAGTTGGATGGTGTGGCAAAGGACAAGAGGGCACAATTGACTTTGACTTTCCTATTAGGGTAAAGGAAAGTACCCTAAAAAGAAGGGTACCAACCGAAATAGAGGGAGTCCCATCATTTTTGAGAATTCTGGAAATTTTCACGGAAGAAAAGTACAGAGAGAAGCAGAAAGAAAGAAGAAGAAGGGAGTACGAAATAGGAGAGAAAAAGAAGGCAGACGCCTAAGGGGGACTAGAGCTCAACACTCAATTCTCTCTAATCTCTATTTCTCTTTAATTTTGTATTATTTTCTCATCTCAATTTCTGTTCAAACTTCATGGAAATATTCTGTACTAGTCTTATGTTTATAATTTTAGCTATGAACTACCACCCAAATCTATTTTTCTCATATCTGAAATCCACCCAGAATTCTTTCATTTTAATCTCTGATTTTTAGTTTAATTAATTTGCTCATTTACATTTATTTTCAGAATTAATTACATAAATTTTCTCTTGATTTGGTTACTAAATTGTAAATTGTTATTAGTTGATATTGCATTATTTTTAGTTTAAAAGTCCCTGTGGAGACGAACTTTGATACAGTATCACTGTATTACTTGTTGCCGACTGTGTATACTTGCGCATATTTTAATCGTTAGAAAATTCACAACAAGTTTTTGGCCAAATGAACTTGTTGAAATGCAAAAAAAAAAAAAAAAAAAAAAAGATCTTTATTCTTAGAACTCTATAAATAGGACCTAGTACCCAACCCTTCCTCTCATTCTTCAAGCTGTAATCAGAGACTTCCAAGGTGCTAGTGATACCATAAGAGTGATAAACACTTGGGTTGGGAAAAAGCTTTGTCATTCTTAAGCTTTATAAAATACTTGGGAAGTGAGGATTAATGTATTTCGGTATTGAAGTTAGACCAATCCATAAGGTCAACTAAGGTATTCCTATTATTTAAGTCTAATTCTTTAAAACTCTTTAGTTTTCTTAGTTTCTTTTATTCAAATCCTAACTTTCGTTATTGGTTCTTGATTAGGTTCTTGAAACTTAAGTTCAAACTTGGTAAGTTTCTTCTTGATGGTTTAGTTCCACATTCATTCTTTATTCTTTAGAAATACTCACCATTTGTATTGTTGGTTTTAGGAGTGTTCCAAATCCCGTCTTAGTTCTCAAATATCCCGGTGTTGGTAAGGAAAATAGGATAGTTTCTATATGCTTATATGTTATGTTATGTTATGTATAATATGTTATGATTAGTTTATGCTATAATATGTTATGTTATGTTATGTTTTTTTTATGTTATCTAGGGCTCAAAGTTTCTTAGCTAGCAAGCCCTAGTGTTTATCATTTTCATGGTTTAGAGTTATGGTTTACCCTACCTCAGATATTAGACACGAGACCTAGATGGGTTATCATATACTACCATGTGATCTAACCTACCTCAGATATTAGACAGGGAACCTAGATGGTTCATCGCATGCCATGTTAATGAGTTAATGGCCATTAATATTGTAGTCCTATATGATATATGTTTTTATAGTCATATGTTTTATAGTTTATGTTTATGATGTAGTTTTATGCTTATGATATATGATGTATGTTTTTAGTAGGTTTTCCTTGCTAGGCATTAGGCTCATTCCTTTATTTTTAGTGTGATGCAGGAAAATGAATTTGGAAGGCGGAATGATTCTTGGTAGCTTGGCTTGTGTGCTGAGGATGGATGGAATGTGTGGACTGCGTGTCGATCGAGGATGAAGTTATTTATTTTTAGTCTTTTAAATCATGTTTTTCCGCATTTAGTTTTGTAAACAATTTTCTTTAGTTTAAAATTATGTTTTATGTTTTAAACAATGGGTACCCATGCCATATTTTCTATTATTATGTATTTGATACAATATTTTTGAGATTTAATAAAGTTATGTTATTTCTTATGTATATTTCCCAAAGTAGTAGCTATGACTAGTGGTTCTAATGGTCTAAGGTCTTAGAAATAGTTGGGTCACTACACTAGAGCTCACAAAAGAAAAAGAACAACAAAACCCTTAAATACATACTCATAGAGAAATATATCAACGCACATAACCGACATATTTCATCAACTGGTATATAAAACAAAGAGAACAAGCACTTATTTAAACAATTTCATGAACAATTAAATGTGCCTAATAATAATTAACAAACAGATAAGTTTTATTAATAAAATTCTTAGCATATAATTATAGAATACAGTATAAGGATTTATTCCAAGATAGCTTGTATTGCACACGAGTATATATGATGTAGATGGTGAGAATGAAGGGATTTAGGCGTTAGAGAGAACCCATATTCAGCAAGAGAGTTTTTTTTTTATCTTTGTGCTTTCAGATTAGAGAGAATGAGAGTGTTGTGTAAAATGAGAAAAAAAAAAGAAAAGTAAATGCGCCATTACTAATTATTTCGGCACCAAAATTTCTCTCCGTTTCTTTATAGCTAAATCAATAATAACACTTTAAAAAATGTGTAATATCTTATCGTAATATTTACTCAAAATTCTTGTAGTTTGGAAACTCAAGAACTGGAAAGATGGTCTCGACATTCTGAATGAACCACCCTAAACAAGTCTATGCTACTAAATTAATGAAGAGTTGCATGGTTAAATTCTCATAAAGAGCATAAACAATCAATGAATGAGCACCTGCGCTGCCTCATATTGAGTTCCTTCTGAGTAAAGAAGTATTTTAAACTCTTGTGGTCCGTATAAATCTCGCACCGTTCTCCGTAAAGATAATGGCGCCAGATTTTCAACGCAAAGACCACCACTGCCAACTCCATATCATGAGTTGGATAGCGCTGCTCGTACTCCTTCAATTTTCGTGAGGCATAGGCTATCACCTTGTCATTCTACATCAGCACACAACCCAACCCTTGCTTCGATGCATCGCAGTAGACTACGAACTTATCGTTGGGTGTCGGTACACAGAGTACTGGTGCTGAACAAAGCTTATCCTTAAGCAACTGGAAGCTTTCTTCACATCTACCATTCCAGTTGAATCTTTGTTGTTTCCGGGTCAGGTTGGTGAGCGGAGTGGCTATCTTAGAAAAGCCCTCTACGAACCTTCTATAATAACCTGCTAACCCTAGAAAGCTTCTTACTTCAGATGCATTCTTTGGACTTGCCCAATCCTTCACGGCCTCTACCTTTGATGGGTCTACTGCAACTCTGTCTTTTAATATAATGTGCCCGAGGAACGCCACTTGCGAAAGCCAAAATTCGCATTTCTTGAACTTGGCGTAGAGTTGATGCTCCTTTAGTCGTGACAAAATCAATCTCAAATGTTCCTCGTGCTCTTCTTCATCCTTGGAGTATACTAAGATGTCGTCGATGAACACTACGATGAATTTATCTAAGTAGTCATTGAAGACCCTATTCATCAAGTTCATAAACGTGGCTGGAGCATTGGTAAGACCGAAAGCCATAACTAAGAACTCGTAATGCCCATAACGAGTTCTAAAAGTCATCTTGGGATTATCCTCTTCCCATACTTTGAGCTGTGATACCCATTCTGTAGATCAATCTTTGAAAACACGGTTGCCCCTCGGAGTTGATCAAACAAGTCGTCAAGTCGGGGTAGCGGTGTACTTATTGTTAATTGTCACCTTATTCAGCTCACGATAATCTATACATATATGCATGCTTCCATCCTTCTTCTTCAAAAATGGTACCGGTGCTCCCCGTATCAAATGGCTCATACTAATGAAACCCAAGTCTAAGAGTTCTTCTAACTACATCTTTAACTCCTTGAGTTCGGTAGCAACCATCCGGTATGGTTCCTTGGAAGTAGGCTCGGTGCCCGGTACTAATTCGATTGTGAAGTCAATTTCCCGCGTCGGCGGCAATCCTAGCAAGTCGTCAGGAAATACCTCTGGAAATTCCCTTACAATATGTACATCTCCGACCTTTAGTGGTGTTCCCTAAACTACACGCGTAACGCTAGCTAAGAATGTGTGACATTCTTTTTCTATCATTCTTTGGGCTTTGAGAGATGATATTAGCGGTGTACGTAGTCCTGAAACTTTTCCCATATAGCATCGTTTCTGGCCGTCATGAGTCTCGAACATCACTTTCTTACGTCTGTTATCGATGGTTACGCCATGCCTTGCTAGCCAGTCCATTCCTAATATCATGTCAAAATCTTTAATCTCAATTTCTATCAGGTCTCCTTCTTGTTCTACGTCCTCAATTTTGATCGGTACGCCTCGTACTATCCGTGATGATAGGACTACTTCACCCGAAGGCAACTATGTCACAAACCTAGTTCTATAAGGTTTGTCTAATTCTCTATCATTCCTAACGAGATATACGAGTATGTTGCTCCCAAATCAAGCGATATTAGAACATATACTATTGAGGATAGGAATCTGACATGTAACTGCTTGTTACTAGCACGGGCTTCTCTCTGGGTCAAGGCAAAGACTTTGGTCTAGAACCATCATTTAATCCCTCTTCTCCTTACGAACATTCATCTGAATCCTTTCTACTTCTATTGTTGTTTCTAGAACATTGGCATAGGTAGTATTTCCTGGGTTTGCTAGCTTAACCCCTAATTCAATCTTTAGTCTAAGTCCTCTAACGAACTTGGTCACCCTCATAAAGTCAGTTGGAACCAACTCTGGTGCAAACTTGGCTAATCTGTCGAACTGCCGAGCATATTCTACTACCGTTAAGTTGCCCTGCTTCGAACTAGCGAACTCCTCGACCCTTGTAGCGATGACTGCCGAGTTGTAATACTTCTTGTGGAACAGCTCCACAAATCTTGTCCATATTATGGTGGCGACATCGTTAGTCTGCTGAACTAAGTCCCACCATATTCTATCATCCTTCTTAAGCATAGACGAAACGTAGGATATGCGGTCTGCGTTGCCGAGATTCATATGCGCTAGGATCGGCTCTAAATTTCTGAGCCATTCTTCTGCTTAAAAGGGGTCTGTTGTCCCTTCAAAGTTTGGAGCGTGTTGCTTACAAAATCGCTCATAGATTGGCTCCATGTGCTGAGCTGTGTATGGCGCATAGTTCGCCATTGGCCATCCCCCATAAGGACCTACTTGATGGGGTACTTGAGCCATCTACTAAGGCAGTGGTTGCGGCTGAGGTAGAGGCTGAGTCTGAGTCTGATGTTGCTGTTACTGCAGTAATTCCTCCACTTGTTGTCCCAGTCTGGCGATCTCTGCAGTGTTGTCAGCTGGTGGCGGCAGCGCGTTGCGGCTGGCAGTAGCACGCACTCCCCTTCTGCGAACTGGAGGGGCTTCATTGTTCACCGGAGCAGCGTTGGACGCGTTTCTGTTGGTACGAGCAAATCTTCTGAGCGACATCTTCAACAAAGTTCTAACAGTCGAGAACATGTTAGAACTTATCCTAATAGTCTCTAAGGCAAAACTTAATCTAAGCAAACATAACTCGGACCTATTAATTATGATTTCTTATGAAAAAATTATGTAAGCCTTCTTTATGATTAGGGTCTGTTTCCAAACTTAGAAAAATAAGCCATCTTTATAATTTACTAAGTCTGTTTCTAATCATCCTATATGACTAAATTCTCAGGCTCGAAACTCGTCGTTGTTCCAAAGTTAACCATATTGAGGGAGGGCTGGGATCAGTAAAATCGTTCCCACTACTATGGCCCCCTAAACTCTCAATATAGAAACTTGGTTCATTGATTTGTATCCACCCTCACCGAACTTGGTGATTATTTATTAAATTTTTTATTTATTATGATTGTAAAAAAAATCAAACTCATACATGTCATTCAAAAATAACAATGATATTTATTTGGAAAAAGGTCTTCACTAAAACAATCATACATGCAAAGATAATAAATAAAATAAATAACGAAAAATAAACTAATTTACAATTATTATTAATTGAAAACATAAGGGCTAAAACGTTAACTAAACACATAATCAAAACAACTAAAACATAAACACTTACATTGACGGTTAGATTCAGAGCTTTGAGTGTGTGTATCGAGGAGAACTTCATGCGAAGGAGTCGTTTCTCTGATACCAACTGTAATGACCCAACTACTCTAGACTTTTGGACCATTAACGAAAACTATACATAAACACTAATCCTTAATAAAACTTACAAGTGAAAAGACTATAACTTTATTTAAGAAACTTGTAAAAATAAAAGTTAAACTTACATAAAATTCAAGTTAGGATATGGGATCCCATTGTTTTAAAATCAAAACGTGACATAATTAAAAAGAGATTTACATAACAAAATGCGGAAAGATACATGTAAAAAACCATAAGAAACAAAACTACATCCTCGAATCGAAAGGCTCGGCTCTTGAATCCATTCCGCCTCAATACACATTCTCTAAGCTTCCAAGAACCTTCCCCGCCACTAAGACCTATTTTCCTGCACATATAAACAAAAAGGAATTAGCCTAATGCCCAGCAAGGAAAATCTAACATATAGCCATATACATAAAAATTCATAGTGCAACATAAAAAAACATACCATAACACATATATCACATACATACTATAATGACCATTATTACTTGGGGTCCCATAGACTAAACAAGTCATATGTCCATTAGATTAGTGGAGTCCTACTAGCTAAGCAGGTCATATGCCCATAATCTATTTGGGGTCCTACTAGCTAAGCAGGTCATATGCCCATAATCTATTTGGGGCTTGTTAGTCATATGGGTCATATGCCTAAGCCTACAAACATACATATCATAACATATTTCATAACATAAAAACCATAAGATAACATATAAAACATATAGCACATAAATCCTATCCTATTTTCCTTACCAAAATAACCGGGATATGAGAACTGATTTGGGACCTTGGAACACTCCTAAAAACCATTTATAATAGGGTGAGTATATTGAAGAAAAGGGAAATGAAAGGAATGGGAGGACTATACCATTGAGAAAAATACTTACCAAAAACTTATGTGCAAGTTCTTAGATTTCCTAACCAAAATAAAGAATAGGTTAGAAGGCTGAGTAGAAGACTCTGAGAACTTTAAAGAAAATAATACCGAAATGGACTAGAGTTTGGGATACCTTGAGTACTTCTATGATCAATCTAAACCTTGAACCGAAATGTGAATAGAACCTTACTTCCCAAGTGTTTGGTAAGCTTATAGTGATCAAGCTTATAATTCCCAACCCAAGTGTTTACACTCTCACAATAACCTAGCAACTTGCAGCCTCTGAACTTAGCTTGATGAATGAATGAAAAATGCTTGGTTCTAGGTCCTATTTATAGAGTTCTAGGAATAAAAATCTTCTTTTTGGCTTTGAATAAAAATAATAAATTTAATTGAAAATATTTGAATATCCTTCAGCCAAAGGCTTAGGAATTGTTCAAATTTTTCAGAGAGATTTAAGGATTCAAAGCCTGATTTTTAAAATAATAAAAACAAATAGAATCCTAACTTCTAACTCCCTAAATCTCGTAACTCTAAACTCCCCTTCAGTAAAATCAACATATCTGGAGCTGTAGAACTCTGATTTGGAATTTCTTTATACCCTTAGAAAGCTCATTAAATTATCTACAACTTTTAAGAAATACTATTTTTCGAAATTCCTAATATGACTGGGTCAAAAATAGGTCGGAAGTTACAGTACCCTAAAGTTACGAAAAATCTATTTAATTATCTAAATATCAACCTACTCTACAAATAAATAAAATTGTGATAAATGTCATGCTCCTATCAGATTTTGGTGAAGACTAAGTCTTATATTTCTCTTATTTTATCATTAAAATAATAATTTCTTAATAATCATACATATGATAAGTGTTACTATCTTATTGGGTCTATCTAAACCTTATAATATAATAAATATCACCATCAATATCAGTCATATTAATCAAACCTTAGGTTAAAATTAATATTCTTAAACTATAGGTTAAACTTAGAAAATCTACAAGTGTTACTATGAGTGTCCAATTAAATCCCGGTCTGAACCAAAATCCACAGTTATAAACATACTACAACTAATACTAGCTACTGCTACTACTACTACTACTACTACTATCTAACTAGCTAAGTAAATTCTGGGACTCTACATGTTTCTTAAAGTAGATTATCATCATTATAACCCACATATTTAGACACAAAAACAAAGGCATTGCTGAAACTAGTAGAACAAAAATGAGTTTATAGTCTTTTTTTTAAACATGCCTCAAGAGCACTATAATAGATCTAATCACAGAACAAACAACACAACAAAAAAATAATTGAAATAAGAACAAGCACCACTTAAGCAGAAAAAAAAAAAAACAGCTAAGAAAAGTACCAACTCACACATTTGAATATATTTATAAAGTTTTTGTTTCTTCTTTTCCTTATACATATATAAATTAAAGCTACAAACAATACTTAAAACAATTTCCAACATTATTGATTGACACCCATATATCATCTTTGCAATATATATTTTCTTTAGACAAAAATAATGATATATTCTTAATGATCAAAACTCTTTAACTCAACACGGAACATAGTTAAACTCAAAGGCACAACTAAGCACAAATCTCTATCACTATAATTACTAATGACGTTGACACTAAAAATAAGATGATACTATAAAGATGAAAAAAGAAAAAGGGATGATGGGAAAAAGTCTTAAATTTTTTATTATGGAAAAGAGTTATCTATTGCTGGAACTTCATGAATAATGATTATTTATTTGATATTTTTTTTTTATGAATTACAAGTTTAAATTATGATTAGAGACATTCAAAAAACAAAAATGGGAAAAAAATAAGGGTTGGAAATAATGCCAAAAACAGTAATAAGAGTAACACAATCAACAACACTAATCTATAGTATTTTCTTTTTTATATTGGTCGATGGAGACAAAAATGTTATTCATATGCATAATTCTCATTATTATCAATTGAAGTTGTAGGACCACCACTACTTTTTTTCTTCTACAAAACTTTCAAGACAATAACATTAACAAAGACACTTTCTTATTTTAATAAATAAAATAATAAGAAAAAATTAAAAGAAAGAAAAGAAGAAACTGGCAGTTGGTGTCTTTATTTACTTCTATTCTAAACAAACACACTTTCTTAGAGAGCTAGCAAAAAACAATAAGCACATGAGCTGCAACATTGAAGCCATAGAGTGACAAAGTAAATGAGAAAGTAAAAGCAAAGTTCAATGCATTATGAGTAGAGAGAGGAATATATATAAGACAAAGACTACCAAGTGGTTTGCAAGAACAAAGTTACACATCAGCAAAAACTTTTAGGCACAAAATATAACAGAGGAAACTAACACAAAATAATTCAAAGAACAATCCACGTTAAAGACAATAAACCAATGAGAGGCAAGAGTTAAGTTTTTTATTGTATTTTTTTTATAATCACCACCTCCCTAACTGAGGACGCAGGAGAACACTTTATTAAAAAAACAACCCAAAAAGGGGATGGTATCAAAACCAAGCGACACAATGCCTACAACAATGCATACCCCTGTCAAAAGGAAAACTACACCAACAAACCAGAAAACAATACCAGACAGCAGTGAGAATAACTCACGACCCCAATCCCAAAATCAAAATGTTAAGTTGCTCTGACACATAGGGATCAATTACAAGATTCAAACAAATAACCCTTTTAAGATTTTCACCGGAAAACCACATTAGAGTAATGATGCAATTGATCCAGAACCAGAAGTCCTAAAGTAACTGAAAAAATGCTCAATAAAAGAGGTAGACAAAGACACAAGTGTTAAATGGGTGAACTATCGAGCTAAACCATTGGAAGTCCTAGCCATTGTTGGCCTAAGCGGAATAACGACACTCAGTATATATATATATATTTACACTACCACAAAAAAGATCTTTCTCTGCGATTTTTTACTTAATACACTGCAGTTTTCTAGAGTATTGAAAAATGCAGTGTATTCGACCACAGAGAAAAGTAGTATGAAAACCGCAGAGAAAAGCCACACTTTTCTCTGCGGTTTGTGTTGAAAAAACCGCGGAGAAAGGTACCATTTTCTCCGCAGTTTATTCAACACAACCGCAGAGAAAAGGGTACATTTCTCTGCGGTTTTGTTCATACAACCGCAGAGAAAGCCATTTTAATAAAAAAAAAAATTATTTTTCAATTTTGATTATATATAATTATTTTAAATTCCGATTATATATATATTCAATATTATAACCTAATTTGATAAATAATTTTCAATATTATATATATATACATTTCATAAAAAATTATGTCAAATATAATACATTTTAAGGAGTAAACATAATCAAAAAATATATAAACTAGATAAATAATATAAAAATAACAAAAAAGTTAAATAATTAAAAAAAAAACAACAAAAAAGTCAAGTTTTTGTGATCAATACCTGATTTGAACAATAAAAATGTCTTTTAATCCTTCACAAACGTTGGAAAAAAGCTTGAAAATCACCCTATAAACATACATTCAAAACACATTATACTCAATCAATATATCTTCATTTTTTTCCCTAAAACTTCAAAACAAATCAATATATATGTATATTTACATGAGTTGTATCCTAAATATGGAAGAAAAAGAAAGAAAAAAAAACTAAAAAAAGGTGAAAAGAGCATTAATCGTGGCTAGGGAAGAAGGGTTTGCGCCGTTCCTCTCGGGTCTGCCAAAGTGGAAGAAATTAGAAGAATGAGTAAAGGTTGTGAGTCGAGGGTTTTATGTAGAATAAAGGCTTTCTCTGCGGTTCCATAAAGAAAACTGCAAAGAAAAGTGATAAAAGTGTACCACTTTTCTCTGCGGTTCCATAAAGAAAATCGCAGAGAAAGGTACCCTTTTCTCTGCGATTTTGTACCACTTTTCTCTGCGGTTTTCTTTATGGAATCGCGGAGAAAAATCTATTTTTTTCCCACTTTGTGTTTCAGACTCATTTGAACATTTTTTTTGCATTTTTAATTTAATGCTAAAAAAAAGCGCAGAGAAAGCTTATATTTGTGGTAGTGTTATATATATATATATGTATGATATAGATACATAGCAATGTAAGAGAGAAATCGCCAAAAATCTGAAACTAAAAGTGTAGAAACTTACCCACCCAAAGAAGATGTCGAAAGTTGGTGCTAGTGCACGGGGGCTTACGGAGCAGCAGCAGGTGGGCAAATTTGACGACACTATTATTAAAATTACTTGAAGAGAAACACAAATTTTAGGGAATATAACATTTTTCTTGTAGTGATTATCTGATATTAAATTGAAATCTGAATTAAAAAAAATATCTCACATAGACAAACGGAGGTCAGAGTGCTCTTGCCTGGGTTCTTGCTTCCAGCAGAAGAGATGCCATGAGGGAGAATCACGTGAGGGAGAATGAGGAGATAGAGTAGGAGCAGCAAGACTCGCGTGAGGGAGAAGGGGGAGATAGAGAAGCAAGAATCGCATGAGGGAGAAGGAGCAGCAAGACTCGTACAGGTCGTGGTGATCCAGCGGCTCAACGGAATGGATTAGAGAGATAGCCAAGAGACTTAGTGTGAGAGAGAGTGAGAGAAGGAAAGAGAGTCATGGAGTGAGTGTGAAAGAGACGGCAGAGGAGGCGAATGGGTTAGATAGAATTTTCATTAGGCGCCTTCTTTCTATTTCATTTGGTGCCTAAATTGTCTGTGAAAAAAAAATTAAGCATATGTTTTTTTTTTTTTTTTTAATTTGCCCATTAATAACACTTTTTAATATATGTCATTTTTTTACTGTAATATATACTCAAAATTGTAGTAGTGGAAAAGTTGTTTCGAGGTTGTTTTTTGTTGTTGTTATTTTAGTATATTTTGATTTAATACAATGAAGTGATGTCTAATTCCATTTTCATCACTGTATTGTTGTGAGGTTGTTGTCGTATTGCATTTAAATTGCTTTTTTTATATTGTATTGTGGTTTGTTGCTTTTTTTAAATGTAAGAATGTGTTTTTTGATTTTGTTTTGTGTTGTTTTTTGTTTTTTGTTTTTGTAGCTGCAATGAGTTACATTATGTTGTTGTGATGTTGTTATTGTGCTGTTTTCTTGTTGTTTTTTTAACGTTATGTTTTGTGGGTTGATGTTTAGTGTAAATTGTATTTTTGTAATTTTGAAACATTAAAATTATATTTTTGAAAATTTGAGTTAGTAAAAATGTAAAAAAATATAAAATAAAGGACTGTAAAAATGTAAAACAAAAAATTATAAAAAATGGGCATTTATGAAAGAACCCTTTGTAATTATTCAGAAACATTTTGCATATTTTTAAGAAATCTTAAATAATTTAGGTTGTGTTTGGTAAAATTTTTGTTTTTGAAATTTTTAAATATAAAAATAGAAATATTATTTTATTTTTGTTTCTTTATTTTTAAAAAATAAAAATATGTTTGGTAACTATTTTTATTTTTTGTTTTTAAATATAAAAAATAATAAACGCGTTTAATAACTTTTATTTTTATTTTTTGTTTAACAATATAATGTGTTGATTTGAAGAAGAGAAGAAAAAAAAAGATATGAAAAGTAGAAAACAGTCTAAAAAAAATTTGAAAGTAAAAAAATTTAATTTTCAAAATTTAATAAATTTATTTAAAATTTTAAAAAATAATAAATAAAGATATCAAACACATTTTATGTTTAATTGTCAAATTTTTAATTAATTAAATAAAAAACTATTTTTTTAAGTGTTATCAAACAACACTTTAGTGTGCAGAAAACATAATTCAAATAAGTTGTTCTATGCATGTATTTTTTTTTTATTTATATACTTGTAAAACAGACTAGGATAAAATATCTAAGTCCTTAAAATATTTCTTAGGTTAACCCTCAAATTTATGATTTATCGGGGATTATTGAGACTTGTGATAACATCTATCGCAGGAAGGATATAAAGGTTTAACAAAAGTATTACATTATTGTAACAATAATGTAATTGAACATAATTGAGAAAATTCAACTATTACACTCTAAAATTCTCAAGGGCAACACTGTACTTTTCATGAAAAACATAATAGTTTTACATTATTTGTATCCAAAGAGTGCGGTGGAGAAGTCATCAAAGTAGCTGAATTGAATGTAACAATCGTTTTAGAGTGAGAGGACTGGTGGTGTGGACCAAGTCTGAGAATTAATTTCAATATTTCCTCTTACTAGTATGTTCCTAAAAAATATCTAGTATATTTATAGATTTTTTTCCTAAAAAATATCTAGATTTTTTCTTACTGGCTTCCAATTGGCCCAGAATAGTTGGTGTATAATGTGTACAATGGGAATGCAAATATTATATATTTGTTTAGTCCAATATAATTTATTTTTTTTTTTAGATTATATATTCTTCCCAGTTTTATACAGCATCTTTTATATTTATTTTTTTTATGTTTTGACAAAAAATTTATAAGACATATTTTGTTTCATTTGTAGTAGAGTGCTTTACATATATAGTTTAAATATTTATAATTTGATTATATATTTATTTTCTATTTACAAATAAATATTTATATTTATATATTATAAGATTAATTAATAAATTATTTAACAAATATAAGTTTTAAAAAACAACGATCTAAAAAAGCAGAAAAAACAATATGAAATGGTTATATATATAATCAAATATATTTTTATTTTTTAGACAATATATATAAATATAATTAGGTAATATAACAAGCGGTCTTTATAATAATTAAATATATATTTTCAGATTACATTTTCGGTAAATTTTTGGAGAAGCCATCAACGTAGCTGAATTGAATGTATAATCGTTTTAGAGTGAGAGGACTGGTGTGGACTGGTCTGAGAATTAATTTCAGTGGTTACTCTTTCTAAAATGTCCCTCAAAAATGACTCATAGTACTTAACGTAGCCAAATTGTAATTAAGGACCCACCACCAAAATTATGAAGACAAAAACACAATACTAAGAGCACTTATAGTACTTAGAATGTTCTACTCTATTTTTTAAAATACCTCGTCAAAACATAATTTTTTTTATTTTACTTTACACTTTTACATTATATTATATATCAAATTCTTAATATTTTTTTTACATCATTTAAATATTATATTTATAAATATTATTTATTAGTTAAAATAAAAAAAATTAGAAAAAAAAATTGTAATAATAAAAAATAACTAGTAGGAGAGAGAAAGGGAAAAAAAGTATTAAAAAAATATTTAATAAAGTTTTAAAAGATTAGCTGCACTTGGTGAAAAATGTATTGGTGTTAGGGCTTATGTATTATAACTAAATCTTTAGATCACCCAATGGAGATGAATTTTAAGTCTTTAGCTATTTATTTTTAGATATTTGCTAATTTAGAGTATTCATTGAGAGTGCTCTCACAACAATTTCTTTAATAGAGTTGCTTCTTTAAAAATTTGAAGAATCATAATTAAATAGCCTTACAACAGATCCTTTAAACTCATGATGAAAAATAGAATAGAGCTCTTCTATATTCTTTATATCTTTCTCCACATTTATAGATTTTTTAAAGCTCCTTTAAACATGTTTTCTATTTTTTATTCAATTTTCTTTCTTTCTCTCTTCAAATTTATTAGATTTTTACTTATTTTTTATTATTTTAATTAATAAAAATGTTTAAAGATATAATATTAAAATTATATAAAAATATATAGAGAAACTAATATTTAGTGTAATATAAAATAAAAAAAAGTGAAGTTTTAGTGATGTATTTTGAAGAAAATAATAGATGAACTATTAAGAGTGCTCTAAATGACATCGTTTCACTATATTATTAGAGCTTCTGTTAGCAACCTCAAAAATTATCAATTTCTATATCATTAATTTTCTTTATTTTCCACATTATATTTGGGCAACTTTTATAAAGAAAAATTCAAACATATCAAACTATATTATTTTTCAAAACCAATATATATTCCAACAATAAATTTACAAAATCCATAAATTAAATATTACATAAAATGTTCATTAGCGGGTAATTTAAAATGTTCAATGTATTTTTATTATGATTTTTCAATTAATGTTTTTTATTCTGTTTGTGTTTGGTGGTGCACATCTCAACGCTATCATGGTCCTTCAAATTTTGCATTCACAGTATTTAGTGCCTATAACATTCAGAAGGAGTTATGACAATACTAGTATTCAAAAGGAGTCATATTCACAAGGAATTGTATAATGAGTTACTAAAGGTTGGAAAGGGCAAGGTCAGATACTGACCACGTTCAAAACTTTTGAAAGCACAATTATGGAGACAAAAGCACAGTACTAAAAGCACTCTTAATAGATGAACTAAAATATTTTATTCTTTATAATATAGAGATAAAATAGTTAAATAGTATTCCAATGAGTAATATAAACTTATATTTTTTTACCTAAATGAATAGTATTTCTTTATATGTAGTGAAATACTATTCATCAAGTTATAAATATTTTATTATTTTTTTATAAGCTTTTGTATATATTTAAGTGTGATACTATTAAATTTAATTATTTTATTTCTTAAAATGAATAAAATATTTTCAAAAAATATAATATTTAAATGATATAGAGAAGCCTATAGTATAATGTAAAAATTTGAGGTAAATTAAAAAAAATATATGTTTTGATGATGTACTTTGTAATACACTTTTTCTATAATATTTAACTAAAACTCACAAAAATATTTTCCATCAACTCATTTATACATATATTTATAATAGCTATGCACAAACTTCAATTAATCAATATCTACATTTACATAACATTTACATATCCTTTATATAATATTTTATTATTATTATTTTTCTTTATAAGCTTTCTCTCTCCCATTTAGTATATATTTATTATTTCTCTTTTCTTTTTCAATTATTTTATTTTACTTTAATTAATAAAATATGTTTAAAGATATAATATTTAAATGATGTAGAGAAATATATAGATAAGCTGATGTAAGAGATAATGTAAAACTTAGAGTTAAAATAGAAAAATGTGTGTTTTGGTGAGATATTTCAAAAAATGGAGTTGGGCACCCATTAGGAGTGCTCTAAGAGAACTCAGAGCACTCTCAATGCTCTACTCTATCTTTCAAAATACCTCATCAAAATCTAACTTTTTTTTTAATTTTACCTCACATTTTTACATTATACAATATATCAGATTCTCTATATTTTTTTACATTATTTAAATATTATTTATTAGTTAAAATCAAATAAAAAATTTGAAAAACAAAATAGTAATAATAAAAATTAACTAGTGGGACAGAGAAAGGGAAAAAAAGATAAAAAAAATATTTAATGAAGAGCTTTAAAAGATTAGCTATATTTGGTAAGAAATATATTGGTGTTAGAACTTATATGTTGTTCTATTTGTGTTTGGTGGTCCACATCTCAACGCTATCATGGTCCTTCCAATTTTGCATTCCCAGTATTTAGTGCCTATACATTCACGAGGAGTTATGACAATACTAGTATTTCCAAAAAAAATTCCTTATAATAAAAGAAATGAATAAATTAAGATGAGCCCTACTCAAGCGCCAACAATTAAAAGTTGTCTCTACTTAAGCGGTTAGTGATTGGTGTCCAACACCACAGAGATGTAGTGTATTGTAATCCAATATCAGGTCCCACACATATAAATTTAATAAATATTATGAAATATTGTTAACTAATCATATAGTGCCCACTATATATGGTGTTGGACACCTTAAATGCCAAAAATTAAGTATGAGATCAAATGCTGTCCCTAATAAAGTACTTTTGTATTGGGAAAGTTAATTTTCCTATTAATATTAGTTGTACTTAACAATTGGCGAGTACTCGAGTATTTTATATAATTTTATTTATTTTATGAGAAAAAGAGTTCATCAACCAGAAGCAAACATTTAGACCTTGTCAAAAGTAATAAATGTGGTCATATCGTGAGCATATTGTGGTCATATCGTGGTCATATTGTGGGCATTCATAGGCAATTAAGTTCATTTTGTAGTTGTACCAAACACTTGGCGAGTGCCCATATTTATTTAATTTTTTCTGGGGAAACAAAATTTGGGAGTGCTCAACTAAGTCAACTCAACTCAACATTTAACCTATAAAAAGGCACCCATTGAGTACAGAAATTCAATTACAACCCTAGCATTGCCTTTCAACCACAGCCAACTTTTGTTTTGGCATGTCTCTGATAATACTTATTCACTCCTTTTTTATTGCATGTTGGAATATAGTTGTTTAGTATATATATTGTTTTGTCGAATATTGGATTACTTTTACTGTTTTTTTCTTCTGTTGTGCAACTGAATTTAGAAGAAAATTGAAATCTTTTGAAGTGTTACATCTATATATAATAAATGTCTACATATATATAACATGCATGCGTGATTTGTTCATCTATATATTATGGTTTCATTTTTATTATGTTGTAGTGGAAGGAAAAAGAATACTATTAATAGAAAGAAATGTGGCGATTGAAGATAGCAGACGAGGGTGGAATAAGTAGTGATGAGAGATATATATACAGCACGAACAACTTTGTAGGGAGGCAGATATGGGAGTTCGACCCCAACGCCGGCACTCCCGAGGACCGAGCGGAGGTCGAAGCTGCCCGCCTTAACTTCTACAACAATCGCTTTCAGGTCAAGCCCAGCAGTGACCTCCTTTGGCGGATGCAGGTCCATCTCTGTTTTAGTTTTAGTTTTAGTTTTTTTTTATATATGAAAATTTCCAACGTTAATTACAAACATACAATTTATTAATTTAAATGATTGCAGTTCTTGAAAGAGAAAAACTTCAAACAAACAATCCCTGGTATTAAAGTTGAGGATGATGAGGCCATCTCATATGAAAAGGCTACAATTACTTTGAGGAGAGCTGTGCATTTTCTTTCGGCCTTGCAAGCTAGTGATGGACATTGGCCAGCTGAAAATACTGGCTTATTATTCTTCCTTCCTCCATTGGTATTACAAATATGCATATATATTTAGGTGTATTTTTAATAGTTATTAACTTGAATGGTTATTTTAATATTAATTTAATAAGTATTGGATTAAGATTAATGATATATATTTATAATTGTTAATTAATATTTTTAAAAATAAATTTTGATTTTTTAAAATTTTTGAAAGTGTTACGTGATGAAAAATATGTATTTATTGTGAAAATATAATATTGTAAGTTTTTCATTTTTCAAATATATGTCAATTTCTAAATATAGTTGTCTCTCATTGGTTGGAAACAACATTAATTATGGAAAAAAAATTTCAAAATTAATATAGAAAAAAAATATTTAACTATTGGTGACTTGTTATACCAAGTCAGTATATTGTCATATTATATATGGGTAGTAACTTTTGAGAAATCTTCCATATATATATTATATATTAGTTATAAAGATATAAATATTATATATATATATCAGTCAATTATTACAAACTTTGCCATTTATGTATAGGTTATGTGTCTTTATATTACGGGTCATCTTAATATCACATTCACTACTGAGCATCGCAAAGAAATGCTCCGCTACATATACTACCATCAGGTACTTAAACTTGGAATTTATATATATATGCTGATCAAATGACAAAAAAAAAATATATATATATATACTAGATACATGCAACGTGTAATGAGCACGTTTTGTTAGTTTTATTTATAAAATTTATTAATTAATTTTATTAAATTTATATTAATATCATAAATTTTGAAATAAATATCTTATTTTAATTAAATAATTTTTTTTTAAGTTTATGTTTGTTGTGGTTTTTGAATTTGGCAGTGACAACAAGAAATTATATATTATATGTTTAATGTAATATTAAATATTATACGTGGATTTTAAATTTAAGTTTATTCCTAGTTTTAAAAAAAAATAAAAAATTGCTAATTCACAATAAATTATTTATATGTTTAATATGATATTATTATAATAAATGAGTTTAAGTTTAATTAAATTTTATTTAAGTTATAAGACATATGATTTTATTATTTTTAAATAATAATTATTAAAATATCTAAAAGATATTATATTTTAATTTGTTTAATTATTTATTATTTTAAAATAATTATCATTGTAAAATATCTTAAAAATATCATATTTTAATTTGTTTAATTATTTATTATTTTTAAATAATTATTATTATAAAATATCTAAAAAATATCCTATTTTATTTTATTTAAGTTGAAGGGTTTACAAACTACCGTTAAATATAAGAATATTCTATTAAATATAAGAATATTCCGTTAAAGTTAACATTAAAAAAATAAAAAACCGTTAAAACTAAAAATTTCCGTTATCTACACACTTATTATATAAAATAGATATTTGATTTTTCTCATTTTTGGACAAATTCTATTATGTATTTGTATTTAGTTTTTTTTATATATTGATCTCTCAGAACAAAGATGGTGGATGGGGACTGCACATAGAGGGCCACAGCACTATGTTTGGCACAACTCTCAACTACATTTGCATGAGAATACTAGGAGAAGGGCCAGATGGTGGTCAAGACAATGCTTGTGCCAGAGCCAGACAATGGATTCTTGACCATGGTGGTGTAACATATATACCCTCTTGGGGAAAGACTTGGCTTTCGGTATTAATTGTTCTCTAAATATATATCCTTCTTGATCATGGATTTTCTTCATCAATTATATAAAACCATTTTTATTATATCTTGATTTCTCTCATTTGTGTAGATACTTGGTCTTTTTGATTGGACTGGATGCAACCCCATGCCTCCTGAATTTTGGATTCTCCCTTCTTTTCTTCCCATGTGCCCAGGTTTACACATTTTTCTTATAGAACTATTGTTGTTAATATGTGTATATATATCTTCTATATAAAAAGTGTGTAGATAATAAAAATTCTTAATTTTAACGATTTTTTATTTTTTTAATGTTAACTTTAACGGAATATTCTTATTTTTAACAGAATATTCTTATATTTAACGGTAGTTTGTAAACACTTAAACTTAAATAAAATAAAATAAATAATTAAAAAAATTAAAATAAGATATTTTTGAGATATTTTACAATGATAATTATTTAAAAATAATAAATAATTAATCAAATTAAAATATGATATTTTGAGATATTTTACAATGATAATTATTTAAAATTAATAAAATCATATATTTTATAACTTAAATAAAATTTAATTAAACTTAAACTCACTTATTAGAATAATATCATATTAAACATATAATATAATCTACTTTCAATTAGCAACAAATTGTTTTTAAAAAAACTAGCAAGAAACTTAAATTTAAAATCTACGTATAATATTTAATCTTACATTAAACATATAATAAATAATCTCTTGTTATCACTACCGATTTCAAAAACTAGAATAAACATAAATTTAAACAAAAATAAATAAATTATTTAATTAAAATAAGATATTTATTAATATAAATTTAATAAAAATAATTAATAAATTCTATAAATAAAACTAAACAAACGAGCATATTGCACGTTACTTGTATTGAGTATATATATATAAAAACTTAGACAACAAAAAATATATCATTCAGAAAATTTTAGATTTTTTTTAATTTCAAATATATATTATGTTTTATATATGTATACAAATATTTGTGTTTTGTAATTTTTCATTGATTGTACTTTGGACATGTAAAAAGTAATAAAAAGTAATTTTATTGTTTGCTATAGAAAACGAATGAGATTTGATAAAACATTTAAAATTTAGTATTTAAGAAAAATACAAAATAATATATTTCCATGTTTTATTTAAGATGTATCATTTATATGTTTCCTAAATTGCAGCTAAAATGTGGTGTTATTCTCGAATGGTGTATATGCCTATGTCATATTTATATGGAAAAAGATTTGTTGGTCCAATCACACCTCTCATTTTGCAATTGAGAATGGAACTTCATACTCAACCTTATGATGAAATAGAGTGGAAAAAAGTTCGCCATTTTTGTGCCAAGGTAAAAAAAACTTGTAGACATCTCATTCGAAAAGCTACCTTTATATCTTTATATAGAATATATATATATAATAAAATGGGTGTATTTTATTTTAGGAGGATCTATATTATTCACATCCTTGGGTTCAAGATTTACTTTGGGATAGTCTCTACATATGCACTGAGCCTCTTCTTACTCGTTGGCCCTTAAACAAATTGATTAGACAGTATGCTCTTCAAGTAACAATGAATCACATCCATTATGAAGATGAGAATAGTCGATATATCACACTTTCATGTATAGAAAAGGTAATATATATATATATATACATAATATTTTTAGGTCAAGCAATTAAGAACTTCACAATATTTTCTTTAATTATTTTGCTGACATTATTGCATCTTGAAATAAGGTGTTATGTATGCTTGCTTGTTGGGTTGAAGATCCAAATGGAGACTATTTCAAGAAACATCTTGCTAGGATCCCAGATTTTATGTGGGTTGCTGAAGATGGAATGAAAATGCAGGTAAACTACTCATATCACTTTTATATATATAAGGGGTATTTTCGGCATAAATATCTAATATTTTACACTTGTTACAGTTAAATACTTAATCTTTTATTTTTACGATAAAAATACTCAATGTTCAATATATGTTAAAGATAAATACCTAATCTTTTTTCTTTGCGGCAAAAATGCCTAAAGTTGCTAAAACATTACATTTGTCATTACCTCCTGTGTTGGAACTGTTAAGCATATTGACTAATAAGCAGACATTTGTCACTCTATAATCGGTCAATTTCATATTTTTCTTTTAAATAATTTTAAATTAGAAAAATGAATTGAAAAGAAATTTTAAATTAATACAAATTTAAAAAAAAATACATATTTTGATCACAAAAATACCTAAATTACATAGAGACACATATATGGCGAGTCAGCACTTAACAGCTCCAATAGAGAAGGTATTGAAAAAAAAAATGTTTTAAAAACTTTAGGTATTTTTGCCGCAAAGAAAAAAATATTAGGTACTTATATTTAACATATTGAGCATTGAGTATTTTTGCCATAAAAATAAAAAATTAGGTATTTAACTATAACAAGTGTAAAACATTAGATATTTATGCCAAAAATATCCCTATATATAAATAAAAAATTGCATGTTAAAGATTTTTCAAAGAGTTAAACTAGCTAGAAGGGCAAACACAAATTTGACTTGATAATAATGTAATATGTTTGTTAAATACGCATGGCTTTACCCCAGTAAAATCATTAGCAAAAATGTCTTAAAATATGATATTATTAAATGTAACTTATGAATATAAATCCTCAAAATTAGATTTAGGGTTCTATTTAAACCATTTTATAGAAGATAAGGTCTAAAAATGAATTTGTTCCAATCGACAAAACACAAAATTCAAAAAAGTAAAATATTATATTATATCAAAGATAACTTCTGAATATAAATCCATAAGAGAATAAGAGAAGTATAAATTGACTCTAATATCTTTGGCCATGATGATTATTCACAGACTTTTGGTAGCCAAGGGTGGGATACTAGTTTGGTCATGCAAGCATTGCTTGCTAGTAATCTGGTTGATGAAATTGGACCAACACTTGCCAAAGGTCACGACTTCATAAAAAAATCTCAGGTATTATTATTACTATTAGCCCTTACTGCTTATAAATTCATTCTATGATGAGGTTATTATAAGTTATTTACTACACAATTTTTAATTAAATTTTGAAGGTTAAAGATAACCCTTCTGGTAACTTCAAAAGCATGTATCGTCACATTTCTAAAGGATCGTGGACGTTTTCTGATCAAGATCATGGATGGCAAGTATCTGATTGCACTGCAGAAAGTTTGAAGGTATCTTTGGTTTGATACTTCTACTAATGATTTTTTTTGTTTCAATTAGATTTCTACTTCAATGCCTCTAACTCTATCTTAATTATATGTACTTTCACAGTGTTGTCTTTTTCTCTCGCTGTTACCACCAAAAATTGTTGGTGAGAAAATTGAACTTGAGCGTCTTTGTGACTCTGTTAATGTTTTGCTCTCTTTGCAGGTAATAATTAGAATATTTGATAATTATCTCTTTTCTTCTTGAGCTTCTAATTTCCATAAATTATTTTAACAATTATTCAAACTTATGGTGCTTATATCGATCCTTAAAAAAAAGACAATTTTGAAGTAAAATAAAGTAATTAAATTCTAATTATAATCACAACACTAAAAATTTATTGATTTATAAAAATGAATAAATGTAGTCACATTAATCGTAAATATACTTTTAGTCACATAATAATGAATTGTGCTCCCTATATATTTTTATTTAGTCACCATAAATTGTAATTCTTTGTAATATCAAAAGTAGTAGTTATGAATTTTTTCTCCTCACTTTTTCACAAATTTATTTTACCTAAAATTGAAAATAATATATAATGTACATGAACCAATCAAACTAAAATATATTTATAATAATCTGATTTATTTATATGAATCTGTCATATTTACATTTTGAAGATCAGGCCAAATTAGAAATTATTAATAGTTCTAAACCAAAACGCAACATGTATATTTTGTTTTAATTAAACTATCGATCTATTATATCTCTTTGATATTCATGTAAATAAATATACTAAATTTGATTCATGAAATATGATAGAGTAAGAATGGTGGTTTAACAGCTTGGGAGCCAGCAAGTGGACAAGAGTGGTTGGAGGTAAAAAGTCTTGAGCAGAAATATAACTTTACAAGACATAGTCATGATTGTTTTAATTTGATTAAATAATTTTAAAATAATATAACCTAGCTCATAATTTATTTTTTCAACCAATTCAAATCAATTAGATATTAAATCCCACTGAATTTGCTGCGGATATTGTGATTGAGCATGAGTACGTAGAATGCACTTCTTCGGCAATCCAAGCTCTTGTTTTGTTTAAGAAGTTATATCCATCGCACAAGAAATATGAAATTGAAAATTTTATAACAAAGGCTATACAATTCATTGAGCACATGCAACTTCCTAATGGTTCATGGTAATATTCCTCTCAACCTAACTCGTTATTATACCATTGATTACTTGAATTATATATAGAGAAATTTGTGAAAATAACATGTTTTTGAAGTGATTTTGCACTCTGACCTAATTTTGATAATTTATAAAATGACCTCTATCTAAAATTCGACCAACTATCTAAATTTTTTGATCAACTATTTAAAATTTTCGATCAGCTGTTTAAATTTCTTTACCACATGTTTAAATTTTTGACTAGCTGTCTAAAATTATGAGAATTAATTTTGCAAAGAATTATTAAAACTAGGCTAGAGTGCAAAATGACTTTAAAAAATAGACTATTTTGGCAAGAGGCCCTTATATATACTGATATATGATTCAAATAATTTCTTTTAATTTTTAATTTATATATATATCATCACATTTGGTATAGGTATGGAAATTGGGGAATTTGCTTTACATATGGCTCATGGTTTGCACTTAGAGCATTGGCAGCTGTTGGCAAGACCTACAATAATAGTGAAACTGTTCGTAAGGCAGTTGAATTTTTACTTCAAAAGCAGAATAAGGATGGTGGCTGGGGTGAAAGTTACATTTCATGCCCAAATAAGGTAATGTATTGAATATGATATTAAGGATTAAAGATAGTACTTGGTCTAGGGTTTGTGTTATCAAATTTTAGAATTTTTTTTTTCACAAGTAAATTAATAATTGGTTAACTTGTTACTCTCATGATGTAGGAATATGTATCTATTGAAAAATGTGGATCAAATTTGGTACAAACTGCATGGGCTATGATGGGTCTAATTCATGCAGGACAAGCAGAAAGAGATCCAACCTCTCTTCACAAAGCTGCAAAATTAATAATTAATTCTCAATTGGATGATGGTGATTTTCCACAACAAGAAATAATAGGTGTTTCTATAAAAAATTGTATGATACATTATGCAATGTATAGAAACACTTACCCACTCTGGGCTCTTGCAGAATATCGTAAACGAGTTCTATTATGATTTAAAATGATGAGAGCAATTGATGTACCTTTCGATCATAATATATCTCATTAATAAAGATAACCTTTTTTTTTTGCCATCAAAATAGCATAACGATATACGCATAATATTATAGATAGTAAAGTCATATATTTGATTACACACATTTCTCAAACATATTAGAAAAGTAATGTAAATCCACCACTACAAAACTGAGCTTTCCCGACACCCAACCACGACAGTCAACTCTGTTGACTGTCGTAATTGCTTAGTGGGACTCTATGTCGACAGTTAAAAACTGTAGGCATAGAGACCAACACCGACAACTAATAACTGTCACCGTTGCTTTTGACTGTCGTTATTAACCCAAACGCCGACAGTTAATTCAAGACTAATGCTGACAGTTAAAATATGTCGCTATTGACCCCAACGCTAATAGTTAATTCGAGACCAATGCCGACAGTTAAAATGTGTCGCTATTGACCCTAACGCCAACAGTTAATTCAAGACCAATGACGAAAGTTAAATGTTGTCGCTATTGACCTCAACGCCGACAGTTAATAAAAGTCCAATGCCGACAGTCATAAAATGTCGCCAAAATTCAAATGAAAAATCTAAAAAAATAATTAATGAATAGTATAATTTTAAAAATAAACTAAATTATGCAATATATATTTATAAAAATTATGTATTTATTAAAAACTTTTGAAACAAGATTTTTTTTTGTTTTTAAATTTGTCATATTATTAACTTTTGTATTTATAATAATTTTTATATCAAAACTTAAATTTATTATTCTTTAACATATTTATAAAATTAACTATATTACTCTTTAACATATTTGTAAAATTTGTATTAGTTAGAAAATAGTTGTTTTATTAATTGGAAAAATATTGTAAAAAAATTAATGAATAGTATTGTTGATCCTCAATTTGGCTAACGACACGGAGTTAAAAATACGACAAGAACTGAGATGATGATTCAGAATAAAATCCAATGGTAAAGAATAGACACAGACAATTTATAGAGTCCCCAATGGATGATATGATCTATGTCCACTTAGTGCTATTATTAATATTGAATTCCAATGTGGTGATCAAAGAACTAGGGTTCTTGAGTTTCACAAACCTTGGGAGAATTACAACAAGACGATGGATAATCGCACTATAAGCTCTCTCTTAGTATTCAGAAAAAAGATTCAAAAGACCAAAAGTCCCCTCCTTGAGCTCTCTCATGCATATTTATAGGCTCAAGGGGGGTTACATGGGCCAATGGGCCTTAACTATCCTTAATATCCGTGTATCAAGGCAATAAAATAGAAATAATCAATGTAGTTATTATAAGATTACAATCTTTTAAGGAAATAAACCGAAGCATACGACTAGCCTGGTCGCATCTAATCGTGAGTTTTGACGAAGCAACGGGTAGCTGGTCGATAATCGAACAGCACCTCCTTATCTTGACTCTGCCATGTGTCAACCAGGCATGAGAAATCCTTGCCACGTCATCAGCAGTCGTTTTTGGGTAAACAATTTGCCCCCCCAAGTTTATTTTACTTCGATCAGCATAAAGTAAACTTAGGAAACCAATCATGTCCAATCATGCGTACCCCACCAAATCTGTCAGAGCCGCCCATGCCTTCTCAAAAAAGGTAACCAATCATGTCCAATCAAGTCTTTTCGGTTTCCCAAAAATTTGTCTGACAGCTATTGCACTTCCCCATACTTTGAAAAAAGTAATTCCATGATTACCTCTTTTACGGCGCCAACGATCACTATAAATAATACCCCAAAATCACATTTTTACTTTTTACCTTTCACTTGCATTCTCTTCTTCAAGAACTTCGACCTTCAGAGCCTAGAAAACCCAGAAGCTTTCATCGCTGATCTAAGGAACTTTTGCTCAGAAGTTCAAAACGTTCGTGTTCATACTCTAACTTTCATCCAAGTAAGTTTCCTGAATCTTTCAGTCTTTTGAGATGCCATGCAAAACCATCTTATATCTGTTTTGTCTCTGAGCTTTTGAATGTTCTTGGCTGAAGCTGTTTTGGGGGAAGTGGGTATATTGATCGATGTTTGATAGGGTAGTGAAATAATGTTTTATAGGTGATAGGAGTCAGTTTGGTAGTTAAGAAAGTAGATTTAGGGCGTAAAATCGAAGTAAAAATTCGATTTTTAAGCTAGCTGAAAAACTGGGTTTTTCCTGCCCTTTCAGAGTCGAAAAGTTTTTCCTGAAAAACTTTACACATATGCTTTTTTTATCTATTTCCACACTTTTCGCTTGAAACACAATGTTTTTTATTAGAATGCCACTAGTCGTATGAAATCTTATATTTTATACACAAGCAGCGTTATTCCAATTTTTAAACACAAGGTTTTAGGCCTTAAATTCTCATCTCCCCCTTTTCTGTTCGCAGATTTTCATGAAAGATCTGTGGGGAGGTAAGAGGCCTATCGACGTCGACTTGCTAGCCCAATTGCTTGAGGATGAGGAGCAACCGTCGTTGTTGATACCAGAGATTCCCTTTTCTCGCGTCACCCCAAACACTCCATCGACCCCACTTCAAAATATGGGTCGAGTAAAATCCGAAGCCCAAAAAAAAGAAACTATCCGCTTTCCCTTTAAATCAGCCTACTCCTCGGGCTGAAACTCCTTTGACCAGTGGTTGGAAAGAAAACACCCGCGGCCCTAAAATCCAAACTCAAGCCCAACTCCGAAATGTCGTTCAACCATATGTTGAATGGTACGTTGCCCCTCCTAGCCGAGTAACTGTTAGGATGATTGCAAATTACATTAAGAAATATGGACTTCCTGGGGTGACCCTAGTCTGACCTACCAGAGACTAACGGACGAATCTGCCTGGAGGCGCCTTTAGCGCCTGGTCGAGGTATCACATCGAGGCAGGAGCGATCCTACCTCTCCATCCTTTTTTCCAAGGAGTGGCCAACTACTTTGGGGTCGCTCCTTTCCAAATATCCCCAAAAGGGTATAGAATGCTCTCTGCACTCTATATCCTTTATAGCCATAAGAAATGGCCTGTCCCCACACCACACGAGGTCAACTATCTATTCGACCTAAAGTCCAACCCCAATCAAGAAAACACGGGGTTCTTCCACTTCTATCACAAGGAAACGTCCCGCACTTTCCTGAGTGATACCACATTTATATCCAATGTGGGGAAGTACCATCTAGAATACTTTCTGACTATAGACATGGTTTCCAACAACCTTGCCTTCACCCGAGGTAATATTTTTACTCCTCTGGTCGTTTATTTTCCTTCAATTCTTCCTGCATTTTCCTTAGAGTTTTAGTGCATTTCAGGCCCGTGGCTGCGACCGGCTCCCACTCCAGACATGGAAGTCCAATCAGCACTCTTGGCTAGCCTGTCTGACGTAGAGAAGAGCGTTAACGATCTGGTCATAGAGGCTAACCTGAGGCTGGTCGAGCTTTTGGCACCTCACTAGGATGTGAGGGAGTCAACAACGAGGAGTGCCACCGGTGAGGAGATTCCCGAGCAGCACCCAGACGTGTTGCAACCTCAAAGGAGGAGGACGACTAGAGTGACAATCAGGGAGCCCTCCAGTACCCCACGAGTTGCTGCTCCCCCTGCCCCACTAGGGAAGGTAAAAAAGAAAGCCACCGAACCCTCTACTCCCATCGACGAGTCCTTAGATGAGAACGCTATTGTTTTCTCATTCCTAGATAGTTTGCCAATTCCCTGTCACTTATTTGATGGGGACGACAACTTTAAGTATACTCCAAACTTAAATTCAGATTTCTTCCAAGCAGTAAGTAGTTTAGTAAGTAATGTATTGACCAATAGTTGCAGCACGGGTACTTTACTTATAATCTCTTTACTTTCTTTTTTTGTTCCATCTATATATCTTATCTCATTGCTTGTATTGTTTCCTGCTCTGCAGATATGTCGTCTGAAAACGTGTTCGAACATTACAAGGTCGCTGCTGCTTCTTCATGCAGGAAGAAAGACAGCAAGAGGACTCGGGGGGAGAGCAGCAAAACCGCCTCAAAGAAGGCCCAAACTGAGGGTCCTGTAGAAGCTGTTCCTTCGAAGGAAACCACGCCACTTCCTTCTCCACCCGACTAGTCAGCCTCAATTCCACCAGTCGATCAGCATTCAACTCCTCCAGCGCCTTCCTACCAGCCACATCGCACTCAACCCGAAGGCTCCCTGTCCAGCACCGTGGTCATTTCGGCCAGGGAGAGAATATACAAGCTATCCAAACACAAACACAGTCAAGAGGCCATCAATGGTACCATCTCCATGGAGACCGACCAAATACTAAATCGGGGGCTGAATGAGATAGTCAGTGTAAGTTGCTTTCTGTTGCTGAGTAATTTACTTTTAATTTTCTGCCATCACCTTATTCTTTTCATCTGGTCGCAGGGATTGCTGACCATGACTGCTGACTGGCGCCGCGCGGGTGCAATGGTCTCCCAGACCAAAAACTTTGACACCAGGCTCGCTGAGGCAAAGAAGGCGCTCGAGGGAAAGAATGCTGACCTACTCAAGAAAAACACTAAACTGATTAAGCAGAACAGTGAACTGCTCGAGAAAAACGCAAAGCTGACCAAGCTGAATGATGGACTGCTTGAGCAGAAAGCCACACTGACCGAGGAGCTGTTGGAAAACCGGGCCGCCTTGAACAAAGCCAAAAAAGATAAAGAAAAATTCAGGGAGAGTGCCAAACTCAATTACTAACAATCCAAACAGCTTGAGCTCGATCTGATTGCGAGCAGATAGGAGACGGAGGAGCTGGAAAGGCACGTGAAAGAGCTTGAAGAAACTGATGCCAAAAACTTGGAGCAGTATAAGGAAGCCACCCACCTTTGCTTCTATGAGTTTTTGAAGCACAATCAGAAGGGCGACTTCAGCTATCTGTCTGAGCGCTTGAGACGGACAATGCTGTCCCAGTGCACCCTTCGCTTGGAGGAGGAAGAAAGGGCTAAAATTCCTGCTTCTCCAGAGATTTCCCTGGCAAAGGGGATCGACAGCACTGACAATGAAGCTGAAGCCACTGTCGACCAGCACGCTCCTAAAGATCCTCCAGCCCCGTAGCCTTTTTCATTTTTCTTGTTATTTTTTTTTAATACACGACCTACAGTTCGTGATGTAAAGACAATTACTTTTTTCATTATTAATTTTTATTGCTGCATGGGCAGCCTTTACTTTTAACAAACAATTACATTCGAGCAGCCACTACTCGCGGTGTAAAGGAATTCCTCTTGATATTATAATGTTTGCATCTTATCATAACATCTATTCGCATGACCGAACCTAGCATAGTAATTTGGTTTGATTTAACAAAATACATAATTTTGAAAAATACTCTAAGTACCCTAGAATGCTTTCACTTATTTCGCTCATGTGTTTACATACCTTTCGATATGCTTTGCTTACTAGATGCCTTATATGCCCCCTAAGTGATTGAGGAGCTTTAGGTCCTTGGTCACTTGCCTTGACCATAACCTATTCGAACATTACTTCTCGGAGCAAAGAATTTTAAACGATAATACAGCAAAACAACACACGTAGTGAGAAAATACGTGTAATAAATACAATAATTGGCAAGAATGACTGGCTGTGCACAATCCCTTATATTTCTCATAATAAATGGACAAAACATGTCTGTACGAGTGATCAATAAGATCTTACACTTATAAGCGATTAGTCACGTAAAATGACCAACCCTTTTTCATAACTTGTAAAAAGTAAAATTACTACAAGTCAATTATTTAAGAATAATTGTTTATTGATAGTACTTGCACAGGTGTTCTCCATTCCAATAGCGAGGAATGGGATCTCCATTTATGCGAGCAAGTTTATAGGTGCCCGGATGGAGGACTTCTTCAATCTGGTATGGTCCTTCCAAATTAGGTCCGAGTGCTCCAACAGTCTGGTCACGGGTGTTAAGGAAAACCCTTCGAAGTACCAGATCTCCGACATTGAATTTCCTTTCACGCACTTTAGAATTGAAATACTGGGCGACTTTTTGCTGGTAAGCAGCTACTCGTAGTTGGGCTTGCTCTCGCCTTTCATCGACCAAATCAAGGGATTCCATTAATAGCTGAGTATTAGAGCTTTGATCGTACGTTATTCTGCGATGCGACGGCGGATCTAACTCAACAAGAAACATAGCCTCATATCCATAAGCCAAGGAAAATGGAGTATGGTCAGTTGCTATTCGATGGGAAGTTCTGTATGACCAAAGGACTTCAGGCAATTGTTCTAGACATGCCCCGTTAGCTTCTGCAAGTCTTTTCTTAGAGTATCCTTTAGCATTTTATTAACTGCTTCGACTTATCCATTTCCTGGGGATGAGAGACTGAAGAAAAGCTCTTGATAATTCCATGTCGTTCACAAAAATCCGTGAATATATCACTATCAAACTGCGTGCCATTGTCTGAGACAATTTTCTTTGGCAATCCATAGCGACATGCGATGTTTTTGACCATAAAATCTAGCACTTTCTTGGTCGTTATGGTTGCGAGTGGCTCAGCTTCGGCCCATTTAGTGAAGTAATCGACGGCAACCACATAATACTTGACGCAACCCTTTCCTGTGGGCAGAGATTCGATTAAATCTATACCCAAGACTGCGAACCACCACAGACTTTGCATCTGTTTTAGCTCATTAGGGGCTGCTCGTGAAATTTTGGAGAACCTCTGGCACTTGTCGCACCTCCGCACAAATTCCATCAAGTCTTCATTCATTGTGGGCAAAAAGTATCCTTGCCTTAGAATCTTTTTTGATAAGCTCTGCCCCCCAACATGGTCCCCACAAAAGCCTTCGTGGACCTCTTTCATCAATTCTTTGGCCTTTTCCTTTGAAATACATCTGAGGAGTGGCATTGAGTATCCCCTTCGGTACAAAATTCCATCGACTGGGATATACCTAACAGCCTGCCACTGAAGGGTCCTAGCTTTGTTTCTGTCCGTCGGTAATACGCCTTTCGTTAGATACTCCATGTATGGTGCCATCCATGTATCAGCTTCCTGGATCACCAAAGAGGCCTCCTCTGCTTGGATGCTTGGTACAAATAGTCGCTCAACTGGTACTATGTTCAGAGTGTCAGCATCCTTCGCACTTGCTAATTTGGCCAAAGCATCAACGTTTGAATTCTAGTCGCGAGGT
The DNA here is from genome assembly GCF_963169125.1 of Humulus lupulus. Classification (NCBI taxonomy): domain Eukaryota; kingdom Viridiplantae; phylum Streptophyta; class Magnoliopsida; order Rosales; family Cannabaceae; genus Humulus; species Humulus lupulus. The sequence continues at coordinate 215,670,244 of NC_084798.1, forward strand.
ACTTGCTGGAGGGTGTACGTGTTAAACTGCGCCAACAGGTCCTTTGCTTTATTTAAGTAAGTAACCATTTTTAAGCATCGAGCTTGATATTCTCCCATGATCTGATTTAATACCACCTGAGAGTCATTGTAAATGTCAAGTGGCTTTATGTCCATGTCTCTAGCCAACCATAACCCAGCGAGCAGTGCTTCATACTCGACCTCGTTATTAGAAGCAGTGAAGTCAAACCTGATTGCGCAGTGAAATCGATGCCCTTCAGGCATTATCAAAATCACACCTGCTCCTACGTGATGCTCATTAGAGGAGCCATCCGTGAACAATTTCCATGGAGGAGTTTGGTTTTGAGGCTCACGTTCTTCAGGTGCTTCTGGCTGCTCACTATTTAGAGGCCCAGTGAACTCTGCGATGAAGTCAGCCAAGGCTTGCCCTTTTATTGCTGCTCGTGTAAAGTAAGAGCTATCGAACTGCCCAAGTTCAACCGCTCATTTCAATAATCTTCATGCGGCTTCTGGCTTCTGCAGAACTTGCCGTAGAGGCTGATCGGTCAGAACCGTGATTGGGTGAGCTTGTAAGTATGGCCGCAACTTTCTGAAGCCTAAGATTAAGCAATAGGCTAATTTTTCAATAGGAGGATACCGGAGCTCCGCTCCAATTAGCCTCTTGCTTACATAATAAACAACCTTCTACACGCCTTCTTCTTCTCTTACTAAGACAGCACTAGCAACATATTCTGTGATCGCCAGATAGATGAACAAAGTTTCTTTATCAACCGGCTTTGATAGGATCGGTGGTTGTGACATGTGCGTCTTCAATGCATGAAGGCCTGCTTGCACTCCTCCATCCATTCGAATTTCTTGTTGCCTCTGAGTAGATTAAAAAATGGGACACATTTGTCCATCGATTTGGAAATAAATATACTCAGAGCAGCAATTCTTCTGGTCAAGATTTGAACATCCTTGATCTTTGCTGGCGATTTCATATCGACTAGGGCCTTGATTTTCTCAGGATTGGCCTCGATTCCTCGTGAGTTTACTATGAATCCCACGAACTTCCCTGATCCTACTCTGAAGGAGAATTTGAGGGGATTCAACTTCATCTGATGATATTTGTTCAAGATGTTGAAGCATTCTTGCAAGTCCCCTATATGCCCTTCTGCCTTCTTTGACTTAACCAGCATGTCATCAACATTTACCTCCATGTGTATGCCGATCAGCTCCTTAAACATGTGGTTGACCAGTCGCTGGTAAGTCACACCAGCGTTTTTCAAACCAAAGGGCATTACTTTGTAATAGTAAAGCCCTGTGTCAGTCCGAAAGTGTAGAGTCCAATAACTTTACTAAGCTAGTTAGATAGTAGTAATAATAGTAATAGTAGTAGTACTTTTATGACTGCAGATTTTGGTTCAGACCGGGATTTAATTGGACACTCGTAGTAACACTTGTAGATTTTCTAAGTTTAACCTATAGTTTAAGAATATTAATTTTAACCTAAGGTTTGATTAATATGACTGATATTGATGGTGATATTTATTATATTATAAGGTTTAGATAGACCCAATAAGATAGTAACACTTGTCATATGTATGCTTAATGATAATTAAGTATTTTTGAAGAATAAGTTTATTAAGAGAAATATTTGAATATCCTAGGGTCTGTCAGCAGCTTTGAAAACGTTAGAGGACTTAGTCAAGGCTATTTACTCAATTCAAATTTGGCTGAAAATGTGCAATTTTGTGTTTAAATATTCAGCATATGCTGATATATCGCAGCTATAGGGGGCGATATATCGCAATACGGGGATACGAAAAACACGTAACTTCGCACGATCACCTCGACGAGCCTCGGGCATACTGGCCCAGGCGATATATCACCTACAAGGTGCGATATATCGGCTCCTTTGGTATATTTTTTAATGTTTTTGAAAACGTTCTCATTTTTAATCTTTAACCTCTTGATAAGTCCAGCATCTTTCTGACCGAGTCTTCAGCCTCTACTGAACGATAATTCAAATATTTTTTTCACTTAAAAAGCCATTATTTTATTCAAGTTAAATGAAGATCTTTTCATTCTTGAACTCTATAAATAGGACCTAGTACCCAGCCATTTATTCATTCATCAAGCTAAGTTTAGAGGCTGCAAGATGCTAGGTTATTTTTGAGTGCTTAAACACTTGGGTTGGGGGTTATAAGCTTACCAAACACTTGGGAAGTAAGGTTTATAGCACATTTCGGTTCAAGGTTTAGATCGGTCGTAGAAGCATTCAAGGTATTCCAAACTCTAGTTCATTTTGGTATTGTTTTCCTTAAGTTCTTATAGTTTTCTACTCAGCATCCTAACTTTATTCTTTATTTTTGGATAGGAAATCTAAGATCTTGAATATAAGGTTTTTGGTAAGTATATTCTTGATGGTATAGTTCATCCATTCTTTTCATTCCTTTTTCTTCAGTATACTCACCCTTTCATTGATGGTTTTTAGGAGTGTCCCAAGGTCCCAAACATGTTCACATATCACGGTATATTTTTGGTAAGGAAAATAGGATAGGATATTATATATGTTATATGTGTTATCTTATGATTTATGTGTTATGTTAACATATGATTTATGTGTTATGATATGTATGTTGTAGACTTGGGCATATGACTTGTATAACTAACAAGCCCCAATAAATTTATGGGCATATGACTTGCTTAGCTAACAAGCCCCACAAATCTAATGGGCATATGACTTGTTTAGTATATAAGCCCCAAGTAATAATGGCCATTATAGTATGTGTGACATATGTTTATGATATGTTTTATTATATGTTGCGTTATGAATTTTATGTATATGGTTTACATGTTAGGTTTTCCTTGCTGGGCATTAGGCTAACTCCTTTATGTTTGTTGACGCGGTTCTTTGGCAACAGATAATTATAAGAATAAGGAGAGGGATTAGTTCTAAATAATGAACAGTAATAGATGAATGATCTCAAAGTAAAACTATAACTCGAATACTTTTTTAGGTGGTTCAAAGGTTAAAATCCTTCTTGTCCACCAGCCAATATTATTGATATCTCTCTGATATTCCTTACAAGGTATTTCTTTACAAAATAAAGGCCAACCTCTTGCAACTCTCAGGGTCTCCATATTTATAGGGAGAGGGCACCTGGAAGTTGGCAAGGGAGGTCATCCCGTGACCTTCTCACCCATCATGTCACTTCTGTGACATTCATGATTAATTCCTAAATCCTGACAATGAAGTGTGGTCTAATCAATAGGTAAGGGGGATAATGGGCCGCCTGGCCCAACCCAGTCGTGGGGTGCCTGAACACGCACGTTTACGCTGCGTCTCCGAGAGTTCAGGAATGGAGTAGACACATGATGTCTGATATATGCACGTTTACATTGCGTGGTTGACTTTAGAAAAGATCAGAGGTTCCAACTTAAGCTCGTACCCCGAGCTTGATGTAGCCTCAGCCCGTGGTGTCCACACTGCTGACCCGATGCCTTAATAATCGCAATAAACCTTTGGTTACCTCGAGCTAAAGAGGTGGAGCCTTGTAACGGCAGCTCCGGATAGGTGGCTTCCACATGGCAAATATAATATGCCCTTTCTCAGCTCGCTAATAGCCCGTGGATATTTAGGGCGTACATTTGCCCCCAAGCACCTGCTTGTGGCATATGACGTCACCTGAGGCCACAGTGGGGGCTTTTAGGCTTCATTGTGGACTCTTCACATTCCACCCATTACGCTGGTATCGAATACGTGGAGCATCGTGGTTGGTGACGGTCCGTCTTCCGAGAACCGCATTAAATGGCCTAGCCTATCTTCAGCCGTCATTTCGTCTTTCGAGTAGAGATGCTCATATCCTACATCAAGACGATCGAACGGCCCTCATCCTTTGGCCTTTTACATATATATAAGGCTGGCCACCTTTCGCATGAGCCACCCTTTCATTTGAAAATTTTCTCATCTTCTTCTTTCTTCTCAGTTTCAAAACCCTTTCTTTCTTCCGGTTACTGTTCCCAGCGTTCCAGAGGTTGAGATACGAGGGCTCTTTTGTGACTCTGTTACCAGCGATTCCAGCAGGATTTCAACCCAGACGCTCCTTTCAGCCTTAACACATCAAATAAATTATGTAAGTCCTCTTTTTACCGCATGATTTAAATGTTTTCCCTCACTGTTGCATAGGTAAACTTTCCCTTTAGTCGCATGCAGTAGGTTGCTTGTCTTCTGCTCTTTTTTTTTTTTTGCTGGTATTTTATGTGTAGGTTTTTATCCTAGGGGTATTGACCATAGGAAAAACTGTTTAGGAGAATGACTCAAAGGATACTACTTCTGGGGTGATTTTCTGGGTAAATTTTTTTTATGCCTGTTTGGAACAACAAGCTTTTAGGGTGCAAAAACCAGGTAGCTTAGGGGACACGCTTCACAGGTGGTTTTTCCTACTGTTGCCTACTAAAACTTCCTTCCAAGGCAAACTTTTATTCTGACCCCCCTGACACACGGATTCCGAGTAATCGGGGACCTGTTGGGAGCACAGGCGCGTGTTCATAGAACCGCGTGGTCTCACTCGCCGCGGGCTGAGATTACCTCAGCCCGTGTAAAAGAAACCCTCCGCGCTAGATTCTTTTTTATGCTTAGGTCGCCTTTTCTAAACTTTCTTCTTTGTTCGTTAGGCGACCAGATGGGACCCAAGAAGAGCGCACCCAAGAAGAGTGCTGGCAGTTCGTCTTTCCAGTAAACGAGTAAGGGGAAAGAGGTGGCCACGGACTCCCCGATCCCCAACTTTGGCCCCACCGTGGAGAAGGAGGTCGAGGTGGGGCCCGACGCCTTTTTCGAGGTTGAAAGGATCGCCTTGAAGGTCACCACCCAAGGGGAAGTCAACAAAATTTTGCTTTCCCATAACATTGAGATAGAGAGGGGCGCCCGACCTCCCCTTGAAGGCGAGCGGAGCTGCGCGCCGCTCGATGAGGAGTACGGCGCCTGGAGCGATGAGCATCTCAAGGCTGGGGCCTTCCTCCCACTGGACCAGTATTTCGCGGATTTTTTAAATTACATGAAGCTGGCCCCCTTCCAGCTCCCCTGTAACTCCTACCGTCTGTTAGCGGGGTTGAAGTATTTATTCCCGAAGCAGGAATGGGAGGTCCCCACGCCAGTGGACATCCTGTACTTCTTTTGCCTCAAAGCCAGCCCGGAGCAATGGGGACGAGGTGACGGGTTCTACTACCTGACCCGTTTTCCAAATTCGGCTGCGGTCATCGAGTTTCCCAGCCACCCCAATGACTTTAAGGATCAGTTCTTCATGTCAAAGGGGTTTCGCAACTGCGAACACCACTACTTCAACCGTCCTCGTAAGTTCCTTCTATTTTCAGCTCATAGGTTGATTGCTGATTAGCCTCTTTTTATTCGTTCCTGACTTAGAAACTATCATGCAGCTATTTTTGCGAGGACGGCCAAATCAGTGACCCTTGGGGGTCAATACGAAACCTTGGCGGGGCTCCCCCCAAGTGAAAAATATTATCGCCAGCTCATCTCTAACGAGATGATGCTGGTGTGTAAGTTAATCTCTCTGGGCCAGACTCTGGCCTTGAGGAGACCGCGGACCATCCCCACTGCTCGCGAGATGGCGCGCATCCCTGAGGAGGAGGCCACGGGCGAGGATGAGGACGAGGAGAACGAGGTGCCACTCGTGCTGTAGAAGCGGGCTCTGGAGGTCGCCGAAGAAGTCAATGCAGAGAGGGCCCAGTCCGGGGCAGCAGCCAGCCCCTCCGGCCAAGGTAACCCTTATTTATTTAAGGACTTAGATAGGGCCACTGCAGAACTATGACTTGCTAGGTTTAACCTCAGCCAACCCGTTCATCACCACCAAAACGACCTAGACTGCGACATCACCCTACTCCAATGTGTCGACCAGCTCATGCTGTGTTATGATCTGAGCCGCCCTAGGGGTACTATAGTTGTACATAATACCTTGGCCTTTAGGTCAGCCTTTTTCGAGGAGTACGAGACCAAACTTAGGTCGTGGCCCTCCCTCCTGGAGGGTGTAGTAGCTCCGGGTCTTAGGCAGTATGTAGAAGAGTCCAGTCCCGAGGCAGATCCGGACCCAGAGCCTCCTCTAGCTCGTGAAGTCGTTATCTTAGACTCCCCCGCTGAAGCTCCGGGGCCGGAGTCCTCCTCTAGCTCGGAGGGTAGGACCCCTTTCAATACACACTTAAGCTCCGCTTTTTTTTTCACAAATATTTTTACATGTATATTAATGCTTTGCTGTCTTTGTTTCAACAGAGGAGATGTCGCAGCCCGGGGGAAATGATCTTCGAGCTATGTTCCCTCGTGGAAACCCTTTCTCTGGGTCTTCTGGGCCCATGGTGAAGAAGCTCCGGATGGCGAAGAAAGCCACCTCCAAGTCTCCTGCAAAGGGGAAAAACCAAGCCCCTGCTGCTCTAGAGAAGGTGCCTCCATCCCTTCCTGAAACGGAGAAGATGATCGCTCCACCTCCCCCACGACCTCCTGTCTCCACTCGGGAACAGCAGGTGCCCAATGGGACCTTGTCAGCTCTGACCTCCGGTGTATGCGTCCCAGTCAACCCCCAGGCCTTAGAGAAAGTCCCCAATGCCTTTAGGGGGATGGTGTACGAAACCGCGACTTACATGGTGGACCATTGCTACAATGCCACCCCGAGGGATTTGCGGGAGATCGAGACAAGGAGCCCCGAGAACGTGATGGAGTCTTCATTGGGGATGACCCTCACGGTAAGCTGGCTTTACCACCAGTTCTCCCTGTTTGTTTGTATCATATTTTTTTTTTCCTAAGGCACTTGCCTTATTATCTTTTGGTCTTGGCAGGCAGCTTTGGCCCTCCACCGGAGCATGTCTCGGTCCAGGGCCAGGATCGAGGAGATCAGGGGCGAGCACCAAGCTGCCCAGGTTGCCCTCGTGACTGCTCAACAACAGGAAAGGGATGCCAAGGCGGCCCTAGCAACTACCCGGGAAAACGAGAGGGTTGCGCAGGCTGCTTCGGTCGCTGCGCAAACCGAGCTGGAGGCATCTCGGACCATGTTGCAGGAGGCCGAGGCCACCAAGGTCGCCCTAGCCGCTACATTGATCAAGCTCGAGGAAGCCAAGGCTGCCTGGGCTGCACTAGACGCCACGAAGGTCGAGGCCGAGGAGGCCAAGGCTGCTCTGGTGGCGGAGAGGGCAGCTTATAGCTCCTCCATGGAGGCTATGCTGTACCACTGCTGGGTCTTCTACCTAGACGGTGACTTCTCCTTCCTGGGGCCGGACGTGTAGGAGTCCTTCTTGGAGAATTTCAAAGCTCGCCCTCCGAGACCGGGGGTAACCTCATCAGAGCGCCCTGGCGGGGCTTAGGATTTTTCTCCTTTCCTTTTATCGTTTATATATTTTTTTGTAATTTGATATTATGAGATTTTTTTTAACCTCGAGACAATTTATTTCCTCAACTTTATTTCAATTGATTTACATATTTTTGCCCCTACTTTATTTCTCTTCTATGCATTTGGTAATAATCTTAGTTTCTGTTGGTGTTGTGATTGACATCTTATGCTTTTCTAAGCAAAACATTTGTTATACAACTCGAACCAACTTTTAAGACTTAAGTCCTGGTTGTATCCAGGACATTAATTTAAAAACTTAGTTCGTGTTAATCCTTTATCGATATCTCGTGCTTTTTAAGAAGAACATCGATCAACCAATTTGAACTAACTTCTAAGTTTTAGGACCTGGTTGAATCCAGGACATTAATTTGAAAACTTAGTTCGTGTTAATCCTTTATTGATATCTCGTGCTTTTTAAGAAAAACATCGATCAATAAATTTGAATTAACTTCTAAGTTTTTAGGCCGACCTGGTTATATCCAGGATACAACTTAGTTCGCGTTAATCCTTTATCGATATCTCGTGCATTTTAAGAAAAACATCGATCAATCAATTTGAATTAACTTCTAAGTTTTTTGGACGACCTGGTATGACCTGGTTATATCCGGCACATTTTCCCCCCCAAGTTATTAGGAAAGGGTCTTTCATGGTTACTTGACATTACATCCACAAATATAGACAATAATGTAAAAAGATTTAATTCTCATTACTTAATAAACAAAAGATGGCTTTTTTGATTAAGCCTTACAAAGGTATAATTGATAATATTTCTTCAAATGGATAGCGTTCCAAGTCCGTGGGACTGCTTCTCCATTAAGGCCGGCTAACTTGTAGGTTCCTTCTTTTATGACCTCGGTTATTTGGTAGGGCCCTTCCCAGTTCGGTCCCAATACTCCGTCCTTGGGATCTTTACTGGCTAGGAAGACTCTTCTGAGGACCAGGTCGCCAACGCTAAAGGCGCATTTCCTGACCTTTGAGTTGAAATAACAAGTGATCTTTTGTTGATAATGCGCGAGCTGTAGCTGTAAATCCTCTCGTCTTTCGTCAATCAGGTCGAGGGACGCACAGAGAAATTCTTCATTGCGGTCTTGGTCAAATTCCTGGACTTTATGCGAGGCTACCTTTATTTCGACGGGAAGGACTGCCTCACTCCTGAAAGCCAGGGAGAAAGGAGTATACCCGTCGACGTTCGGTGCGAGGTCCGGTATGCCCACAGTACCTGGGGGAGCTGTTCTGGCTAGACTCCCTTGGCTTCGTCCAGTCTTTTCTTAAGGCTTGTCTTTAGCGTCTTATTGATGGCCTCGACCTGCCCATTGGCCTGGGGGTAGGCCATAGAGGAAAAGCTCTTAAAAATGTCGTGCCTCTCACAGAATTCGGTGAAGAGGTCGCTATCGAACTGCGTCCCATTATCCGATACGATCTTCTTTGGCAGCCCGAATTGGCAGATAATGCTCTTGACCACGAAGTCGAGGACTCTTTTTGAAGTGATTGTTGCCAGGGGCTCCGCTTCTGCCCACTTGGTGAAGTAGTCGATAGCCACCATCGCGTAACGAACTCCTCCCTTTCCAGTAGGGAGGGCGCCAACCAAGTCAATCCCCTAGACTGCGAATGGCCACGGGGACGAGATCATCCTCAGCTCGACTGGGGGAGCTCGGGCAACTGTGGAAAATCGCTGGCACTTGTCACATTTTTTGACGTAGGAAATCGAGTCCTTTGACAGAGCGAGCCAGTAATATCCTTGCCTTAAGATCTTCAGGGCTAAGCTTTGCCCCCCAGTGTGATCTCCGCAAAAACCCTCGTGCATTTCCTGCAAAATGGTCTTCGCTTTGCTTGGCAGAACACACCGTAGGAGAGGTAAAGAGTGTCCACGCCAGTATAATATCCCATCTACCACTTTATACCTTGGAGCCTGGTAAAGTACCCGCCTTGCGTCATTTCGCTCTTCAGGTAACTTTTCTGCTGTGAGATATTCGAGGATGGGGGTCATCCAGGTCGGTCTGGCATCGATCATCTCGACCTCCACCCTAACTTCCTCTATGCTTGGTTTCTCCAAGAAATCTACTGGCATTAACCCCAAAGTCTCCGTCTCCCCGGAGGTAGCGAGCTTTGCGAGGGCGTCCGCGTTGGAATTCTGCTCCTGAGGTATCTGCTCAATTGAGCCACGCTCAAATGCAGACAACTCGCTTTTTACCTTGGCTAGGTAAGCAGCCATCTTGGTTCCCCGTGCTTGGTATTCCCCTAACACTTGGTTTACCACGAGCTGGGAATCGCTGTAACATTGAATGGAGCTGGCCTTCAGCTCCTGGGCCACCCTCAGCCCGGCCAGTAAAGCTTCGTATTCAGCCTCGTTGTTGGATGCTTTGAATCTGAATCGTAATGCCGAGTGGAATCGATATCCATCAACGGATATCAGGACTCAACTCCGAGAAGCCTCTTGCTGATGTAATAGACTAGCTTCTAAGACCGGTCTTCTTCTCGGACTAATACGACGCTAGCTGCATCCTCCGTGACAGCTAGGTAAAGGAAAAGAGGCTCTCCTGCTGTTGGTTTAGATAATACGGGTGGCTCGGCTAAATGTGCTTTCAGGTCGAGGAAGGCACGTTCGCATTCCTTGGTCCACTCGAACTTCTTATTCCCCCGGAGCAGGTTGTAGAATGGCAGACACTTATCGTTAGATTTAGAAATAAACCGATTAAGGGCCCCCACCCTTCCTGTCAGGCGTTGAACGTCCTTTCGCGACCGAGGAGAGGGCATCTCGAGCAGCGACCTGATCTTATCGGGGTTTGCTTCGATTCCTCTGGTATTGACAATGAAACCCAGGAATTTTCCTAACGCGACCCCGAAAGTGCATTTTTGTGGGTTAAGTCTCATGCCGTATTCTCTCAATATCTTAAAGCATTCCTCCAGATCGGAAACATGGTTATCAGCAGTTTTTGACTTGACCAGCATGTCGTCAACATACACCTCCATGTTCTTCCTGATCTGGTTGGAAAACATCCTATTTACCAACCTCTGGTATGTAGCTTCGGCGTTCTTTAGCCCGAAGGGCATGACCTTGTAACAATAAACGTTGGTCGGGGTCATGAAGATAGTGTGCTCCTGGTCTGCTGGATTCATGGCGATCTGATTATAGCCCAAATATGCATCCATAAAAGACATGAGCTCGTGCCCCGCCGTGGCGTCCACCAATTGGTCAATCCTTGGCAAGGGGAAGCAGTCTTTAGGGCAGGCTTTGTTCAGATCGGAGAAGTCAATGCAGGTCCGCCACTTCCCGTTGGGCTTCGGGACCAACACAGGATTGGCGACCCAGACCGGGAACTTAGCCTCACGGATAAAGCTGCACTTTAAGAGACATGCTACTTCCTCTTCTAGGGCTTCAGCTCAGGTTGTTCCTAGGCGCCTTTGTTTCTGGGATTTCACAGGCACGCTTTTATCCAAGTGGAGGGTGTCCATGATGACACTCGGACTGATCCCCACCATGTCTTCATGAGACCATGCGAACACGTCCAGGTTCTCCTGCAGAAACTTAATCAGCTCCGCCTTCCTTTCGCCATATAGATTTTTCCCAAGCTTTACCATCTGCGAGGGATCTTGTGGATTGATATTTACCTCCTCGAGCTCTTCGAGGGCTTGGAGCTTGGATTTATCCTTGCCTATTTTGGGGTCAATATCATCACTTAAGATGATATTCTCCCCTTAGGCATTATGAGGTTTTTCAATCTCAGGACTAGGCACAAGTTCTTGAGATTCCTCACTTCCGCCCTGGACGGTCATCGTTAACTGCCCAGGTTTTAATTTTCCCTTCATAGAAATGTTGTAGCATTCCCTGGCAGCAAGTTGGTCACCTCAGACCGTGCATATCCCCGAGGAAGAGGGGAATTTCAGCGCGAGGTGGCGGATGGAGGTAATGGCTTCAAACGCTATCAGTGTAGGTCGACCCAAAATGGCATTATACGCGGCGGGACAATTGATGACCACAAACTCGATGAGTTTCGAGACTGTCCGAGGTCCCTCTCCCAAGGTGATCACCTGCTCGATCGTTCCTATTGCCGTCGATCCTTCTCCAGAGAATCCGTATAGCATCATAGAGGTGGCTTTCAGGTTGGTGACAGATAAACCCATGTTTTGCAGTGTGGACCAGAATAGTAGGTTTAATGAGCTCCCATTATCGGCCAGTACTCTCCTAACCCTCCGGTTAGCGAGCTGAACGGCTACGACTAGAGGGTCGTTATGAGGGAACTGGACGTGGCTGGCATCTTCTTCAGTGAATATGATTGGTTGCCTCTGCAATCGCTGTTGTTTGGGTAGATGCTGCTCAGGGATGAACTCCACTCCATTATGAGCCTTAATTTCATTGACGTATCTCTTTTGGGCACCCCTGCTCGTGCCAGCCAGATGGGGGCCACCGGAGATAGTGGAGATCTTTTACCCTATCACAGGAGGAGGGACGTCCTGATCTACCTGAGACCCGGGCTGACTTATCGGGACTTCCGGAGCTAGATGGCTGGCGGGAACTCAATTCCGCGTGTACTGAGCCAAGGGTCCAGCTCTGATGGGAGTCTCGATCTCATCCTTCAGGTGCCTACAATAATCGGTATTATGGCCAATGTCATTGTGGAACCGACAAAACTTGGAAGGATCTCGCTCACCCTTCTGGTGCCTCAACAGTCCCGGCTTCTTCCAGGGGAGGCAAGCATAATTTGCTCGGAAGATGTTCTCCCTAGAGTGGGTGAGCTCGGCATAAGTCGCGTAGACCGGCTTAAATTTTTCTACGGACTTATTCTTCTTTGGGCCGTGCTGGCCGCTCTCGCTGCTCTATTTTCTCTTGCCTTTGCCAAACTGGTTATTCTGTGTAACGGTTTGTGTCGCTGTCATGACGTTCATTCCCACTCCAGCGGGCTGCTCGGGGGCCTGGCTGGTTCCCGCGGCTAACGCTCGCGCCTCCTCCAGGTTGATCCATCCCTGGAACCTATTTAGGAATTAATTTACGGTGCTGACTCCCTTCCTCTGTATCTCTTCCCAGAGTCCACCTCCGACGAGGATCCCAGTCCTCAAGGCCATGAGCTTGGAGCTGTCATCTGCGTCTCTGGCCCGAGCAGCGACGTTCGCGAATCTGCTCAGGTAAGCCTTCAGAGGCTCGTCGGGCTGCTGTCTTACGTTTGCCAGGGTATCGGCCTTGACGCGGGCAGCCTGAGAAGCTCGGAATGCTCTTTTCAAGTTAGCAGAGAAGGTTTTCCACGAGCTGATTGATTGCTTCTTGCTCTGCTTGAACGATTGCCTGGCCGGCCCAGTCAAGGTGGAAAGAAAAATTAAACATCTCAGCTCGGGACCAATGTTGTGGGCCGTCATTAGGGTGTTGAACATACCCAGATGATCTGACGGATCCCCGTCTCCGTTGAACTTGGACAAGTGAGGCATACAGAAACCAGGTGGATATGTCGTTGCTGCTATGCTGGGGATGAAGAGCTCGAGTTCGTCCCCTGAATCATACTCATCTTTTTCTTTTTCTGATAAGAGCTTCCTCATCAGCTCCTCCATCTGAGCCAGATGCTCAAGGGTTTTGTCCTGACTTCCTTGGTTATTCCGGGGCTATTCAACAGCTCCGGATCCATTGTATGCGTGAGGTGGGTTATTGTCCCTCCTATCTTGAGATAGGTTATATGGGACGTTCCCACTGTCACGTACTTCAGACAGGTCTTTCCTTTGGCGAGCACGGCTGCCGTTTCCAACTAGGTCTCCTCTCTAAGAGTTTAGGCGATCTCAGAGGTCGCCCCTCGGGGCGGCCTGAGGACTTTGCGCTGAGCTCAAGCGTTGGTACAGGTCTCCGCCGGAGATGTCACTTCGACCACTCCCGGTCCAGTAGCTTCCGTTTGAGAAGCTCGAAGCCCGCCGCTAAGGACGAGGATCCGGGACTTCTCTGGGCGCCCGACTACGATGGGAAGGTCCGGCTGAAGGAGGATTTCTCCTGCTGCTCCCGTGAGCTGGAATGTCTCGGACTGGCCAAGGAGGAGACGGGTATCTTATTGGTGAAGGAGGATGTATGACCGGGGATGCGATCCTAGTCTCGTCAGGATGGATCAAGTTAGGTCGCGGCCGCTCGGCTCTACCATCTGCGTCCTGTGCTCGACGGTCTGAGCGGGGTGCAGGATGGCTGGCCGGGGCGGCCTGTCATTGCGAGCCCTCCCCGGATCTCCTTCACGAGCTTCCTCGAGCCCTCCTGGGTTCGCTCGAGGGCAGAAGTGAGCTGGGAGTTGAGGTCTAGACCGATCGGCTGAACTGCTGCTCGGCCCTAGGAAGTCCCTCAAACGTGGTTTCTCGGCGGTGCGACGTGGGAGTAGAATTTGATGTTGGGGGTCTGACCGACCGACTGGGCTTGGAACGATTACCCCGGCGGGACTTATGAGCCTCACCGTGCCCCTTTCCAACGTTAGCGTCGGTTGTAAGAGGGGGTAATTGGGCCAAAACCTCTTGAATATCCTGGTTTGGTTTCGCCAGCTAACTCCTCAACTGTGCATTATCCATTTCTACCGCCGTGTAGAAATCTGGGTTCGGATTGGGCGGTCGGGGAGCCGAACTTCTAGTGTCGTCTTCGCCTATTGGCTGCTTGCCCAGCCGCTACTAAACCTCAGGGTTCCGATCATCGGACATGGCGGCATGGTGGGCCTCCTGCCCATCACGTTGATCAGCCTCGTTACCATGTCTTGAGCGAGTGACTACCATGGTTGGGTATTGGCGATAGCACCAATCTAACTACTCTCAACGAAAGCACCAAACTGTTGACGTGGTTCTTCGGCAACAGATAATTATAAGAATAAGGAGAGGGATTAGTGCTAAATAATGAACCGTAATAGATGAATGATCTCAAAGTAAAACTATAACTCGAATAATTTTTTAGGTGGTTCAAAGGTTAAAATCCTTCTAGTCCACCAGCCAATATTATTGATATCTCTCTCATATTCCTTACAGGGTATTTCTTTACAAAATAGAAGCCAACCTCTTGCAACTCCCAGGGTCTCCATATTTATAGGGAGAAGGCACCTGGGAGTTGGCAAGGGAGGTCATCCCGTGACCTTCTCACCCATCATGTCACTTCTGTGACATTCATGATTAATTCCTAAAACCTGACAATGAAGTGTGGTCTAATCAATAGGTAAGGGGGATAATGGGCCGCCTGGCCCAACCCAGTCGTGGGGTGCCTGAACACGCACGTTTACGCTGCGTGTCCGGGAATTCAGGAATGGAGTAGACACGTGATGTCTGATATATGCACGTTTACACTGCGTGGTTGACTTTAGAAAAGGTCAGAGGTGCCAACTCAAGCTCGTACCCCGAGCTGGATGTAGCCTCAGCCCGTGGTGTCCACACTGCTGACCCGATGCCTTAATAATCGCAATAAACCTTTGGTTACCTCGAGCTAAAGAGGTGGAGCCTTGTAATGGCAGCTCCGGATAGGTGGGTTCCACGTGGCAAATATAACTATGCCCTTTCTCAGCTAGCTAATAGCCCATGGATATTTAGGGCGTACAATGTTTATATGTGTAGGAAAATAGCTTTGGTGGCGGGAAAGGTTCTTGGAAGCTTGGGGATGTGTATTGAGGCGAGATGGAATCGATGGAACGAGCGTTCGATTCGAGGATGAAGTCTCTTAAAATTTTATATGTATTTTCTGCACTTTATTATGTAATCCATTTTATTTAAAATTATGTTATGTTTTTCTTTTAAAAAACAATGGGATCCCATATCATACTTTAAATTTATGTACTTTAACATTTGTTTTACAAGTTTTTAATGATGTTATGACTATTTCACTAGTAAGTTTTATTAAAATTAGTGTCTATGTATAGTAGTCATTAATGGTCCAAAGTCTAGAGTAGTTGGGTCATTACAGTTGGTATCAGAGAAACAGTTCATATGCATGAAGTTCTCCTCGATACATACACTCAAAGCTCTGAATCTGACGGCCAAGTAAGTATTTAAGTTATAGTTATTATTATTCTTATATGTATGGCTAACAATTTTAGCATTTATGTTTTCAGTTAAGTATGAACGGAGCACTAACCTATGAGGATATCCGAGCCATTAAGGCTTTAAAGAGAATAAGAGAACCGAGAAACACCATAGGAACACTAGAGAGAATCACTCGGAGACTGCTTTTGTTCCACAGAGAAATAGGCCACCTTCAAGAGTCTAAGCAAATCATGATGAGAGCAACGAAACAATACATTTTAGTAATTAGACTATTTAGAGATTTTCATCCCGTAATTGCAGCCTTAGAGGAAATATGGGAAACAATGGATGATGAAGATGAACTGCCAGTAGCAATGCGATATTACTTTCTCTTAGTTAGGTTCACTACAAAATCAGAATTTCAGTTTACAAATGAGCAAAAACATAGGATTTTTATGAACCTTCCTCGAGGACATTTTGAGGCACATGATAATGAAGACTATGAAGAATTAGATTATGATATGCTAGATGAAGGATCGGATGTGGAAGATCCTGATTTTTTGAATAGTTAATTTTATTGTTTGTTTTATTTATTGTTTATTTTATGGTTGTAATATATGAAAACTCTTTTCCAAATTAATATCATGTTATTTTTTGTTATCATGAATAAGTTTTATTTTTATTTCACAATCATAATAAATAATAAATAAAATAAATAATGACAAAGTTCGGTGAGGGTGGATACAAATCAATGAACCAAGTTTCTATATTGAGAGTTAGGGGGCCATAGTAGTGGGAACGATTTTACTGATCCCATCCCTCCCTCAATATGGTTAAATTTGGAACAAAGATGAGTTTCGAGCCTGAGAATTTAGTCATATAGGATAATTAGAAACAGACTTAGAAATACTAAAGATGGCTTGTTTTTATAAGTATAGAAACCCATTCTAAAAAAATAAAGAAGACTTATAAAATTTTCATAAGAAGTCATAATCAATAGGTCCGAGATATGTTTGTTTTAGAATAAGTTTTTGCCTTAGAGGCTATTAGGTAAAGTTTTAACATGTTTCTTTCAACTGTTAGAACTCTGCTGTGATGTCGCTCCGAAGATCTACATGCACTAACAGAAACGCCTCCAACACTGCTCCAGTGAACAATGAAGCCCCTCCAGTTCACAGAAGGGGAGTGCGTGCTACTGCCCGCCGCAACGCACCAGCACCGCCAGCTGACAACACTGCGGAGATCGCCAGACTGTGACTGCAAGTCGAGAAACTTTTACAGCAACAGCGACAACAGGCTCAGCCCCATACTCAGCCTCAGCCTCCACCGCAGCCACAGCAAATGGCCTCAGCACCCCAACAAGTTGGTCCATATGGGGGATGGCCAGTGGTGAACTACGCACCGTATCCAGTACAGCACACGGAGCCAGTTTATGAGAGGTTCCGCAAGTAGCACGCTCCAAACTTTGAAGGGACTACAGACCCCTTTGAGGCCGAAGAGTGGCTAAGGAATGTGGAGCCAATTCTGACGCACATGAATCTCAGTAATGCAGACTGTATATCCTGCGTCTCATCATTGCTCAAGAAGGATGCCAGGATTTGGTGGGACTTGGTCCAACAATCGCATGATGTTGCCACCATGACATGGACTCGATTTGTATAGCTGTTCCAGAAGAAGTATTACAATTCGACTGTACTCGCTTCGAGAGTTGAGGAGTTTACCAACTTGAAGCAAGGAAGTTTATCAGTGGCAGAGTATGCTCGTCAGTTCGACCTCTTAGCTAAGTTCGCATCTGAGATGGTTCCAACCGATTTTCTAAGGGTGAACAAGTTTGTTAGAGGACTTCGACCGAAGATCGAGATGGGGGTTAAGCTAGCAAACCCGGGGAATACTACGTATGCCGACGTTCTACAGACGGTAATAGAAGTAGAGAGGTTGCAGGATAATGTAAGTAAAGAGGAAGCCAGTAAGCCTGAGTCTAGATAGTAGGGTCAACCTCAGATCAGTCGGAAACAATCAGTCCAGCAACAATAGTAACGGTCAGAAGAGAAGGCATCCTGATAACAAGCAATCTGACATCGATAAGAGGGCACGGAAAAATAATGGAGGAAATAGGCCGGGCTATGTGGAATACCCGCCTTGTGCTAAGTGTCAGAAGAAACATCCTGGAGAATGTCATGCAAACACCAAGGAATGTTTTAACTGTGGTCATGAAGGACACCGAAAAAGAGATTGTCCTCAGCGCAAGCTAGAAGGGAAGAAAGACGACAAGATGGTTCCTGCTAGGGTTTTTGCCTTAACCCAAGGAGAGGATGATGCTAGCAATAAGGTGGTCACAGGTCAGGTTTCTATCCTCAATAACATATGCTCTGTATTATTTGATTCAGGAGCCACTGATTCATATATCTCGTTAGGAATGATAGAAAAACTAGACAAACCTTGTGAAAGATTTATAACTAGGTTTGTAACCGAGTTGCCTTCGGGCAAAGTAGTTCTATCATCACGGAGAGTACGAGGCGTACCGATCAAAATTGAGGACGTAGAACTAGAAGGGACCTGATAGAACTGGTGATAAAGGACTTTGACGTAATACTAGGCATGGACTGGCTAGCACGATATGGCGCAACCATCGACTGCAAACACAAGAAGGTGATGTTCGAGACTCCTGACGGCCAAAAACTATGCATCATGGGACAAGCTTCAGGATTACGCACCCCATTAGTATCATCTCTCAAATCTCAAAGAATGATGGAAAAAGGATGTCAAGCGTTTTTAGCCAGCATCATAGATATGGTAAAGGAGACACCCCTTAAATTTGGAGACGTCCGTATTATAAAAGAATTCCCAGAAGTATTTCCCGATGACTTGCCAGGATTGCCGCCAACTCGGGAAATTGACTTCACGATAGAATTAGTACCAGGCACCGAGCCTATCTCTAAGGCACCATACCGGATGGCACCTACGGAACTCAAGGAGTTAAAGACACAGCTACAAGAATTCCTAGACTTGGGTTTTATTAGGCTGAGCCATTCGCCATGGGGAGCCCCAGTGCTATTCATAAAGAAAAAGGACGGAAGCATGCAGATGTACATAGACTACCGCGAGCTGAATAAGGTAACAATTTAGAACAAATACCCATTACCCCGGATCGACGACTTGTTTGATCAACTCCGAGGCGCGACTGTATTTTCAAAGATTGATTTACGGTCCGGGTATCATCAGCTCAAGGTAAAGGGAGAGGATATTCCTAAGACAACCTTTAGAACTCGTTATGGACATTACGAGTTCTTGGTTATGTCCTTTGGTCTTACTAACGCACCAGCCACATTTATGGACTTGATGAATAGGGCCGTCAAAGACTACTTAGATAAATTTGTCGTAGTATTCATCGACGATATCTTAGTATACTCTAAGGATGAAGTAGAGCACGAGGAACATTTGAGGTTGATTTTGTCACGACTGAAGGAGCATCAACTCTACGCCAAGTTCAAGAAATGCGAGTTTTGGCTTTCGCAAGTAGCGTTCCTCGGGCACATTATATCAAAAGACGGAGTTGCAGTAGACCCATCAAAGGTAGAGGCCATGAAGGATTGGCCAAGACCTAAGAACGCATCTGAAGTAAGAAGCTTTCTAGGGTTCGCAGGTTATTATAGGAGGTTCGTAGAGGGCTTTTATAAGATAGCCACTCCGCTCACTAACCTGACCCAGAAACAACAAAGATTCAACTGGAGTGATAGATGTGAAGAAAGCTTCCAGTTGCTTAAGGATAAGCTTTGCTCAGCACCAGTACTCTGTGTACCGACACCCAATGATAAGTTTGTAGTCTACTGCGATGCATCAAAGCAAGGGTTGGGTTTTGTGCATGCAAAATGATAAGGTGATAGCCTATGCCTCATGACAGTTGAAGGAGTACGAGCAGTGCTATCCAACTCACGATATGGAGTTGGCAGCGGTGGTCTTTTCGTTGAAAATCTGGCGCCATTATCTTTATGGAGAACGGTGTGAGATTTATATGGACCACAAAAGTTTAAAGTACTTCTTTACTCAGAAGGAGCTCAACATGAGGCAGCACAGGTGGTTAGAATTAGTGAAGGATTACGACTGCGAAATACTATACCACCCGAGAAAAGCAAACATAGTTGTCGATGCGCTTAGTAGGAAAAGTTATGGAAATTTAGCAGCTTTAGCCAGAATAGAAAAGCCGCTACAGCAGGAGCTGATCAGTGCCGGAATAAAAGTAGTTGTCGGCAAGCTAGCTAACCTGTCTATCCAGTCGAATCTGCTAGAAGATATACGGATTGGACAGGGACATGACGACACACTAGCATCACATATGGATGCAGTCCGAGAAGGCAAGACCACAGATTTATCAATATCTAGTCAAGGTTTATTGAGATATAAGGATCGAGTATGCGTGCCAAATGATCAAAGGATTAAGAGGACGATTCTGGAAGAGGTGCACAGTACCCCGTACTCAGTTCACCCAGGGTCTACCAAGATGACTCATGACATCAAGGCAATCTATTGGTGGCCAGGGATGAAGAAGGAAATAGCAGAGTTTGTGTATAAGTGTCTTGTATGCCAACAAGTGAAAGCAGACCATCAGCGGCCTGCAGGTTTATTACAACCGCTTAGCATACCAGAGTGGAAGTGGGACGATATAGCTATGGACTTCGTGATAGGTTTGCCAAGGACGAATAAGCAGCATAATTCCGCTTGGATAGTAATAGATAGACTAACCAAGTCGGCTAATTTCCTGCCTGTTAAGACTTCATACACGGCAGACCAATATGAAGACATCTACGTCCAAGAGATAGTACGGTTGCATGGAATCCCCAAGACAATAGTGTCGGATAGAGGATCGGTGTTTACATCGAGGTTTTGGGGGAGTTTACAGCAAGTTATGGGTACTAAGTTAAATCTTAGTACAACTTTTCATCCTCGGATAGACGGGCAGTCCGAGCGTACGATTCGGATTTTAGAAGATATGCTACGCGTGTGTGTACTTGATTTCGGAGGATCATGAAATAAGTACTTGTCGTTGATAGAGTTCTCCTACAACAATAGCTACCAATCAACGATCGGGATGGCACCTTATGAATTGCTATATGGAAGAAGGTACTGATCACCGTTGCACTGGGACGAAGTAGGAGAAAGGCAGCTTCTAGGTCCCGAAGCTGTTAGACAAGCTCAAGAAGCAGTAGCGCTTATTAGACAACGTATGCTTACTGCTCAAAGCCGTTAGAAAAGCTATGCGGATGCCAAGTGACGCGATGTGGAATTCAAAGTCGTAGATCAAGTTTTCTTGAAGATATCTTCTATGAAAGGTGTAAAGCGGTTTGGGAAGAAAGGCAAGCTTAGTCCCCGATTTATAGGTCCTTTTGAAATATTGGACAAAGTGGGAGCAGTTGCGTATTGACTAGCCCTACTGCCAGCACTAGCAGATAGTCACAACGTGTTCCACATCTCGATGCTATGCAAGTATGTGTCAGACCCATCTCACGTCCTCAAGTACGATACGATAGCACTCCAGAGCATTCCTATAGTGAAAGTCCTATGGAGTAATAATTCTGAACGAGAGGCAACGTGGGAGTTGGAGGAGGACATGCAAGGCCGATATCCGGAGTTATTTGGTAAGTAAATTTCGAGGACGAAATTCTTTTTAGTAGGGGAGAATTGTAGAGTCCAAGAACTTTACTTAGCAATTTAGATAGTAGTAATAATAGTAATAGTAGTAGTATTTTTATGACTGTGGACTTTGGTTCAGACCGGGATTTAATTGGACACTCGTAGTAACACTTGTAGATTTTCTAAGTTTAACCTATAGTTTAAGAATATTAATTTTAACCTAAGGTTTGATTAATATGACTGACATTGATGGTGATATTTATTATATTATAAGGTTTAGATAGACCCAATAAGATAGTAACACTTGTCATATGTATGCTTAATGATAATTAAGTATTTTTGAGGAATAAGTTTATTAAGAGAAATATTTGAATATCCTAGGGTCTGTCAGTAGCTTTGAAAACGTTAGAGGACTTAGTAAAGGTTGTTTACTCAATTCAAATTAGGCTGAAAATGTGCAATTTCGTGTTTAAAAATTCAGCGTATGTCGATATATCGCAGCTATAGGGGGCGATATATCGCAATACGGGATACGAAAAACACGTAACTTCGCATGATCACCTCGACGAGCCTCGGGCATGTTGGCCCAGGAAATATATCGCCTACAAGGGGCGATATATCGGTTCCTTTGGTATATTTTTGAATGTTTTTGAAAACGTTCTCATTTTTAATCTTTAACCTCTTGATAAGTCCAGCATCAATCTGACCGAGTCTTCAGCCTCTGCTGAACGATAATTCAAATATTTTTTTCACTTAAAAAGCCATTATTTTATTCAAGTTGTCGACGGTGAGAACTCGTCAACTAAGTTAAGTTGGAAAAATTATCAAATTAAGATTACTAATCGGAAAGCTGTAAAAACTTGAACAATAACTCAAGAACAATGATAGAACAATAATGGAGAGTTCAGTCTTTCATTCACACTTAAGCCTCTGCTACAGTAAAATTTCCAACCCCCTTTCAGGCGATCTTAGAGTTCCTTTTATAGTAGGCTCTAATGGCCTTAGGTACATAGTGGTCCAGGGGACCAAGTGGTACATACATACTGTGTCAGGGGAGTGGCTTCAGAGGTCGTGGTTGTACAACCTGTACAGGAGCAGGTGTCAGGAGGATGTCTCCACTACTTGTCCGTACCCATGTCTGATGCGTGGTGGCAGGCGCAGTGGCGCAGGAGGTAGTGGTGTTGGCTCTGACCTATGACCGTAGACGTACGGACCATGATCCTTACCCCAGCACTCTCACTGGCACTGGTATCAGTACTTAGTGCTTGGTCGTACAAATATGTTCCATTCGACTCGTATTGGATCTCCTAAGCATAGGGATCTCAAGGTGCAAGGGATGGGACCCTTGGTATGGGACGCTTGAAACACCCCGAGGTCACCCACGGACATAGGCGATAAGCACGTGGCCTCGCCAGGCGTCTAAGTGGGCGAGGCGAGATGCCTCCTTCGCCGGCCTTCCTTGCCGTGTGGCATAGACCCAGATGTGTGGGGTGATAGGGTGACGGTCTCCTGAAAAGACGATGGCCCGAGGGCCCTCTCGAGGGCGCGCGCGCGGTGGGCCTCGCACGGACTCGCACATGAAGTGTCGTTGACGACTTCGCTTGGTGCTAGCCCCCACGTTGGCCTTGCGAGATGCAAGGTGGCCTCGCGAGATGGGTGGCATCACGGGATGGAAGGTGGCCGAGGGCCTCGCGGGGTGCCAACCTTCACGTCGGCCTCGCGAGATGCAAGGTGGCCTCGCGAGAAGGGTGGCCTCGCCCATGTGTTGGCCTCACGGGATGGAAGGTGGCCAAGGGCCTCGTTTAGTGTTAACCCCTATGTCGGCCTCGCGAGATGCAAGGTGGCCGAGGGCCTCGTGCGTGGCCTAGCGCATGGGCGCCGTTGGTGGCCTCGCGAGACATAGGCGTGCAAGGGCCTCGTGCATGGGCGCCGCTGATGGCCTCGCATGATGTAGGCGGTCTGAGGGCTTCGCGTCGGCCTCGCGAGATGCAAGGTGGCCTTGCGAGATGGGTGGCCTCGCCCATGTGTTGGCCTCGCGGGATGGAAGGTGGCCAAGGGCCTCGTTTAGTGTTAACCCCTACGTCGGCCTCGCGAGATGCAAGGTGGCCGAGGGCCTCGCGCGTGGCCTCGCACATAGGCGCCGTTGGTGGCCTCGCGAGAGGTAGGCGTGCAAGGGCCTCGTGCATGGGCGCCGCTGATGGCCTCGCGTGATGTAGGCGGTCTGAGGGCTTCGCGTGAACGCAAGCACTTAATGGCCTTGCGTATGGGCGTGCCTCACGGCCTCTATGTGTGAGTGACGGACATAGAATCTAACAAAGGCGTTGGCGCATCGGGGCCCAAGCGCGTGCTTTAGATCTCTTACATGCCTGAGATTTTGAGCATCAACACAAGTTAAATGAAGATCTTTTCATTCTTGAACTCTATAAATAGGACCTAGTACCCAGCCATTTATTCATTCATTAAGCTAAGTTCAGAGGCTGCAAGCTGCTAGGTTATTTTTGAGTGCTTAAACACTTGGGTTGGGGATTATAAGCTTAATCATTATAAACTTACCAAACACCTGGGAAGTAAGGTTTATAGTACATTTCGGTTCGAGGTTTAGATTGGTCATAGAAGCATTCAAGGTATTGCAAACTCTAGTTCATTTTGGTATTATTTTCCTTAAGTTCTTATAATTTTCTACTCAGCATCCTAACTTTATTCTTTATTTTTGGATAGGAAATCTAAGATCTTGAACATAAGGATTTTGGTAAGTATATTCTTGATGGTATAGTTCGTCCATTCTTTTCATTCCTTTTTCTTCAGTATACTTACCCTTTCATTGATGGTTTTTAGGAGTGTCCCAAGGTCCCAAACCTGTTCACATATCCCGATATTTTTTTAGTAAGGAAAATAGGATAGGATATTATATATGTTATATGTGTTATGTTTTCTTATGATTTATGTGTTATGATATGTATGTTGTAGACTTGGGCATATGACTTGTATAACTAACAAGCCCCAATAAATTTATGGGCATATGACTTGCTTAGCTAGCAAGCCCCACAAATCTAATGGGCATATGACTTGTTTAGTCTACAAGCCCCAAGTAATAATGGCCATTATAGTATGTGTGACATATGTTTATGATATGTTTTATTATATGTTGCGTTATGAATTTTATGTATATGGTTTACATGTTAGGTTTTCCTTGCTGGGCCTTAGGCTCACTCCTTTATGTTTATATGTGCAGGAAAATAGCTTTGGTGGCAGGAAAGGTTCTTGGAAGCTTGGGGATGTGTATTGAGGCGGGATGGAATCGATGGACCGAGCGTTTGATTCGAGGATGAAGTCTCTTAAAATTTTATATGTATTTTCCGCACTTTATTATGTAATCCATTTTATTTAAAATTATGTTATGTTTTTCTTTTAAAAAACAATGGGATCCCATATCCCACTTTAAATTTATGTAGTTTAACATTTGTTTTACAAGTTTTTAATGAAGTTATGACTATTTCACTTGTAAGTTTTATTAAAATTAGTGTCTATGTATAGTAGTCATTAATTTTCCAAAGTCTAGAGTAGTTGGGTCGTTACAAAAAGCTAGTGTGATCCTCATCAGGAGGATGCATACTAATCTGATTATAGCTAGAATATGCATCCATGAATGAGAGAATCTCATGCCCCACAGTGGTATCGACCAGTTGGTCTATTCTAGGGAGTGGGAAACAATCTTTAGGGCAAGCTTTATTAAGGTCTGTAAAATCCATGCATGTTCGTCATTTGTCATTCGGCTTGGGAACTAGCACGGGATTAGAGACCCATGATGGATAAAACACCACCCTGATGAATCCATTCTCCTTCATCTTCTCGACTTCTTCTTTTAAGGCCTTTGATCTATCTTTGTCGATCAGCCTCATTTTCTGTTGTATTGGTGGAAAACTTTTCTCTATGTTTAGGACATGGCTAATGACTGCAGGATCTATAACGACCATGTCTTTGTGCGACCAGGCAAAGACTTCATGGTTTTCCTTCAAAAATTCCACTAATGCTTGTTTTGTTGTTGTCTCTAAGTTTTTACCGACTTTCACAACCCTGGTCGGATTTTCTTCATCGAGTTGGACCTCTTCAAGGTCCTCGATGGGTCCTATCTCTTCATCAAAATCACCAAAGTGAGGATCTAAATCTCTGTCCTCACTTTGGGCAATGCCCTATTTGGTGACATCATCACCTGATTAGGCTTGTACATTAGCAGCCATTTGCAACTCTATTCCGGCAACTTCCCTCGTTATGCCTTTCTTTGCCTTAGTAATCGAGGCATTGTAGCACTCCCTCGCTTCCCACTGATTTCCCAACACGCATCCTATCCCTGCTTCGGTTGGGAATTTCATGGCCAGGTGCCATATCGAGGTAACAGCTCGTAGGTTGACCGAAATTGGCCTTCCAATTACAGCATTAGAAGCTGAAGGACAATCAACTACTATGAAAGTAGTGAGTAATGTCCTGTTAACAGGTGCAGTACCTGTTGTAACTAGAAGCCTAATCGACCCAGTTGGGGCGAGCCCTTTGCCAGAAAAACCATAGATGGTTTGGTTGCATGGCTTCAAGTCTTTGACGGACAACTTCATTCTTTCTAATGAGGACTTATATAGGATGTTGACTGAGCTTCCTGTGTCAACCAACAACCTCTTCACCATCATGTTGGCAAGTTGCACGTCCACGACCAGCAGATCGGAGTGTGGGAATCGCACGTGCTGGGCATCATCTTCAGAGAAGGTTATTAATTCCTCCTTTGTTCGAGCCTTCTTTGGTACTCGATCCTCCACACTCATCATCCCGATGTCTTGATCGTGGCATAGGGTTTGTGTAACGACCCAAATTCACTAATAAGGTTTAAGAGCCTTGATTAGTGTGCCAGGAGGGCATTACTGGAATAACTGTGATTTAATGAGTTATTATATGTTTAATGATGCTTATATGATAATTGATTATATTATGTGGTAATATGATGTGTGATATATGCGAGAACCACATTATGATGTGGATAAATCTGCAGCCGGCGACTCGAGGCGATCCTAGGGCTAGATAGCAGGAAAAGTCACAACGGGGCATTATAATTGACTTTGGACAAGTCAGGGGTATTTTAGGTATCAGGTAGTGGTTTAGATTATCGGGTGATGAAAATAAATAATTGGAGATATATTTGAGGTTAGGATGTCTAGGCGGGATTATTGGGGGATTTTACCATTTTGGCCTCGGGGACGCTTCCGGCACCCCGAGCTTTGGGATTAGTTTAATAAACTAAGGGTATACCTGGCAGACTTAGGAAGATACTAGACAGAAAATTATAAACCGACCCTAACTCTCTTTCTCTCTCTCTTTTCTCTTGGCAAAGGAAGAACTACTGAACTTGAGAGGGAATTGCTGGAATTAAGCTAGAATTTGGGGAAATAGTCTGGAGGATTAGCTCAGGAATTGATCAAGGTCTGAGCTAGTGCTAAGGTAAGCTTTGAATTTTCGTTTTTGGGGTTAGGAACTTAAAGGAATGGCTGAGTTTTAAATGGTTATGGTTTTGACATTCAAGGTGGAAATTGAGGCTTGGAACTTTGAAGATAGGTCAGGGGACTCTTGGAGAAACGGTTCTACAGCTGAGGTAAGGTTTAATTCAAAGTTTGATGGTTGAATTTGAGAGTTTTCATGGCTGGTTTTGAGTTCTGTGGGTTTGAAATTTCAGAAATTAGAATTGGGATTTTAGTGAGTCTTAGGCTGGATTTCTGGTTGGATTACGTTGTTTTAATCATTCTAATGTTGTTAATATTAATTGGTTTTGAGTTAGGGGCTTTGGGGGGGCTTAAGGTGAGGTTTAGGGATTGAAAATGGTGGTTTTTTTCTGGGTTCGAAGGGTCGAGCCGCAGCATGATTCTTGGAGAGCCGCGGCCCTTCGAAATAGTTGCATGCTGAAGAAGAAGGGCGGGCCGCGGCCCAAGCAATGCCGCGGCCCTTACCTATTTTTGAGCCTTTGGAGGTTCTGTTTAGGGGCCATGCCGCGGCATGGGTGGCCTATGCCGCGACGCTTAAGGGATTTTGGGATTTTAAGATTTTAGGCTTGGAAATTTAACCTAAGGTGCTCGGGGTTGAGTCTTTTATTATATTTGGTGAAGTTCAATGTTCCGAGTACTAGAACTTGGCTTAGAAACTCATTTAAGGTTGTAATGGTGTCTTTCCTTATGGTTGTGACTAGGTGTTTAGCTAGGACTCGAGGCTCGGATCGCGCTCAAGGAGTGTCGCCCATAGCTAATTCATCTGAAAGCTAAAGGTAAGAAAACGGCACCCGGTTGTATGTTTGTGATGGGACTAAGTGCTCCCAAGAATTGTATCATGTCAATGATGGTATTACGCCATGGGACATGTAAAAGTGGCCTAAGAGTGTTGTACATGATATTAGCGCACAGGGCGCAGATTGGCCACTGGTAGCCAAAGACAACGGGATAACAGAGGGGGCAGCCTGAGGGCGCTAGCCCTAGTTATCATTTGTAAACTGTAAATGACGTGAGTTGATATGCTTATTATTTGAAATACCTGATTATACCGATTGGTGACATGGTTGAGATTATGTAATGTGATGTGAGATATTGACTTGTTGTTAATTGCTTATACTTTGTTGTTGTTATGTTTTCTTGCTGGGCCTTGGCTCACGGGTGCTACGTGGTGCAGGTAAAGGCAAGGGCAAGCTGGACCAAGCCTGAGGTGGAGAGCTCCGAGGTGAAATGTACATAGCCAGCTGTTCGATCGCCATGGTCGAGGAGTGAGTCAGGACAGGGATTACCTAACTGCTCGTTTTGCCTTAGTATGGCTGGTTTATGTATTTGAACCTTGTAACTTTTGTAAACGGTCTTTAAACTAATATTTTTGGGATCCCGTGTTAGTGAACGATGTTTCTTAATGAAAATGTAGCTTTTGAGACCAAAATATCTTAAACCCTAGTTCCTTTACAGTTTCGTAGACACGCTTTCAACTAATAGACTTGACTAGCAAGTCTGGCACTTTACAAACACACAGTGTAACGGTCTTGGCTATCCAGGGCATTACAGTTTGAGCATAACGTTCCCTTGCCTTCCCACTGTCCCCTGCAAGGTGTGGGCCACCACATATGGTGAGTAACGTACCTGCCACAAGAGCTGGCTGTAAAGGTGGCGAGCGTTGGCGTGAAGGCACCTTCTCGTTGCCACCTTGAGCCTCTCGTTGAGATCCTCCTGTGGCTCGTACATATCTCTTTAGATGTCCCTGTCTGATCAGGAACTCAATTTCTTCCTTCAACTGGTTGAACTCATTGGTGTCGAGCCCGTAGTCGTTGTGAAAACGACAAAATTTTGTGGTATCTCTCTTGGAGATATCCTTCCTTATAGGTGCAGGTCGCTTATAAGGAACATTAGAGTTGGTCGCCTGGTAGACCTCTGTTCAACTTTCAACAAGGGTCGTGTAGTTGGTGAATCTTGGCTCGTATCGATTGCCTTTAGGGCGTTTATTGTCAAATGCCGACAGTTCATTGCCCGCCCATTTTCCACAATTTCTGTTCCTGTTGCCCTTGCCGTTGCCATTGGGTTTTTCCGACCCATTGGCGGCCTTGGCGTGTTCTTCCTTTGGCCCCTTGTCTTTCGTGGCCGATTTCCCTTCGCTGGCAATCGCGTCCTCGAGCTTGATATATCGATCAACTCGATCCAAAAACTCCTGGGTACTCATTACCCCATTCTTTCTTAGACTACTCCAGAGGGGAGAATGGCATCTAACCCCAGCAGTTAAGGCCATCATTTTTCCCTCGTCGCCCACTGTCTTGGCTCCAGCCGCTGCTCGCATAAAGCGCTGGACATACTCTTTCAAGGGCTCTCCCTCCTTCTGGCGTATCTCGACCAGATGGTTGGCCTATGTGTGGTGTACGCGACCTGTATAGAATTGTCCGTAGAATTCCTTCACGAACATCTCCCACGATACTATACTAGCAGGAGGGAACTTAAAGAACCACTCTTGGGCGGTGTCACATAGTGTTACGGGGAAGATCCTGCAGCGAACATCTTTTGACACTTTCTGTATATCCATTTGTATCTCAAATTTGTTTACATGAGATACTGAGTCTCTGTACCCATCAAAGTTCGGTAGTATTGGCATTTTGAATTTGTTGGGCGTTTCTGCCATAGCAATCCTTTGCACAAACAGAGTGCCCCTCCTCCGATCATACTTTATGTGGGATGTTCGACTTCCAACTAGCTCTTACACTGCTTGGTTCAGGGCATCAATCTCTGCCTGAACTACTTCTGGGATCGTTGGAGCGACCGATGCCAGAGGAGCGTACTCATCGTGCCTCTCACGACGGTCGTTGAGTACGTCCCCCAAATCATCATCCCTGCACCTCTGCTCGCTATCTCCTAGCTGATCAAAGACATTATGCTGTCTAGGTTGCTCCCAAGTGTTATGGCTTGCTGGCCTATTTTCTCTAGGTGGGGGGCTTCTGTCTCCACCTTTTTCCTCATTCCTCCGACCAGCATTTCCTTTGCCAGAATTGGGTTCATTATAATCATGGCCATCTCTAAACTGTGGCCGACTACGGCGTGACCCGCTGTTCACGCTATTTCTTGCTCGGGCTAGAATTTCCCGAGCGTCAGGGGGAGGCCTGCGCTGGTCGTTGGGTCCCTGTGCCTTATTATGCCATTGGGGGCCTCTGACTGCAGAGCCCGACTCATTGTTCCTTCTGTTGGTAGAAAGACGCTGCCCCCTACTTGGTGGATTTGGCTCTTCGTCCCCTTGGCGTCTAGGGCTGCGGGGCAAATGCCCGGCCCTATTCTGAGCAGGGGGCAGTGTCCTTCTGCCAACAGGAGGAACTCTGAGACAGGCTCTGCGGTCAGGGGCCCCCCACGGCATAAAAATGGAAGGGGACCCACTGACAAGCGCAGGCCTCCCCCTAATTCTTGAGAAAGGCCATCCCAAGGAGGCAACAAAGTGAATAGCCGGTCGCACCATAGTCAGCCACGATTCAAAGATGGCCATGACTACAATGAAGCCGACTCTGGCAGAAGAAAGAGGGAGAGCCTTTGAAAAAATATGTTTAGTGCTTCATGCGAGCTGTAGCTGGAGCCAAAACTATGGGCGATGAAGGTAGGATGATGGCCCTAACTGCTGGGGTTAGACGCCATTCACCCCTCTGGAGTAGCCTTAGAAAGAATGGGATAAGAAGCACCCAAGAATTTTTAGATCGAGCTGATCGGTACATAAAGCTCGAAGATGCAATTGCCAACGAAGGGAAATCACCAACAAATGACAAGGGGCCCAAGAAAGAACCCGCCAAAGCCGCCAATGGGTCCGAAAAACCCAATGGCAACGACAAAGGCAACGAGAATGGCAATGGTAGAAATGGCGGTAAGCGGGCGAACAACGAACCCTCGACCTCCGAGAATAAGCGCCCCAAAGGTAATCGGTATGAACCGAGATTCACCAACTACACTGCCCTTGTTGAAAGCCGAGTTGAGGTCTACCAGGCGACCAGCTCAAGTGTGTCCTACAAACGACCCACACTTATAAGGAAAGATATCCCCAAGAGAGATACCATAAAGTTCTGTCATTTTCACAACGAATACGGGCACGACACTAACGAATGTGACCAGCTGAAGGACGAAATTGAGTTCCTGATAAGGCAGAGACATTTAAGAAGATTTGTGCGAGCCGCGGGAGGTTCTCAGCGAGAGGCTCAAGGTGGCAACGAGTTGGCGCCTACACGCCAACACTTGCCACCTTTATAGCCAGCTCCTGTGGCAGGTACCCTACTCACCATCTGCGGAGGCCCACATCTTGCAGGATATAGTGGGAAAGCGAGGGAATGATATGCTCGAACCCTACGCCACGACCAGGACATCGAGATGATGAGTGTTGAGGATTGAGCACCAAAAAAGGCTCGAACAGAGGAGGAACTGATCACCTTCTCTGACGACGATACCCAGCACGTGCGATTCCCACACTCCGATCTGCTGGTCGTGGACGTACAGATTGCAAACATGATGGTGAAAAGGGTGTTGGTCGATACAGGAAGTTCGGTCAACATCCTATACAAGTCTTCGGTGAAAAGGATGAAGTTGTCCGTAAAAGACCTAGAGCCATGCAACCAAACCATTTATGGTTTTTCCGGAGAAGGGCTCACCCCAACAGGGTCGATTAGACTCCCAATCACAGCAGGTACTGCACCTTCTAATAGGACATTACTCATTACTTTTATAGTAGTTGATTGTCCTTCGGTGTACAACGCTATAATAGGGGGACCAATTTTTGTCGACCTACGAGTCGTCACCTCCATATGGAACCTCGCTATGAAATTCCTAACGGACGCAGGGATAGGATGCGTATTGGGAAACTAGAGGCAAGCGAGGGAGTGCTACAATGCCTTTATCACCAAGGCGAAGAAGGGTGTATCGAGATATGACACCGGAAAGGAGTTGCAAATGGCGACTAATGTTCAGGCCCATTTGGGTGATAATCTCACCAAATAAGGCGCTTCCCAAAGTGAGGATAGGGACTTAGATTCTCTCTTTGGGGATTTTGAAGAAGAAGTGGGACCCATCGAGGACCTTGAAGAGGTCCAACTCGATGAGGAAAATCCGACAAGAGTTGTGGAAGTCGGTAAAAACTTAGAGACAACACAAAACAAGCACTGGTGGAGTTTTTAAGGAAGAACCAAGAGGTCTTTGCCTGGTCGCACAAAGACATGGTCAGGATAGACCCTGCAGTCATTGCCATGTCCTGAACATCGACAAGAATTATCCACCAGTACAACAAAAAAGAAGGAAACTCGACAAAGATAGATCAAGGGCCTTGAAAGAGGAAGTCGAGAAGCTGAAGGACAATGGGTTCATCAGGGTGGTTTTTTATCCATCGTGGGTCTCTAATCCCGTACTAGTGCCCAAGCCGAATGGCAAGTGGTGTACGTGCGTGGATTTTACAAATCTAAATAAAGCCTTCCCCAAAGATTGTTTCCCACTCCCAAAGATCGACCAGCTGGTCGATGCCACTGCAGGGCATGAGATCCTCTCATTCATGGATGCGTACTCCGGGTATAATTAAATCAGTATGCATCCCCCTGATGAAGATAACACTAGCTTTTGGACTGATACAGGGCTCTACTGTTACAAGGTGATGCCCTTCAGTTTGAAAAACGTTGGTGCGACATACCAGAGACTCGTCAACCACATGTTCAAGGAGCTGATCGGCACAAACATGGAGGTCTATGTCGACGACATGCTGGTCAAGTCGAAGAAAGTAGAAGGGCATGTAAGGGATTTGCAAAAATGCTTCAACGTCTTGAATAAATATCGGATGAAGTTAAATCCCCTTAAATGCTCCTTCGGAGTAGGATCAGGGAAGTTCTTGGTATTTATAGTTAACTCAAGAGGAATTGAAGCCAATCCCGAGAAAATTAAAGCCCTGATCAAGATAAAATCGCCAGTAAAGATTAAAGATGTTCAAAGCCTGACCGGGAGGATTGCTGCTCTCAGTAGATTCATTTCGAAATCGACAGACATGTGTGTTCCGTTTTTCAATCTACTAAGAGGCAATAAGAAATTTGAATGGATAGATGAGTGCGAACATGCCTTTCAAGCAGTAAAAACACATATGGCGCAACCACCCATCCTGTCAAAGCCGGCCGATAAAGAAACTTTGTTCATCTACCTGGCAATCACGGAATACGTTGCTAGTGTTGTTTTAGTAAGTGAAGAAGAAAGCGTGTTGAAGGCTGTCTACTACGTAAGCAAAAGGCTGATTGGATCAGAACAGCGGTACCCGCCCATCGAGAAACTAGCCTATTGCCTAGTTTTGGCCTCTAGGAAGCTGTGGCCTTACTTCCAAGCTCATCCAATTACGGTCTTGATCGACCAGCCTCTTCAACAAGTCCTACAAAAGCCAGAGGCTGCAGGTAGATTGCTAAAATGGGCAGTCGAACTCGGGTTGTTCGACATATCTTACTTGACGCGAGCAGCGATAAAAGGACAAGCCTTGGCTGACTTCATCGTGGAATTCACTGAACTTACGAGTAGTGAGTAGACTGAAGAGCCCAGCGAACCTGAATGTCAAATCCAAGCACCCACCTAGAAATTATTTACGGACGATTCTTCTAACGAGTCCCACGCTGGGGCAGGAGTAATACTGATAATGCTGGAAGGGCATCTGTTTCACTGTGCAATCAGATTTGACTTCCCTGCTTCTAACAATGAGGCCGAATATGAAGCATTACTCGCTGGATTGCGGTTAGCCAAGGATATGAATATAAAAGTTCTTGACATCTATAGTGATTCTCAACTGGTGGTGAATCAGGTCTTGGGAGAGTACTAGGCGCGAAGTTTAAAGATGGTTGCCTATTTGAACAAAACAAAGGATTTGTTAGCCCAATTCAACAAATATAGTCTCCAGCAAGTGCCTTGTGATCAGAATTCCAACGCAGACGCGTTGGCAAGATTGGCAAGTGCGAAGGATGCTGATACTCTGAACATAGTGCTAGTCGAGCGACTATCCGTACCAAGCATCCAAAGAACAGAGACCACTCTGGTGATCCAGATGGAGGATACGTGGATGGCACCATATGTAGATTACATATCGAACAACGTGTTACCTACGGAAAAAAACAAAGCCAGGACCCTTTAGCGGCAAGCTGCTAAGTATATCCTGGTCGATGGAATCCTATACCGAAGGGGATACTCAATACCACTCCTCAGATGTATTACAAAGGAGAAAGCCAAAGAGTTAATGAAATAGGTGCACGAATGTTTTTGTGGGGACCACACTGGGGGGCAAAGTTTGTCAAAAAAGATCCTAAGGCAAGGATATTTCTGGGCAACGATGAATGAAGACTCGATGGAATTCATGCGGAAGTGTGATAAATGCCAGAGATTCTACAAAATTCCACGAGCAGCCCCTAATGAGCATAAATAATGCAAATCCCATGGTCGTTCGCAGTTTGGGGTATCGACCTTATCAGATCTTTGCCCACGGGAAAAGGCAGTGTCAAATATGCGGTGGTTGCTGACGACTACTTCACCAAATGGGTCGAAGTTGAACCGCTGGCAACCATAACGACCAAGAAGGTGCTAGATTTTGTGATAAAAAAATATCATTTGTCGCTATGGATTGCCAAGGAAGATCACCTCAGATAATGGCACCCAGTTTGACAATGATTTATTCACGGATTTCTGCGAGCGACATGGTATTATCAAGAGCTTCTCTTCAGTCACTCAACCCCATGCAAATGGACAAGTTGAAGCAGTCAACAAAACACTGAAGGATACACTGAAGAAAAGGCTAGAAGATACTAAGGGGGCGTGGCCAGAACAATTGCCTGAAGTACTCTGGTCGTACAAAACTTCCCACTGAAAAGCAACGGGTCATACTCCATTCTCTTTAACTTATGGATATGAAGCTATGTTTCCTGTTGAGTTAGATCCGCCTTCGCATCGCAGAATAACGTACGATCAAGATTCGAACAACCAACTATTGATGGAATCCTTGGACTCAATCGATGAGAAACGTGAACAAGCCCAACTCCGAGTAGTTGCGTACCAGCAGAAGGTCGCCTGGTATTTCAACTCTAAAGTGTGAGAAAGAATGTTCAATGTTGGAGATCTTGTACTCCGAAGATTTTTTCTAAACACCCGCGACCAAGCTGCTAGAGTACTCGGACCTAATTGGGAAGGGTCATACCAGATTGACGAAGTCCTTCACCCAGGCACCTATAAACTTGCACGCTTAAGCGGAGATCTCATTCCTTGCTATTGGAATGGAGAACACCTGCGCAAGTATTACCAATAAACAATTCTTCTTAAAGAATTGGCTTGTATTAATTTTACTTTTTACAAGTTTTGAAAAAGGGTCGGTCATTTTATGTGACCGATCGCTTATAAGTGTAAGATCTTATTGATCACTTGTAGAGACATGTTTCGTCCATTTAGTATGAGAAATATAAGGGACCGTGCGCAGCCAGTCGTTTCTTGCCAATTATTGTATTTATTGCAAGGTTTTTCTCATTACGTGTGTTGTTTTGCTGTATTATAATCCTAATTATATTGTTACGAGTAGTAATGTTCGAACAGGTTCCAGTCAAGGCAAGTGACCAAGGACCTAAAGCTCCTCGATCACTTGGGGGGCATATAAGGTACAAGTAAGCAAAGCACATCATTAAAAGGTATGTAAACACATGAGAAAAATAAGTGAAAGCATGTTAGGTTACTTAGAGAAATTTTTCAAAATTTTGTTATTTTGTTAAATCAAACCAAAGTGATATGCTAAGTTCGTTCATGCGAACAGATATTATAATAAAATTAAAAGGTGTCATAATATCAAAAACGAATTACTTTACACCGCGAGCAAAACTGCTCGGATGTAATTGTCTGATTAAAAGGAAAATAGATGCCCATGCAGCAATAAAAATTAATTTCTTTACATTGCGACCCGTAGGTCGGGTGCTTGAAATATTAAAAGAAAAAGACTAAGGGGCCAAAGGATCTTGAGGGGGGCCCTGATCGACGACATCTGCAGTTTCATTGTCCACCCCATCCATGCCAGTTGCCAAGGAGATTTTGGGCGAGGCAGGTACCCTTGCCCTCTCCTCTTCTGCCAGTCGAACCGCACAGCGGGCTATCTCGGCTTGCCTTGCGTGCTCGGGAAGGTAGCTGAAGTCCGCCCCTTGGTTGTGTTTCCAAAAGTCATAAAAACACTTACTTGGGGTGTTCTTGTACCTTTCCCAATTGCTGGCATTGGCTTTCTCAAGCTTCTCGATCCGGCCCTCCAAGGTTGTAGTCTCCTGTCTGCTCGCTATCAACTCCTGCTCAAGATTTTTAGCCTCGCGGTAGTTAATGCGGTTAGAATCTTTGAACTGGTCCCTCTGCTCGACGGCTTTATCTAGAGAATTTTTCTTCCCCTTCAACTCCTCAGCCAGTTTGTTCTTCTCCTCGAGCATCGCCACAAGCTGTTCAGCATACTTCGCTTCGGCAGCTTTGAGTTCGTCAGCATGCTGTTGCTCCAAGGATTTAGACTGCTAAGTGATGGTACCCGAGCGTAGTCGGCCGACTGTAAGGGTTAGAAATGCCTGCGGACAAAGCAAAGATTAGACTGACTGTAATGTATACAAGAAGTCGTCTCTACAGAAAAAGATAACTTACACTGGCAAATTCATTTAAAGCGCGGGTTAGGATCTGGCCGACATCCATTGTCTTAGTCGCAGCCATAGCTTCTCGGTAGCGGTCGTGCTTTACAATTTTTTCGACCATGTCCTTGATCGATCTAAAGGCACGACTAGTTATGTCGCCCCCGGTGGAAGCAGGACCAGCTTGCTGAGTCTGGTCAATTGGGGCCGCTGGAGATGGAGTCGACCCGACAGGAGTAGTGGGAGTCTGCTGCTCGTGGGGAGAAGGTGGTGGCGTTGCGTTGGCTGAGGGTTCATCCTCTGGGAGGCCTGTAGTGCGAGGCATCTTAGCCTGAGGCATTTTACTGCTTTCCCCAGGATGCCTCTTGTTCGTTTTCTTTTTGCTAGAGGGAGCCGCGGAAGCCTCGGGGGCGTTGTATAAGTCAAACACACACTCGGAGTCCATATCTGAAACAGAAGCAAACATTCGAGCAATGAGACAGTATAAACAATTAAATATGTCATGTCAGGAAAAGAAACAGAAAAAATTGTAAGTGAAATACCCAAGCTATCATTACTGGTCGCTACATTATAAACTCTACTAGTCTTATACTCACTCTCTGGCATGAAGAAGGATGAATCTAAATTTGGAGCATACTTAAAATTGTCATCCCCGTCAAATAAGTGACAGGGAATTTGCAAGCTATGAGCGAGAGATCAGTACCGTTCTCGTCCAAAGATTAGTTGAGGGGCTCGAGGGGTTCAGTCGCTTTCTTTTTCCCTTTTCCCTTTGGGACAAAGGGAGCGGCAGCCTGCGGGGTGCTGGAAGGTTCCCTGATTGTTACTCCGGTGGCCCTCCTCGAAGGAGTTTGTTCCACGTCCGGGTGCTACTCGGGAACTTCTCCGCCAGTAGCACTCCCCGCTGTTGACTCCCTCATGTCCTTATGAGGGGCCAAAAGGCCGACCAGCCTAAGGTTAGTGTAATGACCCTCTACTCTAGACTCTTGGACCATTAACGAAACTATACATACAAATTCTTACTAAAACTTACATTTGCGAAAATACCATAATTTTATTAGAAAACTTATAGAAAATAAGAGTTACTTACAAAATAAATACCAAGAAGGATATGGGATCCCATTGTCTTAAAAACAAAACATAATTTAAAATTAAAAGACATTACATAAATAGTGCGGAAAATACATGTAAAAAGACATAAAACAAAGCTACATCCTCGAATCGAATAACGCTCGGCTCCTTGACTCCATTCACCATCGATACACATTCTCTAAGCGTCCACGAGTCTTACCGCCTCTAAAGCTATTTTCCTGCACATAAAACAAAAAGGAATGAGCCTAATGCCCAGCAAGGAAAATCTAACACATAGTCATAAACATAAATTTCAAAATAAACATATAGACATATCATAACACTTATTACATACACTTATTATAATGGCCATTATTACTTGGGGTCCCATAGACTAAACAAGTCATATGCCCATGGGATTAGTGGGGTCCTACTAGCTAAGTAGGTCATATGCCCATAACCCATTTGGGGTCTTGTTAGTCATATGGGTCATATGCCCAAGCCTACAAACATACACATTTCATAACATATTTCATAACATATCACTTAGGATAACACAAGCATAAAACATATAGATTCTATCCTATTTTCCTTACCAAAGTTACCGGGATAAGAGGACAGCGTTGGGACTTTTTGGAACACTCCTAAAACCATATATAGCAGGGTGAGTCTAATGAAGAAAAAGAGATGAAATGAAAGGAATGGAAAGACTAAACCATTGAGAGTCACACTTACCAAAACTTATGTGCTCAAGAACTTAGATTCCCTAACCAAAATAAGAATGAGGTTAGGAGACTGAGTAGAAGACTAAGAGAAGGAAAATAACATAAAACAAATGAACTAGAGTTTTGGTTTACCTCAAAGACTTGTAAGACCAATCTACACCACAACCGAAATACTATAGAACCTTACTTCCCAAAGTGTTTGATAAGCTTATGATGTTTAAGCTTATGATTTCCCCAAACCAAGTGTTTATACTCTCACACTCTCCTAGCACTTGCAGCTTCTGAACTTAGAGTAAAAGGTGAATAATGGCTGGGTACTAGGTCTTATTTATAGAGTTTGGGAATGAAGGAATCTTAATTTTACTTGAATAAAAATAATAGCTTTTTAGGTGAAAATAATTTGAATAATTGTTCAGCAGAGGCTGAAGACTCGTTCAAAAGATGCTGGACTTATGAAGAAGTTGAATGGCTGAAAGGAAAAAGAATTAAAAAACATTTGAATTATGCTGAAGGAGGCGATATATCGCCCCCTGTAGGCGATATATCGCCTGGGCCAGTATGCTCGAGGCGACCGTGCATCGTTTCGTGTTTTCCGTATCTACGTGCTGCGATATATCGGCACACGCTGATTATTTAAACACGAAATTACAATTTTTAGCTAAGTTTGAATGGAGTAAACAGCCTTGACTAAGCCCTCAACGTATTCAAAGCTGCTGACTGACCCTATAGCATTCAAACTTTACTCCTTATTAAATTTAATCCTCAAACTACTTAATTCTTAATTATCTATTCATAACATGTGCTTAAAATCCTATTGGTCCTCATCTAAACCTTATAGTATAACAAATATTATCCTTAATATCAGCTATATAATCAAACCTTAGGTTAAAATTAATATTCTTAAACTATAGGTTAAACTTAGAAAGTCTATAAGTACTACTATGAGTGTCCAAATAATTCCCGGTCTGACCCAAAAATCCAAAGTTACAAAGATAATACTATACATACTATAATACTACTAAATAATTAGCTAAGTAAAGTTCTTGGACTCTACAATTCTCCCCTACTAAAAAGAATTTCGTCCTCGAAATTTACTTACCAAATAATTCCGGATACCGGCCTTGCATGTCCTCCTCCAACTCCCACGTTGCCTCGCGTTCAGAACTATTGCTCTATAGGAATTTGACTATAGGAAAGCTCTTGGATCGTAACTGCTTCATCCCCCTATCTAGGATGCTAATCGGTCGTTCCTCATAACTTAAGTCTTTTTGGAGCGCTATCGTATCGTACTTGAGGACGTGAGATGGGTCTGACACATATTTGCGTAGCATCGAAATGTGGAAGACGTTGTGACTATCGGCTAGTGTTGGCGGTAGGGCTAGTCTATACGGAACTGGTCCCACTTTGTCCAATATCTCAAAAGGACCTATGAATCGGGGACTAAGCTTGCCTTTCTTCCCGAACCGCTTGACACCTTT
This sequence comes from Humulus lupulus, assembly GCF_963169125.1. Taxonomy (NCBI): domain Eukaryota; kingdom Viridiplantae; phylum Streptophyta; class Magnoliopsida; order Rosales; family Cannabaceae; genus Humulus; species Humulus lupulus. Next base: position 215,709,610 of record NC_084798.1, read on the forward strand.
CATAGGAGATATCTTCAGGAAGACTTGATCTCCAACTTGGAATTCCACATCGTGTCGCTTGGCATCCGCATAGCTTTTCTGACGACTTTGAACAGCAAGCATACGCTGTCTAATAAGCGCTACTGCTTCTTGAGCTTGTCTAACAGCTTCAGGCCCTAGAAGCTGCCTTTATCCTACCTCGTCCCAGTGCAACGGTGATCGGCACCTTTTTCCATAAAGAAACTCATAAGGTGCCATCCCGATTGTTGACTAGTAGCTGTTGTTGTACGAGAACTTGATCAGTGGTAAGTACTTGTTCCACGATCCTTTGAAATCAAGTATACACGCGCGTAGCATATCCTCTAAGATCTTAATCGTACGCTCGGACTGCCCATCTTTTTGAGGATGGAAAGCTGTACTAAGACTTAACTTAGTACCCATGGTTTGCTGTAAGCTTCTCCAAAATCTTGACGTAAACACCGATCCTCTATCTGACACTATCGTCTTGGGGATTCCATGCAATCGTACAATCTCTTGGATGTAGATGTCTGCATATTGGTCTGCCGTGTATGAAGTCTTAACAGGCAAGAAATGAGCCGACTTGGTTAGTCTATCTATTACTATCGAAGCGGAACCATGCTGCTTATTCGTCTTTGGCAGACCCGTCATGAAATCCATGGCTATATCATCCCACTTCCATTCTGGCATGTTAAGTGGTCGTAATAAGCCTGCAGGGCGCTGATGCTCCGCTTTCACTTGCTGGCATACCAGACACTTAGATACATACTCTGCTATGTCCTTCTTCATCACTGGCCACCAATAGATTGCCTTGATGTCATGAGTCATCTTGGTAGACCCTAAATGAACTGAGTACGGGGTGTTGTGCGATTCTTCTACAATCGTCTTCTTAATACTTGATCATTCGGCATGCATACCCGATCCTTGTATCTCAATAAGCCTTGGCTAGATATTGAGAAATCTGTAGTCTTGCCTTCTCTGATTGCATCCATGTGTGCTGCTAGTGTGTCGTCATGTTCCTGACCAATTCGTATATCCTCTAACAAATTCGATTGGATAGACAAATTAGCCAGCTTGCCTACAACCACTTCTATTCCGACACTGATAAGCTCCTGCTTTAGCGGTTTTTCTATTCCGGATAAGGCTGCTAAATTCCCATAGCTTTTCCTACTAAGCGCATCGGCAACCACGTTCGCCTTTCCTGGGTGGTATAGGATTTCGCAGTCGTAATCCTTGACTAACTCCAACCACCTGCGCTGCCTCATGTTAAGCTCCTTCTGAGTAAAGAAGTACTTTAAACTTTTGTGGTCCGTATAAATCTTGCACCTTTCTCCGTAAAGATAATGGCGCCAGATTTTTAACGCAAAGACCACCGCTGCCAACTCCATATTGTGAGTTGGATAGCGTTGTTCGTACTCCTTTAGCTGTCGTGAGGCGTAGGATATCACCTTGTCATTTTGCATTAATACGCAACTTAATCCTTGCTTCGATGCATCGCAGTAGACAACGAACTTATCGTTGGGTGTCGGTACACTAAGTACTGGTGTTGAGCAAAGCTTATCCTTAAGCAATTGGAAGCTCTCCTCACACTTGTCATTCCAGTTAAACTTTTGTTGCTTCCGGGTCAGGTTGGTGAGCGGAGTGGCTATCTTAGAAAAGCCCTCTACAAACTTCCTATAATAACCTGCTAGCCCTAAGAAGCTTCTTACTTCTGATGCATTCTTTGGTCTGGGCCAATCCTTCACGACTTCTACCTTTGATGGGTCTACTGCAACTCCATCTTTCGATATGATGTGCTCAAGGAACGCCACTTGGGAAAGCCAAAACTCGCATTTCTTGAACTTTGCGTACAGTTGATGTTCCTTCAATCGCATCAAAATCATGCTCAAATGTCCCTCGTGCTCTACTTCATCCTTGGAGTATACTAAGATATCGTCGATGAACACAACGACGAATTTATCCAAGTAGTCTTTGAAGACCCTATTCATTAAGTCCATAAACGCGGCTGGTGCGTTAGTAAGACCAAAAGACATAACCAAGAACTCGTAATGTCCATAACGAGTCCTAAAGGCTGTCTTAGGAATATCTTCTTCCTTTACCTTGAGCTGATGATACCCGGACCGTAAATCGATCTTAGAAAATACAGTCGCGCCTCGAAGTTGATCAAAAAAATCGTCAATCCGAGGTAGCGGGTACTTGTTCTTAATCGTTACCTTGTTCAGCTCACGATAGTCTATACACATTCGCATACTATCGTCCTTCTTTTTCACGAATAGTACCGGAGCTCCCCATGGTGAATGGCTTGGCCTAATAAAACCAAAGTCTAGGAGTTCTTGTTGCTGCGTCTTTAACTCCTTGAGTTCCGTAGGTGCCATCCAGTATGGTGCCTTAGAGATAGGTTCGGTGCCTGGTACTAACTCTATCGTGAAGTCTATTTCTCGATTTGGCGGCAATCCTGCCAAGTCATCGGGAAATACCTCTGGAAATTCTTGTATGACTCGAACATCTCCAACCTTAAGTGGTATCTCCCTTTCCACGTTCGTGATGCTGGCTAAGAATGCTTAACATCCTTTCTCCATCATTCTTTGAGCTTTGAGAGATGATACTAACGGGGTGCGTAATCCTGAAGCTTGTCCCATGAAGCATAGTTTCTGGCCGTCAGGAGTCTCGAACATCACCTTCTTGCATTTACAGTCGATCGTTGCGCCATGCCGTGCTAGCCAATCCATGCCTAGTATTACGTCGAAGTCCTTGATCACTAGCTTTATCAGGTCTCCTTCTAGTTCTATATCCTCAATCTTGATCGGTACGCCTCGTACTATTCGTGATGATAGAACTACTTTGCCCGAAGGCAACTCGGTTACAAACCTAGTTCTAAATCTTTCACTAGGTTTGTCTAGTTTTTCTATCATTCCTAACGAGATATACGAGCATATTGTTACCAAATCAAGCGATACTAGAACATATACTATCGAGGATAAGTTCTGACCTGTAAATGCTTGTTACTAGCATGGGTTCCTCCCTGGGTCAAGACAAAGACTTTGGTCTGGAACAATCGTTTAATCCCTCTTCTCCTTACTAACATTCATTTGAATCCTTTATACTTTGATTGTCGTCTCAAGAACGTCGGCATATGTAGTGTTTCCAGGGTTTGCTAACTTAACCCCTAATTCCATCTTTGGTCTAAGTCCTCTAACAAATTTAATCAACCTCGTAAAGTTAGTTGGAACCAACTCTGGTGCAAACTTGGCTAATCTCTCGAACTGGGGAGCATATTCTTCTACCATTAGCGATGACTGCCGAGGTGTAATACTTCTTGTGGAACAGCTCCACAAATCTTGTCCATATCATGGTGGCGACATCGTTAGTCTGCTGAACTAAGTCCCACCATATTCTGGCATCCTTCTTGAGTAATGACGAGACGCAGGATATGCGGTCCGCATTACTGAGATTCATGTGCATCAGAATTGGCTCCACGTTCCTTAGCCACTCTTCTGCCTCAAAGGGGTCTGTAGTCCCTTCGAAGTTTGGAGCGTGCTGCTTGCGGAACCTCTCATACATTGGCTCCATGTGCTGTACTGGATACGACGCGTAGTTCATCATTGGGCATCCCCAATATGGACCAACTTGTTGGGGTGCTGGGGCCAATTGCTGTGGCTGTGGCTGCGTCTGTGGCGGAGGCTGAGGCTGAGATTGAGCCTGTTGGCGTTGTTGCTGCAGAAGTTCCTCGACTTGCTGTCGCAGTCTGGCAATCTCCGCAGTGTTGTCAGCTGGCGGTGCCGGCGCGTTGCGGCGAGTAGTAGCACGCACTCCCCTTCGGCGAACTGGAGGGACTTCATTGGTTGCTGGAACGTCGTTGGAGGCGTTTCCGTTGGTGCGTGCAGATCTTCGGAGCGACATCTTCACCAAAAGTTCTAACAGTCGAGAACATGTTAGAACTTACCCTAATAGGATCTAAGGCAAAAACTTATTCTAAAACAAACATATCTCGGACCTATTTATTATGACTTCTTATGAAAAATTATATGAGTCTTTATTTATCATTAGAGTGGGTTTCTATACTTAGAAAAACAAGTCATCTTTATTTTCTAAGTGTGTTTCTAATTATCCTATATGACTTAATTCTCAGGCTCGAGACTTATCTTTGTTCCAAACTTAACCATATTGAGGGAGGGCTGGGATCAGTAAAATCGTTCCGACTACTATGGCCCCCTAACTCTCAATAAGGAAACTTGGTTCATTGATTTGTATCCACCCTCACTGAACTTAGTCATTATTCATTTTATTTATTACTTATTATGATTGCGAAAATAAAATCAAACTCATACATGATAATAAAATAACATGTTATTCATTTGGAAAAACAAATTTTCACTTATTACAATCATAAAACAAAGAAATAAATAAAACAAACAATGAAAACTAACTATTCTAAAAATCGGGATCTTCTACATCCGATCCTTCATCTAGCATATCGTCATCTATCTCCTCATAATCATCATTGTCTTGAGCCTCAAAATTTCCTCGGGGAAGATTCAAGAAGATCCTATGTTGTTGTTCATTAGTGAATTGAAACTCTAAATCATAGGTGAACTTAAGTATGAGAGAATAATATCTTAGGGCTACTTGTAAGTCATCATCATTATTTATAGTCTCCCATATTTCTTCTAAAGTTAAAATTACTGAAGGAAAATCTTCTAAAAGCCTAATTACTAGGGCATATTGTTCTGCAGCTCTCATCATGATTTGCTTAGACTCTTGAAGGTGACCTATCTCTTTGTGGAACAAGATCAATCTCTGAGTGATTTTCTCTAGTGTTCCTACGGTGTTCCTTGGCTCCATTATTCTTTTTAAAGCCTTAATGGCTCGGATATCCTCATAGGTTAGAGCTCCATTCATACTTAACTGAAAACATAAACACTAAAGTTGTTAGCTATACACATAAGCAACATGACTAGTAACTTACATACTTACTTGGCGGTCAGATTCGGAGCTTTGAGCGTGTGTATCGAGGAGAACTTCATGCGAAGGAACTGTTTCTCTGATACCAACTGTAATGACCCTCTACTCTAGACTCTTGGACCATTAACGAAACTATACATACAAATTCTTACTAAAACTTACATTTGCGAAAATACAATAAAACAAATGAACTAGAGTTTTGGTTTACCTCAAAGACTTGTAAGACCAATCTACACCACAACCGAAATACTATAGAACCTTACTTCCCAAAGTGTTTGATAAGCTTATGATGTTTAAGCTTATGATTTCCCCAAACCAGGTGTTTATACTCTCACACTCTCCTAGCACTTGCAGCTTCTGAACTTAGAGTAAAAGGTGAATAATGGCTGGGTACTAGGTCCTATTTATAGAGTTTGGGAATGAAGGAATCTTAATTTTACTTGAATAAAAATAATAGCTTTTTAGGTGAAAATAATTTGAATAATCGTTCAGTAGAGGCTGAAGACTCGTTCAAAAGATGCTGGACTTATGAAGAAGTTGAATGGCTGAAAGGAAAAAGAATTAAAAAACATTTGAATTATGCTGAAGGAGGCGATATATCGCCCCCTGTAGGCGATATATCGCCTGGGCCAGTATGCCCGAGGCGACCGTGCATCGTTTCGTGTTTTTCGTATCTACGTGCTGCGATATATCGCCCCCTATAGCTGCGATATATATCGGCACACGCTGATTATTTAAACACGAAATTACACATTTTTAGCTAAGTTTGAATGGAGTAAACAGCCTTGACTAAGCCCTCAACGTATTCAAAGCTGCTGACTGACCCTATAGCATTCAAACTTTACTCCTTATTAAATTTAATCCTCAAAACACTTAATTCTTAATTATCCATTCATAACATGTGCTTAAAATCCTATTGGTCCTCATCTAAACCTTATAGTATAACAAATATTATCCTTAATATCAGCTATATAATCAAACCTTAGGTTAAAATTAATATTCTTAAACTATAGGTTAAACTTAGAAAGTCTATAAGTACTACTATGAGTGTCCAAATAATTCCCGGTCTGACCCAAAAATCGACAGTTACAAAGATAATACTATACATACTATAATACTACTAAATAATTAGCTAAGTAAAGTTCTTGGACTCTACAGTTAGCCTCCGTGACCAGATGTTTGACGCTTTTCTCCACGTCAGTCATACTGGCCAAGAGGGCTGATCTCAACTCCATGTCTGGAGTGGGGTCTGGTCGCAGCCATGGGCCTGAAAGGCATTAAAAGTATAAGAAAATGTGGAGGAAACACTAAATAAATATCAACAGCCAATAGTACAAAGGTTTTACCTCCTTGAGAAAAGGTAAATTGTTCGCGATCATGTCAGTCGTAAAGAAATACTCCTGGTAGTACTTCCCCATGTTTGATATGTGAGTGGTGTTGGTCAAGAAGGTACGTCCAGTCTCCTGGTAGCAAAAGTGAAAGAACCTCGTACCTTCTTGGTTGAGGTTGGATTTGAGGTCGAACAAATAGTTAACCTCATGAGGAGTTGGCACGGGCCATTTTTTGTGACTGTAAAGGATATAGAGTGCAGCAAGCATTCAATACCCATTGGGAGTTATTTGAAAAAGGGGCAACTCCGAAATAGTTGGCCACCCCTTGAAAGAATGAATGAAGAGGCAAGGTAGCCCCTGCCTCAATTTGGTACCTCGACCAGGCGCTAAAGGCACCTCCGGGCAGGTTCGCCCGTTGATCTTGGTTGGGTCGAACTAATGTTACCCCCGTGAGTCCATATTTCTTGATGTAGTTGGCGATCATCCTGATTGTCACTCGGCTCTCAGGTACTACATACCACTCAACATCTGGTTGAATGGCATTTCGGGGCTGAGCGTGAGTTTGGATATTGGGGTCAGGAATATTTTCTGCTCGACCACTGGTCGAGGGAATTTCAGCCCGAGGAGCGGACTGATGTGAAGAATGGGGAGTTCTCTTTTTCTGGGCTATAGTTTTTGCACGAGCCATATTTTGGATAAGGATGGATGGAGTGTTTGAAGTGGCACGAGAAAAGGGAATGTCAGGTATTAGCGATGACGGTTGCTCCTCATCCTCAAGCAGCTGAGCCAATAAGTCGTCGTCGATGGGTCTTTCTCCTCCCCACGGATCTTGCATGAAAGCTGCGAATAGAGAAAGGAAGAGATAAGACGCACAACTTGAAAGCTTATGTTGAAAGTTGGAATAACATTGCTTGCATATTCGACCAGCAGCATTCTAATAGGAACACTAAGTTCTATACGAGCAGTTTGAAAAACATAATGAAAAGCGGAAGTAAAAAGTTTTTTGGGAAAAAGATCTTTCGACAATCTACAATCTCGACTACCAAATTGGCTCCTAAATCATACGAAACAATATTTCACTACCCTATTAATCATCTGTCAACATGCAAATAATCCCCATAAATTTTTGGCCAAGAGCATGAAGGGGTTCAGAAATAAAAACACGCATAAGGCAGTTTCGAATAGCAACTGAAAGGACAAGAAAGTTCGTAAAACTTACTCAGTAAAGATTGAAGTCCAAAGATGAGAGCTATCGGGCGTCCGAGTATAAATGTCTAAAAGTTTCTGGGCTCTGGGGCGCGAGTTCTTCAGCGTTCTTCAAGAAGGCAAAGGCAAGTAAAAGGTAAAAATGGTAACTTTGAGAATTATTTATGAAGACCAATGCACGTTAAAAGAGGCAATCATGAGTTACTTTTTTCTAAGTACGGGGAAGTGGAATGGCCGTCGGACACACTCTTGGGAAACTGAAAGGACCTGATTAGACATGATTGGTCACATTTTTTTAGAAGGCATGGGCGGTTTTGACAGATTTCGTGGGGCATACGAAAGGTTAGTTTCCTAAGTTTACTTATTGCTGGTCACAATAAATAAACTTGGGGGGCAAATGTTTACCCAAAAAAGGTCATTGATGACATGGCAAGGATTACTTACATATAGATTGACACGTGGTAGAGTTAAAAGGCAGAGGTGTTGTTCGACTATCGGCTAGAGGCGTGCCTCCTTATCGGTGATAATGTTTGTCACGACCAGGCTGGTCGTGAAGCCCGATTTATTTCCTTCTTTGGTTGTAATCTAATATTAACTGCATTTTAATATCTCTTCATAATTATTCTTGATACGCATTTATTAAGGATAAGATATGACACGTTATCATAGGTAACCCTCCTTGAGCCTATAAATACACATGAAATAGCTCAAGGAATGGACTTTTGGAATTCATTCGAGCTTTTTTGCTTAAGATTGAGAGAAAAAGAGCTATAGTGAATTGTACATCATCTTATTGTAATACATTCAAGGTTTGCGAAACTCAAGAACCCTAGTTCTTTAATCACAACTTTTGGATTCGATAATAGCAATATCACAAAGTGGACGTAGGTCATTACCAATCACTGGGGCCGAACCACTATAATTCTTGGTGTTTTTCCTTTCCATTAGATTATCTTTTCAAGCGTCGTGCTATTTCCTGTCGTATATTTGGCTCCGTGTCGTTGGCTAGTTTGAGGATCAACAAAAAGTTTTAAAAAATATATATCGAAAAATCATTATTTATATATATGAATTTAATGTTACGGTGACACTTAATAACTATCGGCATTTCTAGCAACGATGACACCTATTAACTGTTGACGTTACCAGCAACGACGACACTTATTAACTGTCGGCATTGCCAGCAAAAGCGACACTTATTAACTGTCGGCGTTGCCAGCAATGGCGACACCTATTAACTGTCGGCGTAGCCAGCAACGACGACATTTATTAACTGTCGGCATTGTCAGCAACGACGACAATGTTTAACTGTCGGCATAGCAACCCCTACGCCGGCATAGGAAAATACGACAGTTAGTCGACTGTCGTCATTGCTCAATAGCGACAGTTAAAAACTATCAGGAAAGCCCATTTTTGTTGAGAGACTAATTAAATATTGTCTCTACAAACATTTATGTATGGGTTGAATCTTGGTGTTACCCGAAGTCGCCGTTAATATTTCGATGCTAATGTCGATTAATATTTCCCCTTTAATAATTGAATGTCGCCCCTAATAATCATGATTCTCAGATCATATTTCACCCTTGATAATAAAAAGTCGCCCCTAATAATATAATATTAGGGGTGACTTATATATTATTAGGGGTGGTTGCCCCTAATACTTTTATATAATTAAAAAATATTAAAATAATACTTTTTATATTATAATATCAAAATAAAATATGCATAAAAATAATAATACTAAAATTAAATATGCATAAAATTAATAATTTATTTAAAAAAAATAATCCAATAATACAATATTATCCAAATTAAATATCCATACAATAATTTGTTAATTAAAAGTTATTGTTTAATACAATAATAAATAAAGCATCTAAACCCTCGACGTCCTCCGTATTGTCCCCTTCTTCTGGTGCATGCGGTGGCTACGGTGCCTGTGGTATGTGCGGAGGAATCGGCCATGGATATTGTGGAGGTAACGATGATCGTCCAGGTCCATACATGTATTGATACGGATAGGGCGGAGGTTGAGACAATGACCCACTCATATGAAGAAGCAGGGGTTGGGATGAAGGCCCGCTCATATGAGGATGATAAGCTTGAGGGTACATAGGCATTGACCATTGATAAATATACAACTGGGTCGAAGGTTGAGATGGAAAATTTGGTGCATGTGTGTCGGGATGGCCTGATGAAGGCTGAGAAGCTGAAGCTTCAGACGTGTGTTGTGTCTGAGTTTCAGAAGGCGAGCCTATGTACTTCTCGAAAAATCGCTTGATATGTATTTTGCATCTCCACGTTTATTGCCGAATGTTTTTCAGGTGGAAGCTATTGATACACATACTGAAACTGTTAATTCATGACCTTCACATTGTCAACCAATTCACGTATTTCCTCAGTCAACTATTGAGGTGATGCCTGAGATTGAGTGTTTTGAGAGGGACAGTTTAACGCTTTTCCCTTTAATTTGTGGCCAATTCCTCGCTAGTGGCCCCCCTTTCACAAACAACCTGACTTAGTGTCTTCATTTGATCGACCGAGGAAGAATCATCGGTACCAGATTCAACTTTCTGCTGAGTCTCAGCCTTCAACTTAACCTATTTAAAAAAAATTATAATACAAAAGAAAAATATAATTATTTGAATTAATAATAAAGTTAAACTTACATAATCTCGTTCAGCATCCTCGTTGACAAAATTCTTGTTATTTTTTGTTCAGTGATACTCCTTCAATTCCTCAATTAGGTTTGAGTTTAACTAATAAAGAAAATGAGAATGTTATTAGAGAACTTGTAAATTCATACAACTTAATTAAGTTAATATTTTCTCTTACTTTTTCGTGACGAGTGGCTGCTAATGATTTCATGCCTTGTGTTGTAGAGTGCTTCATTTGGTCTCAGTTTATTTTGTTCTTCATGGAGTGTGCAATAAACTCTGGACTCCAGAAAAACTCACAATTTGTTTCCACTAATCGGTGTTGACATCTTTGGGAGAATTCTTTAGGACCTCGTCCAAATCATCTGGTCCTTTGTAGAACTTTTTGAAGTGGGTGTGTCTCTTAGTTTTCCTATCTCGGTATCTCTCAGTCATCTCAGCATCGAAACTGTCGATGAGGGTGGTATAATCTGGCCTCCCATCTATTTGATAGATGTGCTACAATAAAGAGAAAACATGTTAGTCGTGATGGAATTATAATACAATTATTATTAAAGTAAATTCTAAAAATTTTACCTTCACTTTACTAATGACATTGTCCTTATACCGTTTTGGGACACTAGTCCAATCCTTGTAATATCCGGGAACCACTGATGTGACTTGGATGCCCAAAAGACGCACAAAAGTAGCATGTTCCGTTCCCACCACCTTGTACATGCACTACAACATTTTAGAGTTTATATCACATTAAAAAAATTACCCTTTTTGAAAAGTGTTATTATTGAAAAATTGGGTCAATATCTTAAAAATAATACCATTGGCTTTTGAATATTGGGCTGACAAATATAATAAGGCTAATTATAAAGCCTGTTCATACAAAAAAAAAAAAAAACTCTTCGCTCTCTCTGAACGAAGTATCCTAGATCTTCTCCACTTGCTCTCCTCACCGACGGTGACTTCGCCGCCAATCTAATCGCCGGAAATTGGTGATGATAACCTTATTATCAAGCTCATGATTCATTTATACTAGTTCCAATCCCAAGTTCCCAATTCTTTTTGCCAAAACCTAAACCCATTTCCTTGTAAGCTTCGATCGATCGCTGAAAAATCTTCCAGTTCGATCGTTTTGTGAGTTTTTTTATTAGCAATGTGGTTTTTCAACTCTTCTTCTGTTTGGTTTTTGGAAAGTTTATTATATAAAAAGGACTGCCTTGGTTTATTAATTACGATTTATAGAAATTGGGGATTGATTTTGCTTTGAGTAAATTTATGGATTTTATTCAATTTTGCCTGCATTTTCTGGGGAAACTATCGAATTGGTTTCAGTGATCACAGTGATGATCTGTGGATGGAGCTGTGTTAGTGTTGGTTTTGACTATGGTTTTGGTGGGATTGTTATCTATCTAGATCGCAGGAAGAAATAGCCAGGGAGGAGAAATAGCCAGGGAGGCAATAAAGCATGTATTAAGCGAAAGCGACTTTGGATTGAAGAAGGCGCTCATGCTCTGGCCTATATCGCTCTATCGAAGCCTCTAGTTTCTCAGGTTTTCTCTCTAACTTTGAAACCTGTTTGTTCTTGGCGTAACACGCATTTAGATACCAATATTGGATCATTAAGTCGCACACTCTACTGTTGCCTTGGTTTTGTTCTTGATCTGACTATGACTCATGATAATAAATCAGTCATTGCAGCTAGCAGCTCAAACAATTGGTATGTCTGGGATGGTAAACAGGCCTAGGCATTGGTAGACTGAGATAGAACTAAAGGAAAAGGAAACATGTCTTTGGGCAAGGGTATTGGGTCCTTCTTTAAAGTTTCAAGTGATTGATATTAATTTGCTTATATAATTTGGTAGTTTTGAAGAAGCCCATAGACTCCTAATCAACATGATTGATTCTGAAATTTTAGCTGATGTATGTACATATAGTATTGTAATTGATTCTCTTTGCAAAGTGGAGAAACTGAAAGAGTTATATGAACTGATGTTATCAAACGGGGTTTACCAGATTCACTTTGATCAAAGGCTATATGAAGGTTGATAAAACACAAGTGTTAGTAGTGAGTTCTCATCATATAGTTTATGTTCCGTAACTAGCATTGTACAAATTAGGGAATAAGTGGCTGCATTACCCAGATTGATTGTGTTGTGTGTACCAAGACATGAGAACCAAGTACAGCAAAGGATAGCATATATACTTCAATCAGAAAGGTACTTCAGTAAGTTGTAATTAACTTAAATCATCCAATTATCTTTGCTTTGCTTTGCAGCATCAATAAGCTTTTAATTCCTAGTAGTTTGAAATTCTTTGCAATGCTTTAATTATTCAAGAGCACAAACCTCTGTTTTGCACCTTCTTTCACCGATTCTTGATATATATATATATATATAGTATTTTACTTTCTGTCTCTCTGTTTTCTCTCTCTCTCTCTCTCTATATATATATATATATTCATACATATATAAACTCATATTTGGTTGATCGAATTAATGGCACTAAGTTTCATGTGGCCATAACAAAGATAAATCATTTTTATCTTATTTCTTTTTCTTTGATTATTCTAGGAGTCTGGAACCATAAAAGTATTCAGTTCTGAGAACTAAGCCTGCAAACCTTATTTGATCCTACATTACTTGAAATTATTAAATTCTTATTTTGAAAATTTATTTATGCGAACAGTTTCTGATTAAAATTTCCATATCTTATGACCATGACTATTTTTTTCCCATTAACAGGTCCTATTTTTGATGTATCATTACTTTGCTGCAACTGAGATATATAATGTGATCCGTGTCTTTATTGCTGCATATGTTTGGATGATTGGATTTGGCAACTTTTCCTACTATTACATCAGAAAAGATTTTAGTCTTGCACGTTTTACTCAGGTGATTTTTTTTTTTATTTCATTTCCATTTAATGTGTCATATGTATTTTCTAACAATAGATTTTTTATCGCCAAAAATAAAAAAATAGACTAAAACTAAAGTAATCTCATATCTTTCCTTATTCTGCACCATGCAGGGTATACCGATCCTGCAAAGCCAGATCTCTCTCGGCTGCATGAGTGGCATTTCAGATCTGGACTTGATCGTTATATATGGATCATTGGAATGATATATGCATATTGTCATCCAAATGTAAATCATTGAATGTTCATGCTCGCCTGTCTAATAATTATTTTTCCTTTTGGTTTCTTTAGCTGAACAATATTGTTTTATCTTAGGTTGAGAAGTGGATGGAAAAATTGGAGGAAACAGAAACCAAGAAGAGAGTTTCAATCAAAGGGATTGTAGTTGCTGTTTCCGTATTTGTGAGTAGCATTTATGTGACAACAATTTTAGTATCATGAGCTTATATAATGTCAGTGATGATTTTTATGGCTCTTTTATATATATATATATATATATATATTCTTCTCACTTCATTCATGATCCTATGTGTAGGTTGGTTATTTATGGTTCGAGTACATTTACAAGCTCGACAAGGTTTCATATAACAAGTTCCATCCCTACACCTCATGGATCCCTATAACGTGCGTGTTATACATGAGTAATAATATGGATAATATTATGATGACATAAATCATTTGCATAGATTCACAGGACACTTCTTTCTGTCTTTAATTTCTCTTCTTTTTTTTTACCAGGGTTATATAAGTTTGCGGAACTTCACCCAGCAGTTCCGAAATTTCTCCATATAAATTGTCTAACCCTTAAAAAGGCTCAAACATCAGGATCATTTATTCTTCTAATTTTTTTAACGTTATACTTTTGAGAATTTATATGTAGATGGCTTGGAAAGGTTACTCTTGAAACCTACATTTCTCAGTTCCACATCTGGTTGAGGTTTGTGCTCTTGATCCTTTTGTTTTGTTTGCAATGCTTTTAATGTAAATTCTCACACTAACACAATTTTGTACTATACAAATGCTAGTAATTTACTTATGTAAATTTAGGATTTATTGAAAAAATAGCTGTTATGCTACTGAACCTTACATTTAAAAAAAAAAAAATTATATCCTAAACTTTTTTTACTTGAGACATGTTAATTAGACTTGTTGTGACCTGGTTTATTGGTTTTAAGTTTGTGTTCTAAATTTGGTCAGGTACTTCCTACTATATAAAGTTTCTTCGGAGTATACCACATGATCCAGTGATGACAGATTCGAGTTCGACTACAAAATTTTAGAAGTGTTTTTTATTTTTTTTTATTTTGTGGTGTACTACTTTTATATATTAGCTTAACTTTTTAGTTAATATTTTAGAAATGTTTTGTATTGCACTTAATTACTAATTACTAATGTAATGATATTAATATTTAGTGAATATTTGTTTTTGTAATATATTTGATCAAAATATATACATAATAAAATTTATTAAAATATTATATAAATAAAATATAATAATTTATTTTAAAATATATGACAATAATAAATGCTATTACATTTATAATATAACAAAAAGAAATTGTTATAAATTCATCATTTATAACATATTATAGTGCTTAGTTTAGATAATTACAACTATAACCAAACGTTATCATTAATATGATATAACAAGCACGAAATGTTATAAAAAATCTATAATAACATTTTTTATAACTCTTAAATAATGTTATGAAATAGGCATAATTAGTTGCTCTTGACATCATATTTATAAGCTTGATAAATAGATATTATATGTATATTATAACAAAGAAAAAATGTTATATAATAGTTAATTATAACACAATTGATAACACTTGAAAATTATTATAAAAATGTTTGGACTTTTAATAACACGGCCTATGTTAACATTTGATAAAGTGTTATAAACAGTTTTTTATAGCACTTTTTCAGAGTTATTCTAAATGTTTTTTCTTGTAGTGATGATAGGGTCAACCACTATGGGGAGTGGATGTCAAGCTTCTCGCCTTCTGTCATCTAAATTTTTCTCAATGGCAAGCCCACAACCTTTTCTCTTTGGTGGAGCTATTGTATTGTTTTAAATAAGTGCATCATATAATTTAGTATGTTGTGTAATAATGTCTAATTAGAAATAAATAAAGAATAAATTTTAAAATACCTGACTCACAAGTGGATGAGATCGTAATAGGATCCGGTGGATCTTGACCACCACCATCTCCGTCATGGTATGAAGCTACATCTGCTGACATCTTTAAACTAAATATGAACAAATTTGTTTGTTTGTATGAATATTAGATATATATTATTTATGAATATATAGTTGTAATAACCACATAATTATTATTTAACGTGTTTGATTACAAATCCACAACATAACAAATCCATAAATCCATAAATCGTTCAACATTTCTGATATATAATTATTTAAATATAAAGTTTTCCTGATATAGATACAAGAACTAAGTACAATAGTCACTGTCATCACTTATCAAATTAAAATCTATTGGTGAAACATGATTGGTGTAATCATCATCACTAAGGTCAACAAGTAAATCATCCTCGTTATCAACTTCTTCTACGTCTTTGACTCCTTCTTCATCATTAATAAAATCATCGGTATCTTGAGCATTCAAATAAGGTAGAGAGATGGTGCCTATGAATGTTGCTAGTTCATTAGATTGTTGAACAACCAACTCCCGAAGCTCAACAGTCAATACAAAATTGGATGAGTTTGTGACATGTACAACATATCAATATCAACAATTTGATCAGAACTATGCAGAATATCCCAAACTTGCCTATGATTCACTTCTTCAACAACTTTCCAAGCTCGACCTCTAAGTAAATCATCGAGATAGAAAACCTGTTTAGCTTGGCCAGCTAGTATTTATGGTTCATCTTTATACCATTCACCGATCACATTTATACTGGTGATATTATTTTCAGTAATTGTTTTTTTTTCGAGTCTGTGTTGAACCATTTATATCGAAACAATACCACTGAATATACACCAGTATAAGATACCTCCAATATCTCTACAAGTTGTCCATAATAGTTAAAACATTTTGTCCCAGCAACACACACTCCACTATATTGTGTAATACGAATTTGATCTCGATTGTGTGTAACATATCGAACCCCATTCAGTATACATGTTTGATAGGAGTACGCCAAAAGATCAGACCCAAATGCTAAAGCTAGCAATTCATCCTCATTCTCTAATGACCCGAGCTGGTGCAAGTCATATATCTAAATTACCAAAATATATTATAATAAAAAACTTATATTTCAATCTAACAATAAAGAATATCGCAGGTATAAATTATCTTATCGTAAAACCGACCCCCGACCCTATAAAGACCCTATCTCGATCCTATAAAGACCCTATCCTGACCCCGACCCTATCCCAGCCCTATAAAGACCTTATCCCGACCCTATAAAGACCATATCCCAACCCTATAAATACCCTATCCCGATCCTGACCCTATCTCGACCTCGACCCTATAAAGACCTTATCTTGACCCCGAACTCATCCCGACCCCCGACCTTATAAAAGACCCTATCCCGACTCGACCCCAACCCTATAAAGACTCTATCCCGACCCCTGACCCTATGAAGACTCTATCCTGTACCCTAACCCTATAAAAACCCTATCACGACCCCGACCCTATCCCGACCCTATAAAGACCCTATCATGACCTTATAAATTCCCCATCCTGATTCCGACCCTATCGTGACCCTATAAAGACTCTATCCCGACCCCTACCTCATCCCGACCCCCGACCCTATAAAGACCTTATCTCGACCCCCGACCCAACCCTGACCCTATAAAGACTCTATCCTGACCCCTGACCCTATAAAAACTCTATCCTGACTCCCGACCCTATAAAAGACCTTATCTCGACCCTAACCCTATAAATCTACAAAAAATTGAGCATCATCTCCCTTATACAAATGACCTAGACATCTGTAAAAAGTTAAAAAAAATATAATTCAAATAACACACAATAAATTTCTTCCTTATATCTCCACAACACACAATTTCACAGAACCTACTTCACTATGGATGAATATTTAGGATATTCAAACTCCTCGAACAATAGTAAATAATAGTAATAATAATAATAATAATAATAATAATAATAAAAAATAAGAGACATACCAATTAATAAAATAATCCAAAAAAATATTCCAAATGAAAAGACTCCAAAATTTATTCCTATTTATTTTTACCAAAAAAAAAAAACAAAGCTAGTAAAACAAAAAAAATATTATAACATACACATATATATATTTATATACTTGTATAAACAAGCACACATATATATATTTATATACTTGTATGTATACACATACATATAAACACGTATATATACACATACATATAAACATAAACAAAAATATATATAAATATTTATATATAAAAAAATATACATTTATTCACACATATAAACATATACATGTATATATACACATATAAACACACGACCACATATATATTTATTTATACACATATAAACATATATATATATAATTTTTTAAGAAAACAAACATATATATATATAAATATAGTTACCTCTGGGATGGCGCACGACAAGGTGATAGGTCGGGGAGGCGCTACGGGTGGGGGCTGGGGACGAGGCAGCGGGTGGGTGGGGGACTGGGAGGCGCTGCGGGAGAGGGGGGAGAACAGGGCATCGACTGAGGGGCTGGGGAGGCGCTGCGGG
Organism: Humulus lupulus; assembly: GCF_963169125.1. Lineage (NCBI taxonomy): Eukaryota > Viridiplantae > Streptophyta > Magnoliopsida > Rosales > Cannabaceae > Humulus > Humulus lupulus. The sequence continues at coordinate 215,727,395 of NC_084798.1, forward strand.
TGGCGGCTGGTGAGAGAAAGGGAGTTGTGCGAAATGAAGAAGAAGAGTTTTGAGGGGAGTTATGGTAGCGACTATTAGCGGCAACATGTGTCGCCGATAATATTCGTCGTTGATGTTTTTTAAACACGTGGCAACTACTAGCGGCGACACATGTCGCTGCTAATAATCGTCTGAAAAAATATGGTGGGGCAATTTCCCCCGTTTTTTTGTTTATTTTTTAATTTATTAGCGGCAAGACTATCGCCGCTAATATAAAAAAAGTTGCCGCTAATAATTTTGTAAATTTTAAAATAAAACCATTTTGATATAAGCGGAGAACATGCTTTGTCGCCGCTGATATTGGCATTATTAGCGACGAATTTTGGTCGCCGCTAATATTATCGTTGCTAAAATGCATTTTTCTTGTAGTGAGATTCTGTAGATGTCCATCAAAAAAGCATAATGAGTCCCACCCATGTAATATCCACTTCTACTAGTAAGGATATTTTGGTATCTAGCTTGAGTCAGGGTATTATGGGAAATTGCATGACAAAATTTCCATACTAGTGACAAAATCTTTGGATACATTATCTTATATTATATCATGGTTAAATCATGTGTGTGCTATAATTTTAGTATTATTGTTATTCCATATAAGATATTTTACTCATATTCATGTCTTATTATCTTATACTGCATATGCTCTAAAACTAACTTCTGCAGCTAAAATAATTGAGTTTATTATGGTTTCATTGTTGTATAATTTCAATAAAATTACGATGTGCAAGATATTACATACATTAATGTTAGAGTGTGATGAGTTTTTCGGTTATTTTTTTTTAAATAAATAAAGTAAATCACTACAGGAAAAGATATAAACAATTGAAGTGGGACTTGATATAGATTATACAATATAGTTGATTAAATAATTTCTTGTATGGAGTAATCAATAAGTTTTTAAGAATATATAAAGTAAATGACTATTAGGCAATAATTTAACTAAAATATGAATAGTGTCAATAAAACGTATAAGTGATTCTTTTATATAAAGTATTTATATTATATCAAAAGTAACTAAAGTAAATAACAAGAAGACAAAATAAGTTTGGAAACACCTCAGTTTACCACGGTGCTATATTTTTTTCTTCTATTTTTACCATGCATATTAGGTACGATATTATTGCGAAAACGATTATGTATTCTTGTAGGAAGGTCTAGCTAGTCCTAATAAGCTACTAAGTTAAAGTACTGTGTAGGAAAAGGGCCACTAAACTACGTAGTGCATTGGTTTCCATGCGAAGTTGTAATACATTATTTTCCAACTAAGTAGAAACTAATGATTAATTGAGGCCTATTTTGTACTTAGCAGACCTACAAATTAAGATATTTATTATTGCGTGTGGAGAATTAAAATCTCCGTGGTGGTTAAACTCATCGTAATTATTATTTAATTCAACCAATCAAATTTGAGTAAGATAAGATCCGGAGTTTTGAAAAAGCATTGTTACATCAATGAGTATAATATTTTTGTGCCCAATTAGCGTGCACATGTCATTACTCAAAAATTAAATTTTGCAATTGGTTTTGTTTTTTAAAATGGAGATATATCAATTTTTTTATTATTTTATGAGAGCAGAAAGATTCTGTTTTTTTTTTAGTTTTGATATTAATTGATTATTTTGTACCAAAAGAAAATTAGGAAGAGGTGTGATTTTTTTTTAATTTATTTTATAAGGGGTGTAATTAGAAAGCAAGGAGATGAGAGAAAAAAAAAGTGTGTCAATAGAAGCACGCTTTTTCTTGATGAGAATGTGTGTACTCATACGATACATAATTTATTGCAGCAATGTATATTCAAATTATCGCCACAATCGATACGCGGATATGAGGTATTGCAGAACTATTTGATGAGACAAAAAAGTATTTTTGGTGGCAACGTATTTAAAAAGATCACCACAATTACTTAAAAGATACGATGGATTACTTCACAATTTGAGGCAACAGTTCCAATTATTATGGACGACTTCCTCCTTATGTGACAAAGTTCACTGTCGCTGCTAAAGGATTTACCAATAACTACAAAGTTCGAGCAGCGAAAAAGTAACGACAACATTCAAAGTTGTCACTGCTAAAGGGCCAATATCTTTTAGTAGTTTGACAATAATTTAATCTATTAATTTATTTAAAAAAAACTTTTGTAATTTCAAATGCAGCATAGTGTTAACTACTTGTGCCATATAAATGATTTAGAGTAAGATGTTACATGAATATTCTTTATCAGTAAAAAGTAAAACAATATTATATATATACAATTATGCATTATGTTAATCAATCAAGTAAACATGGCATTGTAAGTATTGACTTAAATCTTCTAATTTGAGACAGCGCTAAACATGATGAATTTTATTTGGAAAAGTTTTGACCAATAAAAAATTTGACAATGCTGAAAATAGAGTTTAATAATGTTACTTTCCACTCGTATAAAAAAATAGTCACGAGTGTAATAAATTATTTCAACTTTGTTTTGATGCTGTAAATTATTTAGAATTTTCTGAAAAAGAATTTTCCTATATATTAATATAAAGAAAATTAGTAAAATTAATAATTAGAAAGACTATTATAAAAATATGTTCTCCACTACAAGACCAAATTATAAAAAAGAAAATGAAAAATTGAAGGGAGACCTAAGATATGGAGTGTGGACATGTAAAAAGAGAGAGAGAGAGAGAGAGAGATATGGAGTATAAAATGGTAAATAATTGATTGTTATTCTTTATGAACATCAATTAATTAATAAGTTTAAAAATTATATAAAGTAAATGAACATTTGACAAAATATAAACAATCGAGACTTGATGCAGGGTATGCAAAAAAAATTTATTAATTAATTTCTTTTATCAGCAGTAATTAATTAATGTGTTTTAAAGATATATAAAGTAAATGACCAATAGACAAAATATTTAACCAAAATATGAATAGTATAAAAAACACAAATGACTCTTTTAAATAAAGTATTTTTACCAAAAGCACAAGTTTTAAAAATATAAAAATTAAATAATAACAAAACAAAGTAACTTAACCAAATGTGAATAGTGTCAATTAAAAATTAAAAATTTGAAACCAGGTTGCTATTTTTTTTATCCGATTTATCTTAGTCATTGTATGTTAGGTAAGACATTATTGCAAAAAAGATTATCTATTTTTCTTATAGGATGGTCTAGCTAGTCTTAAATAATCTTACATATAGATTTAATACATTAGTAAAATTAAGTTAGAATAGGTACATATTGTAATTAAGGCCTATTTTGTACTTAGCAGACCTACAAATTAAGAAATTTGTATTGCGTGGATAATTGCAAATCTAGGTGGTGGCACTGACCCATCATATTTATTATTTAATACATAGATGTACCATTTAAATCTAATTTATTTTGATAAATCTAGTGAGTAAACGTGTACTTAATTAGTCAAATTTTTATTTAGGGTGGTTGAGATCACACTCTTGTATTTCTTTTGATCCCTCTTAGTTATTTATAAATATATATATATTATAAATTTATACAAATATCTTTACTAGTTATTTATACAATATAATTGTATACAAATATCTACAATATTATTATATTTCTTTACACGCGCTTTTAATACATAAACTAAATAACAAGTATAAAATATATTATAAATATTAAAAAAATATTTTATATATTTTAATTTTGTTAGATGCATAAAAGTAAACATAATATAATTTACTAATTTTTTATAAGGTAAGCTTTTTTAAAAAATTCTTAATAATATTTGTTCTTAATAATTTTGTTAAATTAAGAGGAATGATATGTGCATGCAAAATATATATACCAAAATATTACACTCAATGGTGTAACAATGCATTTCAACAAATCATATTTGATTAAAATGAGACCGACAATTTTATAAAGCAGTGCCACATCGCTGATTATAATGTTTTAGTATCTATTTTGCGTGCACAAATCATTACTTAAAAATTAAAATTTGCAATTAATTTTCTTCTCTAATATGATGGTGTATCAATATTTTTATTATTTTAATAAATTATGGGTTTAATAACATTTTAATTTTATCATTTCTATATAAAATTGTAATTTTGTACCAAACGAAAGGTGTGATATTTTTTTTAACAAGAGTGTAATTAGAATATATAGGGGAGGAAAAAAAAAGGTCCCAATAGAAGTTAATGAGAATGTGTATACTCGTCAATTAACCGGTACAGGCTTGTGAACAAACTCAAAACTATATACTAGTCTCCTTTTGGACTTTCATTCACCCATATCCCTCCTATATTATGATTCATATATAATAAAGTTTAGCCAGTATATAAATAATAGAATAAATATAATTTTTGTGTCGTAAACTATTACCACTACCAGATCGTGACTCCTGAATTTTTCATGTTATTATAAATTTCTCATGAATTGTTGCACTTAAGTTTTGGGGTTTTGTTAATTTTTAGCTGATGTGGCATTGTTGAGGTTGAGGTGGCATATTTGTGGCTGAGGTGGCCTTTTGGGGGATGTGATGGAAAATCCTTTGATATTAAAATAATAATTTGGTAATTTATTAGGAGGGAAAATTTAGGTTCGGTTTTTGGAGGTCTTTAACATTTCAGATTAATTTGGGGGAAAATTAAGGTTTTGCCGGACAATTAGGGAGAATTGCAATTAACGATTTAATTGTGCGATTGAAACGTGGTATGAATTTCTACATCGTTTGATTTTTGGAAGGATAAGGAATCTACAACATTCATTCATTTATTTATTTATACACGCCAAAAAAGGTTTTTTTTTTTTTTTGTCATTTTGTGGTGGGTGGATTAGGTACAGTGTCATTTGGCATTAGATGGCATGAGGTAGCATAGTCAAAGTGTTCAAGAATATTTATGCGTCAGTTGGGTGTGTAAATGTTGGAAGACAGTATCGGTGTGTTTGTGGGGGTGTGTGTGTTTGTGTGTACACGCTTGTGTCTACTCCATTTCACCCATTCTTACTACTACTATTGACAAAAACATTACTTGAATACGGCATTACGCTGCCTTGCAAAGACAAATGTGGGGCACTAATCGGGTGCACTTTAAGGGATGAATAGTGAAGAAGAAGAAAGAAATATAAACTTCTGGCTCAAAATTGATACAGCTTAGTATATAACGAAACAAATATATGAATACTTTTTTTAAATTATTTTATAATAAATTAGGTTCAAGGGTATTAATTTTTCAACCAACCATGTCAGATTACGCCACCTCAGCCCCAAGAATGTCAAATCATCGTTCTGTTAAAAATATTAAACAGTGTCTAATAGAAGTTCGGCAACTCAATATCAAGAATAGTTTGAGCAAACTTAAAACAATGTGAAAAATTCAGAGGCGAGATATGATAGTAGTAATAGTTCGAGGGAAAAAATCCTATTTATTGTAAATAATATACATTCTCAACTAGCTCAGGAAAATCATGCAAGAGTATGCTTTTTTCTTTTTTTGAAAGGAAAACTTTTATTAACCAATACCCCTACAGCTTCTTAGAAAAAAACAAAAGAAGAAATACACAGAGGGGTGGAACCAAAGCACACAAAATCCTTCAGGACTTTACAAGCAAAAGAAGCTAAAAGAATGAGCCGCACCATTCATGGTACGAAAAGACTAAAAAAATTCTTTACACTTATCAAAACTAGAAAGCTCTCAAATATCCTCAATCATTAACGCGCAAGCAGTATACCAATCAGACTTGTTGTTGATAGCAGAAATAATCACAGGAGTGTCAGACGTGAGGGAGAAAGAAGATAACTCCAGTTAATTAGCGAGCTCCAGACCCAATTTGACAGCCAACGCCTCATCCATCTCAACCGAGAAAATACCTGGCAAAACTTGGATCTAGCAGCCAACATCTTACCATAATCATCCCAAACTAGAGATCCTAGCCCACAGCCACACAAATTACTACTAAGAGTAGCACCACAATTCAATAAAATAGTGTCTGGAACTGGAGATTGCCACTGAGGAATCGGTTTAAAAGAAGGAGTGGACTTTGACAGAATACTCTTATCTTCAAACTCACTAAGATACCACTGGACAAGATCACTATCACAAGGAATAGACAGATGGCGGACTTGCTTGTTTCTTCTATCCCAAATACCCCAAGATAAAATACAAAAACATTGAAACTCATCAGTAGTAAGTACCTCTGTCATTTGCAGAACAAGTTGGAAAGGATCATGGCACCCATAGGGAATTATGTCTAGAAAATTATCAAGCCTCCAAATGTTCTTTACTCCCTTACAACCCCACATCGCATGCACTGTTATATTATTTCATATAAATATAATGTTATAATAAATAATGTGACAAAAAGTAATTTGTTACACAAATGTGATTTGTCACACATTGTAACATATTATTGAGAGTCACAAAATTGGACACATGTGTGTGCCAAAATGTGACATATTTTGGAGTTACAAAATCAGTTACAAAATTGTAACTCCCAAATATTACCCAATAATGTGTAGATTGTATGTTACACATTTGAGACTGGAGTTCACAAAACCTTTATGAAATATGGCTGTTGGAGACATGTTTTTAAGGTGTTTGGAGGTTACAAAATCAGATGGGAAATGATTTAGGACGTTTTGGAAAAATGACATTTTTGAGCTGAAAATGGCATGTGGCCACGCCCAGGGGCATTGGTGGCCGCGACCTGGGGGACAACGAGCCACGGCCGCGACCATGCATGCTAGTGCCCGCAGCCAGAGATGTGTTCAGAAAATTTTCAACCTTTTCTTCCACTTTAAATGGTTCTAACACCCCAAGTAACTCCCCAAACTCATTTTTAATTCCATAAACATCCAATTAATCATTGGTAACAACCATAGATGTTGGTGGAATTTGAAATTCAAAGGGTGTCTCAAAACTCTATAAATAGAAAGCCTAATGCTCACTTGTAAGAAAACTCTATTTCTATCCACTAGAGCACCTGGCTAGAAATACACCAAAATATGTGATTATTCCAAATAGCTATTTCCAATATTGAGAGAACCTCTTAGTGCTTGGGATATGTGTAAATAAGCTTTTGGGCAAAAGTTGTAAACCTTGTTCAAGTTGGTGATCCAATGCTCTTCACTTTAGTTGTGTGAGTGCGAGTGTTTTAATTTTTTGTTCTTGTTATTTTTTCTACCATTGCTTTTATCTTCTATTCTTCTATTTTATCTTTACATATTTATTTGTATATTTTGTTTTAGAGTTGTAGTCCTTATCATTCTCTTCTTCTATTTCTTTTCTATATCTATTTGTATTTTGAGTATTGAGTTGTAATTTATTTAATCAATCATTGTGTCTTTGTATTATTTTGCATAGAGTTGTAATAGTATTTCCTATTTTCCATTGAGACAATAAAAATATCTCTAACATGCACCACATCCTCTGGCCCTCTATGGCACACCAAGCAAACCTCGTCTACTGTCATATTTCGAGAGTTCAGATTAGAAAACATAGGAATCCAATTATGACAAACCTTCCACATAAACAATTTGACTTCCGGTGGGAGATTCATCTTCCAAACCTTAGTCCATCAGTGCATAACCACCTGGCCATTAGAGGATTCAACACTCTCCTTCTCAAACCGAAAACTTTTGTAACCACTCTTCACAGTATAAGTGTCGTTAGTTTCAAACCCCCAACACATGTCATCAACTTTGTTTGAAATGTCAGGATGCAGCCCTAATATCCATAGAATATACTTGGGATGAAAAGATTGCTCAATGAGCTGCCTATTCCAAGAACTATCAGAATGCCTCAAAGCTTGAACCACCATTGTTTGAGGAACTAAAGTAGGGGTTCGAAGAGAAAAGCAATGAGGATGGGATGCCCATTTATCTTCATTAATACGAACATCCTACCCAGTCCGAATTCGCCAACAGATTCCTTTATCCAAAACTTCTTTCCCCCCAAAAAAGACTTCTCCAAATAGCCGAGCTATAGGAACCTTTTTTGGCTATCATAAAGGTGCAATGTCAAAATAACAAGCTTTTAGGATCCTAGAAAATAAAGAAGCAGGATTGGAAAGAATCTTCCAACCTTGCTTGGCAAGGAGGGCCCGATTAAAGTCCTCAAGGCTTTGGAACCCCGAACCATCTCAAGCTTTCGGTAAACAGAGAGTTTCCCAACGACAACAATGGATCTTCCTTTTCTCTTGAGAAGAACCCCACCAGAAATGAGCAGCCATAACATGAAGCTCTCTAATAAGAGTACAAGGTAGTCGAAAGCAGCTCATTATATAACAAGGAAGAGCTTGGACCATTGCTTTAATAAGGACTTCTTTACCCGCTTGAGAAAATAAACTAGCTTTCTAGCCACGAAGCTTGTTCCAAACCTTCTGTTTAATCGTGGATAATATCAACTTTTTCTGATGACTAATAGCAGCAGGCAAACCAAGATACACTACTACAAAAAAGACTTTTTAGAACTAGTGGGACGCGAGTCCTCTATTTGAGAGCCTTACAAATAGAGAGCGAGTTCTAAAAGAAGTGACGCGAGCCCTAAATAATGGCCGGAGTAAGTGGTGGCGCCACCACTTCATGGTGGCCATTGGGTCTAATTTTTTAGTGGGTTTTGAGGCCCAAGATGCAAGGAATATGGTGGTGGTGGTGGTTCATCTCGTGGTGGCCCGAGGTGGCTGGAAAGTGGTCAGGCAGTTTGGGAAAACCCAAAATTGCATAAACTTCAAGATGCACTTTGAGGGCCTTAGGCTGCGCGTTAGGGGCTGAGCTCTGGGGGTTGGAGGTTTCAGGGGGCGAAACGTGCCATTCGGCGGCGATAGGAAGGTAGGCGTTTGGTCATGGCAGAGACGAGCTAGAGAGAAAGAGGGAGCTTCAAGAGAGAGAGAGAGAGAGAGTGAGAGAGAGAGAAAGAGATTTGAATGTTTTATTATATAATATTGAGTGATTTGAGGGATTGGAGGGAGTTTGTGATTTTTTAAAATTAAAACTTTTAGGACACACATTAGTTTTAAAGGGCTTGCACTGTGTGTCCTAAAAAAATTCTTTAAGGACTCCCAATGACTGTCTTAAAAAGTCCAGGAGGTATATTCAAACTTTTATGACACACATAGTTTTTAGGACTCGCTCCACGAGCCCTAAAAGAAATTGCGAGTCCTAAAAACTCTAGGAGTTGTTTTTAGGACTCGCATCTAGGTGAGTGTCATAAAAGAGTGTTTTTGTAGTAGTGATACTTAGTATGAGTTTCCACCAATTTAACTCCCAACACAGCCGTAATATTACAAGCTTGCTCCTTAGAGCCATTCCCTCCGCAACACAAGCTTTAATGAAGATCAGCTATCATTTGCAAAAAATAGATGGGAAACACATTAACAAGTCTTGCCAAAAGAAATCCCAATAATTTTACCTTGTCTTTTAGCTTCATGTATAAGACAAGATAAACCTTCAGAACAAATAAGAAAAAGATAAGGGGAAATAAGGTCACCTTGTCTAAGACCGTGTTGAGGCTGAATCTTCCCACGCACACCGTGGTAACACAATGCATTATCTTTTTGATCCACTTCTCATCATAGCCCAACCAACGCATCAGATACTCCATCCGATCATAGGCTTTTGACATATCCACCTTCAAAGCCATCTTATTCCCATTCCCAAACCTCCCAATCTTCATAGCGTGAAGGCTTTCAAAGCCTATAATAACATTGTCCTAAAAAATTCGGCCCCCAATGAAAGCACATTGATTCTCCAATATAACCAATGGTAAATGAGTTTCATTCGATTTCTAGACATTTAGAAATTACTTTGTAAATAATATTACAAAGACTTATCGGTCTATAATCAGTAAGGGAAGTATGCTTCTCGGTTTTAGGGATTAAGCAAAGTATGGTATCATTAAGAGACAAACAATCCTCATCATGATTAAGAACTTGAAGACATACTTTGATAACTGAAGGACCCCAATTTTTATGATAAAAAGAGCTGGAAACCCATTAGACCCAGGATCTTTTAAGGGCTGAATCTGAAACATAGCGTGCTGAATTTCTTCTGAAGTGAAGGGAGAAACCAAAAACTCATTCATGGCCAAAGTCATACGGTGGGGAATACATCTATTAAACTGTTGAAGAGTTTCAATATTAGCAGCCTCAGACGAGAAATTCTTGCTAAAATAAGAAGTACACACTTCTTCTATCTCTTCATTACTTTCCTTCCAAATAAAATTATCATCAAATAATCCATGGATCTCATTTTTCTTTTTCCGACGGGTGGCTTTGCTATGAAAAAATTTAGTATTACAATCTCCATGTTTCAGCCATAACGCTCACCTCAGCTACCTCCAAAAAACTTCTTCTTTATAATGAAGAGCAGTAAGACTTTTTTTTCTAAAACCTTAGCTCTCCACTAATCATCCCTTTCCGTAGACATGGACAATGCATCGAGGTTCTGCTGCAAAAAAAATTTCCTTTTAAAGAAATCAGCTCTACACTTGTGATTCCACTGACTAAGCCTCAATCTACTATTCGCAAGTAGCTGCTTCATGCCCTAAAATGAACTAACCATGGTGGAGCTCTTCCAAACAGTGTCCATAAGCTCCATATAATCCTCATTGTTAGTCCACGCTTCCTCATAATGAAACTGAGAATACCAAGGTCACCTCTTCATTATACCTTTGTCTGGGATAGTATTGAAATAGAGCAGAAGAGGACGATGATCTGAGTTCCAGCAACGTAAGTGGTCCACTTTAGGTGCCACAAAAATGTTCTTCCACAAACTGTTGCAAAAAACTTTGTCCTACCGCTCAACGATTAGATTCTCATGTCCCCCATTACAACAAGTATACATCCATCCTTCAAAGTAGGCCTCTTGGAAACCACACTCATCAACAATTTCCTTAAAGTTCCGTATAAGATATTTTGGTTTGGCTCCTCCTCCTTGTTTTTCCGATTGAAGCATGATTTCATTAAAGTCCCCACCACATATCCATGGGACTTTGAACCGTTCATGAAGATGTCTTAACATCTCCCAAGAATGATGGCGAAGATTCGCTACCGGATTCCCATAAAACCCAGTAGTTCTCCAATGAGGCCCATTATTAATATTAATAAGAGCATCAATATGCCCCTCATAAAAAGAAACAATATCCAACTCCACAGATTGATTTCATAATATGGCAAGACCTCCACTCCGACCCTTGGCATCCACACTAAAGAAGGCATCAAATCCAACATGGATTTTAATCCAATCCACCTTCCTAGCCTTTAGCTGAGTTTCTGATAGAAAGATCACCTCCGAAACATGCTTCCGAACATGGGAAATTAGGGTGTCTAATGTCCAAAGATTTCCCAAACCTTGAACATTCCAAAAAAGGATTTTCATGGTGCTTTGCGACCTTGTCGCTCAAGGTCGTCGCTGTAATTTGTTTTCCAAGAATGGAATCCGATTAATTAGAAACCAGTCCTTGATCATACTCACTGTCATGTCCTTGTTCTCCCTTCGTACTCAACAAATCGTAATCTCCCGCCCTCAGTTTAGACTTAGCCACCAAAATCTTCCTCCTTCTTCTAGCCGTTGGTTTAATCCTTGCATCTGGACCCATTTGGAAAGCCATCGATTTAATCAATTCATCAATCCACCCCTAGTCCAAGGTAGGCTCAGACACAACATCCTCTCCAACAACAACTTCAAAGCCTTTCCCCTGTTTAGTGAGGAATGCACTTCATTAGCAGCCATTTGAAACAACTCACTTCTACGTTTTTTCAGTCCTTCTTCCTCTCTACCAGTTAACTCTTCGAATCCCCCATCTGGCAAACTAGTCCTTGTATTTGTGCTCGAGAATCTCCTAATGGTATCTGGATAAATCTCTTTACTCTCCAGCACCTGAGTATTGGGTTCCTTCTCCATCGGAATTCGACTCTCTGTCTGAGTATCCATCTTTATCCCACTGGGGTCCCTCATCTGATACATCTTAATCTGCTCTTTCCCAACCAATTGTTGTTGCATATTCTCTATAACCGAAACACCATCAATATCCTCAGAGGGATCTTTTACCTCTACTAATTTTCCCACCTCAGTTTCATTCCAATGTGTATCAGTAAGAAGCCAATCCCCAAAAACCCGAACAGAATGCCCAGAAGAGTTTAGCCGAGTCACAATGTCCTTATGACAACTTTTCTAATCATGTCCAATTTCTCCGCATCTAAAACACATAAAGGGTAACCTATCATATTGGAAAGGAATCCATTTGTTCTGATCCCTAACCGGTAATGAGAACCCATGACATATTAGTCTATCGAGTGTAATGCACACCCTGAATCGAAAATAGTTGTTCAAGATTATATGAGTCTAATCCTTATTGTGAACCTCAATAACCTCCCCCGCCATAGCTGACTATCGCTGTGTATTTTTCACCGTCAAGAACTTATTTGGCACTCCAATATCTCGACCCCAGAGTGGGAAATAATTCAACTCGAATTTCCAAGAGGCAGACTGATTTTCCATCTTACCAAAGATTAAGACACCATTATTCAGGAACCATGACATTTTAGCAAGAATTTGAGTTCTCAAAACCTCATTCTTGAAAGAGAAAACTAACAAAATAGCATTTGGGTACTTTTCCCTGATCTTAATTTCTCAATTCTTATCCTTGAGCTTCCAAATCCGAGAGAGAATCGTCTTCAGGAACTTATGACTAAACCCTCTATTAGAACAGAGCCGACCCCTCAATAAACATTTCTGAACTTTCTAATTCAGACCTTCATCAATATCCCAACCATCTTCATCAACCACATGAAGATTACGTGTTCGATTCACAAGATCATCCATAATCACGCACTTGAAAGCAAAATCAAGAAAGGCCCTTCGGAACTGAGAGCATAAGAAAACCCTAGCAGAGCTCTATTTTTTTTACTAGGGAATATATATATAAATTTTGCAAGAGTAGTATTTTAATAGTAAACAAATTGCATGAAAATTATTTGTTTATTATATGTCGTTATTGTAAGAGTATGTCGTTGATAGTAAATAATTGCATCAAAGTTATTTATTTATTTATTATGTCATTATTGTAAGAGTATGTTGTTAATAGTAAACAAATTGCATAAGATCTACTTATTTGTTTATTACATCATTAATGTAAGAATATTTTAGTTAGAGTATGTTCTTAACAGTCAACAAATTGTATAAAGTCAATTTATTTATTTTTGAAAGGAGTATTTGCGGCATAAATACGTAATATTTTTCGGTTTTATACACTTATATACCTAATTTTTTTTTCGTCGACAAAAATACTGAACGTTACATTTTCCCCACTTCTGTAACTACCATCTCCATTAAATATTGTTTGAGCTGACTAGGATGCCACGTGTCAATGTATTAGTAGTCCAACTCATAAATTTATTTTTTTAAAAAATCTTATTATTTGATTTTAAAACCAGAAAAAATGAAATTAAAAAAAAACTAATCAACAATAAATGTAATTAAAAAAATTAAAAAATAATAAAATAATAAAATAAAACAAAACAAAATTTAAAATAAACAAATAAATTTTAAACTTTTTTTCAATCCTTCTCTCCTCTCTTTCTCGTTTAATCTAAGTTCTTCTTCTTCATCTTTTCTTCTTCTTCTTCTCTCCTATTTTGGAGCTGGGCGGAGCATAAAGCAAGGAGGAGGTGCAACAATTTATTCTCCCACGAACTTTCTTCTTCATCTGTTTATGAAACCCACTAAAATATTTGGGTCAAAAACCCAGTTGAGAGATTCTTCCACCAAATCGACTATCTACGATCAAAACTCACATTTGGGTGAGAGGTGAGGAGGTGTGACATCTTCAAAGTGTTGGGGGGTTCGTCAATGGAGGCTGCCTATGATGGAAGAGTCTTGGCTACAAAAGACCTAGATTTTTAGATTTTGTTAGTAAACTCTATTTTTTTTATTGATTTGGGAATATATATTTTGAATGATTGAGGTGCGACATCTTCAAAGTGTTTGGCTTGCTTGATTTGGAGAAGAAGAAGAGAATAAAAAATATGGGTTTGATGTATCGAGAAGGAGAGAAAGAGGATCACTGAGAGAAAAAAAAAAAGATAAAAGATAAAAAAACTTATTTTTAAAATTTGTTTTTATTATTTATTTTTTAAAAATTAATTAATAATATTTTTGAAAAAAAACTATGAAGTTGACGAATTGTAAAGTGACATGTGGCAACTCAATTAGCCCTAAGTGTATTTAGATGAATTGGTAGTTACTAAAGTGGGAAATGTAAAGTTAGGTATTTTTGCCGACGCAAAAAAAAAAATTAGCTATATAAATGTATACAACTGAAAATATTAAGTATTTATACTGCAAATACCATTTTTTGAAATAAACTCTTATGACCCAAAAAAACTATAAAAGGGTGGACAGAATTTTTTTTTCCTTTCAAACACAGCTCTCGCCTTTTTGCTTTGGTATGCTTGCTGTTATATAGCCACTCTTTGTATATCATCATCAATCATTTTCGTCTTTCAACTTTTATTACTCTATTCGCTCAATATTCATCATATTGCAACCAATCTTTTATTAGTTTGTCTAGATCTTTTTCTCTTTATTAATTTCTCTTCTTTCTTATTCCAATTTTTTTTTTCTTTATTAAGATGACAAAGAAAAAGAGCTTTGAATTGGAAATTAAGAATTAAGGTGCCATTGGTTCAACTTTGAATCTTCTATAAATGTACTTGAAATTTGTCATTAAAACTTGTCGTACGGGACAGTTGTAGTGGAAGAAGATCGATCAGGAGAGGAATTAATAGAGACATGTGGCGGTTGAAGATAGCAGATGAAGGTGGAAATAGTGAGAGAGATGGTAGATATATATACAGCACAGACAATTAAGTTCATTTTTTACTTGTACCAAACACTTGGCGAATGCCCATATTTATTTATTTTATTTTTTTCTGGAGAAACAAAATTTGGGAGTGCTCAACTAAGTCAACTCAACTCAACATTTAACCTATAAAAAGGCACCCATTGATATAGAAATGCAATTACAATCACAATCCTAGTCCTGCCTTTCAACAACAACCAACTTTTGTTTTGGCATATGTCTCTGTCTTCTTTCATATATCTTCTATTATTCTCTTCTCTTAATAATCATCATATTACAACCAACTTTTGTTTTGGCATGTCTCTGATAATACTTATTTACTCCTTTTTTATTGCATGTTGGAATATAGTTTTGTCGAATATTGGATTACTGTTTTTTTCTTCTGTTGTACAACTGAATTTAGAAGAAAATTGAAATCTTTTGAAGTGTCTACATATATATATATATATATATATAACACGCATGCGTGATTTGTTCATCTATATATTATGGTTTCATTTTTATTATGTTGTAGTGGAAGGAAAAAGAATACTATTAATAGATAGAAATGTGGCGATTGAAGATAGCAGGCGAGGGTGGAATAAGTAGTGATGAGAGATATATATACAGCACGAACAACTTTGTAGGGAGGCAGATATGGGAGTTCGACCCCAACGCCGGCACTCCCGACGACCGAGCAGAGGTCGAAGCTGCCCGCCTTAACTTCTACAACAATCGCTTTCAGGTCAAGCCCAGCAGTGACCTCCTTTGGCGGATGCAGGTTCATCTCTGTTTTAGTTTTAGTTTTAGTTTTTTTTTTATATATGAAAATTTCCAACTTTAATTACAAACATACAATTTATTAATTTAAATCATTGCAGTTCTTGAAAGAGAAAAACTTCAAACAAACAATCCCTGGTATTAAAGTTGGGGATGATGAGGCGATCTCATATGAAAAGACTACAATTACTTTGAGGAGAGCTGTGCACTTTCTTTCGGCCTTGCAAGCTAGCGATGGACATTGGCCAGCTGAAAATACTGGCTTATTATTCTTCCTTCCTCCATTGGTATTATAGTTACTTTAATATTAAACATTGGATTAAGATTAATACTTTATATTTATAGTTGTTAATTAATATTTATAAAATTAAATTTTGATCTTTTTAAGTTTTTGGAAGTGTTACCTAGTAAAAAACATGTATTTATTATAAAAATATAAAAAAATTTCATTTTTCAAATATATATAAATTTCTAAATATAGTTAGTGTCTTTTATGGGTTGGAAACAATATTAATTATGGAAAAAAAAAACTAAATTCAAAATTATTGTGGAAAAGAAATATTTACCTATTAGTGACTTACTATACCAAGTCACTATATTATCACATCATCGTAATTGGTAGTACTATTATGTGTGGTAACTTTTCAGAATTCTTAGTTATAAAAATGTAAATATTTTATATATATATATATATATATCAGTCAATTATTACAAACTTTGCCATTTATGTATAGGTTATGTGTCTTTATATTACGGGTCATCTTAATATCACATTCACTGCTGAGCATCGCAAAGAAATGCTCCGCTACATATACTACCATCAGGTAAATAAACTTGGAATTTATATATATGTTAATCAAATGACAATATATATATATATATTTAGTTTTTCTCATTTTTGGACAAATTCTATTATGTATTTGTATTTAGTTTTTTTTATATATTGATCTCTCAGAACAAAGATGGTGGATGGGGACTGCACATAGAGGGCCACAGCACTATGTTTGGCACAACTCTCAACTACATTTGCATGAGAATACTAGGAGAAGGGCCAGATGGTGGTCAAGACAATGCTTGTGCCAGAGCCAGACAATGGATTCTTGACCATGGTGGTGTAACATATATACCCTCTTGGGGAAAGACTTGGCTTTCGGTATTAATTGTTCTCTAAATATATATCCTTCTTGATCATGGATTTTCTTCATCAATTATATAAAACCATTTTTATTATATCTTGATTTCTCTCATTTGTGTAGATACTTGGTCTTTTTGATTGGACTGGATGCAACCCCATGCCTCCTGAATTTTGGATTCTCCCTTCTTTTCTTACCATATGCCCAGGTTTACACTTTTTTCTTATAGAACTATTGTTGTTAATTAGTGTATATATATAGGACAATTTTTCTATAGACAATTCTTCCATAGGGGCTTCATTTTAAACCCTATTGATGAGGCTATCAGTGTTTCTCAACCCATGAATAGTTTTCGGCGTGACTTTTTTTTATGATTGTCACTACAAGAATAACAGTATCTAGCGACGACACCTCTAGCGACGACATGAAAAAAATCGTCGCTAGAGGTTATTTCATACACGCGTCCCCTGTTCGCGCGAAAAGCAATTAATTTCCCTCCTTTATTGACTTTTCTCTCTCTCTCTCTCCCTTTATGTTCAGATTAAGCAAACCGACTCCCCAAACACAAACAGCTCCCTTCTCCTCTCAGACCCCAAACCCCAAACCCTTCTCCTCTCAGACCCCAACCGAACCCCTCTCTCCCTCCTCTCAGACCCCAACCGAACCCCTCTCTCCCTCCTCTCAGACCCAAACTCCTCACTCTCTCTCCCTTTATTTTCAGACCCAAACCCAAACCGAAACCCCCAAACTCCTCTCTCTCTTCTCTCAGAACTCAAACCCCAAACCGTGAGAACCCCAATCGCACAAAAGCCCATCCTCCAAGCGCCGTCTGTGGCTCTTCCAAGCCGCCGGAGACGTACGGTTCCTCCAAGCTTCATCGGAGAATCTCCATCTACGGTACATACATATATATATATATATAAATATTTAGTTATACGGTATATATATATATAAGTATTTAGTTTTTTATTATTAGTATTGTTCAGTTCATTTTTATATATATATATATTCTTTTGTGACACCCTCTCTGTTTTGCATGTGTATGTCCTGTTTTGGACTTGTTTGGGTAAAGTGCATTTTTCAGTGCTTTTGATTCCTGTGGTAGAATCAAACTATCATATGTAAATGTTGACTAAAGATTTAGGATTACATTGGGATTTTTCATTTTCTTCTTTTATGGGACCCTGTACATATATACGGTGATTCTATTTGCCTTTGCTTGGCTTAGCTAGGCTCTGAGTGTGTAGAAATATAAGGCTTTTGAATTGATACTGATGGAGTTGAGGAATGGTAGTAGAGTTTGTTATATGCAGAGTAAATATAGAAAGTTCTAAGTTCTTGGTCGTCCTTGCTCAGATTTACATGGTTAATTAAATCATTTAGTAAATTAATTTTGGTGGCACACTTTGCTGCTTGTAGTTTATTGTCATGTAGCTAAGTTTATAAGCTCTGAAATATTCTTGATTTTTAGGGGTGAATTTATATTGCTAACCCAATAGGTTTTCGCTTTTCACTATCATAAATGGAGTTATGAAATTATAAGAAGGTTCTTTCAAAGAATATGCAGTAATGTGCATATATGGAAATTGAGAATTTTAGTTTTTTAAGTAATTACTGTCTTATATTTTGATTTAAATTCTTCATTATCTCTTTGAAAAGGACAACTATTTTGTTTATGTTGTTATATATCTTATTGCACTTCTTGATGTTTGCAGGGCTTGTAGTCCCAGATGTTCCATTAGAAGAGACTGATAATTGAAGAAAGGAAGCTCTGAAAAAGAATATTGTACTGGTGTGTCTTATTGGCCTTCCGATTTTTCATTCATTTGGATAGATACAGTGTTCTGTTTTTTTTTTTTTAAATGAAATTAACCTGCATCTTCTTGTGTGCTTCAAAGGTATTGCTAACCACACCCACTACTCCTAATGATCGAATGAAAGCCATTGTTCAAGCTGCTGAAGGATTTGTCTATCTGGTAAGGTTTTTCTTTGGTCGACTCATCAATCTTGCTTCCTCTTTAGTTTTTCTGATGCTTATAATAATGTATTAGTTTAAGTAAGCTTGACCGTTCATGCTAGAACTCTGTTCACTCATTTCTCTCTCTAGACGTGGGTTTTAGTTTTTCTGATGCTTATAATAATGTCTCAGTCATTTGCTGTAATTTGGCAACAATTCTTACGTGATGAGTTCTTTCTCTCCCTTTTCCTAGTTAGCTAACCATTTAAGGTGCCAATGAATAAAGGAAAAAGAATATAAAAAGAAGTACTTGCATTATTGTCATCTTTTAGTAGAGAGACATGGATATAATCTATTATCACTACTTGTACTGGTCGCAGTAGCAGAGCTAATTTTGTATACTCTTTAACTGAGTTTTCGAATGAGAATTTCCTGGTGCTAATTTAGTAGAATTCAGTTTCTTTACTATGGAGTTTGACTCTGTTATATTGGTTATTAGGGATTAGAGAGAGATATAGAGAGTTCTTGCCTAATGCTGCCATTTTTGCCTGTTTCAAGTTTCAACAAATTTACTTTCTCAGTTTGTCATTTCATTAAACAATATCACAATATTAAGTTCCCAATTCCTTTAAAGATTTATATATACTTATACATATATATATATATATATGAAAACTTGGTAGTTTATCTAGATTATAAGTTCCTGCAATGACAACTAACACAGTACAATATCAGAAATACACACTCCTAGACGCTAGTTAAAGCAATTTGTCAAACAGTTAGTAAACACAAACTAAGTAAGAAATCAAAGAGCAATACAGAGCCAGAGGAACATAAAATATGGAAGAAGTTAAATAAATATATGTGTAGTACATCAATCTAAAAAGAAGTACTTGCATTATTATGACAAAATTTGTGTGAAGAAAAACATGTAAGCGACTCTATTGTGGTGAGGCAAGGCAAACTATGAACTCGAACTTGATATCTTCACATGCATTTTCGAAATGATTTCTTTGGATCGTAATTGTGTTTTATATGTTTAGTTGCTACTGTTTGACATTTTAAAATATTTGGTTGTAGTATTACAGGAAACAAAACTACCCATCTATTACTTGGTATATATATATTGCTTGGTATAATAAATCACTACTGCATTAATCTTCTTTTTATTAATTTGTACTCTGTTGACTAACCACTTTTAATAAGCTACAATATTGAAATTTCTTGCTTGATTAATTAATGTTGAATGAGTTGATTAGTTTTGGGTCAACCAGCTTATTTTATTATCTTGACAGTCATAGAATAATAATTAGCAAAACCATTTGCCTTCAAACGACAAGCATTCACCATTGGATTGGATTGGTATTTTTCTTTTGAAGCTGAATTAATTGATACTGCTGAGTTTGATGCTTTGAGGAATTGAAAGAATTGAAACTGTTTTTGAGTAAATTATGAGTTTACTTATATTTCAAAACTTCCATATGTGTTTTTAGTTATCTCATTTTTATTTTTAAGGAAAGAAATCAATCAACATTAATCAGCAGCCCCTTTGACATTACATGTTAAAAATAAAAACTTTAAAAGAAAAATGGCATAAGTGAGGTTTGGTGTGATGTGGGGTATTGGTTCTCTTTGAAACCCAATTCTCCTTTCTCTTTTTTTCATGTAGTAGCAAAGAAAAGAGTGAATACTAAAGTGGTTTTTTTTTTTTAATTGCAAGTGTGGCTCATTTTTTGTTTGATCTTTGAGAATCCTTTTAATGGTTGGAGTGTAGTTGGCTTGTGTGGAGGTTTTCATTTTTCTGTTTGTTTGTTTGGGTCTGTTTTGAGCTGCTTATTTGTTTTTTATACTGTTTTGTTGTTTGTTTTCATTGGACTGGTGCTAGTTTCTTCCTCAGCTAGTTAGTTTGTTATTTTACCTCTAATTAATGAATTGTATGTCATTGTCTCTATTGAGAGATGGGGTTCACTTCAGAAAAAAAAAGTGGAAAAATGCATGCATGCATGAATGAATGATTCAAGCCATTCTTTACTTTCTTGAAGAGATTATTTGTGAAGAAGGTTATACTTATATATACACATATGCTGAAGCAAATTTCAATATCTTGGGTTTAATTAATTTGAACTAACGAAATGTAACAACACCAAACCACATAATAAATCACTACTGCATTACTCTTCTTTTTATTAATTTGTACTCTGTTGACTAACCACTGCATTTTTAATTTTCAGGATTAATTGTTGATTGCAATTTGAGCAAGAGCTTGGTTTTGCAGGATTTTCTATAACGAAAGACTTTGGATTTTGATTGATTTATTGAGGTATTTACTCTTCAAATGTGTTTATTCTCTGTATTTAGGCTTGTTTATTTTGGTTTTTTTTTTCATTATGTGTTATAAGTTTAAGAGAATACATGTTTCAATTGAATTTTTGTAAAACTTTAATGTATGTAGAAAAATATATGTTGTTCTAATAGAACCCAATATAGAGTTAAGTGGAGGTTAATCTAATTCCATGCAATTAATACAATATGTTTAAGCTATAGCTACCTATAACTAGATTGATATTTACACATATTTAATCCTATTTAAAATAATATATTTGTTTTTTATCAATAAAAAGAAGTCTTACTATTTTTACAAGTTTTGAGTTTTTCAGAATAATATGTATATTTGTTGTTCTTTGTGATGTTATTTTTCTTTAATTACTTCCCATCCTTTTGTAATAGTCTATCCATTTTCTTGATGCAATTATTTTTCCTCAAGAAATATGGAGTCAGGTTTACCCAAGAAAAAATATGATATATTTCTAATTAAGATGTATGGTACATGTGTGTGTTTTTTTAGGGAAATTTATGTATATATGTACCATACATCAACTCTGAGCAAGCAATTTGCGTTCATTAAAAAAAATAAAAAGAAAAAAGTAGTAAAGAGTGAATCAATAAAATTATACAACAAATAATAATCATAAATGGTCAATATGCATAAACTTATAAATTTTTTACTAAATTTAATAACCAATAAAGGTAATAATTAATAAAATAAGTATAATAAAACAAATAATTAAATCAAATAAAAGTAATTACTAAATTATATATAAAATTGAAATTAAATTGATTATTAATTACTCACTTAATTTATTAATTAATAAACTTTAATCTAATAAGTTATTGATGATTTATTTGTAAAACATGATAATTCATTGAAAAAATAATAATTCAAATAATAATTTCTTACACTGTGCAGTGTAATAATTAATAATTTCTTACACTGTGCAGTGTCCTATAGAATGTCGATCGACAAGACTTGGATTAATAATTCAAATAAATTTTCGGATGAGTATGTTGCTGGAGCGTTTGCATTTGTTGAGAGAGCTCAACAATTTGTGGATACAAGGGGACTAGTGAAGTGTCCTTGTAACAAGTGTCTTAATATCGAATTGCAACCGATTGGTGTGTTAGAAAGTCATCTTTTTGAGAATGGTTTTCTACGAAGTTATACAAATTGGTACTGGCATGGAGAGGAGGAAATAATACCGACCAATAGAGTGGTCCACCAATGTCACGAGGACGAGATGATGGATGTTCTTAATGATATAGCACAACCTAACAATTGTGAAGATGATGAGAACGAGGTTGATGATGAGATACCACCAGCATCAGAATGCAGAGGTACTAGCCAATACTATAATGACTTGTTTGCCGAGATGGAGTCTCCGTTATTCCCAGGGTGTGACAAATACACATCTTTGAATTTCGTAGCTAAGTTGATGCATTTCAAAGTGTTGGGGAAAATTCCTAACAAAATTTTTGATGGAATCTTGGAGTTGTTGGAAGATGCATTCCCATCTCCAAATAAGATACCAAAGTCACATTATGCGGCGAAGAGGTTGATGAGGAAATTGGGTTTGGGTTACAAGTCAATCCATGTTTGTAAGAATGATTGTGCATTGTTTTGGAAGGAAAATGCAGGAAAACACACGTGCCCAATTTGTGGGGAGGATCGTTGGGTGGATAAAAATACCAAGGGGAAGAAAGTGGCCCAATAAGTTATGTGTTATTTTCCATTGACCCCTCGGTTGATGCGAAAATACGCGTCAAGACACATTTCTCAACATATGAGATGGCATCATGAAGGGCGTGTTAAAGAAGATGGTATCATGCGGCATCCTGCAGATGGGAAAGCATGGAAGGATTTTGACCGGAGCAATCCAACGTTTGCAATGGAACCTAGGAATGTGCGTCTTGGATTGGCTGCTGATGGATTCAATCCTTTTGGAAATATGAGTTTGTCTTATAGCATGTGGCCGGTTGTGTTAACGACTTACAACTTGCCACCGTGGTTATGCATGAAAGAGACTAACTTTATGTTGACTTTATTAATTCCTGGTCCACATTCACCTGGAAAAGATTTTGATGTTTTCTTAAGGCCATTGGTTGATGAGCTGAAGGAATTATGGGTGAACGGTGTTCAGACTCGAGATGTTGTTGATGGTAGTTTTTTTAAGCTTCGAGCAGCTTTATTGTGGACTATAAATGATTTTCCAGCGAGGAGTAGTCTTTCTGGATGGAGTGGTCAAGGTTACACTGCTTTTCCTACTTGCAATGTATCAACACCATCAGTTCGTTTGCAAAATAAGGTTGCATTTTACGGTCACAGACATTTTTTACCAATGGGACACCAAATTAGAAAAAAGAAGAAGTTATATGGTTCAGTTGAGAAAAGACCACCTCCAGAGGAATTTAGCACTGAAGCTATTTTCACACAAATGAATTTTATGCCTGAATCTCTTCCTGGTAAGCATGTTAGCTACGGTGGACAAAAAAGGAAACGCACAAAAGAGCAAGTTGGTTGGCGTAAAAAAAGCATTTTCTTTGAGCTCCCATATTGGGCCAATATGAAGTTGCGACACAACCTAGACGTCATGCATGTTGAGAAAAATGTATGCGACAGCTTAGTTGGCACAATAGTCGGGTTGGAAAATAGGACCAAAGATACAATTAGCGCTAGAGTAGATTTGGAGAAGATGAAGATAAGGCCAGAATTGCATATGTGAATGTTAAATGGTCGAATGGAAAAGCCGGCAGCGAAATACACATTTATTCCTGAAAATCGGCATAAGTTTTGTCGATTTTTGAAATCAGTCAAATTTCCTGATGGGTTTGCATCTAATCTAAGGAAGAATGTGATTGAAAATGACACTAAGATTACTGGTGTAGAGTCCAAGAACTTTACTTAGCTAAGATAGATAGTAGTATGATAGTATTTATAGCATTATCTTTGTTACTTTGGATTTTTGGTTCAGACCGGGAGTTATTTGGACACTCATAGTAGTACTTATAGATTTTCTAAGTTTAACCTATAGTTTAAGAATATTAAGTATAACCTAAGGTTTGATTAATGTGACTGATATTAAGGATTATATTATTATATTATAAGGTTTAGACATCAACCAATAGGATTTTAAGCACATGTTTTGAATGGTAATTAAGGATTAAGTATTTTTGAGGATTAAATTAAATAAGGGTAAAAGTTTGAATGTATAGGGTCAGTCAGCAGCTTTGAGCACGTTGAGGGCTTAGTCAAGGCTGTTTACTCCATTCAAACTCAGCTAAAAATGTGTAAATTCGTGTTTAAATATTCAGCGTATGCCGATATATCGCAGCTATAGGGGGCGATATATCGCAGCACGTAGATACGGAAAACACGAATCGATGCACGGTCGCCTCGGGAACAAAGGTCCAGGCGATATATCGCCTATAGGGGGCGATATATCGCCTCCACCAGCATGAATTCAAATACTTTTGAATTCCTTTCCCTTCAGCCATTCAAACTCCTTCAACAGTCCAGCATCTTCTGAACGAGTCTTCAGCCTCTGCTGAACGATTATTCAAATGATTTTCACCTAAAAAGCCATTATTTTTATTCAAGTAAAATCAAGATATTTTCATTCCCAAACTCTATAAATAGGACCTAGTACCCAGCCATTATTCACCATTTGCTCTAAGTTCAGAGGCTGTAGTGTTAAGTGAGTGTGAGAGTGTAAACACTTGGTTTGGGGAAAAACTATAAGCTTAAACATCATAAGCTTATCAAACACTTTGGGAAGTGAGTTCTATAGTATTTCAGTGAAGGTTAGAGTGATCTTGCAATCTTTGAGGTAAACCCAAAACTCTAGTTCCTTTCTGTATTTTATGTTATTTCTTTTCTCAAAACCTTCTACTCAGTCCCCTAACCTTATTCTTATTTTGGTTAGGGAATCCAAGCTCTTAAGCATATAAGTTGGTAAGTATGTTTTTATGGTTTAGTCTTTCCATCTCTTTCATTTCATCTCCTCTCTTTAGACTCACTCTTTCTTATGGTTTTAGGAGTGTTCCAAAAGTCCCAACTCAGTCCATAATCTCGGTAACTTTGGTAAGGAAAATAGGCTAGAATTAATATGTTATGTGCTTATGTTATCTATATGCTTTATGTTATTAATGTGTTATGATATGTATATGTGTATGTCTGTAGGCTTGGGCATATGACCCATATGGCTAACAAGACCCCAAATGGGTTATGGGCATATGACCTACTTAGCTAGTAGGACCCCACTAATCCCATGGGCATATGCTTGTTTAGTCTATGGGACCCCAAGTAATAATGGCCATTATAATAAGTGAATTATGTGTTATGATATGTCTTTACGTTATTATGAAATTATGTTTATGTTTATGACTATGTGTTAGATTTTCCTTGCTGGGCATTAGGCTCATTCCTTTCTGTTTATGTGCAGGAAATAAGCTTTAGAGGCGGAAAGATTCGTGACGCTTAGAGGATGTGTATCGATGGTGAATGGAGTCAAGGGGCCGAGCGTTATTCGATTCGAGGATGTAGTCTTGCTTATGCTTTTATGGTTTTAAATTTATTTTCCGCATTTTCTATGTAACTCTTTTTATTTTTTTAGTTATTTTGTCTTAAAGACAATGGGTACCCATATCCTACTTATTTTTATGAAAGTAACCTTTGTTTCTACAAGTTAATAATAAATTATGGTATTTCTGCAAAAATGTAAGTTTTATGTATAGATTTGTTAATGGTCCAAATAGTCTAGATTAGTGGGTCGTTACAGTTGGTATCAGAGCAAACGGTTCCTTCGCATGAAGTTCTCCTCGATACACATGCTCAAAGCTCCGAATCGGACCGCCAAGTAAGTGTTTAAGTTACAAGTTACAAGTTACTTTGTCTATGTGTATAGCTAACGACTTTAGTGTTTATGTTTCAGTTAAGA
The DNA here is from genome assembly GCF_963169125.1 of Humulus lupulus. NCBI lineage: Eukaryota > Viridiplantae > Streptophyta > Magnoliopsida > Rosales > Cannabaceae > Humulus > Humulus lupulus. The sequence goes on from NC_084798.1 coordinate 215,753,366, forward strand.
ATGAATGGAGCTTTAAGCAATGAGGATATCCGAGTCATTAAGGCTTTAAAAAGAATAAGGGAGCCAAGAAACACCGTAGGAGCACTAGAAAAGATCACTCGAAGATTGATCTTGTTCCACAAAGAGATAGGTCACCTTCAAGAGTCTAAGCAAATCATGATGAGAGCTGCAGAACAATATGTCCTAGTAATTAGGCTTTTAAAAGATTTTCCTTCAGCAATTTTAACTTTAGAAGAAATATGGGAGAATATAAATAATGATGATGACTTACAAGCAGCCCTAAGATATTATTCTCTCATACTTAAGTTCACCTATGATTTAGAGTTTCAATTCACTAATGAGCAACAACATAGGATCTTCTTGAATCTTCCCCGAGGAAATTTTGAGGCTCAAGACAATGATGATTATAAGGAGATAGATAATGATATGCTAGATGAAGGATCAGATGTAGAAGATCCTGATTTTTAGAATAGCTAGTTTTTCATTGTTTGTTTTGTTTATTTCTTTATTTTATGATTGTAATAAGTGAAAATCTTTTTCCAAATTAATTTCCTGTTATTTTATCATGTATGAGTTTGATTTTATTTTCGCAAACATAATAAGTAATAAATAAAATGAATAATGACCAAATTCAGTGAGGGTGGATACAAATCAATGAACCAAGTTTCCTTATTGAGAGTTAGGGGGCCTTAGTAGTGGGAACGATTTTACTGATCCCAGCCCTCCCTCAATATGGTTAACTTTGGAACAAAGATAAGTTTCGAGCCTGAGAATTAAGTCATATAGGATGATTAGAAACACACCTAGAAAATAAAGATGACTTGTTTTTCTAAGTATAGAAACCCACTCTAATAATAAATAAAGACCTATATAATTTTTCATAAGAAGTCATAATAAATAGGTCCGAGATATGTTTGTTTTAGAATAAGTTTTTGCCTTAGAGCCTATTAGGGTAAGTTCTAACAAGTTCTCGACTGTTAGAAATTTTGGTGAAGATGTCGCTCCGAAGATCTGCACGCACCAACGGAAACGCCTCCAACGTTGATTCCAACGACCAATGATGCCCTCCAGTTCGCAGAAGAGGAGTGCGTGCTACTACTAGCCGCAACGCGCCGACACCGTCAGCTGACAACACCGCGGAAATCGCTAGACGGCGACAACAAGTCGAGGAACTCTTGCAGCAACAACGTCAACAGGCGCAGACTCAGCCTCAGCCTCCGCCGCAACCGCAGCCGCAGCTACAACAAATGGCCCTAGCACCCCAACAAGTTGGTCCATATGGGGGATGCCCAGTGACGAACTACGCGCCACATCCAGTACCGAATATGGAGTCAGTGTATGAAAGGCTCCGCAAGCAGCACGCTCCAAACTTCGAAGGGACTATAGACCCCTTTGAGGCAGAAGAGTGGCTAAGGAATGTAAAACCAATTCTTACGCACATGAACCTCAGTAATACGGACCGCATATCCTGCGTCTCGTCATTACTCAGGAAGGATGCCAGAATATGGTGGGACTTAGTTCAGCAGACTAACGATGTCACCACCATGATATGGACAAGATTTGTGGAGCCGTTCCACAAGAAGTATTACTCCTCGGCAGTCATCGCTAATGGTAGAAGAATATGCTCGTCAGTTCAACAGATTAGTCAAGTTTGCACCAGAGTTGGTCCCAACCGACTTTACGAGGTTGACCAAGAGGACTTAGACCAAAGATGGAATTAGGGGTTAAGTTAGCAAACCTGGGAACCACTACCTATGCCAATGTTCTAGAAACGGCAATCGAAATAGAAAGGATTCTGATGAATGTTAGTGAGGAGAAGAAGGATTAAACGATGGTTCCAGACCAAAGTCTTTGAATTGACCCAAGGAGGAACCCATGCTAAGGATTTACAGGTCAAATCCTATCCTCGATAGTATATGTTCTAGTATCACTTGATTGGTAGCTGTATACTCGTAGATCTCGTTAGAAATGATAGAAAAACTAGACAAACCTAGTGAAAGATTTAGAACTAGGTTTGTGACCGAGTTGCCTTCGGGCAAAGTAGTTCTATCATCACGAACAGTACGAGGCGTACCGATCAAGATTGAGGACATAGAACTAGAAGGAGACCTGATAGAGCTAGTGATCAAGGACTTCGACGTAATACTAGGCATGGATTGGCTAGCACGGCATGGCGCAACGATCGACTGCAAACGCAAGAAGGTGATGTTCGAAACTCCTGACGGCCAGAGACGATGCTTCATGGGACAAGCTTCAGGATTACGCACCCCGTTAGTGTCATCTCTCAAAGCTCAACAAAGGATAGAGAAAGGATGTCAAGCGTTCTTAGCCAGCATCACGAACGTGGAAAGGGAGACGCCACTTAAGGATGGAGATGTTCGAGTTATACAAGAATTTCCAGAGGTATTTCCCGATGACTTGCCAGGATTGCCGCCAACTCGAGAGATAGACTTCACGATAGAATTAGTACCAGGCACCGAGCCTATCTCTAAGGCACCATACCGGATGGCACCTACGGAACTCAAGGAGTTATAGACGCAGCTACAAGAACTCCTAGACTTGGGTTTCATTAGGCCAAGCCATTCACCATGGGGAGCTCCGGTACTATTCGTGAAGAAGAAGGACGGAAGTATGCGAATGTGCATAGACTATCATGAGCTGAACAAAGTAACGATTAAGAACAAGTACCCACTACCTCGAATTGATGATTTGTTTGATCAACTTCGAGGCGCGACTGTATTTTCTAAGATCGATTTACAGTCCGGGTATCATCAGCTCAAGGTAAAGGGAGAAGATATTCCTAAGACAGCCTTTAGGACTCGTTATGGACATTACGAGTTCTTGGTTATGTCTTTTGGTCTTACTAACGCACCAGCCGCGTTTATGGACTTAATGAATAGAGTCTTCAAGGATTACTCAGATAAATTTGTCGTTGTATTCATCGACGATATCTTAGTATACTCCAAGGATGAAGTAGAGCACGAGGAACATTTGAGGATGATTTTGACGCGATTGAAGGAGCATCAACTCTACGCGAAGTTCAAGAAATGCGAGTTTTGGCTCTCACAAGTGGCGTTCCTCGGGCACATCTTATCGAAAGACGGAGTTGCAGTAGATCCATCGAAGGTAGAGGCCGTGAAGGATTGGCCTAGACCAAAGAACGCGTCGGAAGTAAGAAGCTTCTTAGGGCTAGCAGGTTACTATAGAAAGTTTGTAGAGGGCTTTTCTAAGATAGCCACTCCACTCACCAACCTGACCCAGAAGCAACAAAAGTTTAACTGGAATGATAAGTGTGAAGAAAGCTTCCAGTTGCTTAAGGATAAGCTTTGCTCAACACCAGTACTTAGTGTACCGACACCCGACGATAAGTTCGTTGTCTAATGCGATGCATCAAAGCTAGGATTGGGATGCGTGTTGATGCAAAAATGACAAGGCGATAGCCTACGCCTCACGTCAGTTGAAGGAGTATGAACAACGCTATCCAACTCACGATATGGAGTTGGCAGGGGTGGTCGTTGCATTGAAAATCTGGTGCCATTATCTTTACGGAGAACGGTGCGAGATTTATACGGACCACAAGAGTTTAAAATACTTCTTTACGCAGAAGGAGCTCAACATGAGGCAGCGCAGGTGGATAGAATTAGTCAAGGATTACGACTGCGAAATCCTATACCACCCGGAGAAGGCGAACGTAGTTTCCGATGCACTTAGTAGGAAAAGTTATGGAAATTTAGCAGCTTTAGCCAGAATAGAGAAGCCGTTATAGCAGGAGCTGATTAGTGCCAGAATAGAAGTGATTGTAGGCAAGCTGGCTAACTTGTCTATCCAATCGAATCTGTTAGAGGACATACGGATTGGTCAGAGGCATGATGACACACTAACAGCGCACATGGATGCAGTCAGAGAAGGCAAGACTACAGATTTCTCAATATCCAGTCAAGGTTTATTGAGATATAAGGATCGGGTATGCGTGCCAGACAATCAGAGTATTAAGAAGACGATCCTAGAAGAAGCGCACAATACTCTGTACTCAGTTCATCCAGGGTCTACCAAGATGACTCATGACATCAAGGCAGTCTATTGGTGGCCAGGGATGAAGAAGGACATAGCGGAGTATGTATCTAAGTGTCTGGTATGCCAGCAAGTGAAAGCAGAGAATCAGCGGCCTGCAAGATTATTGCAACCGCTTAGCATACCGGAATAGAAGTGGGACGATATAGCCATGGACTTCGTGACGGGTCTGCCAAAGACGAATAAGCAGCATGATTATGCTTGGATAGTCATAGATAGACTAACCAAGTCGGCTCATTTTCTGCCGGTTAAGACTTCTTATACGGCAGACCAATATGCAGACATCTACATCCAAGAGATTGTACGATTGCATGGAATCCCCAAGACGATAATGTCAGATAGAGGATCAGTATTTACGTCAAAAATGTTGGAGAAACTTACAGATAGATATGGGTACTAAGTTAAGCCTTAGTACAACTTTCCATCCTCAGACAGATGGGCAGTTTAAGCATACGATTCAGATCTTAGAGGTATGCTACGCGCGTGTATACTTGATTTCGGAGGATCGTGGAACAAGTACTTACCGCTGATCGAGTTCTCGTACAACAACAGCTACCAGTCAACGATCGGAATGGCATCTTATGAGTTGCTATATGGACGAAGGTACCGATCACCATTGCACTAGGACGAGGTAGGAGAAAGGCAGCTTCTAAGGCCCGAAGCTGTTAGACAAGCTCAAGAAGCAATAACGCTTATTAGACAGCGTATGCTGGCTGCTCAAAGCCGTCAGAAAAGATATGCGAATACCAAGCGACGCGATGTGGAATTCCAAGTTGGAGATCAAGATATCTCCTATGAAAAGTGTCAAGCGGTTCGGAAAGAAAGGCAAGCTTAGTCCCCGATTCTTAGGTCCTTTTAGATATTGGACAAAATGGGAACAGTTGCGTATAGACTAGCCCTACCGCCAGCATTAGCCGATAGTCACAACGTCTTCCACATCTCGATGTTACGCAAATATGTGTCAGACCCATCTCACGTCCTCAAGTACGATACGATAGCGCTCCAGAAAGACTTAAGTTACGAGGAACGACCGATTAGCATCCTAGATAGATGGATGAAGTAGTTACGGTCTAAGAGCTTTCCTATAGTCAAAGTCCTATGGAGCAATAGTTCTGAATGCGAGGCAATGTGGGAGTTGGAGGAGGACATGCAAGGCCGGTATCCGGAGTTATGTGATAAGTAAATTTCGAGGACGAAATTCTTTTTAGTAGGGGAGAATTGTAGAGTCCAAGAACTTTACTTAGCTAAGATAGATAGTAGTATGATAGTATTTATAGCATTATCTTTGTTACTTTGGATTTTTGGTTCAGACCGGGAGTTATTTGGACACTCATAGTAGTACTTATAGATTTTCTAAGTTTAACCTATAGTTTAAGAATATTAAGTATAACCTAAGGTTTGATTAATGTGACTGATATTAAGGATTATATTATTATATTATAAGGTTTAGACATCAACCAATAGGATTTTAAGCACATGTTTTGAATGGTAATTAAGGATTAAGTATTTTTGAGGATTAAATTAAATAAGGGTAAAAGTTTGAATGTATAGGGTCAGTCAGCAGCTTTGAGCACGTTGAGGGCTTAGTCAAGGCTGTTTACTCCATTCAAACTCAGCTAAAAATGTGTAAATTCGTGTTTAAATATTCAGCGTATGCCGATATATCGCAGCTATAGGGGGCGATATATCGCAGCACGTAGATACGGAAAACACGAATCGATGCACGGTCGCCTCGGGAACAAAGGTCCAGGCGATATATCGCCTATAGGGGGCGATATATCGCCTCCACCAGCATGAATTCAAATACTTTTGAATTCCTTTCCCTTCAGCCATTCAAACTCCTTCAACAGTCCAGCATCTTCTGAACGAGTCTTCAGCCTCTGCTGAACGATTATTCAAATGATTTTCACCTAAAAAGCCATTATTTTTATTCAAGTAAAATCAAGATATTTTCATTCCCAAACTCTATAAATAGGACCTAGTACCCAGCCATTATTCACCATTTGCTCTAAGTTCAGAGGCTGTAGTGTTAAGTGAGTGTGAGAGTGTAAACACTTGGTTTGGGGAAAAACTATAAGCTTAAACATCATAAGCTTATCAAACACTTTGGGAAGTGAGTTCTATAGTATTTCAGTGAAGGTTAGAGTGATCTTGCAATCTTTGAGGTAAACCCAAAACTCTAGTTCCTTTCTGTATTTTATGTTATTTCTTTTCTCAAAACCTTCTACTCAGTCCCCTAACCTTATTCTTATTTTGGTTAGGGAATCCAAGCTCTTAAGCATATAAGTTGGTAAGTATGTTTTTATGGTTTAGTCTTTCCATCTCTTTCATTTCATCTCCTCTCTTTAGACTCACTCTTTCTTATGGTTTTAGGAGTGTTCCAAAAGTCCCAACTCAGTCCATAATCTCGGTAACTTTGGTAAGGAAAATAGGCTAGAATTAATATGTTATGTGCTTATGTTATCTATATGCTTTATGTTATTAATGTGTTATGATATGTATATGTGTATGTCTGTAGGCTTGGGCATATGACCCATATGGCTAACAAGACCCCAAATGGGTTATGGGCATATGACCTACTTAGCTAGTAGGACCCCACTAATCCCATGGGCATATGCTTGTTTAGTCTATGGGACCCCAAGTAATAATGGCCATTATAATAAGTGAATTATGTGTTATGATATGTCTTTACGTTATTATGAAATTATGTTTATGTTTATGACTATGTGTTAGATTTTCCTTGCTGGGCATTAGGCTCATTCCTTTCTGTTTATGTGCAGGAAATAAGCTTTAGAGGCGGAAAGATTCGTGACGCTTAGAGGATGTGTATCGATGGTGAATGGAGTCAAGGGGCCGAGCGTTATTCGATTCGAGGATGTAGTCTTGTTTATGCTTTTATGGTTTTAAATGTATTTTCCGCATTTTCTATGTAACTCTTTTTATTTTTTTAGTTATTTTGTCTTAAAGACAATGGGTACCCATATCCTACTTATTTTTATGAAAGTAACCTTTGTTTCTACAAGTTTATAATAAATTATGGTATTTCTGCAAAAATGTAAGTTTTATGTATAGATTTGTTAATGGTCCAAATAGTCTAGATTAGTGGGTCGTTACAACTGGGTTGAAATCCCACGATTGTCATGTCATATTGCAACGTCTTTTGCCAATTGGTGTTCATTCATTCCTAGAAAAACCTATTGCGAAGACCATTATTGACTTATGCACTTTCTTCAAGATTATTTGTGCTAGAACTCTGGTTGTTTCTGATTTGGAGAAAGTGAAAACATCAATTGTTGAAATTCTTTGCGGACTAGAAATCATTTTTCCGCCAGCATTTTTTGATGTTATGGTTCACCTAATGATACATTTGCCTCAAGAAGCAATAGATGGAGGTCCAGTACACATGAGGTGGATGTATCCCTTTGAGAGATACATGAAAAAATTGAAACATTATGTGCGTAATAAAGCTCGTCCTGAGGGTTCCATAGCTGAGGGTTATGTCGTCGATGAAGCATTGACATTCTGTTCTATGTACTTCAAAGGGGTGGAAACAAGGTTTAATCGTCCAGATAGAAATGTTGATGCAATTCCATCACCAAAGAAGTTGTCTGTGTTTCAATCTCAAGGTCGTCCGATCGGTAAGAAGACATTAACAACTTTGGACGATGAACTTAAAAAAACTGCTGAGTGGTACATTCTCAACAATTGCGTTGAGATTCTCCCATATATTCAGTAAGTACTTTGATCACACTAACAATATATTTATCTACTCTTCCATTTATCTTTCAAATTTTTTAAGTCTTTCATATTTTATATGTGTAGAGAGCACAAGCAGATCCTTTTATCTAGTGGTGCTGAAAACCTAGATCAATTACAGAAAAAGGAGTTCCCCATGTGGTTTTACAATAAGCTTTACAATCTTCGACAAGCGGGATCTGCAGAAGCTTCTGAAGAGTTATTCTCCTTAGCAAGCGGCTCCTCTAATCTTGTTTCTTCATACACTGGGTGTATTGTCAATGGAGTTCGATTTTTGTGCTATGATAGAGATAAAAATTTGAAAACTCAAAACAGTGGTATCTTAGTTCCCGGAGTAGACAACAGAAGTTTCTACGGGCAATTAGAAGAGGTTATAGTGATGTCATACCTTGCTGGTTGTTCTGTTGTATTATTCAAGTGTAAATGGTTTGATACAGATCCTACCAAGAGTAGGATGAAGAATGAAAATAATATAACCAGAATATTTACCAAGTTCGAGTGGTACAAAGATGACAAATTTATCTTGGCAACTCAGGCAAAACAAATTTTCTATCTTGATGATTTGAAAAATGACCGAGATTGGAAAATTGTTGAAGAAGTTCATCATAGAAATGTGTGGGACACCCCAGCAGCTGATGAACAGTTGGATCCCATTGAAATAGATGTTATGCATGACACAATATCATCTGATTTCCAATTGTTTGTCGATCTTGGTCCGTTGCCAGAAATCAATTTTTGCCGTAGAGATCAACCGCCATCTATTGTCAATGTAGATACTCCTGTTGATCAAGAGGAAGATGAAGAGGAAGAGGAAGAGGAAATGGTTGATGAAGAGGAAGAGGAGATGGTCGATGAAGAGGAAGAGGAAGAGGAAGAGATGGACTTAGAAGAAGAAAATGAGAATGATAGTGATAATGAATATTATAGTGATGATTAAGTTGTAATTTTTACATTCAAAGATTGAATGATAATATTATTTATGGATAACCATATTATTTATGTTTATCTTTATTTGTCAACATTTTATTATATGCACACATATATATATATATATCATTATATTTAAATTTATTAGATGTCTTCTGCGGTAATGCGACATCACGGAGGTGATGGCGGGGCAGATCCTCCTCGAGATCCAACACATATAGAGGCTGACTGTGAGAGAGGTAATTCATGCACTATCTACTGTATTTATTCATAAATTAACCTTATAACTATAAATGTATAATTTAATATTATGCAATTGTAAAATAATAGTGCCTGCAATAAAAAGGCGTGGCATCAACAAAGGGATATCAACCCGAGAGGCTAGGGCTGCCTTAGGTAGACCATTACCCCTTGAGTGGGATGTTCGAGGAAAGACGTACAAGGAAATTGGTGAATATTCTCACCATTTGTCTCGGGAGATCGGCCTTCTCATTCGACAATATGTCGATCCCGACTATGATCGATGGGATAAAGTACCAAAGGAAGTTAGAGATCGAATATTTCCTCGTCTACAGGTAATTTATTTCTTATCTTTTGTATTTTGTTGAATTTAATGTTAAATTTGACTAATTAACTTGATTTATTTTAATTTAGGATGATTTATTCGATATTGGTCTCACTCGGTATGGGGCAGAACATCGAAGTGGCATTCTTCTCGGCATTCAACGATCTTGCGCTGATCGTTACTCAGAATGGAAGAATGATATATCTACTCACATAAAGAAGCATGGTCGGAGACATGCTCCTGATGGTTTGGTAGAAGAAAAATGGAAGAAAGCGCTTGATTATTTTGATCGACCTGAAGTGAAGGTAAAATTTCTTTTTAATTTAGTTTTGTTAATATAACATATATATAATTAACACAATGTCATTTTGTAGAGGCGCTCTGAGATTAATGCTGCGAATCGAGCAAAACAAAAACAAAATAGCTTCCAAGGATCGCAGTCTACGCCAGCACTTCGTTATAAGAAGGTATTTTTTCTTATTAAAGTTTTTAAAAAATTCATATATTTTTATTAAATTTCTAAATAATTTTTGTATGTTAGCGCAATATGCAAACTGGCCATCTCTCAGGCGTTCCAGAAACTTGGATGGATACTAAATATAAAGAAGGGAGAGGTTGGGTCAGTCAAGTAGCACATGATAATTATGTAAGTAATTGTATATTTTTTATATTTTTTATATTTTTCTTACTTTGTAAATTTGCAATAGTTGTATTAAAAATTCAATAATACAGGAAAAGTTGCTGGAGGTACGTCAAACTCAGCAGACCCAATCTTCTACGACCACCTCCAATGCGAGTACTGCCACAACTGAGGTGGACGACATTGCCCTTGTTGAGACAGTCTTTGGACGCCGTCGGGGCCATCAGACAGGACTTGGTCGTCGGATTCGCTCGAGCGCGGAACGTGAAGTGACTGACACACTTCAACCACCGTCACCGCCCCCTACTGCCCAAGAGATGCGGGATGTGGTCGAACGTCTCCGAATCGTTGAGGAGTACATGGCTAGACTTGGTGGAGCCTCAGGTTCTGGATCTTCTCAGCCAGGTGATGGTCAGGATCCGACACCTCCTACTTAATAGGATGCTGGAGAACATTATTTATGACTTTATACTTTATGTAATTTGACTTTAGAAAAATATTATATATCACATTCTACTTTATTTAGACTTACATTGTTTTATTGGAACATTATATTTATAAAATTTTATGATTATTAAATTTTATTAGATTTATTTATGTTTCAATTAAAAAAATCAAATACAATATATAATAAATATAAAAAAAAAAAGCAAATTAAAAAATTTTATTAGATTTATTTATGTTTCAATAAAAAAAAAATCATATAAAATATATAATAATTATAGAAAAAAGCAAATTAAAAATAAATAAATAATATCTCTAGCGACAACGTATGAGACCTCTAGCGACGACATAGGAAAGAAGTCGTCGCTAGAAAAAAAACAAATACGGAAATATGAAGTCATCCAGCGACGAATTTATCAGGTTCTAGCGACGACTAATGTTGTTGCTATAACCTATAGCGACGACAATTATAAGATCGTCGCTAATAAAAACCAATTAGCGACCGGGTTATAGCGACGACAACTAGCGACGACCATGTAGTCGCTAAAGCCTCCAGCGACGATAAATTCCCTTCTAGCGACGAAAAATGTCGTCGCTAATACCCCTTTTTCCTGTAGTGTGTATATATTGTAACTATTTAGAGCATCTTGCAAATTTTCAGAAAATTCTGAATAGTTTACAGTACCAAAAACTAGGTTCAAACATGTTGTTTTCCACACGCATAAAAAAAATTAGTCACGCGTGCAACAACATGTTTGAACTTAGTTTTCGATACTATAAAATATTCATAATTTTCTAAAAATTTGCAGGATGCTCTAAATAACTATAATATACATGGTTATACAAAAAAAAATCGCGCCGAAAACTGTCCACGGGTCAAGAACACTGAGAGCCCCACTGATATGGCTTAAAGTGAAGCCCCTATAGGAGAATTCCTATATATAAATATATATATATATATATATATATGTAAACTTAGACAACAAGTAATATATCATTCAGAAAATTTTAGAAAAAAAATTGTTTTTTTATTTCTAAAATATATATATATACAAATATTTGTGTTTTGTATTTTTCATTGATGGTACTTTGGACAAGTAAAAATTAATAAAAAGAAATTTTATTGTTTGCTATGGAAAACGAATGAGATTTTATAAAATATTTAAAATTTAGTATTTAAGAAAAATACAAAATAATATATTTCCATGTTTTATTTAAGATGTATCATTTATATGTTTCCTAAATTGCAGCTAAAATGTGGTGTTATTCTCGAATGGTGTATATGCCTATGTCATATTTATATGGAAAAAGATTTGTTGGTCCAATCACACCTCTCATTTTGCAATTGAGAATGGAACTTCATACTCAACCTTATGATGAAATAGAGTGGAAAAAAGTTCGCCATTTTTGTGCCAAGGTAAAAAAAACTTGTAGACATCTCATTCGAAAAGCTACCTTTAAATATTTATAGAATTTATATATATATATATATAATTAAATGGGTGTATTTTATTTTAGGAGGATCTATATTATTCACATCCTTGGGTACAAGATTTACTTTGGGATAGTCTATACATATGCACTGAGCCTCTTCTTACTCGTTGGCCCTTAAACAAATTGATTAGACAGTATGCTCTTCAAGTAACAATGAATCACATCCATTATGAAGATGAGAATAGTCGATATATCACACTTTCATGTATAGAAAAGGTAATATATATATATACATAATATTTTTAGGTCAAGCAATTAAGAACTTGACAATATTTTCTTTAATTATTTTGCTGACATTATTGCATCTTGAAATATAGGTGTTATGTATGCTTGCTTGTTGGGTTGAAGATCCAAATGGAGACTATTTCAAGAAACATCTTGCTAGGATCCCAGATTTTATGTGGGTTGCTGAAGATGGAATGAAAATGCAGGTAAACTACTTATATCACTTTTATATATATAAATAAAAAACGTAATTGCATGTATTTTTCTAGCTAGAAGGACAAACAAAAATTTGACTTGATATAATAATGTAATATGTTTCTTAAATACGCATGGTTTTACCCCAGTAAAATCATTAGCCAAAAAGTCTTAAAATATGATATTATTAAACTAACTTTTGAATATAAATCCTCAAAATTGGGTTTGGGAGTAAGTCTAAAAATGAATTTGTTCCAATTAACAAAACACAGGTCCAAAAAAGTAAAATATGATATTATCAAAGGTAACTTCTGAACATAAATCCTTAAGAGAAGTATAAATTGACTCTAATATCTTTGGCCATGATGATTATTCACAGACTTTTGGTAGCCAAGGGTGGGATACTAGTTTGGTCATGCAAGCATTGCTTGCTAGTAATCTGGTTGATGAAATTGGACCAACACTTGCCAAAGGTCACGACTTCATAAAAAAATCTCAGGTATTATTATTATTATTATTATTATTAGCCCTTACTAATAAATTCATTCTATGAGAAGGTTATCATAAGTTATTTACTACACAATTTTTAATTAAATTTTGAAGGTTAAAGATAACCCTTCTGGTAACTTCAAAAGCATGTATCGTCACATTTCTAAAGGATCGTGGACGTTTTCTGATCAAGATCATGGATGGCAAGTATCTGATTGCACTGCAGAAAGTTTGAAGGTATCTTTGGTTTGATACTTCTACTAATGATTTTTTGTTTCAATTAGATTTATACTTCAATGCCTCTAACTCTATCTTAATTATATGTACTTTCACAGTGTTGTCTTTTTCTCTCGCTGTTACCACCAAAAATTGTTGGTGAGAAAATTCAACTTGAGCGTCTTTGTGACTCTGTTAATGTTTTGCTCTCTTTGCAGGTAATAATTAGATTAATTGATAATTATCTCTTTTATTCTTTAGCTTCTAATTTCCATAAATTATTTTAACAATTATTCAAACTTATGGTGCTTATATCGATCCTTAAAAAAATGATAATTTTGAAGTAAAATAAAGTAATTAAATTCTAATTATAATCACAACACTAAAAATTTAATGAGCAATAAAAATGAATACATATAATCACATATATATTAATCGTAAATATACTTTTAGTCACATAATAATGAATTGTGCTCCCTATATATTTTTATTTAGTCACCATAAATTTTAATTCTTTGTAATATCAAAAGTAGTAGTTATGAATTTTTTGTCCGCACTTTTTCACAAATTTATTTTACCTAAATTTGAAAATAATATATAATGTACATGAACCAATTAAACTAAACTATATTCAAAATCATCTGATTTATTTATATGAATCTGTCATATTTACATTTTGGAGAGCAGGCCAAATTAGAAATTATTAATAGTTCTAAACCAAAACCCAACATGTATATTTTGTTTTAATTAAACTATTGATCTAATATAACTTTGATATTCATGTTAATAAATATACTAAATTTGATTCATGTATATGATAGAGTAAGAATGGTGGTTTAACAGCTTGGGAGCCAGCAAGTGGACAAGAGTGGTTGGAGGTAAAAAGTCTTGACCAGAAATATAACTTTACAAGACATAGTCATGATTGTTTTAATTTGATTAAATAATTTTAAAATAATAACCTATAGCTCATAATTTATTTTTTCAACCAATTCAAATCAATTAGATATTAAATCCCACTGAATTTGCTGCGGATATTGTGATTGAGCATGAGTACGTAGAATGCACTTCTTCGGCAATCCAAGCTCTTGTTTTGTTTAACAAGTTATATCCTTCGCACAAGAAATATGAAATTGAAAATTTTATAACAAAGGCTATACAATTCATTGAGCACATGCAACTTCCTAATGGTTCATGGTAATATTCCTCTCAACCTAACTCGTTATTATACCATTAGTTACCTGAATTATATATAGTGAAATTGGTGAAAATAGATTCTTTTTTTTTTTAAGTGGTTTTGTACTTTACCTACTTTTGATAATTTTTTGCAAAATAATATTGGTATAAAATTCGACTAATTGTCTAAATTTTTCGACCAATTATCTAAAATTTTCGACTGACTGTTTGAATTTCTTGACCACCTATCTAAATTATGAGAGGTCATTTTGCAAAAAATTATTAAAATTAGGCTAGAGTGCAAAATAACCTTAAAAAATAGGTTATTTTGCCGAGAGACATTTATATATACTCATATATAATTGAAATGATTTCTGTTAATTTATATATATATATATATATAATTTGGTACGTATGGAAATTGGGGAATTTGCTTTACATATGGCTCATGGTTTGCACTTAGAGCATTGGCAGTTGTTGGCAAGACCTACAATAATAGTGAAACTGTTCGTAAGGCAGTTGAATTTTTACTTCAAACACAGAGAGAGGATGGTGGTTGGGGTGAAAGTTACACTTCATGCCCAAATAAGGTAATGTATTGAACATGATATTAAGGATTAAAGATAGTACTTGGTCTAGGGTTTGTGTTATCAAATTTTAGATTTTTTTTTTCACAAGTAAATTAATAATTGGTTAACTTGTTACTCTCATGATGTAGGAATATGTATCTATTGAAAAATGTGGATCAAATTTGGTACAAACTGCATGGGCTATGATGGGTCTAATTCATGCAGGACAAGCAGAAAGAGATCCAACACCTCTGCACAAGGCAGCAAAATTAATAATTAATTCTCAATTGGATGATGGTGATTTTCCACAACAAGAAATAACTGGTGTTTCTATAAAAAATTGTATGATACATTATGCAATGTATAGAAACACTTACCCACTCTGGGCTCTTGCAGTATATCGTAAACGAGTTCTATTATGATTTAAAATGATCGGATCAATTGATGTACCTTTCGATCATAATATATCTCATTAATAAAGATACTTTTTTTTGCCATCAAAATAGCATAACGATATACGCATAATATTATAGATAATAAAGTCATATATTTTATTACATACATTTCTCAAACATATTAGAATAGTAATGTAAATCGATTGAAGTTTCACAATTATGAATTATAATTTGCGACTAATTGTTGAGAGACTAATTAAATATTGTCTACAAAAATTTATCTATGGTAAGTTGAATCTTGGTGTTACTAGACACTACAACACGTCGTCCCTAATAATACCCGAAGTTACCGCTGATGTTGATTATTAACAGCAACAAAATCGTCGCCCCTAATAATCGTGATTCTTAGATCATATTTCGCCCATAATAATAAAAAATCTCCCCTAATAATATAATATTAGCGACGATTTATATATTATTAGGGGCAACAAAGTCGCCCCCAAAATTTTTATATAATTAAAAATTATTAAAATAAAATATTTTTTAATTTATAATATCAAAATTAAATATGCATAAAAATAATAATACTAAAATTAATAATTTATTTAAAAAACAATCCAATAATACAATATTATCCAAATTAAATATTTATACAACAATTTGTTAATTAAAAGTTATTGTTTAATACAATAATATATAAAACATCTAAACCCTCGAAGTCCTCCATATTGTCCCATTCTTCTGGTGCATACGGTGGTTGCGGTGCCTGTGGTGTGTGCGGAGGCATCATCCATGGATATTGTAGAGGAAATGATGATCCTCTAGGTCCATACATGTATGGATACGGATAGGGCGGAGGTTGAGACAACGACCCAATCATATGAGGAGGCAGGGTTTGGGACGAAGGTCCGCTCATATGAGGATGATAAGCCTTAGGGTACGGAGGCATCGACCATTGATAAATATACGGTTGGGTCGAAGGTTGAGATGGCAAAGTTGGTGCAGGTGTGTCGAGATGGTCTGGTGAAGGCTGAGAAGTTGAAGCTTGAGACTTGTGTTGTGTCTGAGTTTCAGAAGACGAGCCTACGTACTTCTCAAAAAACCGCTGATACGTATTCTACATTTCCACGTTTGTTTCCAGACGTTTTTCAGGTGGAAGTTGTTGATACACATACTGAAGTTGTTCATTCATGACCTTCACAATGTCAACCAATTCACGTATTTCCTCAGTCGACTGTTGAGGTGGTGCCTGAGATTGAGTTTTTTGAAAGGGACGGTTTAACGCTTTTCCCTTTAATTTGTGGCCAACTCCTTACTAGTGGCCCCGCCTTTCACCAAGAACCTGACTTAGTATCTTCATTTGATCGACCGAGGAAGAATCATCAGTACCAGATTCAACTGTCTACTGAGTCTCAGCTTCAAGAGTTGATTTCAATTTAACCTATTTTTAAAAAAATATATATAATACAAAAGAAAAATATAATTATTTGAATTGATAATAAAGTTAAACTTACATAATCTCATTTAGCATCCACGATGAAGTTGATATGCCTCCAGTAATGGACGACGGGGCTCCAGTGACTGATGAGATGAATGACATCATCAAGAATGTTATTAGTGAACAAGACACTACGAAGAAGGCGGAAATGAAGAAATTCCAGATGGTGGTGGCAATAGTGCGGGGAATCAATTTGATGACTTGTTTTAAGAGATCGAAGCTGAGTTATACCCTAGTTGAACTTGGTTGTCTTCCTTGAACTTCTTGGTGAAAATGATGCACATGAAGGTTATGAATAAATGGACAAATAGTTCATTTGATGAACTTTTGAAGTTTATGAAATTTGCATTCCTGAAGGAGAATAAGATTCTAGCTTCATTCAACGAGTCTAAGAAAAAATGAGGAAGTTAGGGTTAGGTTATCAATCAATTCATGCTTATAAGTACGACTGTTGTTTGTTCTGGAAGGAAAATTCTCAAAAATAGAGTTTTCCTGTATGTGGTGAGAGTCGATGGGTTGACAAAGACACAAATGGGAAAAAAGTCGCACACAAAGGTTGTGGTACTTCCCTTTGACTCCTAGGCTGAAGCGTATTTATGGTTCAAGGCATACAACAAATGATATGACCATTTGCCACTAATCAAGCTTTATAAGTCTCGATATTTCCATCAACACCTCGTTTCTTCTTGTAGATCCGCTTGCACCCAATCGCCCTGAAGTCACTAGGTGCTTCCATAAGATCCCAGACAGAATTTGAGTACATGGACTCCATTTCCTGTTTCATGGCTTCGAGCCATAGTTCCTTTTCAGGCCTAGTCATTTCCTGTTTGAAAGACAACAGATCATCATCACTAGTGTCACCAACAACCATATTGGTTTCACCATCCAAACCATAGAGATTTGGATTCCTAGAAATCTTCCCACTACAGCGAGCCTCTGTGACTATTTGCTCAGGAACAATGGTACTTTCTTCATTTAAATCGACTTGCGTCGGTTGGACATGAAGAGTGGGAATTTCATCATCAACTCGCATTGAGGATGATGACACATTGGTTGGAGTCAATTCATTAACCATCTCCTCTAAAACCAATTTGCTGCGTGGTTTGAAGTTTTGGACATAGTCATTTTCCAGAAAATTAGCATTCGTAGAAGTAAACACTTTATTTTCTGAATGATTATGGAATAATCCACCCCGAGTACCTTTAGGATAGCCAACAAATATGCAAACTTAATTTCGCGGCTCTAGCTTTCCTTCTTTTTTCCTTAGGACATGGATGGGACACCCCCAGATTCTATAATGGCATAAACTAGGTTCACGACCATTCCAGCATTCTAAAGGTGTTTTGGGGATTGATTTAGACAGCATTACATTGAGAATGTCGTTTGCGGTTTCAATTGCATATCCCCAGAATGAAGTCGATAGAGTTGAGTAGTTAAGCATGCATCTAACCATTTCCAGTAAAGTTTTGTTCTGGCGTTCCGCTACACCATTTTGTTGCGGTGTACCTGGGGTAGTAAGTTGTGATAAAATCCCAAGTTCAGTTAAATGATCTTGGAACTGGATATCCAAATATTCTCCACCCCTATCAGATCACAAGATCTTTAATGTTTTACCTAATTGGTTTTGAGCCATTGCTAGGAATTCCTGAAACATTGAAAATGTTTCTGATTTCCTATGAATTAGGTAAAGACATGAGTATCTAGAGTAATCATCAATGAAACTGATGAAATTCTCAAACCACCCCTAGCTTGTACATTCAAAGGTCCCCAAACATCTGAATGAACAAGTCCAAGTGGTTCTTTGGCCCTATCACCCTTTGCAGAGAATGGATGCTTGGTTAATTTGCCTTCTAGACAAGATTCACAGACAGGTAATTCACCTAAGGTGAGTTCCCTCAAAGGTCCATCCTTTGTAAGTCTTTAAATCATATCATAGCCAATGTGACGTAGTCTCAAGTGCCATAAATATGTCATATTATTGTTATTGGTCTTTTAACGTTTATTGGTCCTAGGTTTAGCTACTTTGAATAAATCATTGTTAAGAGTGAGGGGTTCGTTAGGTCACATAATATAAAGCCCGTTTTCCAAACATGCAATACACAAGTGTGATCCATTGAAAGAAATAGATATATTAGAACTTGTGACTTTCATAACAAAGCATTCTAATTGCAACATGAAAACTGATATTAAATTTCTACTAAAATCCGGAATAAAAAATTCATTATTTAAAATTAAACATTTATTTCCGAACTTCAAACGAGCTCTTCTTCTAGCTTGGATCGCAACGAACGCTCCGTTTCCAACTCTAAGTGTTTACCCAAAAAATGGCTCCTGATGATGTGGCAGGATTGATCCACACGTGGTAGGCATGTGACAGTTTCAAGTGAATGAATCCTGTTCGATCATCGACTAGAAGGTGGTTGATTTTTCAAAGCATCATTTCTAGGTGTGACCACCCTGGTTGCATACTTTTATTCATTCCATTTTGGATATGAAATCTTGTAATATTTGCATTAATTGTAATTTCATTTATTGCCAAGATATGTGGGAATTAATTGTAATTAAGGCCCATTGACCAGTGTAATCCCCTTGAGCCTATAAATAAGAATCAAAGGGCTCAAGGGGAGAGGAGACTTTTGAACTTTTGATCTTTGTACTCAGAGAGAAGAATATAGTGTGATTATTCACTAAATTTGTAATATTCCCAAGGCTTGTGAAACTCATGAACCCCTAGTTCATTGATGACAACGTTGGGATTCAATATCAATAAGAACACTAAGTGGACGTAGGTCATGACCATCCAATTGGGGCCGAACCACTATAAACCTTCTGTGTCATTTACTTTCCATTTGACTTTCTTTTTGTTTTCATTTCAATCTATATCGTTTATCTGACTCTGTGTTGTTGACCAATTTGAGGGTCAACACTAAGCTTTAAGACGCATTCGTCCACTTCCTCCCACGATTCAAGAAGCTGTAAAAAGTTGCAAACATGGTTGTTAGATCCAAAATCAATAATCCAAACTGATTTATCATTCTCTAAAACATATGTTTCTAAGATAAATGAACTATAATCATTACATTTATTTTTAGCTGCTAGATACTTGGGGCAATTCTGTTTCCAATGTCTATTCTCTTTGCAGTGAAAACACTTATCTTTTCATTTCTTGTTTATCCCCTTAGACGTCTGTGCACTAGGTTGTGCACTCATTTTTGCAGCCTTTGCAGGCTTGTGGTTGTTGTTTTGTCCACATTTCCTCTTGTTTCCAACTTTCAAAGACAAAGCTGGGTTAGCTTCAGCCTTAGCTGGATCAGCAGCAACACCAGTAGTCTTATTTTCTCCTTCTTTACTAGGTCCACCCATGATAGGTTCAATAATCTGAAGCTCGTTCATGAGTTGCGTCAGACCATAGTTGAGTTGATCACAAATATGCAGGCACATGCCATCCAAGAATTCACGGTGCCATCACGTACGTTCGGAGACGGTGTGATCCAAGCATTTACGGTGCTATCAAGAACGTACGGAGACGGTGCTCGTTTTGGGGATTCCTCAATCATGATGAATTCGAAGTTGTCACCAATCAAATCTATGTTGATATTCTGCTTCCAATTAAGGAAGTTTTCTCCAGTGAGTTTTCCCATCGAAAGTTGAGAAAGGATGGGAGTAGATACAGACACTACTTAAATTAAACCTACAATTATCAACAAAATAGAAATCAATAACATTTGCTCAATAAAAAACTCATATTCATACAAATTTCAAGAAATAGCACAACATATATACCAAAATATGTAAGATATGAGAAAAATTACAAAAAAACAATCATATCCTAGTTGGAGAGAGTAAAAAATACCATTAGTTAAATAGAGTTGTAAACTCATTAATAATGGACACCACTATTAACAACCTACTATTCGATCAAAATAAGAAAACAAAATCTTTTATTTTATGAGTTAGACCCACGGTCTCGATAATCATAGATTTAGTCCTAGTAGTCACCATCGGGGTGAGTCTAGTAGAATTTGACCTATAATTATCTATCTTTCGAAATCTAACCTTGTCAAAATAACTAATGAACACCTTCCATAGGGGGACGAATCAAAGTGTCTTGATACCTCATTAATCTATTGACTATGTTAAACCAACGGTGGAGATCGAATAAAATTCTTAAAATAAGCTCATTATAAAATTAAAAATAGTATTTTTATTATTTATTTAGAAAATTAATGACTATGGTTCTCCAAAAAATTGAAAAAAAATAATTTTTTTAAAACAAAAGTCTTATAATTTCCTATTAATTGTAAAGTGTCACACTGAAACGAATTTAATTAATTTAGAATTAATTTGTTGCTAATCAATATTTAGGTTTAACTAATATAATGAACCTATACAATTAAGTCAAACTCAGGTAAATGGGTCTTAACAATTGGGCTTGTGTGGAGGAGGATTGGGTCCAGTATGTCGTTCCCACTACAAATGCCCCCTATCTTCCATACAAGGTCCAAACGACAGGAATTTAAACATTCATTTTATTAATTGTTATTAATTGATTAGGCCCTGTAATACCCTAAATTCTATCTTTAATTGTAGAAAATAAAGATGTTGAAAAATAAACGTAATATGTCATAAAAAGTGTTGCCTTCTTTATTGATAATTTAAAATAAACATAACCTGGGTTCAAGAAAAAATAAATAATAGTCTTTACAATAAAATAAAAATAAAACTAGGCAATATTTAATCAAAAAGTTCATAATTTCTCAAGAAAAATAACATGCGGCTATACGGCTCCCACATATTCACAACAGTCTTGCTATCGGGAATTTGCTCGTCACCGGTTATCTAAGGTTACCTTAATATGCAAAATTAAAATAAAGGAATGAGCTTCTAAGCCCAGTAAGGAAAATACACAATAAATCATACAAAAATCAATTATAATCTCATAACAAATAAATTCACACGCAATTCTAAAATCATAATAGAATTTAAAATTACAATCCCTATATCACAGTCATACCAAAAATCACACACATGTAGATCATAAATTATATCATGTAATCATAACATTAACACATTATAAACACATAAACAAAAAATCAAGACATTCCAAGAAACAAATAACAGCTATAATGGTTGGACATCTCCACAATCCATTATACCACAATGCCTTCATGGCCTAAAACAGAGCGCTAGTGCTCCACCCTTACTGTTTCCATGTACCTGAAATGTTATCCATATAAAATAGTAGATCTAACATCTACACTACCTAATTTTCCTTACCTTGAGTGTGGTGCAAAGAAATTATACTTGGGTCCTTTATATTCCAATCCTGCTTGAAAACCCTATTTCATAAACACAATATCATTATTAAAGCATAAACTAATAGTTCTAAAACTCAAAGACAATCAAAACTTAACTTATACCTCAACCTTGATCTTGAAGAAAAATCCTAAATCTTTAAATGCTTGTTTGTAGGGTTTTGACAATAAGAAAGATAGTCTTGATCGTGTGGCCTCTTTGGGTACTAAGGTTTCAAATATATGAAAAGATGATGGTGATGATGATTTTGGAATTAGGGTTTGTGTTTTGATGGTGGCGCACGAAAACAATAGGGAGAGAGTGTGTGTGTGAGGGTCTCAAAAAGAGCCAGAGTGAAAAAAATGAGAAGAAATAGACTCTATTTATAGGCTCTCAATAAAAAAAATCCTAATTCAATTGTAACTATAATGCAAATTTAAATTTAAATAAAATAGATTACTAACTTCTATAGAAAATATCTCTAAATTATCTTATTAATACTTTTATTAAATAATTGAGGAATAATCTAAAATCAAACTACCTAGGAAAAAATATCTCAACCTCTAACTACCTAAATCTCGTAACTTTAGACTCAGCTATAGTAAAATCAACATAACTGGAGTTGTAGAAGTCCAATTTATACATTCTTTATATCGTTAGAAAACTAATTTAATTATCTACAACTCTTTAGATATACTATTTTCCAAAATCATAACATAACAGTGTCAAAAACTTGTCCAAAGTTATAGTACCCTATAATTACGAAAATTCTATGTAATTATCTAAATAACAACATAATCCACAAATATCCTAACCAACCATTAAATAACAAACTCTAATTTTCAAGACTGATTTTGAATTTTACTAAGCCCAAAATCTTATTGGGCTTTAGGACTTTATGTAGACTCGATCCATAACACTTTTTAATAATACTAGAATTAATTTATTCTTATGCAATCACCCCATTTTCCACAAACAATGAGACTAATATCATAAAACTATACTATAATATAATAATCATAACCACTAAATATTTTTTTTAAAAAATTATACCATATTCTATCACCACAACTCAAGTTAAATCTATTATATAAAAGTAAGACAACCTATAGTCACAAAAATAAAGAGGTCTAAGAGAAAGGTAACCTCGGATACTACAGGCCCACTATAGTGATGCAAAACAAATGGGCATTCACAAGTGGAATCGCCCACAAGATTAAAATTTAAACTTTACATTTTCTAATTGGCCCAAATAAAACCTATAGTTTTATGAATATTTTATTTGGCAAAACTCATATATCTAACAAACATATGAGCCACTATATGCATATAAGTCTGTAGAGTCCAAGAACTTTACTTAGCTAATATTTAGTAGTATTATAGTATGTATAGTATTATCTTTGTTACTGTGGATTTTTGGTTCAGACCGGGAATTATTTGGACACTCATAGTAGTACTTATAGATTTTCTAAGTTTAACCTATAGTTTAAGAATATTAAGTATAACCTAAGGTTTGATTATATGACTGATAATTAAGGATTGTATTTATTATACTATAAGGTTTAGATATCAACCAATAGGATTTTAAGCACATGTTATGAATGGGTAATTAAGGATTAAGTATTTTTTAGGATTAAATTAAATAAGGGTAAAGTTTGAATGTTATAGAGTCAGTCAGCAGCGTTGAATACGTTGAAGGCTTAGTCAAGACTGTTTACTCCATTCAAACTTAGCTAAAAATGTGTATTTTCGTGTTTAAATATTCAGCGTGTGCCGATATATCGCAGCTATAGGGGGCGATATATCACAGCACGTAGATACGGAAAACACGAGACGGTGCACGGTCGCCTCGGGCATACTGGCCCAGGCGATATATCGCCTACAGGGGGCGATATATCGCCTCCTCCAGCATAAATTCAAACATTTTTTAATTCTTTTCCTTTCATCCATTCAAACTTCTTCAAAAGTCCAGCATCTTTTGAACGAGTCTTCAGCCTTTGCTGAACGATTATTCAAATGATTTTCACCTAAAAAGCCATTATTTTTATTCAAGTAAAATCAAGATACTTTCATTCCCAAACTCTATAAATAGGACCTAGTACCCAGCCATTATTCACCTTTTGCTCTAAGTTCAGAAGCTGCTAGTGTTAAGTGAGTGTGAGAGTGTAAACACCTGGTTTGGGAAAATCATAAGCTTAAACATCATAAGCTTATCAAACACTTTGGGAAGTAAGGTTCTTTAGTATTTCGGTTGTGGATAGATTGGTCTTGCAAGTCTTTGAGGTAAACCCGAAACTCTATTTCATTTGTTTCATGTTATTTTCTTTCTCAAAGCCTTCTACTCAGTCCCCTAACCTCATTCTTATTTTGGTTAGGGAATCCAAGTTCTTAAACACATAAGTTTCGGTAAGTATGTTTTTCAATGGTTTAGTCTTTCCATCCTTTTCATTTCTTCTTCTTCATAAGACTCACTCTTTCTCATATGGTTTTAGGAGTGTTCCAAAGAGTCCCAACTCAGTCCACATATCCCAGTAACTTTGGTAAGGAAAATAGGCTAGAATCAATATGTTATATGCTTATGTTATCTTATGCTTTATGTTATTAAATGTGTTATGAATATGTATGTTTGTAGGCTTGGGCTTATGCCCTATTTGACTAACAAGACCCCAAAAAGATTATGGGCATATGCCTACTTAGCTAGTAGGACCCCACTAATCTCATGGGCATAAGCTTGTTTAGTCTATGGGACCCCAAGTAATAATAACCATTATAATAAGTGTATGTATTAAGTGTTATGATATGTCTTTACGTTTATTATGAAATTTATGTGTATGACTATGTGTTAGATTTTCCTTGCTGGGCATTAGGCTCATTCCTTTTTGTTTTATGTGCAGGAAAATAGCTTTAGAGGCGGTAAGATTCGTGACGCTTAGAGGATGTGTATCGATGGTGAATGGAGTCAAGGGGCCGAGCGTTATTCGATTCGAGGATGTAGTCTCATGTTATTTTTTTATGGTTTTATATGTATTTTCCGCATTTTCTATGTAACTCTTTTCACTTTAAATTGTTTTTGTTTTAAAGACAATGGGTACCCATATCCTACTTATTTTTATGAAAGTAACCTTTGTTTCTACAAGTTTATAATAAATTATGGTATTTTCGCAAATGTATGTTTTAGTAAGAAATTTGTATGTATAGTTCGATAATGGTCCAAGAGTCTAGATTAGTGGGTCATTACAAAGTCTAATTGTAAAAATACCATATATAGTTCAAACATACATGTTATAATTGGATGGGTCTAATCATGTTACTATATGAGCAAGTCTATGAATTTATGCAAAAATACCATAATTTATTTCATTTGACAAAATACCACAATTAATTATTTAGAATTTATCAAAAAAAGTCAAATTAATTAAATTTTTACAAAAATAAGTCAATTTAAATGAAATTTATCAACAATTAACAATAGTTAATTTAAATTTATTTATCAACAATCAACTTTGTTTAGGTTAATTTGAAAATAAAAATATTAATTTAATTTAAATAAGATTTATCAACAATTAACCAAAGTTAATTTAAATCCCATTTAAAAATATATTTTATTAATTGGCTGGAAAAAAATGATATTTTTCAAAATTTAACCAATTTAAATTTTAAAATCAATATCTTAACTGTTTTTCAAAAATATCTTGTGTTGTTATAACTATTAGCTAATATTTTAACTATTAAAAAAATAAAATATTAATAGTTATAATAATCCTAAATTATCTCAAAACAATTAACCAAATTCAAATATCCATAAAAATATCTAACTAACAATATTCAAATTTCAAATAATTTAAATATTAAAAACTATAGAATAAAAATATATTTATATTTTCAAATAAAGATTTAATAAAAATATCAAGAATTCAAAAGAAAATACCTTAAATATCTAATATCTTAATTCTAATATTTTTATATATTAAAAGATTTAAAATTAAGTTGTTAGTCTATTTTTAAATTTGAATTTGAATCTTTGTAGAAAATTTCTAATTATTTAAATCTCAACTAACAAAAATATCTTATTTTAAAAAAAAAATTAAATACAAAATCAAATCTGCTATTTTTGGCTTTGATTATAAATAATTTATTTTCACAATTTTTATTTTTCTTTAATTTAAAAAAAATTGAAAAAAATTGAATGAATATTACCACGGTATTGTTCATCGCGTTCGGCTGGCTTGTGCGCGCGGGTGGCGCGCGCACATGGGCAACCAGGCCAATTTAAAGCCTGAGGTGAAAATTATCATGGAATTTAGGCCCGCGAAATTTCTAATTTGATTATAAGTCCATTGGACTTAGATTCAATGCCTATATTATTTTCTATTGATTTGATTAATTAAATAATTATTTAAATCATTTATCAAATTAATTATTTATAATTTGAACCTTGATTTAAAATTATTTATTAATTTAGATACCAATTTATGTTGATTACTAAATCTGTCCTAATTTCTCTTTTCTTCTCTAAATTACATAACTCTATGAAACTATCCAAAATTAATCTAGTCAACTTTAATAATTCTAATTGATAATTAAGTCAATTAATTGATACTTTCTAGATGATTTTATTCAGGGTACAATGGGGACTATGGGCTTATAAAATTAAGCTCCAATAAGTTATCATAAATCTAACAAATAAATGTATCAACTTATTAATTCCTTGTGATTCACTATAGACTCAAAATTGCACTCTTGAATTCATAGAATGCTCTATAACAAATATAGATACGCTATTAATTATCCATTTTTACAACCATAATTATCACTCAATCCTCTATAGACAGTCTACAATGAAATAGGGCTAAAATACTATTTTACCCCTCATTGTATTATATCATTTAAACACTTAATTCCTTGTAAATGATATTTCAGTAAAATAATATTAATTATTGAAATGAGATCTCTATCATTTAACACCTTAAACCAAACTAAAAGGAAGCTATCGTTTCACATCTTCATCACAAGCTATAGATGTTCGTATCTATGATTAACACTCCCACTCAATTATACTACCGAGTTCCCAAGATGTAAGCATGGGCTAGTCCGTAGGGTAAGTTGATAACGAACAAGTCAAAGAACTCAAATAATACAATCAGTTAGAATACTAACTACTCAGAATTGAGATTGAATTGACCTCTGATCAACTATATGATAAGACTAGAATAAATAATAACGGTATGTTTACTTATCTTATCAACTGTCAATATCGCTCATGTTCGTTGTAACAAATACATCTGATCTTATCTACTTTGCTAATGTCCTGGAAAGAACATAACACTATAATATGTAAATAGATCATATCATAGATTAGCAAGTCATTGTAAATCATGTACACGGACTAATCTTAGGACTAACTTATTTTGAACATATAATCATATTTATATTCCACTATGATTAAGTCACTATAAATACGATTAGCTATATGCTCGGGATTGAATAGAAGTTTATATCAAACAAATAATCATGAAAATAAAACATGTGAGCAAAGTGATTGACCAAGTCAAACAAATTATTTCTATTCTTTTATTGATAATAAATGAGATTACAAAGAAATTGGGTTTTAATTAGGGCATAAAAACCCAACAAGTTGGCCCTCCAACGATACCACTTGAGGCTTTCCAGTCCATGATTCAACATTTCAGTCAAGCCTTTATGACCAAGAACAACAACTTCCAGCAAATGCAACAATTTTTGCAAGCAACAAATTCGAACATCCAAGCTCCACAATTTCAGCCTGTCAACTTGGATATGAACATGATAGAGTCCATGATGACAAACTTTCAACCACACCAATCACAGCAGCTGTAACGCCCTGGATAGCCAAGACCGTTACATTGTGTACTTGTAAAGGTGCAGGACTCGCTAATCAAGTCGTTAATTTGAAAACGTGTCTCTAGACATGCAAGATCTATGGTTAAAAAGGTTTTGGTCTCAAAAGACTCATTTCATATATTTAAACTGTAGTAAACAAGGGATCCCATAAACACAAAGTTAAAATAAGTT
This sequence comes from Humulus lupulus, assembly GCF_963169125.1. Classification (NCBI taxonomy): domain Eukaryota; kingdom Viridiplantae; phylum Streptophyta; class Magnoliopsida; order Rosales; family Cannabaceae; genus Humulus; species Humulus lupulus. Next base: position 215,781,372 of record NC_084798.1, read on the forward strand.
TACAGACTCCCAAAAGTATGTGAATATCCACTAGCCATACTAAGGCAAAACAGACAGTCTTTAGGTTCCATGTCCTTGCCTAGACCTCAACCGTGGCGGCCGAGCACCTGGCTATGTACATTCCGCTCGCTAAGCTCTCCAGTCAGGGCTGATCTAACTTGCCCTTGCCTTTACCTGCACCACGTAGCACCCGTGAGCCAAGGCCCAGCAAGAAAACATCACAGATAACTCAAATAATAATAACAAACAAATAGCTCAATAAACACATATACTCATTAGATAATCCACAACAGATAATCAGCATATACAATCCAATACAAGATACATTCCATCACATATATTGCTCATATCACATAATAATCAAGGCCAACGACTTAGGCCGCACCCTCTGTTTAACCCACTGACTCTGGCCTGCTTAAACCAAGCTCAGTGCATAATAAGCTGTCCTCGGCTACCAGTGGCCGAGTCGCGCCCTATGCGCTAGTGAGATCCTTGGCACCCTTAGGCCGTTGGCTCACTAAATAGCTTGCATGGCATAATACCATCCTTTCAAGCTTTTACAATAGGGAGCCCTTAGTCCCGTCACATATAATCAACCGGGTGCAGTTTTCTTACCTTTAGCTTTCAAATGAGTTAGTCACGGGCGATACTCCTTGAGCGCGATCCGATCCTCGAGCCCTAGCTTAACACCTAGTCACAACCATGAAGAAAGACACCATTAACAACCTTAAATGAGCTTCCAAGCCAAGTTCTAGTACTCGGAACATTGAACTTCACCAAATATGGTAAAAGACTCAACCCCGAGCACCCTAGGTTAAATTCCCAAGCCTAAAATTTCAAAATCCCAAAATCCCTTAAGCGTTGCGGCATAGGCCACCCATGCCGCGGCATGGCCCCCAAACAGAGCCATCCAAGGCACAAAAACAGGTAAGGGCTGCGGCATTGTTTGGACCATGCCGCGGCCCGCCCTTCTTCCTCAGCATGCAACACCCTTGAAGGGCCGCGGCTCTCCAAGAACCATGCCGCGGCCCGACCCTTCGAACCCAGAAAAAAACCACCATTTTCAACCTCCAAACCTCACCTAAAGCTATCCCAAAGCCCCCAAACCAAAACCAATTAACTCCCAACCTTTTTAACATGATCTAAGCAACATAATTCCCCAGAAAACACAGCCCAACGCACTTCAATCTCTTCCTTCCAACATCTGAAATCCAAACCCAAAGAACTTAAAACCAGCCATGATAACCCCCAAATTCAACCATCAAACTATAATTTAAACCTTACCTCAGTTATAGAATCGATTCTCCAAGAGTCCCCTGACCTATCTTCAAGGTCCCAAGCCTCAATTTCCACCTTGAATGTCAAAACCATAACCATTTAAAACTCAGCCATTTCTTTAAGTTCCCAACCCCCAAAACGAAAATTCAAAACTTACCTTAGCTCTATCTCAGACCTTGATCAGTTCCTGAACTAATCCTCCAGATTACTTTCTTCAATTCCCAAAGACACAGCTCAATCCCAGCAGTTCCCTCTCAAACTCAGTAGTTTTTCCTTTGTTTTTCTGTGTTTTTCCTTCCTTTGGTTTCCTTTGAGCGTGTAAGTGAGCTGAGAGAAATATACTTAGTCGGTTTGTGTTTTCTTCTAAAGACTTCCTTAAGTCTAACTTATCCATTAAGTTAATCCCAAGACTCGGGGTGCCGGAAACGTCCCCGAGGCCAAAACGGTAAAATCCCCCAATATTCCCGCCTAGACATCCTAACCTCAAATATATCTCCAATTATTTATTTCCATCACCCGATAGTCTAAATCACTACCTGATACCTAAAATACCTCTGACTTGCCCAAAATCAATTATAATACCCTGTTGTGACTTTTCCCGCTATCTAGCCCTAGGATCGCCTCGAGTCGCCGGCTGCAGATTTATCCACATCATAATGTGGTTCTCGCATATATCTCAAACATTTATATCACATCATCATATAATATAATCAATTATCATGTAAGCATCATTAAACATATAATTACTCATTAAATCACAATTATTCCAGTAATGCCCTTAAGCCTTATTAGTGAATTTGGGTCGTTACTGCAGCCACCATCACAACAACCACAACAGTCTGACGATAATGATTTTGGAATTGATTTTGATGACATTTAGTTTTATTATAATGCTGTTTTTAAATTATTAATATTTTGTGTTAATTTTTTTTTTATTTTGGAGACAATACAACTTATGTTTTGTTATCTTACATTTTGGAGACTATGGACATTGTTAAAATGGTGTTATTATTTACTTAATAAATTGGTTTTATTATTTAATTAAATAAGTTGGTTTTATTTATTTATTTAATTAATATTTAATATTTTATTGAATAAATTTTAATCAATATAATTAATTAAATATATATTTTTTTAAATCCGTACACGTATAATGACAACATGTAGTCGGCGTAGGGTGAACGCTGAACACAAAAATATGAGTTTTCGTGATATTACAGCGACACCATGTCGTTGCTAAAGGCATATAAACCCACGCACTCTTCAGCGACGACATGGCGTCGCTGTAGATGGAGCGGTTGATGGACCTAGAGCGACCACATTTCGTCGGTGTAGAAGTTTTTGAAATTCAAATTTTCAAATTTTGCAACCACCAACAACAACGACATGTTGTCAATATTCCAGTCCAACCGAAAAAATGATTTCCTATTGCGACCGACATATTGTCGCCATAGATTGCTACACATACGGACCTACAGTGACGCTAGTTTGGCAACGATATGTCGTCATTGTATACTTTTAGCGACGATTTCTTGATCGTCGTCACTGTAGACTATTTTTCTTATAGTGTAATAAGTTTTAAGAATATATAAAGTAAATGACTATTAGACAATAATTTAACTAAAATATGAATAGTGTCAAAAACGTATTAGTGATTCTTTTATATAAAGTATTTATATCAAAAGTAACTAAAGTAAATAACAAGAAGACAAAAAAAGTTTGGAAACACCTCAGTTTACCACGGTGCTATTTTTACAATGCATGTTAGGTACGATATTATTGCAAAAACGATTGTATTCTTGTAGGAAGGTCTAGCTAGTCCTAAATAAGCTAGAAAGTTAAAGTACTGAGTAGGAAAAGGACCACTAAACTGCGTAGTACATTAATAGAGGCCTAATTTGTACTTAGGAAACCTACAAATTAAGAAATTTATTATTGCATGTGGAGAATTAAAATCTACGTGGTGGTTAAACTCATCATAATTATTATTTAATTCAACCAATCAAATTTGAGAAAGATGAGACCTACAGTTTTAAAAAGGTATTATTACATCAATGAGTGTAATGTTTTTGTGCCTAAGAGCACTCACATTAGATGAGCTAAAATGTGTTATTCTTTATAATATAGAGAAAAAAATAGTTAAGTAGTCTTCCATTGGATGATGTAAAGTTATATTTTTTTACCTAAATGAATAGTATTTCTTTATATGTAGTGAAATACTATTCATCAAGCTATAAATATTTTTAAACTTTTGTATATATATGAGTGTGATACTATTATGTTTAATTATTTTATTTCTTAAAATAAATAAAATATTTTTAAAAATATAATATATAAATAATGTAAAGAAGCAGATGTATGGTTTAATGTAAAAGTTTTGAGGTAAATTATAAAAATGTATGTTTTTGTGATATATTTTTTACTACACTTTCTTTATAATATTTAGCTAAAACTCATAAAAACATATTCCATTAGCTCCTTTATACATATATTTATAATAGCTACGCACAAACTCCAATTAATCTATATCAACATTTACATAACATTTATATAATATTTTAATATTTTTTTATAACTTTTCTCTCTCTATTTAGTATATATTTATTATTATTTTTCTTTTTCAATTATTTTATTTTACTTTAAGTAATAAAATATGTTTAAAGATATAATATTTAAATGATGTAAAGAAATATATAGAGAAGCTGATATATGGTATAATGTAAAACTTAGAGGTAAAATAAAAAAATGTGTGTTTTGATGAGGTATTTTAAAGGATAGAGTAGAACACCCAATGTGAGTGCTCTAATTTACGTGCACATGTCATTATTCAAAAATTAAATTTTGCAATTGATTTTCTTTTTTAATATGGAAGTGTATCAATTTTTTTATTATTTTATAAGTGCAGAAAGATTTTGTTTTTTTTAAATTTTGATATAAATTGATTACTTTTTACCGAATGAAAATTAAGAAGAGGTGTACATTTTTAATTTTTTTTTTATAAGAGGTGCAATTAAAAAGAAAGGAGAGGAGAGAAAAAAAAGTGTGCCAATAAAAGCACACTTTTTCTTGATGAGAATGTGTGTACTTATACAATACATAATTTATTGCAACAATGTATATTCAAATTATAGTCACAATCGATACACAGATGTGAGTTATTACAGAACTATTTGATGGGACAAAAAGTATTTTTGGTGGGTACGTATTTAAAATGATCACCGCAATTATTTAAAAGATACGGTGGATTACTTCTAGGGGTGGCAATTTGGGTCACGACACGATAACACGACACGATTAAGGTAAACACGAACACGACATGTTTAATAATCGTGTCGTGTTCGTGTTTGAGTTTTTGACACGTTTAATAATCGTGTCGTGTTCGTGTTTACCTTAATCATGTCGTGTCATAATCGTGTCGACCCATTTAATAATCGTGTCGTGTCATAATCGTGTCAGACACGATAACACGAATACTTTACATAGGTTTTCTGATTTTTTTTCGTATAATTATGATTAATCGTGTCATAATCGTGTCATAATCGTGTTATCGTGTTCGTGTCGTGTTGACCTGTTTAATAATCGTGTCATGTTCGTGTTCATATTTTTGACACGTTTAATAATCGTGTCGTGTTCGTGTTCGTGTTGACATTAATCGTGTTGTGTCATAATCGTGTCGACACGAATCTGACACATTTACACGAATTGACACCCCTAATTACTTCACAATTTGAATCAACAGTTCCAATTATTATGGATGACTTCCATTTTATGTGACAATGTTCATTGTCGCTACTAAAGGATACCAATTACTACAAAGTTCGAGGAGCGAAGCGATAACATTCAAAGTTGTCGCCGGTGAAAGACGAATACGTTTTAGTGGTTTGACCATAAATTAATTAATTTATTTATTTAAAAGAAACTTTGTAATTTCAAATGCAGCATAGTGTTAACTACTCGTGCAATATAAATAATTTAGAGTAAGATGTTACATGAACATTCTTTTTCAGTAAAAAATAAAATAATATTATATATATACAATTATGCATTATGTTAATTAATCAACTAAAAATTTCATTGTAAGTATTGGCTTAAATCTTCTAATCTAAGACAGTGCCACGATGAATTTTATTTGGAAAAGTTTTGACTAATAAAAAATTTGACAATGCCGAAAATAGAGTTTCGATCATGTTACTTTCTATGTATATAAGAAAAAAGTCACGAGTGCAATAAACTATTTGAACTTTGTTTTAATATTGTAAATTATTCAGAATTTTCTGAAAAATTATAGAAAACTCTAAAAAATTATAATGTACATGATCATAAAAAATATTGTGCAAAAAATTGTCCAAGTAATAAAAACATGAGAGGATGTACTTTACACCTCTTTTCGAGGGATGCACCAAATAATTTCTTTATATATTTATATAAAGAAAATTAGTAAAATTAATAATTAGAAAGACAATTATAAAAATATGTTTTCCACTACAAGAACAATTAGTTCAAACTAGGGGTGGCAATTCGTGTAAACGTGTCAGATTCGTGTCGACACGATTATGACACGACACGATTAAGGTAAACACGAACACGACACGATTATTAAACGGGTCAACACGACACGAGCACAATAACACGATTATGACACGATTAATCATAATTATACGAAAAAAATCAGAAAACCTATGTAAATTATTCGTGTTATTGTGTCTGACACGATTATGACACGACACGATTATTAAATTTGTCGACACAATTATGACACGACACGATTAAGGTAAACACGAACAAGACACGATTATTAAACGTGTCAAAAACTCAAACACGAACACGACACGATTATTAAACGTGTCGTGTTCGTGTTTACCTTAATCGTGTCGTGTCGTGTCGTGTCGTGTCATCGTGTCGTGATCCAAATTGCCACTCCTAGTTCAAACCTTAAATAGAAAATGAAAAATTGAAGGGAGACTTATAAGGAGTATGTACATGTTAAAAAAAAAAAGAGATATGAAGTATGAAATAGTAATTAATTAATTGTTGTTTTCTATGAACATCAATTAATTAATAAGTTTTAAAATTATATAAAGTAAATGAACTCAAGTCAAAATATAAACAATTGAGAATTGATGCAGGGTATGCAATAAAAACTTATTAATCAATTTCTTTTGTCAACAGTAATTAATTAATGTGTTTTAAAGATATATAAAGTAAATGACTATTAGACAGAATATTTAACCAAAATATGAATAGTATCAAAAACACAAATGACTCTTTTAAATAAAGTATTTTTTTACCAAAAGCACAAGTTTTTAAAATATAAAAATTAAATAATTACAAAACAAAGTATAATAACCAAATGTGAATAGTGTAAAAAACAAAAGTAACTTTTTTTTATATAAAGTAATATATTAACAATTAAAAATTGGGTTTATAAGTTTTGCGTGCTTTGTATTTTTTTTTACTGTCTCTTTGAACTTTGTGTTTAAAAAAATTTATTTTTGGACTTTATATTTTGTAAAATGTTTCAAATAAATCTTTAAACTTAATTTTGATAAAGAAAAAAATTGAATATAACAAGACAAGTTTTAAGAAGAATGATTTTATTTTTGTTTTGAACTGTTAGTTTGGTGAATTATTTATAATTTTAGTTAAGAAAATTTTGAAGAAAATCGAGTTTACGGTTATATTTGTAAAATTTTACAAAACATAGGGTCCAAAAAATAATTTGTCAAAACATAAGATCCAAACAGATAATAAGACAAAATACATTTTCCAAAAAAGTATAAACTCTTAGGGGTGTTTGTTTTAAGCAGTTGAGTTGCCTTGGAAAGTGTAGAGAGATTTAAGATGAATGTAATATTAAACTCTTGTGTACAAAAATGTTCACCTTACCTTTAAAATACATGTAGGGCCCATACAAATTATTAACTTTACCACCTTAAAATTTGAACCAAACATAAGAATAATTTTAGATTTTAATTCTCATTCCCACATTTACTTTACTCCATATCAAACCACCCCTTAAAAATTTAAAACCACGTTGCTACTAGTTTTAACCTATATATCTTAGTCATTGTATGTTAGGTAAGACATTATTGCCAAAAGGATTATCGATTTTTCTTGTAGGAAGGTCTAGGCTCTAGCTAGTTCTAAATAACCTTACATATAGATTTAATGCGTTTCCATTTGATGATGTTGTAATGCATTTTAGTTTCCATGATCTAAGTAAAAATAAGTTAGAATATGTAGATATTGTAATTAAGTCCTATTTTGTACTTAGCAGACCTACAATTTAAGAAATTTGTATTGCGTTGATAATTCCAAATCTACGTGGTTGCACTGACCCATCATATTAATTTATTATTTAATACTTAGATGTACCATTTAAATCTAAGTTATTTTGATAAATAGAATAACATACAATTTGGTGTATACATGTAATATTACTAGTTAATTAATGAGTAAATGTGTACTTAATTAGTCAATTTTTTATTTAGGGTGCTTGAGATCACACTCTTGTATTTCTCTTGATACTCCTCTTAATTATTTAATTATTTCTAAATATATGTGTTATAAATTAATAAAAATATCTTTACTAGTTATTTATATTCAACAAATTATATTTCTTTACACACACTTTTAATACATTAAACTAAATAACAAGTATAAAATAAATTATAAATGTTAAAAAAATATTTTATATATTTTAATTTTGTTAGATACATAAAAGTTTAACATAATGTAATTTTTTTTATAAGGCAAGTTTTTTTAAAAAAATCTTAATAATATTTGTTCTTAATAATTTTGTTAAATTAAGAATAATGATATGTGCATGCAAAATATATATACCAAAATATTACACTCAATGACCGATGACGTAGCAATGCATTTCAACCAATCATATTTGATTAAAATGAGACCCACAATTTTATAAAACAGTGTCATATCACTAGTTATAATGTTTCAATGTCTATTTTGCCTGCACAAATTATTACTTAAAATTTAAAATTTGCAATTAATTTTATTTTCTAATATGATGATGTATCAGTCTTTTTATTGTTTTAATAACTTCTGGGTTTAATAAGATTTTTTTTTTATTTCTATATAAAATTGTACTTTTATACCAAACGAAAATTATGAAAGGTGTGATTTTTTCTTAATCAAGAGTGTAATTAGAAAGGTCCCAATAGAAGTTAATGAGAATGTGTATACTCGTCAATTAGATGGTACATGGTTTGTGTACAAACTCAAAACTATATACTAGTCTCCTTTTGGACTTTCATTCACCCCTATCCCTCCAATATTAAGATTCATATATAATAAAGATTAGTCAGTATGTAAATAATAGAATAAACATAATTTTTGTCTCATGAACTATTACCACTGCCAGATCGTGACTCTTGAATTTTTCATGTTATTATAAATTCCTCATGAATTATTTCTGCACTTGAGTTTTGGGACTATTAGGTTTTGTTTATTTTTAGTTGATGTGGCATGGTTGTAGTTGTGGTGGCATATTTGCAGCCGAGGAGGTCTTTTGGGGGATGTGATGGCAAAATCCTTTGATATTAAAATAATAGTTTGGTACTTTATTAGGAGGGAAAATTTAGGTTCGGTTTTTGAAGGTCTTGCATTTAAGATTAATTTGGGGGAAATTAGGGTTTTGTCGGGCGATTAGGGAGAATTGTGATTAACGATTTAATTGTGCGATTGAAACTTGGTGTGAATTTCTACATCGTTCGATTTTTGGAGGGATAAGGCATTTGTAGCATTCATTCATTTATTTATTTATACACGCCAAAAAAGATTTTTTTGGTCATTTTGTGGAGGGTAGATTATAGTGTCATTTTGGAATTAGAGGGCATGAGGTAGCATAGTCAAAGTGTTCAAGAATATTTATAGGTTAGTTGGGTTTGTAAATGTTGAAAGGTAGTATGGTGTGTTTGTTGGGGTGTGTGTGTGTTTGTGTGTACACACTTGGGTCTACTCCATTTCATCCATCTTACTACTACTATATATTGACAGAAACATTGCTTGCTTGAATATGACATTACGCCTCCTTTCAAAGACAAATGTGGGACACTAATCGGGTGCACTTTGAGGGATGAATAATGAAGAAGAAGAAGAAGAAGAAAGAAATTTAAACTTATGGCCCAAAATCAATACTGCTTAATATATAACGAAACAAATATATAGAGATTTTTTTTAATTTTTTTTATAATAAATTAGGTTCAAGGGTATTAATTTTTCAATCAGTCATGTCAGATTATGCCACCTCACCCTAAGAATGTCAAATCATCGTTCTGTTAAGAAAATTAAATAATATTTAATAGAAGTTTGACAACTCAATATCAAGAATACTTCGAGCGAGCTTAAAATAATGTGAAAATTTTGGGGGCGAGATATGATAGTGGTAATAGTTTGAGGACAAAATCCTATTTATTGTAAATAATATACATTCTCAACTAGCTTCGGAAAATCATGCAAGAGTAGGTTTTTCTTTTAAGGAAAACTTTTATTAACCAACACCCCTACGACTTCTCAACAAAAACAAGAGAAGAAATACATGGAGGGGTGGAACAAAACCACACAGAATCCTTCAGGACTTTATAAGAAAAAGAAGCTAAAGAATGAGCCGCACCATTCATGGTATGAAAAGAATGGAAAAATTATTCACACTATCAAAACTAGAAAGCTCTCAAATATCCTCAATCACTAACACCCAATCAGTATAACAATCAAACTTGTTGTTGATAGCACAAATAATCACAACACTATCAGACGTGAGGGAGAAAGAAGATAACTCCAATTGATTAGCGAGCTCCAGACCCAATTTGACAGCCAACGTCACAACCATCTCAACAGAGAAAATACCACGTAGAAACTTGGATCTAGCAGCCAGCACCTTACCAGAAGCATCTTGAACTAGAGATCCCACCCCACCACCACATGGATTGCTACTAAGAGTAGCATCACAATTCAATAAAATAGTTCCAGGAACTGGAGCTTGCCACTGAGGAAGCGGTTTAGAAGAAGGAGTTGACTCTGACAGAATACTCTTATCTTCAAACTCACTAAGATACCACTGGACAAGATCACTATCACAAGGAATAGGCAGAAAGTGGACTTGCTTGTTTCTTCTATTCCAAATACCCTAGGATAAAATACAGAAACATTGAAACTCATCAGTAGTAAGTACCTCTGTCATTTGCAGAATAAGTTGGAAATGATCATGGAACCCACGGGGAATTCTGTCTAGAAAATTAGCAAGCCTCCAAATCTGCTTTACTCCCTTATAATGCCACAGCGCATGCACTACATCCTCCGACCCTCTATGGAACACCAAGCAAACCTCATCTATTGTCATACCCCGAGACTTCAGATTAGAAAACACAGGAATCCAATTATGACAAACCTTTCATAGAAACAATTTGACTTTCGATGAGAGAGTCATCTTCCAAAACTTAGTCCACCAGCGCATAACCACCTGGCCATTAAAGGATTCAACACTCTCCTTCTTAAACCAAAAAGTTTTGTAACCACTCTTCAAAGTATAAGTGTCGTTCGTTTCAAACCCCCAGCACATATCATCAGCTTTGTTCAAATTGCCAGGATGCAGCCCCAATATCCACGAAATATACTTGGGATGAAAAGCTTGCTCAATGAGCTGCCTCTTCCAAGAACCATCAGAATGCCTCAAAGGTTGAACCCCCATTGCTTTAGGAACTAAAGCAGGGTCCGAAGAGAAAAGCAATGAGGACGAGGTACCCATTTATCTTCATTAATATGAACATCTTGCCCAATCCAAGTTCGCCAACAAATTCCTTTATCCAAAACCTCTTTCCCCCAAAGAAGACTTCTCTAAATAGTTGAGCTATAGGAACCTTTTTTTGGCTTTCATAAAGGTGCAACTGTCAAAATAACAAGCTTTCAGGACCCTAGATAATAAAGAAGAAGGATTGGAAAGAATCTTCAAACCTTGTCTGGAAAGGAGGGCCCGATTAAAGCCCTCAAGGCTTCTGAAGCCCAAACCACATCTAGCTTTCGATAAACAGAGAGTTTCCCAATGACACAAATGGATACTTATTTTCTCCTGAGAAGAACACCACCAGAAAGGAGCATTCATAGCATGAAGTTCTCTAATATGAGTATAAAGCAGTCGAAAGCAACTCATTATATAACAAGGAAGAGTTTGCACCACTGCTTTAATGAGGACTTCTCTACCCGGTTGAGAAAATAAACTAGCTTTCCAGCCACGAAGCTTTTTCCAAACCTTTTGTTTAATCATGGAGAATATCAACTTGACAGTAAATTATATTATATATTTAATATGATATTATTCTAATAAGTAAGTTTAGTTTAATTAAGTTTTATTTAAGTTATAAAACGTGTGATTTTATTATTTTAAATAATTATTATTATAAAATATCTCAAAAATATCATATTTTAATTTATTTAATTATTTATTATTTTTAAATAATTATCATTGTAAAATATCTCAAAAATATCATATTTTAATTTGTTTAATTATTTATTATTTTAAAATAATTATCATTGTAAAATATCTCAAAAATATCCTATTTTAATTTTATTTATTAATTTTATTCTATTTAAGTTTAAGTATTTGCAAACTACAGTTAAATATAAGAATATACTATCAAATATAATAATATTCCGTTAAAGTTAATACTAAAAAAATAAAAAACTGTTAAAACCAAGAATTTCCATTATCTACACACTTATTATATAGAAGAGAAACTAGCTAGCCACAAGAAAAGAAAACCCATAAGTGTATGACATTTAAAAATAATAATGCAGCATAATTTAGTGACATTTGGCAAATATATATATATATATATATTAGATACAAAGAATGTACAATATGTATGTTTACTTAATTTTATTTATAGAATTTATTAATTATTTTTATTAAATTTATATTATTGTTATATAAAGTTTGAAATAAATATTCTATTTTAATTAAATAATTTATTTATTTTTGTTTAAATTTGTGTTTGTTCTAATTTTTGAATTTTAGAGTGACAACAAGATATTATATATTATTTATTTAGTGTAATATTAAATATTATACGTGGATTTTAAATTTAAGTTTCTTGCTAGATTTTTTTAAAAGCAATTTGCTGTTAATTTACAATAGATTATATTATATGTTTAATATGATATTATTCTAATAAGTGAGTTTAAGTTTAATTAAATTTTATTTAAGTTATAAAATGTATGATTTTATTATTTTTAAATAATTATCATTGTAAAATATCTCAAAAATATAATATTTTAATTTGTTTAATTATTTATTATTTTATAATAATTACCATTGTAAAATATCTAAAAATTATCCTATTTTAATTTGTTTAATTATTTATTATTTTTAAATAATTATAATTGTAAAATATCTAAAAAATATCCTATTTTAATTTTTTTAATTATTTATTTGATTTGATTTAAATTTAAGTATTTATAAATTACTGTTAACTATAAAAATTGTTACGTTAAAATTTACATTTAAAAAAATAAATAAAGTTTATTACAAAAGTCGTATTTCACCATTTAATTAATTTGGCAGGGCCATGAATCTATAACTATTTAGTTTCGTAATTATTAATGAGTTAGTTGGCAAGCATGAGAGCTATATTATTTATATATTTTAGTAGTATATAAGGGAGATTCAAAATTCAATATATATGTTGTCAATATTTATCATATCAATCGTTTTCTTTCTTATATTCTAATAAAGTACTTAATTTTCTACATCTTGCAATACTAAATTCACACGAAAAATAGGTATGTATACATATGTCTCCATACTAAATTATTTTCATTTTCTTTTCATATCATCCTATATATATTTGAATTTTTCATTTTATGTTGTTATGAATAATTATATATATATATTTTTTACCTATGTATATGAACTAAACCAATTCTTAAACATAAAAATAATCTCTTCTATTTCCACATATATGTAATTCGTCTCATAATAATCCAATCTTTCTTAAATATATACCACAATGACTCTACCACATCATTATTTCTAGAGTGCTATTATTTGAGGTGCTCAACATCATATGAGGTATTACTCTATAGTTGATTAGTATAATATTTGTTAAATTCAAATGTGGAAAAATCAATATTAAATTGCACTAATAATAGTACACCACCTTTTTGTAGTGTTAGGTACCAATAGTACCCCTTAGCAACTATTTTATTCCTACGATAATATTAACTAAACTAGATATAATAATTTTATGTGTGATATCATCATCATGTATAGATTTGAGATCGAGCTAGGGCAAACAAGGGATTATACATGTGGAAGTTGAAGATAGCCGAGGGAGAGCCGTGGCTAAAATCTGAAAATAACCATGTCGGCCGACAATGTTGGGAATTCGATCACAATGCCGGTACACCTCAAGAACTTGCTCAAGTTGAGCAAGCTCGTGAACAATTCAAGAAAAATCGCTTTCACAGAAAACAAAGTTCTGATCTACTTATGAGAATGCAGGTATATATATATATATAGTAATGATATGTGTATCTAAAATATGCACTCAAATATTACACACAATGACGTGTCACTGCTTCTTAAAACCATGAGTCCTTGATTTTATAAATGTGATTAGTTAGATTAAACTGTCATATTAATGTGTATAATATCTGAGTGTATATTTTAAATGCACATATCATTACTCATATATATCACTCTATTAAGTTATAAGTTGCTCCTAGTAATAAAATATGATGTTACTAACATTATTAGGTACTAACATGATTTTATAAACTAATCATATAAATAAATTATATAGAGTAACTTGAGAAGAGATGAAATATGAGCAAGATACATGCATGTTGAAATAAAATAAAATTTTCACATTGAATAAAAGCGTGCTCATAATCAACATTCAAATGCTTTGTTTGTTTTTAAGCAAATAAGTCAAACGGAAAAGACAGGCAGAGGCCTAATAAGGCAGGTCAATGAATCAATTTATTATTATTTGTTTTTAAGTTTTGTCAAATTGCTACTTATTTATTTAATAAATTAAAAACAAAAAAGAAAGACGTGCTTAAATATAGCGAACTTAATGTAATAACTTTTTTATAAAAAAAAGTACAAAATGAGAAAACAAAAAATCAAGGAGAGTCAAATATTCTTATAATTTGTTACTGTTCATGAAGAAAAGAGACCTAATAGTAACTTCCATTATCAACCCAAAAAGGAGGAAATAAACAAAATTGAGAGTTATTTTTTTAATATTATTAGGGAATATAATAGTTTGGGTATTTTGTGTTTTATCATTTGATATTTTATATTTTCAATAATATTAATTTGATACTTTATAATTTGAAATTATATATATTTTATACCTTGTACTCAAATTTAAATAATAAAATTTTATTAATATGCTCAAATTGCTATCAGTTATATATAATTAAATTTAAATTTAAAACTTATATAATTGAAGATAGTTTTGTCATATTGATAAAATTTAAATTTAAAGTACCAAATATATTCAATTTTAAATTATAAAGCAACAGATGAATTATTAAAAATATAAAATATTAAATATGTATTTCAATAAAATACATAGTACTAAATAAATATTTATTATTATTATTATTATCCTATAAAAGGATATGGTTGAAAATGCAAGACATATTATATTTAAATACTAATATAAAATTAAACTCATAAAATAATAATATTATATTTATTTGAATTGCGTTTATTTTATTTGTTGTTATCTTAAATTTATTATTAATATATTTCTTTACTTTTTGTTGATTTTAACAAAAAAATAGAGACGCCGTAAATTAAATTTTGCCGATTAAATAAATTAAGAGAACTCACAATATCCTCTTTAAAAGAATATTTTTTATTTTATTTTATTTTAGAGTAGGAAGGGAAGCGCACAAAAAGGTAGAAAAATAGCACTACATCAGATAATGTATTTAATTTAGAGAAGGATATAAAGAATGGAACAGGGTTTCTTTAAATTTAGAGAAAACACTATCCATGACTCAAAAGGATTTTAATTACTTTTTATTTATATATTTGATTGATATTTTATTATTTTGCATTATATATATAGTAAAAAAATATATTATTTAAATAATATAGAGAAAATATAAAGCAGTTATTGTATGACATAATGTAAAATTTTGATATAATATAAAAAAAGTAAAGTTTTAGTGATATATTTTAAAAAATAAATAATATAATTTGGTGAGAGTGGCCCCGTCCAAATTGCACGTGATGACACTATTATGTAAATAGTAGTGATAAGTGCACTCAAATATTATACAAATTGATATGATACTTTTTATACCAATCACATTTTTCTAAATTTGAACCCATAAAAAGCAGTATCATATTACTGCATATAATATTTAAATGCATATTTTAAGTGCACACATAATATATCATTACTCATTATGTAAATTAAAATTGGAGCTAAACCATATAGTTATAATAATTTTGATAAATCCTACCTTTATAACATATATTTATATTTATAATTGTTGTGATCAAATTAATGAAAAACAATTGCAGCTTACAAAGGAAAGTTAAAGTAAGAGAATTATTCCAGCAGCTGTGAAAATGAAGGAAAGTGATAGGATAACAGAGGAAGCAGTAACAGTGACATTAAGAAGGGCTCTTACTTACTTTTCTTCAATTCAAGCCCACGATGGCCATTGGCCTGCTGAATGTGCTGCTGGATTAACTCTCCTTCCTCCATTGGTAGCAATTAATTAATAATATATATATTTATATTTATATTTTTCCTAAGTTATAATGATTCGAACACACTTAAATTGTATACAATTTTCACACCCAATGATATCTATGATCTCATTTCAAAATAACCTCATATTATAAAATTTATTTATAAAAATAGAAATCTTTTTAAAGAGTTATATTGAAAGTTACCATATATTGTATTTATAAAAAATAGTATATTAAAAAAATTCCACTCTACCTAATCGATACTGTTGGACGCCACAACACGTGAAAACGTAATTACTTTATTGATACAGAAGTAATTACACCAAGACTTGATTACAATTCTTGACCACACACTAAACACTCTAGCTTACACTCTTTGGAACACTTTTAGATGCACTTTGTGTACTCACTCTTTGACTCACTTTTGGGACACTCACTTTTCTAGTACCTTGGACACACATTACATTTTTATTTATAGGCTACCAAGGAAACATCTACATCTTTCTAGACTTTTCTAACTTTATAATTTATTTAACTACTTCCTTCATTTTTCTAAATGTTTCTAGAACTTTCTATATTGTCTAATTAGTTCTAAGCTATTCAAGAACTTTCTAGAATGTTCTATGTTCTTCCTAGTATATTCTAGAACATTCTAGAATTCTAGAGCATTCTAGATACGGTAATGACTTTTAACACTCCCCCTCATTACCGAATCTCTAAGCTTCTTCTCGTTTGATGAGGTTTAGTTGAGTTCTGAATTTCGAAAACTTGATTGTGCTTAGTCCTTTGGTGAATATGTTAGCAACTTGATCATCTGTGTTGATTTGTTGCATCTCTATTTCTTCTTGAAGCACTTTTTCTCTTAGAAAATGATAATGCACTTCCACGTGCTTTGTCCTTGCATGAAAAACTGGATTTTCTGCTAAGCGAATAGCAGACTGATTATCACAATAAAGCGGCATTGCATTGTCTGTAGATTGGTGTAGATCCTTTATCAGTTGCATTAACCACATACTTTCCTGAGCTGCCATTGCTACTGCTCTATATTCTGCTTCAGTGGTTGACAAGGACACCGTCGATTGCCTTTTGCTACACCAAGATATAGCTCCAGATCCAAGCTTGAATACATACCCAGTAGTCGATCGATGGGTATCATGATCTCCAGCATAATCAACATCACAGTATCCAACTATCTTAACCTCTTCCCCTTTCTTATATAAGAGACCATAGTTAATGGTATCTTTGACATACCTCAACATTCGTCGCACTGCTTCCAAATGAGGTTTTTTTGGGTGTTGCATATACCGACTTGCTACACCAACTACATACAAGATATCTGGTCGAGTCAATGTTAGATAAATTAGACTACCAACCAGCTGTCGGTACATTGCTCTGTCTTGCAAGTCCTGCCCTTCATGCGCGCATAACTTGGCATTAGTCTCCATAGGTGTTGAGATGGGCTTGCACTCGAGCATTCCAAACCTTTGTAGCAATTCTTTAGCATTCTTTTGCTGACAGAGAAATAAACCTTCCTTAGTTCGGTCAACTTGTAATCCAAGAAAGTGTTTCAATTCTCCAAGCTCCTTCATTTGAAAGCGAACTGATAAGTTCTCTTTTGTTTGACGAATCTCTGCTTCATCATCACCAGTAATGATGAGATCATCGACATATACTAGGACAACTGCGATCTTTGCATCCCTTACTTTGACGAATAAGCTTGAATCTGCATGCGCCATGGTATAACCGCTCTTTACTAAGAACTCAGCAATCTTGCCATACCATGCTCGTGGAGCTTGCTTCAATCCATAGAGCGCCTTTTTCAGTTTACAGACATACTCAGGATGAACTTTAACCTCAAATCCTCTTGGTTGGACCATGTATATTTCTCGATCTAGTTCTCCATGTAGAAAGGCGCTCTTCACATCCATCTGCCATAGTCTCCAGTCTTTACATGCTGCAAGCGCCAGCAGGACTTGTACTGTTGTAATCTTGGCAACTGGGCTGAACGTCTCATCATAATCTAGCCCATACTGTTGAGAGAATCCACGAGCTACTAACCGAGCCTTGTATCTTTCAATTGAACCGTCAGGACGAGTTTTTACCTTATAGACCCATTTGCACGAAATGGGGTTTGCTTCCTTTGGCTTTGGCACCATCTCCCAAGTCTGATTCTTCTCTAAAGTAGTTATCTCTTCTTTCATTGCTTCAAGCCACTTGGAGTTCTGGTATGCTTCTTCATATGACTCCGGCTCTCTGAACTTCTCTTCTTCAGCTACAGCAGCATTGGCGTATTTGGGATTTGGCTTCCGCGCTCTTGTTGATCTCCGAAGTTCTGGTTGGCCATTGTTTGCATCATCTTCTATTCTTTGATGCACTCCTGTTTTCCATGGACTCTGTGCTGTGTCTTCGTTGTCTTCTTCACTTTGTTCTTCTTCATCTGTTTCTGGAGTTGAAGGTAACTCAACAATTTGCTCCCCCATCTTCTTCTGCAAATTGTCTTCTATTTCCTTAGAATCTGGTAACTCTTCCTTTTGCAGTGACCACCATGAAGAAGCTTCATCGAACACCACATTTCTCGACGTATAGCATTTTCCTGTTGTTGGGTCGCAACATTTCCACCCTTTTCTTTGGCTGTCGTATCCAATGAAGATACACCGTATTGCCTTCTTATCAAATTTGCTACGTAGATGACTTGGCACAAACACGTAGCACACACAGCCAAACACTCGAAAGTGACTTACTGTAGGTTTATAGCCCCACAGTTTCTCAAAGGGTGAGACGAACCCTAACTTTGCTTGAGGAAGTCTATTGATCACATGAGCTGCTGTTTTCATACCTTCTGCCCAAAATCTTCCTGGAACATTCTTCGCATGTAGCGTGCTTCGACATGTCTCTGCAAGGTGTCGATTCTTCCTCTCAGCTACTCCATTCTGTTGTGGTGTATTGGCACATGTGAATTGATGGCGTATGCGGCACTCTCGTAGGCACTGAGAAAATTCATCTGATGTGTATTCACCGCCATTGTCTGTTCGCAGACATTGAATTTTCTTGCCAACTTCTCCTTCGACTATTTCTTTGAATTCTTTAAATTTTGAAAAAGTTTCGGACTTTTCTTTTATAAAGAACACCCATACGTACCGTGAGAAGTCGTCAATGAATGTAACCATGTACCGCATGCCGTTGATCGATGGTTTCTTGACTCGCCCGAATACGTCAGAATGAACTAGCTCCAATGGTGCTTTGGCTTTGAACTTTGAGTCTTCATACGGTAATTGATGTGCCTTACCGTATTGGCAGCCAGCACATATAATCACTGTTCTAACTTCAATTTGAGGAAGACCCTTCAGCATAGATTTCTTCATCATCACCTTGAGTTTATGATAGCTGATATGTCCTAGCCTTGCATGCCACGAATCTGTTGTTTCGTTCTTTCGAGTCTTGTCTACATAAGCCGATTCTGCTGACATTACATAGACTGACTCTAAACGTTGTCCTCTCATCATCGGTGTTCCAGAGATTTCAAGATCTTGGTAGATCTTGACATCTTGAGGACCGAATACGACATGGTGGCCCGATGCCGTAAGTTGCGCTACTGATAATAAATTTTTCTTCATCCCAGGTACATGGTAGACATCCTGGAGTGAAACTTCTTTTGAGCTGAATCTCGGCATGATTGTTGTTTTACCGATGTGAGCAATCGGTAATCTTGAGTTGTTGGTTGTTACCACTACACGACCACCTTTATATTCTGTTATGTTCTGCAGCTTCTCTTCGTCTCCTGTCATATGATTTGAACAGCCAGAGTCGATTATCCAATCATTATTGTAGTCGATCTTTCTTGGAACAGTAGCTGCTAGAGCTAATTCTTCTTCCTCCACAGCGAAAGATGCTTCTGCGTCCCATTCTTCATCGCTTGTCTTTTCTGCATTTGACGTGGCTGCATTACCTTCTTCAGTTTTCTTCTTGAACCAGCAACTTTTAGCCATGTGGCCATACTTTCCACAGTTGTAGCATTTCCCATCAAATTTATTGTTATTCTTTGACTGGCCACGTCGGTTGTCTTTCTTTTGAGCTCCCCCTGTTTGGGAGCTTCCATGATGACTATCCTTGTCATCATTTTTATTAAAATTTTTGCTAGCATTTGGTCGAGATCGACCTTTCTTATCACCACTAAAGAGTGCTTCTTCGTCACTCTTTAATGAGATTCCAGATGTTTGCTTAGCTAACGCTTCTTGGTCAGCTAGCAAGTTTTCCAATTCAACAAGAGAAGGTTGGGTTGGCCAACCTTGTATTGCAGCAATAAAAGTTCTAAATTCTGGCCTTAATCCATGAATAATAATTCTTCTAATTCTAGCATCCGACATGCCAGCAGCAGAGTCTAATGCAGAGATTTCGCGACAAAGAGATTTTACCTTGGTGAAGTATTGGTTGATCGTCATGTCACGCTGCCTGATTGAGAGAAGCTCATTCTCCAAAAGCTGCAATCTCGTATCATTCTTCTAGGTGAACAATGATGTGAAAGTATCCCACGCTTCCTTCGGTGTCTTCGCCGGCCTGATGTGCTCCAACATTTCATCTTCCACTGTGGTCTGAATCGCAAACATGGCTTTGCCCGCTTTAATCTTCAATTTCTTCAAAGCGGTTGCATCTTCCGGTTGTGTGACTTCATTGCCACCAACGATCTCCCACAAGTCTTGGCCTTGGAGATATGCCTCCATGTGCATCGACCACGTGTTGTAATTTTGGTTGTTAAGTTTCTTAATTCCGCCGACCACTTGAAGGTCACCCATCGTGCAAACTCTGTAGTACTAAACCACACACGATCACTCTAAGAAACTCACAAAGGACTCTTTCGGTACGACCCTGATCCGGCTCTGATACCACTTGTTGGACGCCACAACACGTGAAAACGTAATTACTTTATTGATACAGAAGTAATTACACCAATACTTGATTACAATTCTTGACCACACACTAAACACTCTAGCTACACTCTTTGGAACACTCTTAGATGCACTTTGTGTACTCACTCTTTGACTCACTTTTGGGACACTCACTTTTCTAGTACCTTGGACACACATTACATTTGTATTTATAGGCTACCAAGGAAACATCTACATCTTTCTAGACTTTTCTAACTTTATAATTTATTTAACTACTTCCTTCATTTTTCTAAATGTTTCTAGAACTTTCTATATTGTCTAATTAATTCTAAGCTATTCAAGAACTTTCTAGAATGTTCTATGTTCTTCCTAGTATATTCTAGAACATTTTAGAATTCTAGAGCATTCTAGATACGGTAATGACTTTTAACAGATACTTCATAATCTTAATTGTTTAGCTAAGTGAATCGATTAAAGAAGGCTGACTTAAGTTACAAAAATTAACTCTACACAAATATTTATATATATATTTGAGTTTATATTAAAACCAACTCAATCGTAACAATTTGCAGGTAATAGTGTTATATATTACTGGATCACTTAATACTGTTTTTGGACCAGAACACAAAAAGGAACTTATTCGCTACATCTATAATCACCAGGTATATATATTATATATTATTTTTTTGACATCATTTAAATTAAAGCTATTATATAAGACATAATTAATATATATATCTATATATTATTAGAATGAAGATGGAGGTTGGGGACAATACATAGAAGGACCCAGCACGATGTTTGGTTCGGTAGAGAGTTATGTTACGTTGAGGTTATTGGGAGAGGGTCCTATCCATAGTGAGGAAAATTCTATATCTAAAGGCAGAAAATGGATTCTTGATCATGGTGGTGCTGTTGGGATTCCATCTTGGGGAAAGTTTTGGCTAACGGTATACATCACATATATACTTTTAATAATTTTTTGCAAAATAACTTTATAATTTACGCAGTTAGTCGAAAAATTAAATTGGTGTACAAGATTGATGTTATTTTGTAAAAAATTATCAAAAGTAATTTATAACACAAAATTTCAGATAAGTTTTACCAATTTCTCGTATATATATATATATATATATATCAATATACATGGTATATATATATATTATTAGGTGCTTGGTGTGTATGACTGGTCAGGATGCAATCCAGTGCCCCCAGAGCTTTGGCTTTTGCCGAGAGTGTTTTTCCTTCATCCAGGTTGAATTAATATATATATATATATAATCTTTTTATTTTGGATACACTAAATCAATACAAGTTTGTAGAAATAAAAAAGTTTTGTTTTCTTGGTGTGGTTGGATATCATGTAGGGAAAATGGTTGCCTTGTCTCGCTTGATTTATTTGCCTATGTCATTCCTATATGGGAAGAGGTTTGTTGGTCCAATCACTGAGTTGGTTCAATCACTAAGGCAAGAACTCTATACCGAACCATATCATGACATAAATTGGAACAAAGCTCGAAACACTGTTGCTAAGGTTTGTTCAAAACACATATACATATATTTTTATATAAGCAAGAAATATAATAAATAGTTAAAAGTTCCTCAAGCAATTCTAAAGATCGATATTTGATGTAATTTTATTTTAGGAGGATCTGTTTTATCCTCATTCTTCGGTGCAAGATATGGTGTGGGGACTACTTTACAATTGTGGAGAACCAATGCTAACACGATGGCCTTTTTCTATGCTAAGAAAGAAGGCAATGCAAGTTGCTATGGATCATATACATTATGAGGATAAAATTAGTAATTATCTTTCCATTGCGAGTCAAGAGAAGGTAAAGTGTGTTAGAGAAAATATTCCATATGAAAAATGTGTGTAGGTATATTCAACAATTAATTTATAATAGCATTGTAACGCCCCGATTTCCCGAGACGTTACTTAGGGAGTCCATTTAAAAATAATAAACAATAAATACTTTAAGACACTAAGAGAAAATATTTATTTAAAATTTAAACAGACAATATAAGATCTCATTATTTAAAAATAAAAATGTTGAACGCTAAATTTAATAACAACATAAAGAAAATAACTGTTCAAATCTTAAAATTTAAAACATAATATTTATTTCTAAAAGCATAAAATAACTGGAGCCCAGCCTCTAACATGTTCCGTCCATGCCTCGAGCCCGCATCACTCACTGCTTTGTTTTGCCTTTACCTGCACACAAAGTACCAATGAGTTAACGCCCAGTAAGAAGAGCTATGTCGGACATAACTCCCCAAACTAGAAAACAATAAAAGAATAAACATCATAAACATAATAATCATCGTGCGATACATAAGCACCATATCACACTAACATAATGTATGTTACACTCACACACATAAATACTAACAAGTCATGTTGATCGGACATGAAATGTAATCTGCCTTGCCTGCGTTGTACTCACACTCGACATTCCCACGGTGGCACCTAGAATAGCCTGCGCTGTACTCATACTCGGCTGTTGCCTCGAGACATCGTTGCACTGCCTGTGCTGTACTCACACTCGGCAGTTCCGTGGTGGCATCATATTATCTTGAGTTATACACACCCAAGATAATTCCTGCAAGTGCTATTCTCACACAAGCAGCTAGAATAGCACGCCTACTCTATCATCTAAGCATGTCTACTAACTAAAATCCCTAGCACTATCCTCATGCTAGTCAACCTAATGCAACAATTCAAGTCACAATATAATTACATAATTAGATAAATAGGAAAACAAGGTTGTACGCATAACGTACACCCTGTGCGTAGATGTCCACTATTCTTACCTTAAGTAGTGAATTGTCCGCTGACGTGTCCCGAACCACTTGCTGTGTCACATTGACGACCGTTGGCTCCTCCATAAATATCCAGATCGGGTTCGCCGGAGCCTTGCCAGAATCTTCTTCTTCTCCGTCGCTGGCAAGATTCTAACTCCTCTTTCCACTTGTTTTTCACACTCCAAACCGATTGGAATTAGTTCCCAAAGATCCTAGCACCTCAAATAACCCTTGAATCTTAATAAAGCTGACCCATGATGGCCGGATTGTGCTTGTCTTCCCCGTCGCCGGTGTACTGCCAAAAATGATGGTCAAAATACAAATTTTTTAGAGCTTTTTAATCCATTTCTTCATGTCCAAAACACTTCTTAGGGTCCCTCTAAGCTTTCTAAACACTTCAAAAAAAAAAAAAAACTCAGAACCTCCCATGTTCTCTTATATCCGAAATTATTCAAGAACACCCACTTTAATGGTGAAAATTTGTGATTTTTGAAAATAAACTTTCTAGCCCCTTTTGTCATGTCAAAAACGTTCCTTAGATCATAGGAAAGATATTTCAAACACTCAAAACCACCCAGAAATTTCCTAGAGCTCTCAAACCCGAAATTTCCCTTTCTCTCTCTAGAAAATTCAAGAACCTCTATTTTCTTCCACTAGTGTGACTCTCCCTCTCTTCCCACCATTTTGATCTGTTGAGAAGCCCTCTAAATCGTGCTTAAACAAAAAGAAATGAAGGCTTAACCACTTGGTTGTTGTTGATCGATTCTAACCCTATGCTTAAGGAATTTCTTTTAAAATTAAATAAAAGAAATGGTGATCTTATTATAACTGAATTAAATTTAGAATTTAATCAGTTAAATTGCATTTGAAATCATATTCTAATATCATTTAAATTCCCCCAAGTAAATTCAAACATAGGGACTGTTATACCTAGATTTCGAGCCATAGTAAATATGACCTCGAAAGCTGAGTTCGCATTAAATGGTCTCGTGAGGGTTAGGGTACGTTCTACGATTGTAAGTCGAGCCTGCAAAGTATGATACATGACCTCGAGTGTAGTGACCTCGAAATGATCTCGATCTCGAAAGATAGCTCTGAGAGCCCCTCATCTTCAGGAACTTCAGAGCAGGGATCTCGAGCTCGATATGCTATCTCGAAAGCAATGTTAGCTTGGGAGATGTCAGTGGCTCGCACAATGACGTGAAACCTGGGATGCTGAAGCCTTGGAGATACGCTATGATCACCTTGAATATCTACAAGTATTGTAAATATGGGATGTAATCCTCATTTATTGATGTAAATCCCCAAGAATCGTGGGATATTATTTAGTCAGTTATGCGTTTCCTGATCTTTGGGGAACGTTTCCTTTTATATCTGATTATTGGCATTTAAGGCCATTTATTTTTATTCACAAAAGAGTAACTACCCAAAATATGTGGGATAATATTCTACATCCTTCTCTATAAATAGAGAAGGCATGCACCATTGTAAAGGGCCGAAAATCCCGATCCTTGAGAGAAAACTCTGAAGAATTCATGCTGAAAGAATTTTCAAAGATAATCTTGAGTTTAATAACAGAGACTCGTGGACTAGGCAGATTTAACTGCTGAACCACGTAAAAACCGTGTGTCTGATTCGTTTGTTTCTTTTAGCCATTGTCTTAATTGTTTACGTGCTCTCTTCTTTTATCTGTTGACGAAAAACGGCGTCAACAGTTTGGTGCTTTCATTGAGAGCCTCAAGCATCCATCCCAGAGAGATTCATGGCTGCAAACAATCAGAACACTCCTGAAGAAAATTACCCAAGGCGTCTTGGAAAACAACCAATGGAGAACCCGGACGCTGAAGAAAGGAGTGGGTCCTCTGATTCCCGGGGACCACCTCCACAACCAAGGGATGAGGACATGTATTATAACCCTGAGCGTTATGTCCCTATTGTAGAATTGGAGAATCGGCAGCTGAAACAACTGCTGGCAGATGCCAACAAACGTAACGAGGAGCTGACTAGGATAGCCGCGGAGGCGCAGGTGGCTCAGCCCCCGCTTCTGCGCGAAGACCAAGTCCCTCCTCCAAAGGACGTGCACGTTCCTCCCCGGAGGCCCCGTGGGCGTCCACGAAAAAAATGCTACCACAAGGAGGCCAGCACAACCTCCAGCACCAACAGAGCCATCTGCTCCTTCTAGGCCTCAGAGGAGTACCCGAGCTCGGGTCCCGCCTAATCCACCTGTGGAAGTGCCTGCAGGAACTGAGAATAACCGAGCTCCTGCCGAGGCTCGGACTCAGGTTCCTGGTAGTGCACCGAACGCAACTGGCCCATCTCGGGCAAATTCTGGACCCTCCAGGCCGAGGCAAGGACAGCAACCACCGTCACCTATACGGTTTCCTCCGTCTCCCATAAGATATCCTTCACCTCCCCGTAGGAACGCTCAACCTGGTTGAGATCAGGATCAAGGGCGTACAGGGGAAAGACAAGGAGACGTTCCAGGGGCGGAAAGGCGCGCCATCCGAGAGAAGTCAGACGTCCCGATCTCGCACTGCAGAGACAAGGCGATGTAGAAAGGATCCACCACGAAATGACCGATCGATGACTTTCACCAGTGATGAGTCTGGAGAAACTAGGTCTGTCAGTAAACACGACCGGGGTCGTAAAAATACTGGAAATCACAAGAGCCATCCCGACCTGCGCAATCATCTGAATCAGAGCAGGGGAAATGGAGATCAGACAAATCCGGATCTTAGGAATCATCTGAATGGGCGTAGAGATCCCTCACGGAGACGCGAGCCTGGGATCGCGATTAATGACTATCAATTCCAAACACCGCCTAAGGACCCAGTACAAGAAAGGATCGATCAGCTCGAAAAAGCCTTTAGGCTTTTGAAGAATGAACGAGGGAACGGTCGATATGAGGACTCTGATGAGGAGCTCGAGCCGTTTGCTCCCAATATTTCTAACACTCAGTTCCCCCAAGGGTTCCGGATTCCTCACGTCCCAGCGTTTGAAGGAAAAACCGACCCATGCAGCCATCTGAGTACATTCAACACTATCATGAGAGCTAGTAACGTGGGTTACGAGCTCAGATGTATGTTGTTTCCGACATCATTGGCCGGACCTGCCAAGAGTTGGTTCGAGAAGTACAAGAGACATTCTATAACTTCGTGGGATCAATTGTCTAGAGACTTCAAGAAGCAGTTCCGGGCTATGATGGGAGTCAGACCCGAAGCATCCACTTTGACTAACGTCCGACAACAACCGGGCGAAACACTGAAGAGCTACCTGACAAGATTTAATCTAGAGGTCGCCCGAGCTCGAGACGTGGATGACAGTGGGCATTTGATGGCCATCCGAGCTGGTGTTTTACCCGGGAGTGCCCTTTGGGATGACATGCAAGGGAAACCGGTGAGGTCGATAACCGAGTTTAACAGACGGGCGCAGAGATTTGTCAATGTAGAGGAGGCGAGGTCAACACTCAAGGCGACCTCGCAGACCGAAACTACAACGATAAACATTAACTCCGCCTCAACCTCGGTTGACCCAGCAGCTACACAGCCTACCTCGGAGAATCCCTCCAAGAGGAAAAAGAGCGAGGGAAATAATCCCGAGGTTGATGGAGGAAAGAAGAAAAAAGGAGAAAGGTATTTCTCCGTATATAAAGTGCACACCGAGCTCAACGAGTCTCGGGAAAACATATACCTGGCTAATGAAAACCAGGTCCCCTTCAGGCGTCCAGACCCTATGAGGAATCAAAAGTCCAAGAGGGACTCCAGCAAGTATTGTCGATTTCATAGGGACACCGGCCACACAACTGATGAGTGCCGACAGCTGAAGGACGAGATCGAAGGGTTGATCTCGATAGGTTATTTCCGGCAGTATGTCAAAAACCAGAATACTGGACAGGCTACTGCCAGCCAGAGAGTAGCCGTGCTTCCGGCAGCACAGAATAATAACTCCCGATCTCGGGATGAAGACAGGCCTCCGCCGATAGATGGAGAGGACGTAATAACCATCTCGGGAGGTCCTCATCTCGCAGGAGGGGGCAGAAATGCTCAAAAACGATATGTGAATGAGCTGAAGACAGGGGACGGGTCTCCATATGAACCCGAACCAAGGGCACCAAAAAGCCAAAGGGTTGAGACTCAGCCTATAACCTTCACCGAGGAGGATGCCTCTCATGTCCAGTTCCCTCATCATGATCCACTCGTCATCACCCTACAGCTTGCCAACAAAAGAGTGCGCCGAGTTCTCATAGACAATGGGAGCTCAGTTAACATTCTTTATAAAGCAACTCTAGAAAAAATGGGACTCTCCCTTCGCGACCTGAAGGCTTGTGCAACCACTTTGTACGGCTTTTCTGGAGAAGGAACCGCCTGTATGGGGTCCATTGAACTCCCTGTGACCTTGGGAGACTATCCAGTCTCGGTGACCAAGATGATGGAGTTCGTGGTAGTAGATTTACCTTCTGCCTACAATGTATTGCTCGGGAGACCCGCCCTGGTCGAGCTGGAGGCAGTTTCATCTGTAAGGCATCTAGCCCTTAAGTTCCCAACTCCAAGTGGAGTCGGAACATTGAAGGGAGATCAATTGGCAGGAAGGGAGTGCTACAACATTTCCTTAAGGGGAAAGAAACAAACAAACGCGCAAGCACTCGTTGTCATACAGAATAAAGATGGGACAGTCTTAGAAATTGATGAGGAGATCGATCCAAGGATTGAAGAGAAGGTTGACCTCCAACCTTTGGAGGAGCTCGAAGAGGTTTAGCTCGATGAATCTGATCCCTCAAAGAAGGTGAAGGTCGGGAAACACCTCCAAGACGAATCAAAATAGCAATTAATTTGCTTTCTGAAGAAAAACCAGGATGTCTTCACGTGGTCACACTCTGACATGGTGGCAATAAGCCCTAATGTAGCGAGCCACGCATTGAATATAGACAAAAGCTTTCCCCCGAAGCAGCAAAAGCGGAGGCAGCTGGATGAAGACAGAAAGAAAGCACTAAAGGAGGAGGTGGACAGGCTGAAAGCAAATAATTTTATAAGGGACGCTTTTTACCCTGATTGGGTGGCCAATCCAGTGTTGGTCCCGAAACCCAATGGGACATGGAGGACGTGCATCGACTACTCGGACCTCAACAAGGCCTGCCCGAAAGACTGTTTTCCCCTGCCGAGAATTGATCAGCTCGTAGATGCCACGGCAGGGCATGGTCTGATGTCGTTCATGGATGCCTATTCTGGATATAACCAGATTCCCATGCATGCCCCCGACCAAGAGCATACGAGCTTCATTACAGACAAAGGGCTCTACTGCTACAATGTCATGCCATTCGGACTCAAGAATGCCGGAGCCACGTACCAGCGGCTCGTAAACATGATGTTCTCAGAGCAAATAGGGAACAACATGGAAGTTTATGTTGACGACATGCTTGTAAAGTCTCAACTTAACAAGAACCATGTTGATGACCTCGAAGAGTGCTTTGGCGTGCTCAGAAAGTACAACATGAAGTTGAATCCTCAGAAGTGCACTTTTGGGGTGTCTTCAGGAAAATTTCTGGGTTTCATTGTCAATTCTCGTGGGATCGAGGCTAATCCCGACAAGATAAAGGCCCTCATCGATATGCCTTCACCTCGGAAGCATAAAGATGTTCAAAGCCTGACTGGCAGGATGGCAGCTCTGAGCAGGTTCATCTCGAAGTCAACAGACCGCGGTCTCCCATTCTTCAACTTATTGAAAGGAAGTAAGAAGTTCGAATGGACAGATGAGTGCGAGCTAGCCTTTCAGGAGCTCAAAAAGCACCTAGCCGAACCGCCCATCCTATCAAAGCCTGAGACGGGAGAAGTACTGTTCCTGTACCTCTCAACTACCGAAAACGCGATAAGCGCGGTGCTCGTCCGAGAGGAAGAGAGAATACAGAAACCCGTCTACTATATCAGTAAAAGATTACTGGGGGCAGAGTCAAGGTATCCACTGATGGAGAAGCTCGCCCTTAGTCTGATCCACTCATCTCGAAAGCTCCGCCCTTACTTTCAGGCACATCCTATCCATGTATTAACAGATCAACCACTAAGGCAAGTCTTGTCTAAACCAGAGGCGTCTGGTCGACTCCTAAAGTGGGCTGTTGAACTCGGACAATTCGAGGTCACCTACCATCCGAGGACGACCATCAAGGCACAAGCATTGGCGGATTTCATAGTGGAGTGCACCGGCATCGCTGATGACGAGGTAACAACCACGGCCCACGAGCTGTGGAAACTTTACGTCGACGGGTCGTCAAATGAAAATGGAGCGGGGGCAGGAGTTATTTTGATCACTCCTGCAGGGAGCAAATTTCACTCTGCATTAAGGTTCGGCTTTAAAGCATCTAATAATGAAGCTGAGTACGAGGCTTTACTGGCGGGACTACGAATAGCAAAGGAACTCAAGGCCAAAGCTATACATTGTTACAGCGACTCTCAGCTCGTAGTTAATCAAATCTTGGGAGAGTACCAGGCTCGTGGCACAAAAATGGCAGCTTATCTGGAGAAGGCAAAGTACGCATTGGAGTTTTTTGAGTTTTATGCAATCGAACAGGTTCCCCGAGAACAAAACTCAAACGCAGATGCCTTAGCTCGCCTCGCCACCTCCGCCGAAAATGAGGAGCTGAATGTTGTGCCCGTAGAGCACCTGTCAATGCCCAGCATAACTAAGCCTGACGAGGAAGATGTGAGTATGATCGAGGCAGAGCCGACGTGGATGAGCCCGATAGTTGAGTACCTCGAAAATGGAATTCTTCCGAAAGATCGAAATCAGGCTCGGAAACTAATGTATCAACTTCCCCGTTACACCACCCTGGACGGAAGGCTATACAGAAGAGGGTATTCCATGCCATTGCTCAGGTGTGTGACTCCCCCCGAGGCAAAGAAGATTATTGAAGAAATTCATGAAGGATTCTGCGGAGATCATACCGGGGGGCATAGCCTATCCAAGAAAATTATACACCAAGGATATTTCTGGCCAACCATTAAAAAGGATTCTTTCGAGTTCGTGAAAAAGTGCGACAAGTGCCAGAGATTCGCCACGATACCCCGAGCTCCACCTTCCGAACTAACCATGTTGACATCCCCATGGCCTTTTGCGGTATGGGGCATCGACCTCATAGGCTCACTCCCAACTGGCAAAGGAGGAGTAAAATATGCTGTGGTCGCGGTTGATTACTTCACAAAATGGACGGAGGCTGAACCATTGGCGACCATAACTTCAAAGAAGATCCTAGATTTCGTGGTAAAGAACATCGTATGCCGATATGGAGTGCCAAGAAAGATTGTGTCTGACAACGGAACCCAGTTTGACAGCGATTTATTTACCAACTTTTGTAACAAGAACGGTATAATAAAGAGCTTTTCGTCAGTGGCCCACCCTTAGGCGAACGGTCAGGTCGAAGCCGTTAATAAAACTCTCAAGAGTTCCTTGAAGAAAAAGTTGGAAGAAGCAAAGGGACGATGGCCTGAGGAATTACCCCAAGTCCTTTGGGGATATAGAACTACAGCTCGGACATCAACTGGGCATACCCCGTTTTCTCTAGCATACGGTTGCGAGGCAATGTTGCCCATTGAGGTCGAAATTTTCGACGATTCGAACTCAGATTTACGACCAAAGTTCCAATGATACTCAGCTCGAAGAAACCCTAGACTTGATCAAAGAAAAAAGGGAAGAGGCGCAGCTGAAAAATGCTGCTTACCAGCAACGGACCACGAGATATTTCAATAAGAGGGTTCGAGACCGAAAGTTCGGAGTGGGAGACCTGATTTTGAGACGAGTATTCTTAGCAACCCGAGATCCAGCAGCTGGGGTGCTCGGGCCGAATTGGGAAGGACCATACCAGATAGAGTCAATCATCCGACCGGGCGTATACAAACTTGCGAGATTAGATGGGAGCCTGATACCTCGAGCATGGAATGGCGAACACCTTAGACCATATTATCAATAGTATAGGAAGTGTCGCCCGTAACCATGATTTTCTGTACTTAGTTTGTTTTTGAATTTCAAATAAAGGGTCTACTTTGTTTCACATGTAATTTATTTTTATTTTTTGCAAATCTCTCTTAATTTAATAACCTATGATCACACTCATAGGATATTAAGGGGGCATCATTGGTATACATACCACCAGCTTAAAAAAAAATATACATAAAGTACTTGGATATAACCAAGTACGCGATATTAGATAGATCGGACATAACCGAACACAAAGTATTTGGACATGACCAAATGCGCGAGCTAAGATAATTCGGATATAACTGAACCATCGCGAGCTAAGATAGTTCGGATATAACCGAACCATCAAAACCTAAATATCTGGAGTTAACCAGATGGGTAGGCACAACAGGTTTGGAACAAACCGGCCAAATTATCAATCGACGACAAATGGGAGCCTAAACCTATTGCGAGATAAGTCAAAGTCGAGACTGGAATATCTTAGAAATATAGTTTCGAACTCTTAAACTCGGAGCTAAAATACTGAGGATGAGGAAAAGAAACTAAGAAAAAAAAAAAAAAAAGATATAACCAAATCATTCATATTACATACCATATAAGTACTTTCAAGTTCATGGTTGGAGTAATATCCGACCTTGATAAATAACGAGGTCGGAAACGGATAATCCGAATAAACTATGCATGAATGCATCGAATTTCGAGCCTAAAATCCAAACTATGTTTGTATGCATAAATAAGCATAAACGAGTTCATCAATTATAAGAATGTGCGAAATATTTTGAGCAAAGAAATGTAAAGCATGTAAAAAATTAAATTAGAAAAAAAAATTGTATCAGCCCCATGGGCGTAATTCACAATAAACATAAACGGATTCATCAATTACAAGAGGACACAGCCCCGATGACCAATCTCCCCGAGGTCAGACTCAATGAAGAGGAACCTCCTTGGCCTTCTCAGCGGCACCGGACCCCTTAGGACGAATAGCATGACTATCCTCCTGAGCTCCCTCCGAAACGGTACTCGGAGCAGCTTTATCCTTCTCGAGCTGCTCAGCCTCTTCCTTCTCGAGCCGAGCATTCCATCGTTCGAGGAAGGACGCCTCGAGGGGACCCAGAAAACTGGTATCCAGTTCTTCGTTATAGGCCCACATCCGGTACATGGCTGAATCGACCGTCGTTTCCTTCTTTTCTTTGAACTCGGCAGTAAGGCGGGTTTTGATATCCTCCATGAGGTCGAGGGTGACGGCCTTGTCTTCCTCGAGCTTCTTATTGGTCTCCCGAAGCTGGATGTTATCTCTCTTTTGCTTCTCGAGTTCGTTTTTCAGCTTCCCAAGCTCCTTGGCCATTTCCTCACGCTCCTTAACCACTGCCTCGAGCTTAATGTTCGCCGCCTTCAGGTCATCATTCGCTCTGAGGTGGAGGTCCCTCTCCTCTTGGGCGAGGGTCCTGCTCGAATGGACCTCGTTGTTCAGCTCGTAATTGAGCTGGGCAGTGAAAGCAAGAGCCTGAAAAAAGGAAGAAACCATCATTAGCCTCGAGACAGTATGAATGTAAGCAAAGGGAATATAGGATACTTACCGCGGCAGTGTGCTCGATACTCTTCTCGAACAGGACAGTGCGGTCCCGAGTGCCAGTTATACACTGCCACTGAGGAGCCTCGAAATTGCCGTAGCTCTGGCCGATCCGGGACATTACATCCGAGATCAGCGTAGATCCGTGAGGATCGGCAGCATTATCCACCACATACGAAT
Organism: Humulus lupulus; assembly: GCF_963169125.1. Taxonomy (NCBI): domain Eukaryota; kingdom Viridiplantae; phylum Streptophyta; class Magnoliopsida; order Rosales; family Cannabaceae; genus Humulus; species Humulus lupulus. The sequence continues at coordinate 215,814,790 of NC_084798.1, forward strand.
CCATATGGGTGGAGATGGTTAGCTTCTGAGCTCGGGAGGCAGAAGGTCTTTTGGCGAGCTGGGTAGAAGGCATTTGACCCGCCAAAGGAGGTTGGGATTCGACCACGGCAGCGATACCAGTCTGCGAGGCCGGCGCCACCACAGAGACGACGGCCTACGAGGGTGGTATCGTCGTGGGGGCGTTAGTCTGGCCAGTCGATGCAGCAGCAGAGCTCGAAGCCGGCGGGGGAGGAGGAGTCGTTTTCCTAGATCTCTTGGAGCTTTTCCCAGGCTGGCTGGTTTTCAGTCCCCCTGCCCTGGGGCGTTTGCTCCTCTTGGCACCCGCATTGTCGATAAGGGGGTCGAGGTCGGAGTCCATATCGCCTGCACAAGTCATCACAGTGAGTCAGTAAAAGAAATACAAGTTACTTCAACACTATATATAGAGTGGTGGAAGAAAAAACCTAACTGGAACTTTCCCCCGAGCTTGAGCTTGGGGACCATGAAATTCCCCCGTCTTCAGAAGAGGCGAGGGGAGGGCCTTCCCTATAAGTTGGTGATAACCTCGAAAGGTCCCTATAATCATTGGTCCCATACTGCACAGCTATCCCATTCCACATCTCGTCCGTGGTATACATAGTGTCGTATTTCCCGAGCCCACTATCAAACCTATGGACACAGTCATCTACCCAACTCCATATGTAGAAGTGGTATCTATCCTGTGGGCACGAGACTAGTCTATTGGGCCTGTGTTTTAATAAAGTGGGGGACCACATTCGCGAAGTAGGAAGGGTTTTACCTCCATCAGAGTCCGAACTCGAGGCTTCATCATTGGCCTCGTTCCCCGACCGCGGACTTCTCGAGCGAATTGGGAGAGATGCTTTCCTTTCCCTCCTCGGAGGAAGGATGCCTGTGGGCAGAGGCACTTCCTCCCAGCGTTCATATTTGTTACTGGACCAGTCAGAGGTTGACTGGCCCTGTCCCAACAACCCACAAGCTCGTAGCTTGTCCTCATGTAGCAGAAATGAGAGAGACCTCCTGCCATAAGGGAGTCGGAGCAGGCTCTCTCTGTGCTCCTTCATTGTCTCATCAGGGGTGGGACGCTGAAAGTTAGCTGAAAGGCGAGATACACTTCAACTAAACATGGATTCAAGGGCTAAAGATTCGAGCTCAAAAATAGAAAATATCGAGAATACTTACGAATTCGCCTAAACGAACGATGTCGAGACGGGAACATACCGTCTGTCCAGAAAAAAGCCCTCTTGAAGTCAGGGGGATGGTTCGGAAGGTCTTCAAAGATTTTTGTCTCTTTGGGGTAGCTCGAAAGATAGTAGAAACCATCTCCTCCCCGAGCTCGGGAGGGATTACTCTTCAAACAAAAGATATATAAAATCTCTTGGGGTGAAGGTCCTATCCACCCCAGCTCATGGAATAAGGACCTCAGGGCAGACAGCACCCTGTATGAGTTGGTGTTGAGTTGGAATGGAGCCAACCCAACGAAATCGGTGAAATATCTGAAAAAGGACTTCAGGGGCAGCAAAGCTCCTGCCTTTAGGTGTTCCTGGCTCCAGGCCGCGTATTTCACACTGGAATCGCGGCCCCCAGGAGCGAAGCAGCTCCGTTCATGCCTTGTCGGAGCTCGACACTTCAGTGTGTCTAGCGAGCTAAGGCCATGAATGGCCAGGATGTCAGTTATCTGGTCGGAGGTGGTAACCGAGCTCTGGTAGAATTCGGCTTCAAACATCTCCCTCCTAGGCTGCGAAGACGAAGGCTCCGCCATTAAGGAAAACTGGAGTTCCCCCGGGTGGTATGCTACTGTGACTTTTAACGCAGGGTCGAGGGGAACTGGCCTAGGTCCTGGGTTAGGCTCCGGATAGATGGCTTCTCGAAGAACCCTTCTCTTCTTTTCGATGACCTCGTCTATCTGGCGACGATAGTGGGCTCGAATGTCTTCTTGCTCCCGTGCGATCTCGTATTCTTTAATCCGACGCTGGTTCCGGGCAAAGATCGATTCCGGGCTCGGAGATTTGGGCTCGTAAGGAATTGCTCGTCGTGACCCCCACCGTCTTTCCGGATTCTGTGACATCTAACGAGAAAGAAAAAATGGTGAGGGCCATGCATACAAGAATCACGAGCTCGACAGAATGAGCTCGGAGATTTAAGGACAAGAAACTAAGAATTTAGACCCTCACTAAGGGGTCAGAGCGCGTGTTCCACAGGAAAGGAAAAGGAGCGTGGATGATTTTTTTTGAAAGTCCTGAAATTCAAGGGAAAGGAGAGTGGCGGTTAGCCAGGAAAAGCGTTTTTGGGTCTCGTGTATTTGTCAAAGCCCATATTTTTATCCGAAAGCTTAATGTACAAGAAACGCTGCCTAAGAATTTCAAAACCCAGAAAATGGGAACCACATTCAAACGTCGAAACTGGGTATAAACCAGAGACGAACTTCCAGAGTGAAAATCCAGAAAGCCTAAAAACCTATCGGTTCAAACCCTCCTATCGCATCATGCTAAGAACGTAAACTAACATACACAGCAAGCACAGTATAAAAAGAACAACAAAAATGGCGTACTTACACAGTGATGGTGATTGCAGCGAAATCGTCGAGTGGAGAAGAGGTTGCAAGAAAGAACTCACTGACTCGTACAAACCAGGATTCTTTTGTTTCTTCGGCCTAGAAAACATGCAATGAGTATAAACTGTGGTAAGAGGTTTAGGGAGTGTTTTTCTTTTTTCTGGTCTGTGATGAACAAATGTGAAGAAGACGAAGAGGGGGTCTTGTATAAATAGGTGGGAAAACTGAATTAATCAGGAGCGTTGATTAAAATCCTCAACAGATCGAATGGAGGGGGGTCGGTGATAAGATGGCGCCGAAAAGCTGTCAGACGAACGATCGTGGGCATGTTCCCAAGGTACTCAAGTACCTAAAGTGAGCAATACCTATCTGGCACGTGTCTGTTTTTAAGAGTGTGACGGTATGGTTCCCAGAAAGAGTAGTTCAAAAGTTTCCTTCTCTTAGGACTCGAACAAATACTTTTGAGGGGGCAAAATGTTATACCCAGATTTCGAGCCATAGTAAATATGACCTCGAAAGCTGAGTTCGCATTAAATGGTCTCGTGAGGGTTAGGGTACGTTCTACGATTGTAAGTCGAGCCTGCAAAGTATGATACATGACCTCGAGTGTAGTGACCTCGAAATGATCTCGATCTCGAAAGATAGCTCTGAGAGCCCCTCATCTTCAGGAACTTCGGAGCAGGGATCTCGAGCTCGATATGCTATCTCGAAAGCAATGTTAGCTCGGGAGATGTCAGTGGCTCGCACAATGACGTGAAACCTGGGATGCTGAAGCCTTGGAGATACGCTATGATCACCTTGAATATCTACAAGTATTGTAAATATGGGATGTAATCCTCATTTATTGATGTAAATCCCCAAGAATCGTGGGATATTATTTAGTCAGTTATGCGTTTCCTGATCTTTGGGGAACGTTTCCTTTTATATCTGATTATTGGCATTTAAGGCCATTTATTTTTATTCACAAAAGAGTAATTACCCAAAATATGTGGGATAGTATTCTACATCCTTCTCTATAAATAGAGAAGGCATGCACCATTGTAAAGGGCCGAAAATTCCGATCCTTGAGAGAAAACTCTGAAGAATTCATGCTGAAAGAATTTTCAGAGATAATCTTGAGTTTAATAACAGAGACTCGTGGACTAGGCTGATTTAACTGCTGAACCACGTAAAAACCGTGTGTCTGATTCATTTGTTTCTTTTAGCCATTGTCTTAATTGTTTACTTGCTCTCTTCTTTTATCTGTTGACGAAAAACGGCGTCAACAGGGACATTATGGTCATTTCATAATTACATGCAATTACCATTATTTAATCCATTTAAATAATAATGCAATAAACTGTATAATACAACATAATGAATTCATATCATGTTATTAATATTATTATGCTCATAATAATAATAACATTCAGAACATAAATAAATAATTAAATTAACCCACGTAATTAATTATTTATTCGGCATTATGCACATGCCGAGATTTAAATCTCATTCCAGGTTCTCAAACATAAGAAATCAAGAATCTTTGTTATCATTGGAATCCATACATATCTAAACCCATAAATATGTAAAATGACAAAATACTCTCAGTGGCAAAATTACAAAATGACCATTTCGAGAAAACAAATATTACAAGCATGGGATGAATCTCATACTTCTTACCATGCACCACATTCTACTTCTATATAAAAAATATGTAAATAATGGAAATATTATTGGTTTTAACAGTTTGTTTTTGTTAATTTTAACGGAATATACAATTTAAACTAATAGAAATAGATATTTATTAATTATATTAATATAAGTTTAAATTCAAATTCAAATATTGTAAAATATTATAATTATAATAATATGTAATACAAGACTATATATTTAATAATTATATTAATATAAATTCAAATGTTATAAAATATTATTATTATAATAATATTTAATACAAGACTAGATATTTAATATTTATATTAATATAAATTTAAATATAATAAAATATCATCATAATAATATATAATACATCATGTTAATTTTTATAAAAAAGAATTATCATTTATATTTAAAAAAGTTAACATATTATATTTTTTTTTTAAAAAGACAATGTTTTTGTTTAATATGTTTATGTAATTTTTTAGATATAATATTATTTATCTATTTAAAATTTATATGATAATAATATATATTTAATAACATAATTAACAAATTTTATAAATAAAACTAATAACGTTGTGGTTTGTATCTAATAAGAATCTGAGTGCGATGAAAAATGATTTTCATTAATTGGAAAAGTTCTGTACAAAACAATATAAATAGTCTAAGCTAAGTAAGTAAATACACAGCGGTACAAACTAATCAGAAAGGCTAACAAACTCTATAAAACTCATAACAGAATTCTAGCAGCCTAACTATATACAATCTCTAACATTCCCCCTCAAACTTAGATTAGATAGAGAAGCAAGTCTAAGTTTGTCTCTAAGCATAAGAAACTGAGAACTTGAGAGGGCTTTAGTTAGAACATCAACAATTTGATCATGAGCAGGTGTATGCTTAACAATCAGCTGCTCATTGATTACCTTCTCACGAACAAAATAGAGATTCAATTCAATATGCATTGTCCTAGCATGAAGATCTGGATTTGCTGACATTAGGATTGTGCTAAGGTTATCACACCACATAGTAGGCTGAGACGATTTGAGCTGAATTTCAGACAACAAGGACTGAATCCAAGTTATCTCTGCAGTTACCCCAGCAAGGCTTCTGTACTCAGCCTCAGTGCTTGACCTTGACACCGTTCTTTGCTTTTTAGATGACCAAGAAATCAGACTGGGACCAAGGTAAACACAAAACCCAAAGGTAGACCTCCTATCATCAGGGTGGGATGCCCAGTCAGCATCACAATAACCTCTCAACCTCAAATCTTCACCCTGCCTCATATGCAAAACAAAATCTAGAGTCCCTTTGAGGTAACACAAAATCCTTTTGACTATCTTCCAGTGGGATTGAAGAGGTTTCTGCATAAATTGAGACTCTATTGACTGCATAAGTGATCTCCAGTCTAGTGATTGTAGCATACTGTAATGCACTGACTAAACTTCGATACTCATGAGGATGAAGGACAGGATCGCTCCCAGACGCTAAGAGTTTCTCACCACCAGTCATTGGTGAAGGCAGGGAGTTTGCAAACTGTAGCTTAGCTCGACATAAGATGTCAGTAATATATTTTTTCTGAGATAAATGTAAACCAGTAGAGGTTCTGGTTACCTGCAATCCGAGAAAATAGCTCAAGTCTCCAAGGTCTTTAAAAGGAAAAGCTTTGTGCAAATCTGAAACTAAAACATCAATAATTGAAGGAGTATTCCCTGTTACAAAAATGTCATCAACATAGACTATAATAATAGTAGTATGATGATGTGTAATTCAAATGAACAAATAATAGTCAGATTTGGCACAAGTAAAACCAAAAGAGATTAAGGCAGCCTTTAGCTTTTCAAACCAAACTCTTGGAGCTTGCTTTAACCCATAAAGTGCTTTATGAAGTTTGCAAACCATATTAGGAGCAGTGATATCTTCAAAACCAGGTGGTTGAATCATATAAACCTTCTTAGTGAGTGTGCCATTAAGGAAGATATTATTTACATCCAATTGTTTAACAAGCCAGCCTTTGGAAAGAGCAAGAGTAAGTATTACCTTTACCGTAGTTGGTTTCACAATAGGGCTAAAAGTTTCAGTGAAGTCAGTCCCATATTGTTAGTGAAAACCTTTAGCAACAAGTCTAGCCTTGTGTTTTTGAATTGATCCATCAGGATTTTCCTTAGCTTAAAGACTCACTTACAACTTACTGGTTTTCTGCCTGAAGGTAATGAGACGAGGGACCATGTACCATTGTTTATAAGGGCCTGAAACTCATCTTGCATAGCAGAATACCAAGAAGAGCATCCCTCCAAAACTTTCCAAACTTTTGCCGAGGTATCTGATCCAACAACTCGAGTGAGCATCCCTTTCGTCATAGAGGAGAGAAGCCAAGAGTAGAGAAGATTATCCTGCTAATCCCACTGAACGAAGGCAAGATTAATGTTCTTGGCAATCTGATCTGCTTCAGAAATAAATTTCGGTAGTGGAGACGCATCTTCAGAGATGTAATCCTGAAGCTGGTGGCCTTTGATCGCAGACAAAATTTGTGGTTGGCAGAGCAAGAAATTATTCAGATCCAGCTTAAATGAGATCTTATGAGAAAACGTGACCAGAGTAAACAAGGAAGAACCAGAAGAAGATGAAACAATGGCGGCCGGAGTAGTAGCCATTGCCGAGGAATACAATCGGAGAAGAAAAACCAAGAACGAAGAACAATCAGAATGAGGAAACACAAACAGAGAAACTCTCAGTGGAGTGACTTTGATACCATAATAATAATAATCTGAGTGTGATGAAAAATGATTTTCATTAATTGGAAAAGTTCTGTACAAAACAGTATAATAGTCTAAGCTAAGTAAATACACAGCTGTACAAACTAATTCGAAAGGCTAACAAACTCTATAAAACTCACAACAGAATTCTAACAGCCTAACTATATACAATCTCTAACAGTATCTATCTAGTATATATATATATATAGAAAGATAGATAGATATATAAATATAAAGAGTTCAGTTCAGATGTAATATTGCTAATTAGATGCTATATATTACTCAAGTATTCCTATGAAAACTTATAAAATCACTTGTGGTATATACAGATAGTAACTATGCTTGCTCGTTGGGTTGAAGATCCAAATTCAGAAGCTTTTAAGTGTCACATAGCTAGACTTCCAGATTATTTTTGGATTGCTGAAGATGGAGCCAAGTGTCAGGTTTAAAAGTTTTGGATTGCTGAAGATGGAGCCAAATAATGAATAGATTATAATCCAATTATAATTAAACTCTTTTGTGTGTATTTATATATTCAGGCTGTTGGTTCTCAATCATGGGATGGAGCTCTTGCTGTTCAAGCTATTATATCATGTAATCTAAATGAAGAGTATTGCCATACTCTTCGAAAAGCCCATGAGTTCTTAAAGGCTTCACAGGTTTGATCTCTCACATAAATAAATATATATATTTATATAATTATATATTTATGTGTATATAAATCATGTTCTTATTAAGCAAAGTTGTTATATATATATATATAAATATATGCAGATTCGTAAAAATCCTCCTGGAAACTATACTCAAATGTATAGACATATGTCTAAAGGTGGATGGACCTTTAATACTGCTGACCAAGGTTGGGTAGTCTCTGATTGTGCTGCCGAAGCATTAAAGGTAAACATACAATATATTTATATATCTAATTCTCATAACTATGCATGCATTTAATTTTGGGCAAAATCTATGCCACAAGTTAACTTTTGGCTTAAATTCTAGTTATATATTAATATTAAATGTTCCAATAATGTGTAATATTGTTAGTGTGAATTGTGTTCAAATAGGTACATACAATATAGTTTGTAATAAAATGTTACAATTTCCAACTATTTTCCTACGATTTTTTCTCCCTTCTCGAATATATTATTGATATACTTTCAGTGCTCATTTAGTCGTTGCCACGTGTTCATTACCAATTGGACCTCTATCACTTGGTATGGACTTGTGTTTGTTTTGGTCCTATTATATATATATATATATATATATATATCATCTTTACTCTTTCATTTAATTTAGTTACAATGCGATAGTGTGAAAATTTCAGGTGATAAAAATATTATTTATTCCAAAATAAACATTAGAGAACTGTACGTGTTTGCTCTAATTCTTAAATCCTAACTTTGAGAACAGCTGAAGAATAAATAGAGAACATAAATTTCATAAACAATGAGAATTGTTCTATGTGGATAAGAAAGTCATGAAATTTACTTTGATGGGGCACCTTGGTTCTTAATACCACATATATGAACATTGGTGTAATTAACATAATATCTTATATATTTAAATTTAATTTTAAATATATGAGATCTGATAATAAATTACACGAGTATGTATCACTACAAAAAAAAGGTTCTATACCGAGAACACTATACCGACAACATGTCCTCGGTATAGACATTTCATATGCGCGGGACATTTTCGCGGTTTTGAATAGGTTTAGTTGTTATACCGAGAACCTATACCGAGAACATGTTCTCGGTAGAAGGTTTATAAATATACCCCACAGCCGCGAAGCCCCTTCTCCTTCCTCTCTGGTTTCTCTCGGTTTTCTCCGAGCCGTCTGCCTCCCTCCTCCGTTTTCCTCCCAAAAAGCTCGGTTTTAAGCCTCAAAATTGCCAAGGATGAAGGGATTTCTGTGTATTTGTTGAAGGTATGGTTTATTTATTCATTTTTTTTATATATATATATATTTATGAAATTGTATAATGATATTTTGTAGTTTTTGTTTGAAGGTTGGGTATTCGGTTTTTGTTGGACTAAAGAGATTGCTAGCAAGATATTGAAGGCATTGGTAAGTTTTTTTTTAATTTTTCTGTATTTTTTTCAATTTTTGAATAATTTATGTTTTTTTATATAAATAATATAATATTAATTTTAATAAAAATCTGAAATTATTATATTAGATAGAATGTATTTATTTTTAGGTTTTCAAAATAAGTATTAGTAAAAATGATATTAGGAATTAGAAAATTGTTATATGAGTAATTAGTATTTTTTTTAAATAAATTCTATGTTGTTTTGGTGAATTTTATGTGTGTTAAACATATTACTAAATATATTAAATATTTGAGTGTTAATTTGAAAATTTTGGTGGTAATGTTAGTATGTTGTTGTTGTCAATTTTAATTTTTTTTGGTTATGTTAGTAGTAAAAATTCAAATTTTATGAATATTGATGATTAATTTGTTGTTGTTAATTTTTAGTAGAATTTTAATATTTTGGTTAGAAAATTGAATAATTAATAAACTTTAGACTAATAATTATAAATTATATAGTCGTTTAAAATGTATTTGTAATGCTCTCTGCATGATCTGGGTCTGGATATTTTTTATGTCTTATTTGCAGGATTTTAAATTTTGGGATAGATGAAAATATAGTCGTTATGCTGCCGAATTTTTTATAGAATTGTAAAATTTAGAGATATTGTGAATATTAGTAGAAGTACTCAATAAAATTTCTAATTTAATAAATAGTGAATTGATAAGTAAAATAATATATTTTAAAATTAAGATTAAAAAAAATTAACATTAACATTATGCAACTAAATTTTAATAAAAATAAACATTAATTAAATAATTTAAGTAATAATTAAATCCTAAAGTAAATAAATAAAATTTAAACAAATCTTAGAAATTTTGTTTAAATTAATAAAACTATTCAATAAAGCATAAGTAAAATATGTAATTTAATAAATACTAAATTAATATGTAAAAAAATAATATTTGTTAGTTCTCATTAAATAAAATTAACAAATATATTATTAGAAAACCATTATTAAAATTAAAAAAATTAAATTTAATATTTGTTAGTTTTAATCATTATTAAAATTAAAATTAAAAAAATATGTTTTTAATAATATTTGTTAGTTGTTTTTAATTTTTCTGTATTTTTTTTAATTTTTTTTTTTCAATTTTTGAGTAATTTATGTTTTTTTATATAAATAATATATTTTAAAATTAACATTAAAAAAAATTAACATTAACATTATGCAACTAAATTTTAATAAAAATAAACATTAATTAAATAATTTAAGTAATAATTAAATCCTAAAGTAAATAAATAAAATTTAAACAAATCTTAGAAATTTTGTTTTAATTAATAAAACAATTCAATAAAGCATAAGTAAAATATGTAATTTAATAAATACCAAATTAATATGTCAAATTTAAATAATTTTAATAATATTTATACTGAAATATATTATAGTTATATATCATAAAACAATATAATTAACTTCAAAGAGCATAAGACATTAAAAAAAACATATTTAATTTTATTTGTTTTTTTCTTTGGTAATAAGAAATTATTACCAAAGATATAATAGTGTTATTATCACCTAGTGATAATATTATATTTTTTTAGTGTTCATCACAAGAAGCCTTAGACCCGTTTAGAGAGGGTGAGTCATTGAAGACTCTTACATTTGCCTCTCTCTGAATTAGGACACACATGTGGATTAATTTGACCGTCAGATATCTCAGCTGATTGTGAACGAGGTAATACTTTACACATTGATATACTCCTTAAAATTTAACAATTAATCCATATTAATTTTAAAATATTGAATTTGCATACAATAGCGCCTCCAAATAAACGTGGACGCCATAAAGGATTGAACACGCGGGAAAAGAGGGAACAGTTGGGGCGTCCTCTCCCTCTCGAGTGGGATGTGCAGGGGAGAACATATAAAGAGATCGAAGAGTACAGCTCAAATTTCTCAAGAGAGCTCGGATTACTTGTTCGACAGTACACAGATCCGGACTGTCCTCAATGGTCAAAAGTACCAAATGTCTCGAAAGAAAGAATACTTGCACATTTGGAAGTAAGTAGTTTATGTATTTTCCGACGCCCAGAAATTACGGTATTAATTTCTTGCTAAAATTAACTATCTTAATTAAATATATTACTAACGATAACTTTTTGCAGAAACGTTCTGTGATCAACAAGGAAAATAGAAGGAAACTGAAAGAGCTTAGCTATGGAGGTTCTCAGTCAATCCCAGCCCTACACTATAAAAAGGTTAGTTAATTAATTATTTTTTAGTTTATTTTTCTTATTTACGTTTAATTATTAATTTTATAAAAATATATGTACGTGACAGCGCAATTTAGAGACTGGGCAACTTGAGTCCATCCCGGATAGCTGGATGGATACTCACCATAAATCAGGCACAGGGTGGGTGACAGAGACAGCAAAAAATACTTTGGTACTTTAAGTTTTTTTAAACATTTTTCAAATTTTTAATTGTTTCAAAATTTTAATTACATATACATTGTATCACAGGAGGAATTGCGTGCATACCGCGACACACAGCAGACACAGGCAACTGATACTGAGAGTTCCACACCAGTTTCGAGTGCGCCTGAAGATGAAGACATATCTTTGGTACAAACTGTCTTCGGAAAACGACGGGGCCACCAGAAAGGATATGGACATATCCTTAACATAAGGGGCCGAACTCCATTTGATTTTCGTCCTTCACAAACTAGAGATGAAGAGTTGTCTGAGATGAGAGAGCGTCTTCGACAGTTAGAGGAGCATGTCCGGACTCATTGTATCACCCCGGGATCTCAATGTGCCCCACCACCACCCGATGATCCCGATGTTGGAGCACCGACTCAGTAGGACTTATGTATGAATTTTATTACAATTGACTATTACATTATCATGTTTAAGACAATTCTTTATTTTGATTCAGCGAACATACTCTTATGTTTTTATTTATATGTTTAATATAAGTGTTTTAATTTTATTCTATTTTTTTATATTTAATTCAAAATAAATAAATAAATAAATAAGGGAATAACAAATATAAAAAAAAAATTGGGGAAAAGTCTATACCGAGGACATTGTCCTCGGTATATACCACTAAGATGTCGATATATACCAGTATGATGACAAATTGGGGATGGTTGTACCGAGGACTTTCGTCACTTTCTACCGAGGACATTGTCCTCGGTAAAACCTATACCGAGAACATTTTTAATGTCGTCGGTAGAAGTTTTGTTTTACCGACGCGGATGTACCGATAACTTTCTACCGACGACATTGTCTCGGTAGAGGTTATACCGAGGACATTTGTTCTCGGTATAGGCCCTGTTTTTTGTAGTGTATGGTGTTATGCATGATAGGGTATCCCATAGCAATAGTATTCTTAAAGGAAAACAAATTAAGGTTCCAAAATGAAATTCTCTACATCTTAACTTTATTTTTCATATGTTTGATTAATTTACAGGCCACACTAATGCTCTCTCAAATCTCACCAAGTCTAGTTGGAGAGAAAATGGACATAGAGTGCTTCTATGATTCAGTAAATCTTTTGATCACATATCAAGTACGTGTACTTAATTAGAATCTCAATTAGTCATTAATTATGTTTATCCTACTTTTCTTATATTTTATAGATTTTTGTCATTTTTACTATATGCCTACTACGTACAGAGTAATGATGGCGGTTTCTCTGCTTGGGAACCCAAAAGAGGATATCATTGGTTGGAGGTATTTTCAGCATTATATATATATATATATATACATTTATTTTGTAACAAGTGATTATTGAAGAAAAAACTTAATTATTTTGTAATTTTAGCTCTCTTATCTTGCAGTACTTAAATCCCGTAGAGTTCCTTGCAGACGCTGTGGTTGAGAGAGAGTAAGAATATGTTATATTTTATTTGATATATATATATATATATATATATAGAAAGATGTGGCTGATTAGTTTTCTTCTAATAAATATAATGTGATGAATTTCAGCTATGTAGAGTGCTCTTCTTCAGTTATCCAAAGTTTGGTACTCTTTAGGAAACTATATCCAACATACCGAAGAGATGAAATAGACAAATGCATTACAAAGGGAGAGCGCTACATTATCAATACACAAAACCTTGATGGTTCATGGTAATAATAAATATTTCATGAATTTTTATTATTAGTTTGAATATATAGAAAGCACACAAATATCATAATAAATGGCTATTAAATTAAAATGTATGCGATACCCAATATAGAATTGTATCAATAGCAGTATTACACATCTTTGTGTTGTTGGACACCAGTGTTGTACTTTAATATTCATATAAAACTCTCAGGTATGGACGATGGGGACTTTGCTACACGTACGGTGCATGGTTTGGCGTAGAGGCGTTGGTAGCTTGTGGTAAAACTTATACCAATTGCCCTAACTTACAAAAGGCATGTGAATATCTCTTGTCCAAGCAACTATCTGATGGTGGTTGGGGAGAAAGTTACCTTTCAAGCGTAAACGAGGTCATAATCTAACTAATCTTAAAATGTTATTCTCAAAATTAATATGAGAATATATATATACATATATATTATGATGATAATTCGTCTTCAAATTGTGAATTAAATAGGTGTATACCAACATAGAAGGAGATCGATCAAATGTGGTCCAAACTGCATGGGCATTGTTAGCTCTCATTGTGGCTGGACAGGTATTTATATATATATATATATATATATATATATATAGTGAAAACTAATGTATATTATATTTCCAATACAAACATAGATTGTTAGACCACTTCTAATAGTACAACTTCTAAATTGTGTTAAATTTGGCACAAAAATTGTAAAACTATTATATTGGACAAAGCAAATTTGCTTTAACATGCAAATTGATGTATATAGATATATAAATAAACTATCATTGATTCATTGAATATCAATTTTCTATCTTTCTTTTTCATTTAATATGCAAATTGATGTATATAGATATATAAATAATACAAAATTATTATTTATTATTATACAATAAAGTTGGCACATGCTATATGAAATATTTTGTACAATATTTTCTTTTATTAGCAGATTGCTCAACCTTCTTATTTTTAATTTTAAATCTTAAAAATAAAAGTAAAAATTATAAAAACAAATCAAATAATATCAAACAAACAAAAAAAAGAATAAAATCTAAAAAAAATTAACTGAAAAGATATATGTATTATGAAATTAAAATGTTAAAAAGTCGAATTAAAATTCTTTATCAAAAGTTTCCTCAATGTTTTAAGCCACATAGTCCACGCAACGTTTTATTCAATTCAGGCTGATATTGATCCAACACCCATACATCGAGCAATAAGATTATTGATCAATGAACAAACTGAAGATGGTGACTTTCCTCAACAGGTATATATGACATTAATTATGTACACAATATGTGTACATATACATGTATAACTCTCATAAATTGTATAAATATATAGACAAATTTTATTGTAGGGGATTCAGCCAAAAGAGCTCCACCAGTGGGAGTTTTCTGTATTTCTAACTTGTGAATAATTTTTGGCACAATTGTTTTATAACCGTATATTTTGTAGTTATTTAAAACACTTAGAAAATTTTCAGAAAATTTCGAATAATTTACAGTGATGAAAATTAGCTTCAAATATATTGTTTTCTAGAACCATAAAAATTTAGTTAAGTTTGGAATAACTTGTTTTGAACTTAATTTTCGGTACTGTAAATTATTTGAAATTTTCTAAAAATGTGCTAAATAACTAAAAAATATACGGTCATAAAAAAAAATTAAATCGAAAATTATTCACTGGTCGGAAATACACAAGCGCCCACCTAGGATAAGGCTCTTTTTGAAGTTCTTATAGTTGTTTCTCCCTATATATTTATTGGGGAATTCTCCTGTAGGGGCTTTACTTTAAGCTCTACCGGTGGGGCTCTCAGTATTCTTGACCTATGAAAGTTTTCGGCGCGATTTTTTTTTATGATCGTGTATATTGTAGCTATTTAGAGCATCTGCAAATTTTCAGAAAATTCCGAATAGTTTACAGTACCGAAAACTAAGTTCAAACATATTATTGCACGCGTGACTATTTTTTTTTATGTGTGTGGAAAATAATATGTTTGAACCTAATTTTTGGTACTGTAAACTATTCGGAATTTTCTGAAAATTTGCAGAATGCTCTAAATATCTACAATATACACAGTCATAAAAAAAAATCACACAGAATTATCCTATATTTAGTTACCTCACAAAGTGATTTTTCAAGTAAGCTGTATTCGGTAGTATGTTTAATTTGGTAAATATATTATAAATCATATTTGATTGCAGGAAGTAACTGGAATATATATGAAGAATGGGGTGTTAAACTTCGCATCATATCGTAATATCTTTCCAATATGGGCTATAGGAGAATATCGTCGACGAGTTTTAACTAAATATTAAACTTATAATTGGACTCACAAAATACTATTATTAATCACTAAGGAGTAGTTGTGTCTATGTACTCTGTAATAAAGAAACTTCTCCAATAATATGTGTCATGTACACCATGCATCATGTCATATTTTTAATTAATTATTTTGCTTACATTATTAATTTGTCCAACTCAAGTTTGTGGTCAAAATAAGTACGTAGTGTTGTGTATGTCATTAAAAATTAATAAATAAAAAATAGTTCTTTCTCAGGGGCTTGGACTTCTTATCAAATAATAATGAATATATATAAACTAGATATAAACAATGTGTAATATGTATGTTTGGTTACTTTTATTTATAAAATTTATTAATTATTTTTTATTAAATTTATATTAATATCATATAAATTTTAAATAAATAATTTATTTATTTTTGTTTAAATTTATGTTTGTTTTATGTTTTGAATTTAAAAGTGACAACAATAGATTATATATTATATATTTAATATTATACCTGAATTTTAAATTTATGTTTCTTGCTAGTTTTTATAAAAAAAAAAATTTGTTGTTAATTAACAGTAAATTATATTATATAATTAATTTAAATTATTCTAAAAGTGAATTTACATTTAATTTAATTTAATTTACTATTTTTAAATAATTATTATTGTAAAATATCACAAAAATCCCATAATATACAAAAAGTGATTCCCACTTGTTTATATACCAAATACTAAATACATTATTTATTATGTAAATGTGGTAAAAATAAATAATCATTTATTGAATATATGCTCTTTATATATATTATTTAGTAATAAACTTATAGAATGAAAAAAGATACATAAAATAAAATTTGTCAACATATATAAAATTAAAGTTGTAAACCCTTTTAAAAAAAATTATAGCATGCATAACTAAATAACTTTGTCTAAATTAAGACTGCTTTGTGTTGGAAGTTTTTTTTTTTTTTTTTTTTGAAGTTGTTCTCTTTTCTTTTTTGTATTCTTGGAGCCCTCATTCACGACATATTCTTCAGGAACTATTATTATTAGTTATATTTAGACAAAATTATTTAGTTATGGCTCGTTCCAGGTTTTTTTAAAGGTCCTTTTGTAGTATTGACAACTTTAATTTTATATATGTTTTTTTATAAATTATTTTTAGATATATATTTTTTTAATTTAATATATAAAAGTAAGTATTGTGGTTTTAAAATTTTAATTAATAAAATATAATTTTTCCTATAATTTGACAAAAAAATAAATAAAAGCAGACAAACTTAATAAAAAAAATTGTGTGGAAAATTATGTTTTTTTTATTTGTCTATTTTCATTCTATATGTGTATCATTAAAAAAAAAACTATAAAGAGTACATTCAATATAATAAATGATTTTTTTATCCCATTTACATGATAAATAATAGAAAATTTACCGTATATACCATAATTTACACTTTCTTTTCATTATTACATTAACCTTTTTTTTCTTTTCATTTTTAATAAAATTTATTTAAAAGTACGGTTTATATATTTGTTAATTTTATTTTTACGATTTCTTCTTTTATTTTTCTCTCCAGCATGGTAAAATATTAATTTTGTTAAATGGGTGTACAATGAATACATGTTTAACTCATTTTTTTTTTATCTCTTTCAAATTTTTTACTATGTAATCTATTAATTTTTTTTCTATATTCTTCCTCATACAGGTATTTGAGTCAGATTATTATTTTGTTATCTTAACTTTTACCTATTTATTTAATATTCTTTCCCGCAAGTGTACAATGAATTTAGCTCATTTTTTTTATCTCTTTCAAATTTTTTACTATGTAATCTATTAATTTTTTTTTTCTATATTCTTCCACATAAAGATATTTGAGTCAGACTATATTATGTTGTTATCTTAACTTTTACTTATTTATTTAATATTCTTTCAAGATAGACACAAACTCAAGTGAACTAAAGAGGAAAAGTGTAGTTGTTATACTAAATTAATTAAGCTTAAAGAGACGAGTCATCAGATTTGAGTGGTTGTTTTTATCTTAGTAAAATTATATATAAATTAATATAATAATAATCATAATAGTATTAAAACAAAGCAAAAAAGAAGAATTTGTATTATAATGAATTGGATAACTTTAAAATCTCTCAAATTCTTGATGCCAATTATAATAAAGTGCACAAAGTTTACATCTTAATAAGTATTGAACATAAGGATTGGTTTTATATAACCAAAGAGATACATATATTATTTATGGTTTGTACTTTTGTAAGAAATGAGTATTAATTAATATCTCAATATTGCCGTGCAATTAGGTGTTAGAATAATAATAAAGATGTGATAATTAGAGATATTTATTCATTTGGTATTGTAGAAACTTTAAAAAGTAATTTGCATTTTTTTAGTGACTAATTTGCAAATTTCATTCTTATGACACTTATGCAATTCACTGCAACCTTAAATGTCAGCTAAAGCAATTTAAAAAAAACTAATTTGCAAATTTCATTCTTATGTTACTCATGTAATTCACTCCAACCTCAGATGCAAGCCTGTAATCTATTGTAATCTAAAACAACCCATTGCAATGTCCAATGTAAGGGATCATGTAATACAATGAAGCTCACCACAATCTCAAATGTCACTCATTGTAACCCCATAGAACCTATAAAGCAACACATGCAACCCAATGCAATTTCAAATGCAACCCACTACAACTTTAAATGTAAGTCCAATGCAATTTCAAATGCAATCTAGAGCAACCCAAATGATATTTCAAATGCAACTCACTACAACCTTACATGTCAGCCTAATGAAACTCACTGCAACTTCAAACACAAGTTATGCAACTCACTACAACCCTATGCAACACATGGTAACATAAAAACTACACTTTAATTTCATTCTTATGCAATACTGCAATCTCATGCAACCCAAAGAACAACATTGCAACACATGCAAGCCCATGCAACCCAAATGAAACCTTAAATGCTAGTCAATGCAACCCCATTTACAAATTTCCAAAGAGATTGCACTTGATGTTTCAAATGTTACACCTCATGTTTCATAGGTTCTGCAGATGTTGTAAAATTTTCAATAGTGGTTGCAACATTTGTTGAAGAGGTTGCGTACATTTCAACAAGCCCATGCAACCACAATGCAACCCTATATAACCTAGTATTCCCAATTCGAGAATTCATATGCAATCACATGCAACTCATGACAACTTAAAAAAACACATATGCTAATTTCATCCTTATGCAACTCATTACGACCTCAATTGCAACTCGATGAAAACTATATCAAAATTTAAAAAATTAATTGCGAATTTCATCTTTATGCAACCCACTGCAACCTCAAATTCAAGCTCAATGGAACCCGCTACAACCTCAGATACAAACACATGCAACCTTAAACGCAAGCCCAGTGCAACACTATGCAACCAAAAACAACATTAAAAACTCATATGATAATTTCATCCTCATGCAACCCATAAAAACCGTAGATACAAGAAACCTATTGCAACTTCAAATGCAAGCCATGCAACCGAATGCAACCTCATATAACCTTGAATGCAAGTCCGATGCAATCCTATCTAGCCTAAAGCAACCCAATGCAACTCATGACAACTTGAAAACTCATATATTAATTTTATAGATAATATAGAGACACGTGCTTTAAAAATGTTGTGGGATCCTTTTATAATCCAAAACAAGTTTCATATATAATCCAAACCATTGAAAATTTCTTTTTCAGGAAAAAAAACTAATGAATATCTCGTATCAATAGTTAAACTTAGTTAAGTATAATAGAATACACATCCAAATCCTCATATACTGTCAGAGTCTTAAAAAATATAAACTCAATTGTATAATGGAGATGTTTGCAAAGATGTGAGCAACTTAACAGCAACATATTGTAGACTAAAAAAATAGATGACTAGATACCCAAAATGAAAAACTATGGCACCCTTAAAGAAAATAAAAGTTGAAATTTGAAAGAGATGAAAAGCTCACAACAATATTGACTGAGAAAGTGAAGTGAAGGAGGCCCTTTGTATTGTGCATCAGTGCTAGGCTCCTTAGTATTGTGTAAAAACATAATCTTGCTAAGCTTGTTGAGAACATTGGGCAATGACGAAAATGGCATCAGCTTCGGTGCTATAGTTGCAGTCAAGAGAACGGTGGATAGTCCTGAATGGTCTTTGTCCTAATTTGGATTTGAAGAGAGCTCCTATAGTTGGAGAGAAAGGAGGAGAAAATCGTATATTTGAAGATAAGAACTTAGATTATGCATTAAATAAATTGTTGACGCCATTTTTCGTCAATTTAAATCGTAGAGCAATTAAATAGTTAAACAATGAAGCAAATGAATTATGAAGAGAAACAAGAGAATTTTTACGTGGTTCAACAGTTAATTCTGCCTAGTCCACGAGTCTATGTAATTAAGACTTGGAGTTTCTGGAAATTCTTTCAAAGATGAATTGCCTAGAGCTTCTCCTTTAGAAATCAGAAATTCATCCTTTACAAGTGGTGATTCCTTCTCTATTTATAGAGAAGGATTTAGAATTCATTCTCACATATTTCGGGAAGATATTCTGAATATCAATTAAAATAATGATATTAAATGCATTATCTCCTACATACACTAAAACGTCCCATGAAGATCGGGAATGGATAACATATTAAATGGTATCCCTTATATTAGGAGATTGCATAACAATAAACACATTCACACGTAATGGGTTATTTAAGATGAATCATCAAATCATCGAGATCGACAATTAGCATTGAGTCTGTCAAGATCATGGGTTAATCACGAGCTCGCCACCCAACTTCGTGCTATGCTCAGGACAAATGGATGCCGACGAAGCTGCCACATCCGAGCTTGTATTTCCTGAGCTCGAGCTGTACCGCCTGATGGAAATTGGTGAAAAATATATTCAACTGTCATGCCATTACGAGCTCAAAGCATATCCGAGGCTAAACACCCTCGAGCTTTCGAGGTTGGTAATTACAGCGGAGCGGTCTAACTGAAAGATCATATGATGACCATGCATACTTCGAGCTCACACCTGACGAGCCCAACTTTTGTAGGTCATGACTCCTTATCTCGAAATCTGGGTGTAACATTTTGCCCCCTCAAAAGTATCAATTCGAATCCCATGAGAAGGAAACATTTGAACTGCCCTCCTTGGAAACTATGCCATCCTTTGTACTCAAGTGTGGACACGCGTCAGGTGGGTATTGGAAGATCAAAGTACTTGAGTATGCTTTCAACACACCTCGTCCTTTCCCGTCAGCCTTTGCCGCCACTGCTACATTCGCACCTAACCATTGGATCAAATACCAAATCCAGCCAAAGGCCCAGATTAGCTCGACCCTTAACCTTCTCTTGAGACGCATATATACTGTGTCATCCCCTTCCTCTTCATTTTTATGTTTCAAGTTTTAGAGAGAGAAAAAACTAAAGCCGAAAAAATCTTTTTTTTTCCTCTTTGCATGTTCTCTAAACCAAGAAGACAAAACAACCTTGGCCTTTTCGACTCCGTGAGATCATTCTTGCAACCGCTCCTCCAGTCGTCCACTTCTCTGTTTCCACCATCTTCATTGTGTAAGTGTTTATTTTTTTATCCCCATATGTTCATGTATATGCTTTGTTTTTCCATGCATGTTTTTTGTTGCAGTAGCATTTAGGCACATTTACCAGTCTTATACTAGAATGCTTCAATCAATACCGTGGAGTTTTTAGGCTTTTATGTTACGATTTTTCAAGCCCAGTTTATTGCATTTCATTGGGTTATCTTGATTTCCAACTATCATATCGTGTAGACCAAGAAACTGGGTACAAGATTAGGGTTTTCAAGTTGCACGTTTCCCAAAAATTTCACTTTTTGGGTAACCGCCAACATTTTTCCCTGAAAATCAGGGATTCTAAAAAATAAATCCAATTTTCTCCTTTACGTGGAATACACGCTCTGAGCCTAATCTCGCTCTTATGACCGAGCTCGTTCCATAGTCTCGAGCATTTGAGCTCAGGCTATCTTGATTTTTGCTATTAATCTTCTTGTCCGTCTGACCCTCACCCTTTTTCTCTCTTGCTAGATGTCGCAGAATTTGGAAAAGAGGTGGGGGTCAAAACTTGCGATTCCTTACTCACTGGCAACACCGAGCCCAGAGTCACCTTTTACTCGGAATCAGCGCTTGATTCAGGAGTACGAACTAAGGCGTGAGCAAGAGGACACTCGAGCTAACTTTTGACGTCAAATCGACGAGGTCGAAGAAAGAAAAAGGAAGAGACTTAGGGTGTCCATCTATCCAGATCCAGACCCCGAGCCTAGACCAATCCCCATTGATACCACTCTTAAAGTGATAGTCTCCTTCAAGCCAGGCGATCTCTAATTTTCACTGATGGGAGAACCATCAAATCCCCCTTCTACCTCACAGCCAACCTCCATTCCCACCTCTAAGAGGGAATTTTTTGTGGTCGAGCACTGCTGGAGCTCTATTTCTTCACTGGGGAAAATCTCTGATATCTTGGCCCTCCACAA
Source organism: Humulus lupulus (assembly GCF_963169125.1). NCBI lineage: Eukaryota > Viridiplantae > Streptophyta > Magnoliopsida > Rosales > Cannabaceae > Humulus > Humulus lupulus. Next base: position 215,836,738 of record NC_084798.1, read on the forward strand.
TATTGGACTATTGGGCTCGCTGAAGTGTCGAGCCCCGACCTCTCACGAGCAAAGCTGCCGCGCCTCAGGAGATGGTAATCCCGACAAAAATTTGAAATATGCGGCTTAGAGCCAGGAGCACATGAAGGCAGGGGCCTTATTGCCCTTAAAGTCCTTTTTCAAGGACTTCTTAGATTTTGTCGGACTTTCTCCTTTCCATCTCAACACCAACTCTTTTAGGGTTTTTTCAGCCCTGAGGTCGCTTTACGACGAGCTAAAGTGGGAAGGACCTTCACCAAAGGAGATTCTGTATGTCTTTTTCTTGAAAAGTAATCCCTCCCGAGCTTGGGGAGGGGACGACTTCTACTACCTTTCGAGCTATCCCAAGGAGAAGAAAATCTTTGAGGATTTACCCAACCATCCCCCCGATTTCAGGAAAGCTTTCTTTTGGACAGAAGGCTTGGCTCCTTCCAGATACTATCTGTTTAGACGAATCCGTAAGTATAAAAAATCTCTTATTTTTGTGCTCGAATTTTTTGCCTAGGCTCGAATGACTCATGATACGTTTATTTCTTCAACCAATTATCGTTGACCTACTCCCACCGATAAGACGAAGGAGCACAAGGAAGCCTTGCTCCAATTCCCTTACGGTAGGCATTCCCTTTCCTATCTTATTCATGAAGATAGGCTTCGAGCTTGTGGTCTCCTAGAAAAGGAGCAGTCCACAAACAATTGGACCATCAAGAAATATACCAAGTGGGAGTTTGTGCTTCTCCCAACTGGCAGCCTTCCTCCGAGGCACAGTTCTAAGCCACAATCGATCCCCAGCTTGACATCGCATGAGTCCACAATCAGGGAACAAGGCCAATGACGAGGCCTCGAGCTCGAGTGACAGAGGTACAGTCATCCTTAGCTCGGACTTATGGTCTCCCTCGCTACTTAAGCATAAGCCCGACAGATTAGTCTTGTGTGAACATGATAAGGACCACTTTTATGTATGGTCCTGGGTAGATGAGAGAGTACATAGGTTCGATAGTTGGATAGGAAAATATGATACTATGTATAGTTTGAACGAGGTATGGGACAGAATAGTCATTCAATACGGGACAAATGATTATAGGGCCCTTTTGAGGTTGACTTCCACATATAGGGAAGGGACTCCCCCTGCCTCTTCTGAAGATGGAGGAATTAAGTGGTCACCGAGCACAAGCTCGGGGGAGAGTTCCAGTTAGGTTCCTCTTTACTTGCCTTTTATTCCTTGCTTGTCTGCATTGTGCTAACTTTTTTGTGTTTGGGAATTTCTTATAATGTGGAGCAATTGTGCAGGTGCTATAGACTCTGATCTTGACACCGTGCTCTCTAGTGGCGAGGGGGCTCAGAGGAGTAAGCGCCCGAGAGGCTCGCGCGGAAGTCAGATTGGCTCGCCAAGGTCCTTAAGTAGATTGAGAAAACTACTACTCCTCCTCCAGCTCCCACTGTTACGAACTCGGCCATGGATCCTGTTTCCCAGGTCGAAGCTTCCACCATAGATGTCCCCCCTGTGCCTCCTATTATCATGGTCCGCCCAACGCTCGGCCCTCCTCCGAAGAAACCAGTGTCGAAAGAGCGCCTGTTGTCGATTTCTACTCATGTTGATGAGTATGTCGTCAACAACGCCGTTGGGACTCATTGAGCTACACTTGGCTGGGACATCTTGTCTCGGGTAGGCCAGAGCATCAACAGCTTCGAGGCTCCGCAGTGGCAATTTTTGAACAATGCTCGTGACTGCAACACCCTTTATGACAAGACTATCGAGCTCGCTGCTGCGGTAATTTCTCTCACTTTACCATTTGTTGTAATTATGCTTAGCATGTGTTCTAACTAGATTTGTTTGTGTTTCAGTCTCTTGCTACCGTTTCTCAGCTTAACTATAAGTTGAACTATGAGGTCCACTCGAGCATGTCTTATGCCCAAGAGTCGAAGAATCTTCAACTTAAGCTTGCTGACGAGTTCAAGGCCGCAAAGGCAAAGATCGAGGCTAAAGCCGAGCAGAAGAAGGCCAGGATAGCCGAGCTCGAGAAGGTGAACGTCAGGCTTGAGGAGCTTGAGAAGATCAATGCCAAGCTTGAGGAGGAGAAAAAGGCCACCTTCGAGATAATGGAAGGTGAAAAGGCTCATCTTCTTGCGGAGTTCAAGGAGTAGAAGGATCAGGCAGTCGACCTGGCCATGTACAGGATCTGGGCCAGTAATGCCGATCTCGATACCAGCTTCCTAGGCTTTTTTGAAGATGGACTCGTGTCCAAATGGCAGGCTCAGCTCGAAGCGGAGGAGGCTGCTCGGGATGAGGTAGAGAGGGCTAAGGAGGATGCTGAGAAGGCTAAGGAGGGTGCTCCTTCCTCCTAAATCTTGACCTGGAGCTGTGTCCCTTTGAACCTTTTGTAATCATTTTTTATCTTTTGTTTTTATGCCCCTGGGGCTAAGACAATTTATAGCTCGTGAAAGAGCTATTTTGTGTTTTATGATGTTTATAATACCGAATTTGAGTTTACCTTAATATTTTTGCTTTATATTTCTTGAGTTGAAATATTTCAAGCAATTTATATTAAAGTGTCCTTATGTCTATTTATTCATACAAACACGTGGTGGATTTTGAGCTCAAGCTTCAATGCATTCATGCACAGTTTACTCGACGTATCCGTGTCCGATCTCGTTACTTGTCAAGGTCGGAACTTACTTTTACCATGCACTCGAAAGTACTTATATGGCGTGTAATATAGGTGGTTTAGTTATATCCTGCTTTTCTAGTTACTTTTCCTCGTCCTCGGGTAGCCCCCCAAAGTTATGAGATTGAAATTATCTTTTTACAAGATACTCCAGCCTTGATCTCAACTTAACTTGAAGTAGGTTTATTTATATTCCAACTTTCTGTCGATTAGTTTTAGCTGGTTCGTTCCAAAACTATTTAGGTCGTGTTTTTAGTTTGTAATCCACACAAATATTTTTGATCTATTCAAATTACTTTGCCTCGTGCATTTGGTTATATCCAAACATTTTCATTCTTAATAACTTGGTTATGTCCAAACTATTTTAGTTCGCGTATTTGGTTATATGCAAACACTTTTATGCTTAATAACTTGGTTATGTCCAAACTATCTTAGCTCGCGTATTTGTTTGTATCCAAACACTTTTATTCTTAATGTTTACCGAGTTTTTCGAAACGAATACAAACAGAATAATAAAAAGATAAGAACTGTAGAAGTGCTGAAATGTAACTAAACAAACAGTGTTTTTACGTGGTTCAGGCGTTAACAAGCCCTAGTCCACGAGTCGATGTTATTATACTTGGAAAGGACTACAGTAAGATGGCTGGTGTACAAGAACTTCACACACTCACAGTGTTTCTCTCGGGTTCTCTTGAAGAAGATGAAGCTAGAGAGATTTTTGTAGAGTTTTTTGCTATGTGATCTGTTGGCCGTCCCTCTTCTTGTAAAATGAAGGGGTCTTTATAGCTAGGGTTTTGGATTAGGGTTTTTCTCTACGTCCATGAGTCTTAATTACTCCAGCCATAAATAGGGAATACAATTACTGTAGTAGCATGGCTACAAAACTCTATGTGGGTATATTTACATGAAAGTATGGGGAACACACAAAGTCAGCCGTCTTTTCCAAGTTGTCAGCGGAACAGTAGGCGAAAAGGTACCCTTAGGCGTGCTGGGATGTGTGCGGATTTGACCTGTCGGGCGTGTCAGGCGGGATCCTGTGTCAGGTGGATATCATTCCAAATATGCCTCCTCCATGACTCGACCGCTTGATTTAGTTCTGTGAGAGGCACGGAACTGTTTCCGCGAAGACTACTTGAAGAGCTTCTCCTGGAAGGAGCTTCCCTGAAGGATACCCCTTCGGGAGTCCGAGAGGTTCGACGAGCCTCCGTGTCGTGTTTGCTTGAAAGAGTAACCCGGACACTAAACGGGAGAGGCGAAGCCTTTCTGTCCATCCGCGAGCTCTGGTCACCTACCGTGAAAGACATTGGTAATTCTGCTTCCCCGAGGACATCAATCTAAACGCTATCCGGAAATCTGGATAACATTTACCCCCCAAGGTCACGGAGCTTTGAGAGATCCGGGAGCTTGTACAGTCCTCCGGGTATTTCGGTTTCTTAGATTAGGCGAGGGGCTACCTTCTGTGTTCCCAGAAGGGTTCCTTTTTCCCGCCTGAGTGTTAGTATGAAAAAGAAAGGGAATTTCTTCTGTTTGAACTCAAGTACTCAAGTGCGGCAAGGACCACGCGTCATGCTGGGAATGGTTCTGCGACCAAGACGTGTGCGTGAGGCGACTGGTTGAGTATGCGTGCGTCAGTCATCTGAGTAATGATTTGACGGTTTTTAATGGTACTCCGGGCCCGAGGTGGTATAATGATGGGAAATAAATACTTTATTCCCATCCGAGGAGTCATCAATAGGATCGTCGCTTCATCTCCAGCCGTTGGATCTGATGCACACGGAATGGGAAGATCGGGACCGTCCATTTGAGGAATTCGAAACGACTTCTTCCCTGCTATAAAAACGAGGGAACGGACCTTTCTTCCTCTTTACGCTTTCAAATTCTCTATCTTTCGGATTTTCAGATTTTCAAACCTTCGAACTCTCAGGCTTCCAAGCTTTCATTCCTTGCCACCTCTTTTGGTAAGGGATCTAGAAACTTTTCTTTTGGTTTGGCAGTGGGCTTATTCGCCGAAGTTCAGGGTTTGAATCGCCGTTCGTCTTTGCAGCTTTTACTTCTCGCGATTGTGCTGTGCAGTGATCCGGTTACTCCTTCAACCTCCAACTACCCGAATATCAGTAAGTATTTCTACTTTGCTCTTTCCTCCCAAACCTTAGGTTGTTGGTAGTTGTTAGAGTTGGGGTTTCTGCCATTATCGCTTATGTGCATGCGTGAATAGGGCTTTGGTAGGCATGTGATTGATGTGAGTCGATAAGTAGCCTTTTTTGCATGCTTTGACGATTTGCGTTTGGAAAGTCGTTCCTTGTTTTGCTCGCGTTGTTCTGGTTTGCTGTTTTAGGGCATAAGCATGAACGCCTTTAGGGTGTCTTTCTCTGGAAAAATACTTCTTTTTGTGGGCTTAGGCTCGGAGTCTGAGTCTGGTTCCTTGCTGCCCTTCGGGTGGCATGGTGCCAACCCCTCGGCAAGCTCGGTGGGAGCCTCTCCAAGCAGTTTTCGGGGAGGGTCTCCCCGACGCCTTTGATACCACTAGGGTATGACAAGGGTGCTGACTGCTTAGAGTGTTTTCTTCTTTCTTTCTTTTGTCCAGTGACGAACATCTCAAAGGAACAACTCCTCGCTGTCGTGGAGGCTGATTCTGCCCAAGAGAAGGGTTCCCCTGTCGCTGGCGCAAAGGGGAAAGGAAAGGCAAAAGTGGTCGTGGCCAGCCCACCGACTTCCAATAGATCAATCTGGGAGATGGACCAGAAGCCGAACCTTTTCAGGAATTATGGCATGCTGGAGCTGTATTCCTCCGAGGCAGGCCTGAAGAACATCCCAGGTCTGATGTGGCACCGTCTGTCGGTGCTGGGCGAGTCGGCTAGCCAGAGTCACGAGGGCTTTGGTGCCTGGAGCTGGGCACACATAGTGTGTGGGGCGCACTTGCCCCTAAGAAGTTACTTTGCCAATTTCTGTGTGAAGGCGGGGATTGCCCCCTTCCTGTTGATTCCTCCCAGCTACAAGCTCCTAGCGGGGTGGTTCATCTTTTGCAAGTCCCGGAAATTGGAAGCTCCTACCCCCGAGGAGGTGCTGTACTTCTACGGGTTGAAGTCTCAGCCTATGAGGGGTCATTCAGACAAGGTGGGGTTTTACAAGCTGGAGAGGCACCCGGACGTGATGTGCCCCACCTGTCATACCGCGAGGGTTCCAGACCTCCGGGAGTACTGGTTCCTTATGACTGGCTTCCCGCTGAAGAGGGTGCCAGCCCTATCTTTGGACTTCAAAATCCCTGGTAAGTGCTCCTTCCTCTCCTTTTCAACTTTGTTTCTTTGCGTTTGATTTGCCCTTTGGGAGGATCTCTAATGCTTGTATTTGAATTTTGCAGAAGTCGTTCTGCGGACACCTCGCTGTGCGGAGATGATAAGGAGGTCCAAGTTCTACGAAGGGCTTTCTGAGGAAGAGTTGAAAGTGGAGGGACTTGTGACCTTCAAATCTTTGAGGGAGTATGGGCTACTCGCCTCTTTCCAAAACATCGAGCCAGTGAGTGGCAGGGGGCAAAGTCAAGTGTCTGCCGACATCCGGGAGCAGATTGCCCTGGAGCTGTCCAAGGTGATCAACCAAGCAGCCCGGGACGAGAATACTTTATCTCCTAGTTGGGCGGAGAGGTTCCCCGACCTCCAGCCGGAGGAAGAGGAGATCGAGGCCCGCAACGCCGCGGCTTACCCTAACGAAGGGGCTCCGGGGGCTAGTACCTCCGGGAGAGGTAAGACTAGTTTTCGATTGATCCACACCCCCAGCCTGTCTGAGGTTTCCCGGACCTCTCAGATGGGGTTCGATCCCCGCTTCCTTAGGCTAGATCCGCGTAGGATACCCTTTGACAGATATTGCGATAGGGTAGATGAGCTCCTCGGGTGTCTGAGTGACGGTAGTCTGCCAGAAGGTGTCATCATGGTTGACCCTTCTTCCCTCAGCATGTCATTCCCGAACTTCAAGGAGTACGGGAGCTTCCTGGAACAGGAAGCGGTGTTTTGTTTTACTCGGGGAAGGCCATCCACGTTTCTCGTGCATGGTCGTCCCTTTCAAACTTTTCTTTTTCTTGTTTCTTGTTCCCTGCTGGCGGGCTTGCTTGTGCTTTTATGTTGTTGATTGTCTTGTCTTCCGCTTATCTTCTTTCTCATTGATTGTTGGTTCGTTAACCTTGCTTTGTACGTTTCTTGCAGAGTATCCAGAAGCCAAGATGTTGGGGAGGGTTACTTTGCTCATTAAGAAGGCTGCCACCAGCCAAGACCCGTCCACGGGGAAAGGACGGAAGACCAAGGCTGGTAGGGGAGGTAAAGCTGCCTCCCCCAAGAAGACAAGTGGCGAGGCGCAAGCGTCTCCGAGGGTAGAGAAGTCCCCTGCCGACGGGCCTTCCGAGACTATGATGGTCTCGAGTAGCAGCAGCGACGGGGAAGGGCTTGTGTTCCCCGTGAAGACAACTGGGGTGAGCAAGCGTCCCGGAGAAGATGCTGAGGGCGCTAAGAAGAAACGCCTTAGACACTCTTCTCCTGGTCGAAGGCAACAACAACAGCAACGACAGTAACCACAACTACAACAACAGCAGCAACAAGAACAACAGAGACAATCACCAACGCCACAGCGGCAGCAACAACAACATCCAAACCAGCAGCAGCAACAAGGGCAATTACTTCCGCTGCCGCAGCAGCAAAAGCAACAGACCGGGGCCTTAATACCCCATCTGCCTCCTCCTCCAGCCCAAAGGGAGTCTACCGTTTCGGGGTCTCCTTCTTCTCAGCCAACAAACCTTCCTCTGCCTGGCCTAAAGTTCCACTTCCCGCAGAAACCAACCCGTTTCCCCGCTGCCCTCCTGGAGGGTGTAAGACGGGCCGATAATTTTTTGAAGAGACGGTTGGAGGCTGAGAAGGCCATTACCCAGGGAAGGGCAGACAACTTGTCTACCGTGAAGAGAGCTGAGTTGGCCGAGGGGGTGAGGTCTCTTCACCCGGCTGGAGCGGTTTTGGATGGCCCAGCCTTGGAGAAGAGGCTGGTGCCTAGGCTTGGACGTGCATTGGCGTCGTTCGGAGTGGAGATGATGGAGGACATGGCCCTGAGCTTGTGCGAGCTCAATTCTGAGAAATGGGCCATCAGTAGCAGTAAGGATCCGATGTTGCTGACACATGCCGTGAAGCAGCAATTGTCCGGGGTAAGCCGTCAGTTGTTGTGTTTTGGGATCGTCTGTCTTTTGGTCCGGCTTAACTCATTCTGTTGTCTTTCCTTGCAGGCCTCTATGATCACGGAACGCTCATTCCGGGAGGTGGGTGCAGTTCTGGTTCAGCTGGAGGAGAGCCAGCTGGCTCGCCAGGCCTTGGAGGCGGAGAAGCAGAAACTGACCCAACAGGCCTTGGAGGCTTCGGAGAAGATTGATCAGGCCCGGCGCACGGCTGAGGAAGAGGCGGACAAGAAATATCTTGCCAAATATCAAGAGTATCGGGCCAAGGCAGAGAATGAGTTTAGACAGCGGTCGGATGGGATGAAGGCCGAAAACTCCAAGCTCCGGGAAGAGCTATCCCAAGCCAAGGTGGAGAAGGATACCTTGGAAGCCCGCTTGCAATCAAAAAATGATCTTCTCCTTAAGCAACAATAGGAATATTCCACTCTTCAGAGTAAGCTGCACGAGGAGGAGCAACTCCATAAGAGGAGCAGGGATCTCGTGTCTATGCTGCAGTTGGGGCTCGCCGAGAAGGATAAAGAGATCGGGGCCTTGCAATTCACTGCCAGGGGGCATGTGACCGAGAAGCAATCCGTGCTGAACCAAAATAGGGAGCAGCGCAAGGAGATTGATTCTCTTAAGGGGGAGCGGGATGCCTCCAAGGCCGAGATGGACAAAGTAAGGGCTCAATTAGCTGTCGCGGAGGCACAGCTGGCAACCTCCGAGGCGGAGCGCTTGAAGGAGAAGGAGGATGCTGAGGTGATACTGAACAGGACGATTAATATATCGCATGTGGTCCTCATGCATCAACTCTGGAAAGTGAACCCGGAGGTACTAGGCTATCTAGGAGAGGATGTCGATGCCATGAGGGAGAAGCTACTCGTGTGGGATCAAGGCCCAGAGGCGTACGTCCAAACTTACAACATTGACAAACGTGTTGGAGCCCCTGAGGCGGGAGATCCCGGAGAGGCGGGGACCTCTGAACCTTCCCGTGACAAAGTTCTGCCTTCCAATGAGCCGACTCCGCCAGCCTCAGTTGAAGCCGATGCCCCTGAGGCCGCGGTCGTGGAAGCTGCAGCTACCCCCAATGCTTGAAGGGGTTTTATCTTTAATTATTTTTCATTTGAGTTTTTCATTGCAGACATATTTGCCATACTTATAGCATTTTCCTTTCTTTTCTGCCGAGTTCTTTATTTAACTTTGCGTTTAGGGTAGACTTTTATACGGTAGAAACTGTTGTAGGGGCGCATGAGGTTTTGGTTCCAACGGCCAGAACCTATGTACATCCCACTTGGGGCTCTAACGGCTGATGTCTTTTCCCACGTAGTTTCTAGGTTACGAAGGTTTCCTGGTTCCAACGGCCAGACTCCTTTCACCGTATTTTAGCTTTCCTAAGGCAAATAGCCAATCCCGGGACTTGTAGTTATACTGTTCGCTGGGATTGCTAAGGTGAGCCGTTCCATGGCTTGGAACGGGAGTTCTTTTGGTGAGCGTCGCTAGACTTAAGGTTAGATCTTTGCGAAGTAAAACTAACTGTTGTTGCGAACCTCATGGTGGCTGACTTCAGGGACCTGGCATGCAGCCCTGCGAGGCAAGGCTCGTTGCTGTCGGGGAAATCGCCACGCCCACCAGGTGTGATCCCGGAGCAGGGGCTTTGCGAAGCAAGGCCTGCTGTGAGGGGGGGATCGACCATGTCTGCTCCTGGAGCTGAAACTTGCAATGGTCGAGGAGCTCGCCATGCATTATTTTGTGAGATCCGGAGCTGGAGCCTGCGAAGCAAGGCTTACAACGGTCGCGGATCTTGCCATCTTTCGCCTTGTGGGACCCGGAGCTGGAGCTTGCGAAGCAAAGCTCTACAGCGATCGCGGATCTTGCCATCTTTCGCCTTGCGGGACCCGGAGTTGGATCTTGCGAAGCAAAACTCTACAGCGATCGCGGAGCATTCTGCAAAGGACTTGTCAGGGAGTTGGGGGTGTTTCAGCGTAGCTCTATGAACATGCCTCAACCCCCAGTCCTGTTCATCGCTGGGCTACACAGGAGATAATTTTCATGATATATAATGGCAGGCATTTCAATGGAAATTTTCACATAAGCACATAATGCACATATGACACGTAATGCAAGCATGTTCATGGCAACAAATAAACCTAAGCTTAACAATTTAAACATTTCAAACAATTTAAAATTTTCAAACACAATGCTAGCACATAAGTGGTGTTCTGTGTACGTTTTGTTCAAGGGGCGTATGGCTATGCCTTAGCCATGTATACCCCCCAAGTGAGCGTGGGGTCCGGACGTCTCCGGACCGCGTGGTCACTTGTTAAAACGCAGCTTTGAACACAGGGATAAAAAGTGCAGTAAAAGCGGAGTGAATCTCTCCATGTTTCATTAAATTAGCCTGCTAGGCGTGTGTTTTACAACAGGGAGGATTATTTCCACATTTTTCACTTTTGCTAATTTCACCAAGGACTTCCGACTAGATGGTCCGGGGCCTACTGGTAGTAACGGCGGAGGTGCTCCGCGTTCCAGGCGCGCGGGACTTTAGATCCGTCGAGTCTCTTTAAGTGATACGTCCCATGACCCACTTTTTCTTGGACTTCATAGGGGCCTTCCCAGTTGGGTCCGAGGACTCCCACTCCCGGATCCTGCGTAGCAGGAAATACTCTCCGTAGGACAAGATCCCCAACTTCGAATGTACGGCTCTTGACTCTCGTGTTAAAGTGTCGGGCTATCTTGCCTTGGTACATTTTTAGTTGGACCTGCGACTGCTCCCGGAGCTCTTCGATCATGTCCAGGGACTCCTGGAGAAGGGCGTGGTTCCGGGTAGGGTCGTAGGTGTCCTGCCTGTGAGAGGGGATCATAGTTTCTACTGGGAGGACGGCCTCGCAACCGAAGGTCATGGAATAAGGCGTGTGCCCCGTCGAAGTTCTCTCTGTTGTGTGATAGGCCCAAAGTACTCGCGGAAGTTCTTCCGGCCAGTGAGCCTTGCAGGCTTGGAGTTTTTTCTTCAACGTGGTCTTTAATATTTTGTTTACAGCCTCCACTTGCCCATTAGCCTGGGGTCTGGCGACTGCGGAAAAGCTTTTGATAATTCCATGCGAAGCACAGAAGTTCGTGAAGTGTTCACTGTCAAATTGCTTCCCGTTGTCGGACACAATTTTTCGTGGAAGCCCAAAACGACACACTATATTCCTGATGAAAAAGTCCAGTGCTTTTTTAGATGTGACCGTGTTCATAGGTTCAGCTTCAGCCCATTTGGTGAAGTAGTCTACCGCGACTATGGCATACTTCACTCCACCCTTTCCAGTTGGGAGGGAACCCACTAGGTCAATGCCCCAAACGGCGAACGGCCAGGGGCTGGTCATTAAGGTAATTTCTGTAGGCGGCGCTCGCGGAACCTTGGCGTACCTCTGGCACTGCTCACATTTCCTGACATAATGCACACAATCCTTCTTCATGGTGGGCCAGAAGTATCCTTGTCGAAGGATCTTTTTGGAGAGGCTCAGCCCGGAGGTATGATCGCCACAGAAGCCTCTGTGAACCTCATGGATGATGGCGCTGACTTTGGTTCCGGCGACACACCTAAGGAAGGGTATGGACAACCCCCTGCGGTAAAGCTTTCCATCCATAACCACGTATCGGGGAGCTTGATATTGGAGCTTCCTTGCGTCAGCTTTATCAGTGGGGAGCTCTCCGGTGGTGAGAAATCTGAGGATGGGTCCTATCCAGGAGTGGGAATGGTCGATGATGGCGTTTATCCTTCGTGTCTCAGTACTGGGGGCTTCTAAGTGCCCGATGGGGACTAGGCCATACTGTTCAATCTCCGGGTCCGTTGCAAGCTTGGCCAGCGTGTCCGCGAGTGAGTTCTGGTCCCGGGGGACCTGGCGGATTTGGTAGCCTTTGAAATGCTGCAGTAGGTCGCGGGAGAGAGACACGTAGGCAGCCATTCTTTCGCCTTTCGTCTGGTATTCCCCGGATATTTGGTTTACCACAAGTAGGGAGTCGCTGTATACTTCGATTTTTTGGGCTCCGACTTCTCTGGCCAGTCGTAATCCAGCTAACATGGCTTCGTGTTCTGCCTCGTTGTTGGATGCTGGGAACGCGAAACGAATGGCGCTCTGGAGCTGATGCCCTTGGGGAGATATTAGGATGACCCCTGCTCCAGCTCCTTTTTCATTTGAGGCTCCGTCTACATAGACCTTCCATGTGGGAAGTTCCGGGACAGGATCTTCCGGGAGGTCATTCATTCCCGAGCATTCCACAATAAAGTCCGCAAGAGCTTGACCTTTTATGGAAACACGTGGTTGGTAGTGGACGTCGAACTGGCTCAGTTCCATGGCCCACTTAAGCAATCTGCCAGAAGACTCGGGCTTCTGCAAGACTTGTCGGAGAGGGTGGTTGGTGAGTACTTTGATGGTGTGCGCCTGGAAATATGGCCTTAGCTTCCGCGAAGCAATTAGCAAGCAGAGGGAGAGTTTTTTGATCATTGAATACCTGGACTCGGCGTCCAGTAACCTCTTGCTTACGTAATACACAGGGAGCTGGATACGGCCATCTTCCCGGACAAGAGCGGCACTCACTGCGTGCTCTGTCACAGCTAAGTATAAGAACAATGCCTCTCCTTCGACAGGTTTGGACAGAATGGGAGCCCGGGTTAAATGTTCTTTGAGGTGTTGGAAGGCTGCTTCGCATTCGGGGGTCCACTCGAACTTCTTGTTTCCTCGCAACACATTGAAGAAGGGGATACACTTGTCAGTGGCCTTGGATACGAAGCGGCTAAGAGCAGCTATCCTTCCGGTAACGCTCTGGACATCCTTATGCTTCCGGGGGGAAGGCATATCTATGAACGCCTTTATTTTCTCAGGGTTGGCTTCCACTCCGCGGGAGCTGACAATGAAACCGAGGAACTTCCCAGACGAGACCCCGAAAGTACATTTCTTTGGATTCAGTTTCATTCCGTACTTTCGGATCACGGCGAAAGCTTCCTCAAGGTCGTCACTGTGGTCCCCGGAGGTCTTGGATTTTACCAACATGTCGTCCACGTACACCTCCATGTTCCTCCCCAGTTGTTCCTTGAACATCCTGTTTACTAGACGCTGGTACGTCGCCCCAGCATTCTTCAAACCGAAAGGCATGACCACGTAACAGTAGACACCCTTGTCCGTGAGGAAGCAGGTGTGTTCTTGGTCCGCGACATGTATCTTGATCTGGTTGTATCCGGAGTACGCATCCATGAAGGATAAGAGTTCGTACCCGGAAGTAGCGTCTACCATCTGATCGATTCGCGGAAGAGGGAAACAATCTTTCGGGCAGGCTTTGTTTAGGTCCGTGAAGTCAATGCACATTCTCCAGGACCCATCGGGTTTCGGGACCAGAACTGGGTTGGCCAACCACACGGGATAGTGTGACTCCTGGAGAAAGCCTATGGACATCAGCTTGTCCACCTCAGCTTTGACGGCTTCGGCCCTCACTGGGTCTAACGACCTCCTCTTTTGGCGAATTGGAGTTGCAGATGGGTCTATGTTGAGTGCGTGGCACGCAAAATTAGGATTAATCCCTGTCATATCAGCGTGGCACCATGCCAGGATATCCTAATTATTCTTCTCAGTGGCCACGATCTTATCTCGAATGGCCGACGGCAGGTTTTTCCCTACCTGAATGACTTTGGTGGGATCTCCCGGGTTGAGGATCACTTCTTCGACTTCCTCCATCGGCTCTATTGCTTTCTCGATTCCCACTCTTGGGTCGAGTTCATCAAAGTATGCCTCTTGAGCACCCCCAGTTTCTGGCAATTCTTCCGCCAAAGGAATGGCAGCAACCGTCTCCTGGACCGTGTAGACGGATCGGACGGAGACGTTATAACAGCTTCGTGCACTTCGCTGGTCTCCTCGAAGAGTGCCGATACACCCATCGTCGCATGGAAACTTCAAGCATAAGTGGCGTATCGAGGTTATGGCCCCACAATCTATTAGGACCGGTCGGCCTAGGATGGCATTATACGCCGTGGGGCAGTCGACCACCACGAATGTACTGTGCTTGAAGGCACAAGCGTCGCTTTCTCCCCTGAGGGTGACTGGAAGTTGAATTTTGCCTAATGGCATGAGTGCATCCCCATTGAACCCTTGAAGCTGGATGGGGCATGGGGTCAGGTCTGTCTCGGTTAATCCGATCGCATGGAAGGCCGCTTTGAAGAAGATGTTTACGGAGCTTCCGTTGTCGACCAAGATCCGTGAGACCTTCTTATTGGCAATTTGGGCTTCCACCACGAGGGGATCGTTGTGGGGGAAGTGCACATGTCGAGCATCGTCCTCCGTGAAGGTGATGGGAAGGTCCATCATTCGGGGACGTTGAGCAGGTGATTGAACCAAGGCGCACATCTCCCCAGTGTGTTCTAACTCCCTCAAGTACCTCTTCTGGGAGTTGCGGGTGCTTCCGGCAAGGTGCGGTCCTCCGGAAATGGTGGCTACGTGTCCGTCAACGGGTGGCGGAGCAAGGCCGGGCGGATATGGGTTGCCTGGTCCTGGAGCCAACAAGGCAATGGGTGCCGGAGCGGTTGGAGCAGGAAGCGCTGGGAACTGAGACCCAGGAGCTTGGGGGTGACCGGCTCCAGGAGCGCTAGCGGTCCCCCTCTGTCCCGGGGAATATGCAGCTCCGTGAACTACCCCCTGTCCGGGATAGATAATGGGTATCCTCACCCACTGACCAAGGTGTCCCGCTCTTGCCAGGGACTCGATCTCATCCTTCAGCTGAAGGCACTAGTTCGTGGTGTGCCCCACGTCTCCGTGGAACTCACACCTCTTATTGGAGTCTCGCGGACGCCTTCCTCCGTAAGATACTTTCGGGGGCTTCCTGTAGTTGACCATATAACAGGTCGCCCGATAGACATTCTCTCGCGAGTCTATCAAACTGGTATATTCCGTGAACTTGGGCTCATAATCCTTCCGGGGTTTCTTTGAATGGTCTCCCCGGTTGGAGTTTCTTTCGCTTCGTTTGCTCCGCGATTGGCTCAAATTTCGTTCTGGGCCTTCCGCTTGCGGCTGCGGCATGCCAGGAGCGATACTACATCCTGTTTGTACAGCTCCGTACCCAGAGAAATGGGTTTGACTCGGCGTCCGAGCAGACGCGGAAGGCCCATACACACTTGGAGTGAATTGGGCTCCTGGAAGCGTGAGGGTTGGTGCGGGAGCTTGCGAAGCCAAGCTCAGCGCAGTCACGGAAGGCGTTGGAGCCGGGGGAACTCCAAAGGCCTGTTGGTAGGCATCCTCAAGGTTGATGATTCCCTGAGCTTTTGACATGAATTCGGACAACGTTTCTGCCCGTCTCCTTTGCATTTCCCCCCATAGCAGGGAGCCGACAGTAAGGCCCGATTGAAGGGCGATCAGCTTCATGTCATCGCTGACCTTGGTCTTTGCAGCAGCTTCCATCATTCTCTGAATGAAAGCTTTGAGGTTCTCATTGGGTTGCTGCCTGATGTTGGTTAAGGAACCAACCTCCATGTCGTGGTCGCGGGCAGCAATGAACTGCCTCCTGAATGCGGACTGTAGCTCCTTCCAACTGTGGATTGATCCGGGAGCTAATCTTTTCCACCAGTCCTCCGCGGACTTGGTAAGGGTGAGTGAGAAGCACATGCATTTGGCGTCCTCACTGACACGCGCCACTTGCATCATTTTGTTGTATTTAGCTAGGTGGGTACGCGGGTCTGTTCTCCCATCATATAATTCTATGTGAGGCATCTTGAAGTTATCCGGGAGGGACGTTTCCGCGATCCTCCGAATACATGGTTCCGGGTCTTCCTCCTCAGAGTCTGACAGGGCCCCACTTTGCTTCCGAACCAGCTTGGTCAAGGCAGCAATCTGTTCCTCGAGCCTCTTCCTATCACTCTCCGGGAGGTCACGTCCCCGGAGCTTGTCATTAATATGATTTCGGAGGTCATCTCCGCGAGGCCGGGCCTTTTCTCCTTTGTCCTTTTCATACTTGGCCTCCAACCTTATTCTTAGGTCCACCGTGGACCAACTATCTTCGGAGTGCGAGTTCGCAGCCCGACCGTCCTGGTTGACGGAATCACTGGGGCGGTTGTTCCTTCCCCTAGGCCTGGGTGCCTTAGCACCGGGCCCTTTAGGCACGGAGTGCCCCCTTGGGGCTGAAGGACGTCTGGGCTTAGGAGCGCCAGAGACCTTCTGCGCGCGGGGGGGGGGGGGGGGGCAGTCGGCCTGGTGATTCACGCCTTTAGGAGGTGCAGGGGCGTCAGCGCGTACAGGCTCTCCAACTTTTTCTTTGCCCTTGGTAGGGGCGGCTTTGGATGGTCCAGCAGCGGCTGGATCCGGCATAGCGGCATCAGCACCACCTAAAACCGAGGCGTCCTCGTCCGAGTCGCCTAAGTCTCCGAACTTGCTTTGGAGGCGCTCCATCATGCGCTGCATTTTTTCGGAGAGGCGCTCCTGCTCAGCAAGCTTGGCTTTGGTGACCTCCAGTTCTTCGGCTACTTGGACCAGCTCTGGGTCCTTCTCATAGTAGCAGCCGTCCTTGTAATAACCGTCTTGGACATACTCTTCTTCGTCTTCTAAGTATGTCGTATCTTCGGTACTGACCCGATCCTGGCGAGATGTCGGGTCTTCACCTTGGTAGTCCAAGGGTTCGTTTTGCACCGCATCTTCCATCACAGTATCGGGGTTGACCCTAGCATTTTTGTCAACCGCGGATTTTCTCGTAGTCACCATCTCTTTAGCACGAAGTGAATACAAAAAACGTACACAGAAAAAGAGCTGACTAACAACTTCCTACAGCTCTCAATGAAAGCACCAAAATGTTTACCGAGTTTTTCGGAAACGAATACAAACAGAATAATAAAAAGATAAGAACTGTAGAAGTGCTGAAATGTAACTAAACAAACAGTGTTTTTACGTGGTTCAGGCGTTAACAAGCCCTAGTCCACGAGTCGATGTTATTATACTTGGAAAGGACTACAGTAAGATGGCTGGTGTACAAGAACTTCACACACTCACAGTGTTTCTCTCGGGTTCTCTTGAAGAAGATGAAGCTAGAGAGATTTTTGTAGAGTTTTTTGCTATGTGATCTGTTGGTCGTCCCTCTTCTTGTAAAATGAAGGGGTCTTTATAGCTAGGGTTTTGGATTAGGGTTTTTCTCTACGTCCATGAGTCTTAATTACTCCAGCCATAAATAGGGAATACAATTACTGTAGTAGCATGGCTACAAAACTCTATGTGGGTATATTTACATGAAAGTATGGGGAACACACAAAGTCAGCCGTCTTTTCCAAGTTGTCAGCGGAACAGTAGGCGAAAAGGTACCCTTAGGCGTGCTGGGATGTGTGCGGCTTTGACCTGTCGGGCGTGTCAGGCGGGATCCTGTGTCAGGTGGATATCATTCCAAATATGCCTCCTCCATGACTCGACCGCTTGATTTAGTTCCGTGCGAGGCACGGAACTGTTTCCGCGAAGACTACTTGAAGAGCTTCTCCTGGAAGGAGCTTCCCTGAAGGATACCCCTTCGGGAGTCCGAGAGGGTCGACGAGCCTCCGTGTCGTGTTTGCTTGAAAGAGTAACCCGGACACTAAACGGGAGAGGCGAAGCCTTTCTGTCCATCCGCGAGCTCTAGTCACCTACCGTGAAAGACATTGGTAATTCTGCTTCCCCGAGGACATCAATCTAAACGCTATCCGGAAATCTGGATAACACTTAATAACTTGGTTATGTCCAAACTATCATAGCTCGCGTATTGGGTTATATCCAAACACTTTTATTCTTAGATCACGTATCTGGTTATATCCAAACACTTATTATTTAATAATTTGGTTATGTCCAACCTATCTTAGCTCACGTATTTGGTTATATCCAAACACTTTTTATTCTCTTCGTATATGCTATTTTATTTTTTCAAGCTGACGGTA
This sequence comes from Humulus lupulus, assembly GCF_963169125.1. Taxonomy (NCBI): domain Eukaryota; kingdom Viridiplantae; phylum Streptophyta; class Magnoliopsida; order Rosales; family Cannabaceae; genus Humulus; species Humulus lupulus. The sequence goes on from NC_084798.1 coordinate 215,854,508, forward strand.
TATATTCCACTAATGCCCCCTTAATATCCTATGAGTGTGACCATAGGTTATTATATTAAGAGAGTTTGCAAAAAATACAACATATTGAAACGAAAATGATTTTAGTCGGGGTTGAACAATTTATTTACAGAAGCATAGTAAAGATAAACAAGCACGGTTACAGGTGACATCATTCCTACACTATTGATAGTAAGGTCGCAGATGTTTGCCATTCCATGCTCATGGTACCAAATCCCCGTTCAATCTTGCCAATTTGTAGACGCCAGGTCGGATAACCGATTCAATCATATAAGGTCCTTCCCAATTAGGCCTGAGCACCCCAGCAGCCAGGTCCTGTGTAGCCAACAACACACGCCTTAGCACCAAATCTCCCAAACCGAATTTTCTGTCTCAAACCCTTTTATTGAAATACGAGGTGGTTTGCTGTTGGTACGCATCATTGTTTAGTAGAGCCGCATCCTGTTTTCTTCAATCAGGTCCAGACTTACTTCGAGCTGGGATTGGTTCGAGGCTTGATCATAAGCGTGGGTACGAATGGTGGGTATTTCTACCTCGATTGGCAGCATATCCTCGCATCCATATGCTAGAGAAAAAGGGATATGTCCTGTTGAAGCACGAGCTGTGGTTCGATATGCCCACAAGACTTGGGGCAATTCTTCGAGCTATTTTCCCTTAGCTTCTTCTAGTTTTTTCTTCATAGAACTCTTCAGGGTTTTATTCACAGCCTCGACTTGGCCATTCGCTTGGGGATGGGCCACAGAGGAGAAACTTTTTATTATCCCATTTTTCTCACAAAAGTTGGTAAACTGGTCACTGTCAAATTGAGTACCGATATTGGACACTATCTTCCTTGGCATCCTATATCGGCAAATGATGTTTTTTACCATGAAGTCCAAGACTTCGAGGTAATTGTTGCTAGAGGTTCGGCCTCAGTCCACTTCGTAAAGTAATCTACCACGACTATCACGTACTTTACTCCGCCCTTTCCAGTTGGCAACGAGCCTAAGAGGTCGATTCCCTAGATCGCAAATGGCCATGGGGAGACCATCATAGTTAGTTCGGACGGTGGAGCTCAAGGGATTGTGGCAAACCATTGACACTTATCGCACCTTTTGACGTAATCAAATGAGTCTGCTTTGATGGAAGGCCAGAAGTACCCTTGCCGTATAATTTTCTTAGATAGGGTATGCCCCCCAGTGTGGTCCCCACAGAATCCTTCATGAATCTCTTCTATGATCTTCTTAGCCTCGGGTGGAGTCACACACTAGAGTAATGGCATAGAGTATCCTCTTCAATATAGCCTTCCTTCCACAATAGTGTACATGAGAATCTGATACATCAGTTTCCGAGCCTTTGTCCGATCTGCTGGGAGAATGTCAGTTTCAAGATACTCAACTATCGGGGTCATCCAGGTTGGCTCGGAGTTAATCATGCAGACATCCTCCTGCTCAGGCTCGCTGATATTGGGTGTCAATAGATGTTTTATTGGCACAACATTCAACTCGTCGACCTCGGTGGATGTGGCGAGTCTGGCTAGGGCTTCTGCATTCGAATTTTGCTCTCGGGGAACCTGCTCTATCGTGTAAAATTTGAAATGTTCGACTGCTGCTTTTGCTTTTTCTAGATATGCAGCCATTCTTGTCCCATGAGCCTAATGTTCCCCTATGATTTGGTTGACCACCAACTGAGAGTCACTGCAACAATGTCGCCTCAGCCTTGAGTTCTTTGGCTATTCAAAGTCCTGCCAGTAGAGCTTCGTATTCAGCCTTGTTATTTGACGCTTCGAAGTCAAATCTCAAAGCGGAGTGAAATCGACTCCCAGTTAGGGTGCTCAGTATTATTCCTACCCCCGGTCCATTTTCGTTGGAAGACACATCGACATAAAGTTTCCACAGCTTGCGGGCTGGGGCTATAACCTCGTCGTCGGTCACTCCAGTGCATTCCACTATGAAGTCTTCTAGGCCTGTCCTCTTATGGTTGTCCTCAGATGATAAGTGATCTCAAATTTCCCGAGCTCAACAGCCCATTTTAGTTATCGGCTCGAGGCTTCTGGCTTGGATAGTACATGTCGTAGTGGTCGGTTGGTCAGCACATGGATGGGGTGCGCTTGGAAGAAAGGTCGGAGCTTTCGAGATGAGTGGATTAGGCTGAGAGCCAACTTCTCCATTAAAGGGTATCTCGATTCTGCCCCCAGTAACCTTTTTCTGACATAGTATACTGGCTTTTGCACCTTTTGAGTGTTGCACCAAAAGATTCATTCATGTCCAAATCTTTATGTCTCATTCCATTAGGGAGTTTCCAATCAAAATGATACAGCAACAAAGCAAGGGGATATTCAACATTTATGAGTCCAAATGCCATGCCTGCACATATTCTTCTCTTCAGCACCAAATGGGATATACTCAAAATTAATTGCCCTTAGAGTCAATAGAGCTATCAATGAATCTTTCTGGTATAAAAGACTCAGCTTCAGTCCAATAATTAGGGTCTCTTCCAATTGCCCATACATTAACTAAGGTCCTCGTTGTTGTAGGTATCACATAACCATTTATTTCACACTTCTCTTGGAATTAACAAGGGAAGAGGAGAATGTAATCTCTTGGTCTCTTTGTTATATATATATATGGCTATTTTACGTGTTTCTTCTATCTGTGAGGATACCTCTGGTTTTTTGCCAAATTTTTATGGCTCCTTTCTTGCATTAGGCAAGTTTTCTGATTTGAATAGTTTTGACATGCTTAAAATCACGATTTAGACTGAAAAAATTATTGTAAAAATGGAGTTTTTCTAGTAAGGGGGGTTTTTTGGTCAAAGGTTTCGTGTAGCTTAAGAAATAGATTTTTTGTTTTAGGGTTTAAATGCACGAATCCCGAAAAACATTGCCTTTTTGGGTAGCTGCCAATTTTTTCCCTGGAAATCCGGGATTCTTTTTTTTTTAAATGATGGTACCCATCCCACTATCGAGTGGGTGCATTCTCGATGCCTGAATTTTTTTAAAATTTTAATTTAATATTATTTGGTTTGTTTATTCTTCTCCGTAATCCCTCTCTCTCACCCTTTCTCATGGCTTCAATAGCCAATAAATAGTTTTAGGAAAAAAGAAAAAAATATAGTAAACATGAAAAGAAAAGCCCCATTTCATTTTCTTCTTCATGTTCCCCTATACTCACAAATCCCTAGCTCCCTCTCACTCTAATCTCTCTCTCTCTCTCTCTTATTTGAAATTAAACCCCAGACCCCATTATTTTTCCCCTCTCTCTCGTATTCTTGTCTCCCTCTCACTCTAGCTCTCTCTATCTCTCTCATTCGAAGTTCACGTACCCAGTTCTAACCGAAGGAACTCAGAATCATCCAGCCGAAAGGGTAGTGATTCCAAGAAAGGTGGTGGTGGAGGTTCGCAAGATGGGAAGAGTGGGTCCATGACTGATTTGATAATGGTGAGATGAAAAGGGTACTTTCGGGCTGTCGGATTTGATGAAGGTTGCGGCGGAGGTGCTTGGTAATGGCGGGTTAGGGTCAGCGTATAAGGTCGTCATGTCATTTGGGCTGTCTGTGGCATTTGACGTCGAGATGAGGCGGTTCTGTGGAGAGAGGAGAAACTGTTAGTCTACGAGTACATTTCTAAAAGCAGCTTTTATGCACGATAAGAGAAATATCCACATATACACACACAAACATAAAATCATATTCTTTCACATAATCATTAATTTATTAATATACTCATCTAAAGATAATCCAAGGAATCGACAGGGGATTTGGATTCCTCTATACAAAGTTCTCAAACTACGACCTCCCCCATGGAAATCTCAAGTCCAGCAATGTCCTCTTCAACCACAACCACGAACCAGTGCTCAGTGACTATGCTTTTCACCCTCTGATGAGCCCCAGCAACACAGCTTCATGATGAGCCCCAACGACGGCTTCACACAGGTAAAGCTTGGTTTTTTTTTTCTTGTTCTGTTCTTGGGTAGGCTAGATTTTGGTTTTAATTTTTTTTTTCTGATCTGTTCTAATCATAGAGAACTAAGAAACCCATAGAAGTGTCTTCACCTTTAAGGCATATATGTTCATAGAGACTACCTAGCAGTAATAATTGACATTTTATTATATATATATTTATAAACATATATGCTCAACACGTACAAATTTAAGAAATAAAGTTTGAATGATTTTTGTATACTATTTGACTATAATTGTGATAATTTACTAGTGTATTGACTAGCTAGTGCACTATTAGTAATATTTGCAATTTACATATTCATGATGATAGAGTGAAATAAAACTATACATATTTAACTCACTTTCTTTTAAAGAAAATTCAATTTAGAAAAATAGATATGTCTATGATGCTTGTTATTGAGTAATTGATTTGAATGGATAGTGAAAAAATATAATAGGGAGTTCAAACCTGATATTGATATTTGGTATAAGTTCCTTCTATATTTGTTGTAATTGAAGCACCAAAATCTCTCTACTATCTCTATATCTCAGTTGAAGCACCTGAAATAGAAAGAAATAAAGAAATTTTAAATAAACAAACATATCATATAAGATAAGTGAACTAGTTACTTGTGCTTTGTATTTTTTTTCTTTGATTATAGATTTCCATCAAAGAGTGTTTGATTTGTGAGATCAAAATGTCAGAAAACACCTAATGAATCTTCAAGAAAGTATAACAACATGCATAAGAAAAAAGAGATACTTTAATAATTCATGGTATATGTCTATGATCAATGTTTTTATTTCCAAGTTAATTTCACTACATATTGTTTTAGTGAAATATGGTAGAGAGAATAAAAACTTGTTTGTCAGTACATTCTCCTTACAGCCAATTGAAGCACCTAAAGAAAAAAAATTAATTAAATAATCTAACCAATATAGCCATGATATTTAATCAGTATATGGCATACATACCTCAACTAAATGTCGATGAACTAGTGAAAAAAAGAAGAGATATTTAGTATATATATTAATTTTCTTAGATAGTATCCTCCTTAAAAAAATCAAATTTAAATTTCAAACTAGTTATTTGTAATTTTTTTAATTAATACTTTTATTTCCTATATTTGTGCTTGATTATAATATATAGAGATATGTATATTTTATGAAATAAAAATTTGAAAATATTAAATTGTATTTTTATAATTAATTTTTATTATTTCCTACTTTACACTCTTATGAAAAATTAAAACTAAATTTACATTTTATAATTAATGGTTGTTATTTCCTAAATATGTGGTTATAGTTAAGTAAAGTATTTTTTAATTATTAAAAAATAGAATATGCATATATATAATAGGTTAGTTTTTTAAATTATGTCAAAGATATTTGTATTATTGACCGATACATAAGAATCAGTTTTGTTGAGTCATCAAACCACTTCACACGTATACTTCTCTCCTTCTCATTCACAGTAATACTTCAAGTATAGTTCTAGATTTCAATTCTTCTTCTTCTTCTTCTTTTTCCCAATTGTCTTCAACTTCTTTTTCACTGAAGTGCAGGTATAGAAAAACTTGAGCATACTGTGTAATTCATAGACAGTAAGAGAGTTCATAAAATTGTGGAGAATGAATGAGAGTGTCCATATTTTATGAGTGTCAGTGTTACTGTTATCTTCAAAGTTAATTTGTTTTTAATTTTTTTTACAGAAAATGAAAGGGCAAGAAGACTTGGGATATGAAAATCCACATTCAGAAGCTGAGTCGATCACCAATGAGTGGACAAACAAATATAGGGTAGGTGTGTTTTCTCTATTATGATATTATGCCTTCTGTTATCCCCAAAAAATGGAGATCGATGACGTGGCAATAGAGGTGACAAGTGGCAGTACATGCTCCGTAAAAGACACATTAAATAGTCAATAAATACATTGACTCCTCAGAGTTGTGATAAAGTGACCCAATACATCAGTGAAGAGTTTAGACTGCTTGAGAGATGTCATAACCAAGCCAAGTGCACCCAAGGAGAGTACTTGGGCTAGGGTGTGCCCGGTTGGACCTTGGTCCAAGGAAAACACTCCAAAGGATGTGATCGGACCTTGGTCCGAAGAGAAGCCCAAGAGGTCCGGTCGGACCTTAGTCCGAGGAGTCCAAGTGGTGTGCTTGGACCTTAGTCCGAGGAGTCCAAGTGATGTGGTCGGACCTTGGTCCGAGGAGAGCCCCAAGTGGTGTGATCGGATTTTAGTCCGAGGAGAGCCCCAAGTGGTCCGGTCGGACCTTGGTCTGAGGAGAACCAAGTGCTGTGATCGGACCTTAGTCCGAGGAGAGCCAAAGAGGTCCGGTCGGACCTTGGTTCGAGGAGAACTAAGTGCTGTGGTCGGACCTTGGTCCGAGGAGAGCCAAGGAGAGTGTGATCGAATACATGTCCGAGGAGAGGCTAGGGACATGGTCCTTATGCGTATGACCAACAAGTACATGGTTGTCCAAATAAAGACATGGCATGCTAGAGGAGAGTGCCTTGTTAGAGGATTGGAGTGCATGTCCTACCAGCAAATGCATGTCCTACCAGCAAATGCATGTCCTACCAGCAAGTGCATGTCCTACCAGCACTTGCATATGTCAAGCATGCATGTATCCGACCGGCTCTTGCATGAATGGTCAGTAGGAGATATGGGTCGACCACATAGAGGAGGACTAAGTCAAGATTCCCAGAAACAGCTTCAACAAGAACCGGTCTTAGCACGCACGGGAATCTCTCATTCTTCCCACAAATTAGGGGTTTTGTTACATTTTGAATGTTTTTTGTAATTTAAATGTAATAAATATCATAAAATATCCCGATTCTAGGGGAGATCAGATGTATGATCCTAAGCCTATAAATATATGGCTTATGGGATCAGAAGGGGGCTTCTTCTGCTTCTTTGGAGACTTTTGGGAAATTTTGGGTCTGAGTTTTCTAGAGAGAGAAAGTGCTGGTATCATAAAGAATTCTTGTATTTTTGCAATTTGTACTGAAGAAACTCAGTTGGCTCAGTCCATCTGATCTTGAGTACAGATCTATAATCACAACTCTAAGTGGATTAGGCTATTACCAACATATTGGGGCTGAACCACTATAAAAATCTTGTGTGTTCTTTATTTTCTTTATTAAACCGTCTGTGTCGTTTAAATTCTCTTGAAGGTTTTATCGTTTTTGACGTTCTCACGTCATTGGCCAAAAACGCGGTCAACACCTTCAATCAAATCTTCTATCTATATAGAGAAATATCATCAATATAACTAATGTCATACAATGAAGAGGAATGTGGTATGGCTTTGGGTGATGGGATGAGTGGTCCTGTGTCTGTTCCAGGTGAATCATCTCCCAAGGATTATGAGGCTGTGATGTCATTCTCCTAGAAGTACACATTGAGACAATTTCTAAAACCATCATGTTCTTTTCAATTGCCCTTTTGGTAATCTAGTTTTGCCATTTCATATCTTGTTGCCTTCTCGTTTTCAGCAAAGGAAATAAAACTATAGTATACACCTTTTTTGATTCCCCAAAAAAAAAATCAAAATATGTTGTAGCAGTCAATATTCTTGATTAGGCTTAGCAACAAAAGCTTATTTTTGGCCAAGACTCCTTACTCAAACACAAACACACCATGCAATGTCAAAACAAAAAGAAAAAAATAGATGATGCTAGTTATGCGTGATTTTCATATTTAATAGTTTTTATGTTGGGGTAGATGAGGAACTAAATTTATCTAAGGTATAGGTATTAAGTGATTTGCCACTTTTTTGCTTTGTAATGAAATTTTGAAGAGGAAAATATTTTCTTATTGTGTTTGATCATAGGCTTTGGTTTCCAAATCAGGTGGTTAGTTAATTCCAATGATGGTGCTTTAGAGTCTCTTGTGTATAAAGAAATATATGCAGTAGATGTTGATATTAATGCTTTGAGCTTTCATGACATTCTAATCTTCAACATGGGCCACTGGTATTTTGTTGTCATTTTTCTCTATCATTTCCATATTCTTGTTGTTGGTGTAGAATAGAAATTACAGGGTATAATAATGTCATTTAATTACTAACAATTGTCTTTAAAGAGAGCTTTTTGTCACTTATGATGATATTAAATGTACTTTGTTACATTGTATTTGTCACTCTGATGGAAATTGATCATAATGCACATTTGATGTATGCATGTGTCTCATCATGCGCTTTTATGTTCAAAATTGTATTTTTGTAGTTTACTATCAACATTTGACATGGAAGGTGTTGCAATTAACAGGTGGTGGGCTCCTTCAAAATTTGACCCTCTTAAATCTCCAATACTTTTTAAGTTCTCACCCTATGATTCCTCCACAAATAGAATAATATCAAGGAGCAGGACAAACAGAATGATGCTATTCATGGGGTGGCATGATAATATACAAGAGGATGTATTAAGACAAAAGGAAATGAATGGACATTTCAAATAAGGGCCAAAGGAAAAATGAGAAGAGTGTTGCAGGCTCTTGAACTGCAACATGAACTTTTGATGTAATGTGTAAACTGTATATGTGGTTAGCTTGTATAATGTATTACATTTTGTATCATAAATACTTAAATTGTAATAATATCGCTCATTCATTTAAAAAATTAGTTTTGATATTTTAATAATATATATTTTAAATATAATAAACAAATAATTAGAAATGCTATAATAGTAAAAGAACAAATTATTTTTTAAATAATAATATATTAGATTAAAAAGCATAATTTAATTTATATTAATTTTGCTACCAAGTTTTAGTAACAAAATTACTATATTTTTAAAGGAATTAGGCATTATTTGCTACTAATTTAATAATTGTTTGCTACCAAAATCTGGTAGTAAAATCATTTTGTTGGATTTTAAAATTTAAAAGGCAAATTTTTTTGCTACCAATTTAAAAGAAATTTGCTACGAAATTGTAGTAGCAAAAAAATTTTAGTAATGCCAAAAAGTAATTATTTTGCTACTAGATTTAACATTTTTTGCTACTAAAAATTTAGTAGCAAATAAGAACTATTAGCTACAAAAAAATTTGGTGGCAAAATACTTTTAGTGACAGGGCTTTAGCTACGAGGTTGCTACTAAAAAATTTGGTAACTAAAAATGTATTAGCTACCAAATATAAATCATTTGCTACCAATTTTTTAGTAGCTAAAAATCTTTTTTTTTGTAGTGAATGTTTCTTTGATGTTTTTTTTTGTAGCACTTTGATATTTAATTTTTGAATTGTCTTCTTCACATTTTTTGTACGTTACAATTATTTTCTTATGCTAATTGAATTGCATTCTTATTTAGTTTATTATTTTCCCTTTTATTGGTTTGTATTATGCTAATTTTTTTCCAATACATTAATTAGCACAAAAAAAACATTGCGGTGATGTGAAATTACATCGACAATGTTGTTGCAATAAGTTTTCAGAAAGGAGGAAACTTTTTAGCTAATTTTTTTTAAACAGGAATTAAAATATCTAATTCCTGCAAAACTTACTATTAGGTATTGCAACAATAACATTGCAGCAATATCCTTCAATATTTTATTTTATTTTTAAATGCTACGTACATATTTTTTCTAATTTTTCATATTTGAAAAGTTTTAATCTTAATTTTTTTTTACGACAATATACATTGTAACTATTTAGAGTATTATGTAAATTTTTAGAAATCTTAAATAATATAATGTGCATAAAACATAATTCAAATAATTTGTGGTACCCTTCTATTTATTTTTATTTATATATACCAGGCTAGCATAAAATATCTAAGTCTTTAAAAAAAAGGTTTAACAAAGTATTACATTGTAACAATAAGTAATTGAACATAATTAAGAAAACTCAATTATAACACTCTAAAATTCTCTAGGCGCATTGGTGTAATTAAACATTGTACTTTTCTTGAAAAACATTAAAATTTTGCATTATTTGTATCCAAAGTGGTTGAGAAAGTGCGGTGGAGAAGTCATCAACGTAGCTGAATTGAATGTACAATCGTTTTAGGTGAGAGGACGGGTGTGGACCAAAGTGATAGTCAGACAATTAATTTGAGAAGAATTTAATTACAAATTTAACACCAAAAATTTTAATTGCAAAAATAAAATATTTTTTTATACCGTATATAAAAATAATACATAACACATACCTCGCATAAGAATTGCCAACACTAAAATAATAATTTAATTATCTCTCTTCTCCATAACTTTTAAAAAAATTATGGACACACTGTTGATCATTTTGGCTCAAGAGTGGTACCATCACGACCTACTCTTCAAGTTGATCATTTTGATATGTTGGAAACATATGTTTTCTCGCCGTTACCGGAATCAAAAGTAACCATTTGGTTGCTTATAAATATCAATTAGATACTTATTAGTTACCTTTTTACAAAAAATAAATAAATTATTTTAGTTAATTAACTTTAAGCTTATATTCAAAATTTGGTGAATTGGTTAATGTTATGTATGAAATGTAACTTTTTAGGAGTAACTCCAAGTTTATGTTATGAAAAAAATAACCAATTAGTATTATTTTCTAATAAGTTATTCATGGTAACTTGGAATTAGAGTAACTTTTTATACTATATGATGACTAATTAGTTTCTAAAATAGATTTGAAGGTAATGTAAAAGTATCTTAAATAATAAGACATGCAAATTAAATGAGTGACTAAAAAAGTTTATTAAAAGTTACCGTGTAGTATACTAAATTAATTATTATTGATAAACTATACGGAAACTTATTATATTATATGATAACTCATTAGTTTCTGAAATAAGCTTGAAGGTTACCAAAATGTATCTCAAATAACAAGATATCATGATATAACCTAAAAATAACTGATTGGTATATTAAGATGTCTACAAATAAGCTTTGAAGGTAACCAAAATGTATTGAAATAATATGATCTAAAAATAAAACTCTTAATAAAAAAAGTGACTAATTGGTAACTTATCACTATTATAAGTAACAAAATGTTACTTTTGAAGACCCAGAAAAATGGAAAATTCAGAATTTCGAGCATATTTCCAATTCAGGTACATTATTGTTAGAATCAGACATTTTTTGATGATGTGACAATATACTTTTGTAAATAAAATTTTGTTGGTGATTTTTGTAATTATTTTATATTATATGTATATAATTATAAAGATCCTAATTAATTTTAGTGGTTACTAGTATGTTCCTCAAAAATATCTAATATATTATTATATTAATTAATTTTCATTACATTTTAGTTATAAATGTTTGCCAATTTTTATTTTTACAAATCTAGAAATTAAATGTAGTTTTTTTTTTTTATTTTGATCCTAATGAGAGAATATATATTTTTTAACTTAAATATCTATATAAAAAAAATTGTGATCTTTTACCTTCCTTTATTTAACTTAAATATCTATTATGTTTCTTATATCAAAATATACTTCTTTCTTTTATCAATCATGGTACAAAATTAATTAATAATATTTTTGAAAAAAAAAAAACTATGAAGTTGACGAATAGTAAAGTTACATGTGGCAACTCAATTAGTCCTAGGTGTATTTAGATGAATTGGTAGTTACTGAAGTGCATGAGAAACGTAAAGTTAGGCATTTTTGCCGACGAAAAAAAAAAAAGATGTATATAAATGTATAAAACTGAAAATATTAAAGTATTTATACGGCAAATACAAAATAAACTCTTAGGACCCAAAAAAACTATAAAAGGGTGGACAGAATTTTTTTTTTCTTTCAAACACAGCTCTCGCCTTTTTGCTTTGGTATGCTTGCTGTTATATAGCCACTCTTTGTATATCATCATCAATCATTTTCGTCTTTCAACTTTTATTACTCTATTCGCTCAATATTCATCATATTGCAACCAATCTTTTATTAGTTTGTCTAGATCTTTTTCTCTTTATTAATTTCTCTTCTTTCTTATTCCAATTTTTTTTTTCTTTATTAAGATGACAAAGAAAAAGAGCTTTGAATTGGAAATTAAGAATTAAGGTGCCATTGGTTCAACTTTGAATCTTCTATAAATGTACTTGAAATTTATCATTAAAACTTGTCGTACGTGACAGTTGTAGTGGAAGAAGATCGATCAGGAGAGGAATTAATAGAGACATGTGGCGGTTGAAGATAGCAGATGAAGGTGGAAATAGTGAGAGAGATGGTAGATATATATACAGCACAAACAATTAAGTTCATTTTTTACTTGTACCAAACACTTGGCGAATGCCCATATTTATTTATTTTATTTTTTTCTGGAGAAACAAATTTGGGAGTGCTCAACTAAGTCAACTCAACTAAACTCAACATTTAACCTATAAAAAGGCACCCATTGATATAGAAATGCAATTACAATCACAATCCTAGTCCTGCCTTTCAACAACAACCAACTTTTGTTTTGGCATATGTCTCTGTCTTCTTTCATAAATCTTCTATTATTCTCTTCTCTTAATAATCATCATATTACAACCAACTTTTGTTTTGGAATGTCTCTGATAATACTTATTTACTCCTTTTTTATTGCACGTTGGAATATAGTTTTGTCGAATATTGGATTACTGTTTTTTTCTTCTGTTGTGCAACTGAATTTAGAAGAAAATTGAAATCTTTCTATATATAATAAATGTCTACATATATATAACATGCATGCGTACGTGATTTGTTCATCTATATATTATGGTTTCATTTTTATTATGTTGTAGTGGAAGGAAAAAGAATACTATATATAGATAGAAATGTGGCGATTGAAGATAGCAGACGAGGGTGGAATAAGTAGTGATGAGAGATATATATACAGCACGAACAACTTTGTAGGGAGGCAGATATGGGAGTTCGACCCCAACGCCGGCACTCCCGACGACCGAGCGGAGGTCGAAGCTGCCCGCCTTAACTTCTACAACAATCGCTTTCAGGTCAAGCCCAGCAGTGACCTCCTTTGGCGGATGCAGGTTCATCTCTGTTTTAGTTTTAGTTTTAGTTTTTTTTTATATATGAAAATTTCCAACTTTAATTACAAACATACAATTTATTAATTTAAATCATTGCAGTTCTTGAAAGAGAAAAACTTCAAACAAACAATCCCTGGTATTAAAGTTGAGGATGATGAGGCCATCTCATATGAAAAGGCTACAATTACTTTGAGGAGAGCCGTGCATTTTCTTTCGGCCTTGCAAGCTAGTGATGGACATTGGCCAGCTGAAAATACTGGCTTATCATTCTTTCTTCCTCCATTGGTAATATATATGTATATATTAATTAGTTATTCTTTGTTAAGACTTTGTAAATATAATATATATTTTATGAGAGCCACTACAACATATTCATTTTTTTATAACACCGGTGCATTATTTTTCTATTTTTAGTATCTGGGTAAATATAATCTCAAATTTTTTTTATATGACAATATACATCGTAGCTATTTAGAACATCCCGCAAATTTTTAAGAAATTTTGAACAGTTACGAAGCCCAAAACATGGTTCAAATGGTCAAATTTTACATGCGCACACAAAAAAACAAGCACGCGTGCAACAAACAGTTTAAACTCTGTTTTCGATACCATAATTTATTCAAAGTTTTTTTGAAAATTTACAGGATGGTCTAGATAGCTACAAATGTACAATATCATATAAAAAAAAATTAAGAATATACCTATCCGGATACCGAAAATAGAAAATAAATGCACTATAGTATTGTAAAAAAAGTGTATGCCTTGGATTCACTCCCTATATTTTATATATCATTCAACAATTACAAACTTTGCCATTTACGTATAGATCATGTGTCTTTATATTACGGGTCATCTTAATACCACATTCACTACCGAGCATCGGAAAGAAATGCTTCGCTACATATACTATCATCAGGTACATAAATTTGGCACAAAGCTTAGATTTTTCTGTTGGGTATTTTTATTTAGTTTTATTATTAAGGCTTTAAATTTAATATATTCTGAACTTGATTTTTAGTGATTAACTACCATCTAATCAATCATCGAATAGTGTGAGCCGAACTAAACAGGATTCCTCTTTAAAGCAAGATGAAAAATCTGGCCCCTAAATTAATATATTCTGTTTAAGGGTATTCTGGCATGTCTTTTAGCTTATATAAAACTCTCTTTGTATCAACTCTTTATTCAGATATATTAGAAATATTCATATTGATCTCAGAACAAAGATGGTGGATGGGGACTGCACATAGAGGGCCATAGCACGATGTTCGGTACAACTCTCAACTACATTTGCATGAGAATACTAGGAGAAGGGCCAGATGGTGGTCAACACAATGCTTGTGCAAGAGCAAGACAATGGATTCTTGACCATGGTGGTGTAACATATATACCCTCTTGGGGAAAGACTTGGCTTTCGGTATTAAATTTTCTTTTGAAAATTCCTGATGGTCTTGATTATACCATCAGTTCCAGTATTTATTGTGTTAGCTCTATACATGTGAAGATTCTTAATTTATCAATTATGAATATTTTTATAAAGGGTGGGTAAGTATGGTTTTGGTACCATATTTCTTTATAATGATTATGAAGAATGGTATCCTGGGTTCTTGATAATTTAGTCATTGGGTATCCTATAATTCAAAAATCGGCATAAAATGGTACCATTTTATTTATATGAGTATACTTATTTGGTACCTTGTCATTGATGACAAAATTTGAGCTCATCAAACTACCATTTTATACTGTATTAGTAGTATTTATAATAGATGATACTAAAGTTATACTTCGGTAAAACACACGTACCAAATGAGTAATTTCTTCTTTTATAAATATATATACACAATTTTTTCTCATATGTGTAGATACTTGGTCTTTTTGATTGGGCTGGAAGCAACCCAATGCCTCCTGAATTTTGGATTCTTCCTTCTTTTCTTCCCATACACCCAGGTTTGCACAATTTCATTACAGAATTATTATATGATCAATATAGGTTTAGCATGGGAAAAAAAAGTAAAAACAACTTGATACTACTTAAAAGTTAAAAAAGAAGTTGGTGAAATAATTAAGTCTAAATTTGTGTTATAAAATTATCCTACTAAAATAAGAAACACGTTAAAAGAAAATAATAAAAAAAATTTGCACCTTATAAGTGTAATAAAGTCTAATATTATCTTATTATGAAGTATATAAATCTCTATTTAAATTTAGTATTAAATAAAAAGTGCAAATAATATATTATCCATGTTTTATATAAGTCACTATCAATTTTTCTAAAACTGCAGCTAAAATATTCTGTTATTGTCGAATGGTGTATATGCCTATGTCTTATTTATATGGGAAAAGATTTGTTGGTCCAATCACACCTCTTATTTTGGAATTGAGAGCAGAACTTCATACTCAACCTTATAATGAAATAAATTGGAGAAAAGTTCGCCATTTTTGTGCCAAGGTACGTAAAAAGAAAAATAATAGACATCTATCTTCCGAAGCTCTATATTTATAAACTTGTTGTACATGTTTAAATAATTGATATGCATAAATGAGGTGTATTTTATTTTAGGAGGACGTATACTATTCGCATCCTTGGATTCAGGATTTCATTTGGGATAGTCTCTATATATGTATAGAGCCTCTTCTTACTCGTTGGCCCTTGAACAAATTGATTAGACAAAGAGCCCTCCAAGTGACAATGAATCACATTCATTACGAGGATGAAAATAGTCGATATATTACAATGGGATGTGTAGAAAAGGTGATATAATAATGTATAAAATCTGTTGGATATATAGACAATTATATATATATATAGAACGACTACAATGCATCTTTTTTTTGCAATACCGGTGCATCATTTTTCTATTTCGGCAACTGAATAGATATAATCTCAAATATTTTTATATGACAGTGTACATTGTATGTATTTAGAATATCCTGCAAATTTTCAAGAAATTCTGAATAGTTTACGAAGCTGAAAACAGAGTTCAAACTGTCAAATTTTACACGCGTACACAAAAAAACAGGTACGTGTGTAATAGACAGTTTAGACCCTATTTCGGTACCATAATTTATTCAGAATTTCTTGAAAATTTCTAGGATGTTCTAGATGGCTATAATTTACACCATCATATAAAAAAAATTGAGATTATAACTATTCAGGTGCCGAAATAGAAAAAAAATACATCGATATTGCAAAAAAGGAAATGCGTTGTAATCGCTCCTTATATATCTCCTTATTAATTATTTTCTGACATTACATTTTGAAATAATATAGGTGTTGTGTATGCTTGCTTGTTGGGTTGAAGATCCAAACGGGGACTATTTTAAAAAACACCTAGCTAGGATCCCAGATTTTATGTGGGTTGCTGAGGATGGAATGAAAATGCAGGTAGCTAGCTATACTTAAATATCATTGTTTATTTATTTATTTATTTTGGATAAAATCGACAATTATTAATTGTTTAGAATTTCTCAACAAAAAGTTTCACTTGATGATATTATGATAAATTTTTAATAATTAATACACATAACAATTGCTTAATTATTGCCATAACTTCATAGAGAAAAAAAAAAGTTTGACACTAATATCTATGACTATGAGCAAATATGTATTACGATGAATTATTATTCAGAGTTTCGGTAGTCAAGCGTGGGATACTAGTTTGGCCATTCAGGCATTGCTTGCTAGTGATCTCGTTGATGAAATTGGACCAACACTTGCAAGAGGTCATGACTTCATAAAAAAATCTCAGGTATTATATATATTACAATTATCATTAAAATCTCTTATATATAGTTATAAATTCTTTCTATGGAGTTAATTAGGTTATTATTTACATAAAATTTTATTAAAGGTGAAAGATAATCCTTCTGGTGACTTCAAAAGTATGTATCGTCACATTTCTAAAGGATCATGGCCATTTTCTGATCAAGATCATGGATGGCAAGTATCTGATTGCACTGCAGAAGGTTTGAAGGTAATTAACTTATTGTAGGGATATAAACGGGGTGGGGTGGGGTCGGGGATGGCTTCCCCGTCCCTGCCCTATCTCGGGGTCGGTGCCCATCGGGTACCCGTTTAATAAAAATGTTTAATTTTGTTTAAAATTAATAAAATAAATTAAAATAATTAATAATTTTTAATATAAAATAATTAGAAAATAATAAATTATACCATTAATAAATATATATTTTTATATAAATTATTATATTATATATTTTTAATAATATTTATATTAAAAATATAAATTACAATATAAACGGAGCGGGTCCCCACATGGACCCTTCCCCGCGGGTTAAATTGACATTCCTACTTATTGTGTTTGATACTTCTTCCACTATTAGAAAATAAAATGCACAAATCATAGTTTTACTTGCACAACTTTACTTAATTACCACAATTTTGATTTGTAAATGAATATTTATATATGTTTTTTTTTAGATCTAGACCTCAATGCCTCTAACTTTATTTTATACTTACTTTTTTACAGTGTTGTCTTTTTCTCTCATTGTTATCACCAAATATTGTTGGTGAGAAAATTGATCCTAAGCATTTATATGATGCTGTTAATATTTTACTCTCTTTACAGGTAATAATTTTCATGATAACGATTTATTTATTTTTTCTTTATGGTATACATATATATATAGCAATTTTGAAGTAAAAATTGTAATTTTAAATCACAACTATAAAACATCAACGTGCAATAAAAAAATTAATATTTGGTCACAATTACTTATTAGAATACATGTTTTTAGCCATATAATATAATGAACATTATTTTATTTAGTCACCGCAGATTGTAAATTTTTATGCAAATAAAAATTTTAGTTATAAAATTTGATTTTTCATAAATTTATTGTAGCTAAAATTGAACAAAAAGTATCAATTAAACTAATTTTTGAAAAAAAAAGGTGAGGCCAAATTAGAAAATAATTATTAGTTCTTTGCCAAAACCTATAACCTAAATATTTCGTTTGAATTTAAGTAAAGTGTTGTTCAATTATATAATACTACTTTTATATATGCAAAACATATATAATTAACATCTATGTTTGACAGAGTAAGAATGGTGGTTCAACAGCTTGGGAGCCAGCAAAAGGACAAGAATGGTTGGAGGTAATAAAATTGTCTTAATAAGAAATAACTTATAATCATATATGTTTTTATTAGATCAAATAATTTTAAAAGAATCTAACTTATGATTTATTTTTTCAATGCACTTAATTCAAATTCATTAGATATTGAATCCAACCGAATTCATTGTGGATATTGTGATTGAGCATGAGTACGTAGAATGCACTTCTTCGGCAATCCAAGCTCTTGTTTTGTTTAACAAGTTATATCCAACGCACAAGAAATATGAAATTGAAAATTTTATAACAAAGGCTATACAATTCATTGAGCACATACAACTTCCTGATGGTTCATGGTATAATATTCCTCTCTTCTTAGATAGTTATTATATGTATAATACATTGCTTTTTATTTTTTCTATATATATTTATATATAAACTATTTCAGCACTCTACACAAAATCTATCAACACTAACTATTTACTTAATTTTAGTTAAAAAAAAGATTACAATAGCACATGTTTACTTTTTATTATAATAACTAATGAGATTTTAATTATTTTTTAAAGGTATCATACTATTTTAGACTTTGTGTTTTGTCTCATTATCTATTTAGACCTTATGTTTTGATAAATTATTTTTTAAAACTTATGTATTGTAAAATGGTTCAAATAGACTCCTGAACTCGATTTTGATCAAAGTTTTTTTTAACTAAAATCACAGATAGTTCACCAAACTAACAAGTTAGAACAAAAACAAAACTATTATGCCTAACAATATTGTATTATTATATTCAATTTCATGTTCATCAAAACCGATGAGTTTAAGAGTTTATTATTTGAGCAATTTTATAAAACACAATGTGTGTAAAAAATAATTTATTAAAAGAAAGATTCTTTAATGTCTATATCCATAAATTAAAATAAATGGATACACATACATAATATATCAATTAATTGTAATTATTTAATCAACAATATAGAGATAGTTTGAATAAAATTTAGTGAGGACTCAATTTGGTATAGTCTTACAGGATAAAGTAACTTTTTAAAAACAAATAGGTGAAATATAATATTTAGCTAAATTTTGAATTATTGAAATAATATTTTCTTTTTTTTATATATATATTCTGTCGATAATATATATATATATATATATATATATTCATCATCACATTTGATAGGTATGGCAATTGGGGAATTTGCTTCACATATGGCTCATGGTTTGCGCTTAGAGCACTAGCAGCTGTTGGCAAGACATACAATAATAGTGAAGCTATTCATAAAGCAGTGGGATTTTTACTTCAAAAACAGAACAAGGATGGTGGTTGGGGTGAAAGTTATATTTCATGCCCAAATAAGGTAATATATTAATTGAACATATGATATCAATTGGGCACTACTTTAATTGTCGGCGTAGAGTCTTGCTAAGCTATGATGACAGTCAATAGAGTTGACTATCGTGATTGAGTATCGGAAAAATCTAGTTTTATAGTAGTGGGGTTAAGTTATTGTGTTTAGTATAGGATGTGTGTTATTTAAATCTGTTTTAAAAGTCTCCCTTTTTCTTGAAACACCAAATTTTGGAACTTTTGTTCACAAGTAAATAATTGAATAACTTGTTAATCTCATGATATAGGAATATGTATCTCTTGAAAAATATCGATCAAATTTGGTACAAACTGCATGGGCTTTGATGGGTCTAATTCATGGAGGACAAGCAGAAAGAGATCCAACACCTCTGCACAAGGCAGCAAAATTAATAATTAATTCTCAATTGGATGATGGTGATTTTCCGCAGCAAGAAATAACAGGAGCTTTTATGAAGAATTGTATGCTGCATTATCCAATGTATAGAAACATTTATCCACTTTGGGCTCTTGCAGAATACCGCAAACGAGTTCTATATGATAATTCCAAATAATGAGCTGAATGTACCTTTGACTATTTAAAATATCCCATTAATAAAGAAGTTTATTATTAATAAACAATATTTTCTTTGGTGTGAAATAATATAACCGTACATATTGAAGAGCTTTGTGATTCCAAATATTCTTGAACATAAATTTATGTAAAACTATACCAAAATATTGGAATGAAAGCTTAGCCTCAAAGTGAGATTAAGTGCTTTATTTATAGAGCAGTAAGTATATCAAGTAAAGTTGTTACATCAAGAACCTTTAACAATAATTTTGTTGACTAATTACAAAGCAGTTAGGAAACTAACATGAGTTGCAACTAATTAACCAAACTAACTGTATTGGTTATTATCCCTCTCTAACGAAAGGGTGTAGACACCACTTTCAGTTTGGTTTTGAGATATTGAAACCTATCAATAGGCAAAGATTTTGTGAGAACATCCGCTACTTGGTCAATAGAAGATACATATCGAAATGAGAGCTGCTGTGCTAAGAACTGGTCACGAACAAAATGCATATCTATTTCAATATGCTTACAGTGGGCATGGAAAACAGGATTAGCTGTAAGAGCAGTTGCTCCTTGATTATCGACCCATAGAACAGGGATGTCATCAAGCTTCACTTGTAGCTTGGATAGAAGTGAAACAAGCCATCTGATTTCTGATGCAGCATTTGCCAATGCTCTAAACTCACACTCAGTGCTCGACCGTGCCACCACTTGTTGTTTCTTAGCAGACCATGATATGAGATTGCCACCCAAATACATGACATATTCTCCAGTCGACCTACGGTCATCAGGAAAACTTGCCCAGTCAGCGTCTGAATAACCATATAAGGACATAGTGAGATCAGGCTAAATGAGAAGTCCCTCTGAGATAGTGCCTTTGAGATATCTAAGAAGGCGTTTAGTAGCTTCCCAATGTACTATTGTAGGAGCATGGATAAACTGACTCAATTTATTTATAATAAATGCAACATCGGGCCTAGTGAGTGTTAAGTACTAGAGGGCGCCAAGGGTACTTTTGTACAGGGAAACAACTTCAAAGGGTGTCCCTTCATTCAATGATAGCTTATGAGTTGGGCTTGTGGGACTGGAGTTGGGCTTGGAACCCTCTAAATGTACTTTCAATAAGAGGTCAGTAATGTACTTTGATTGGGATAAGTACATACCAACTGAGTTTCGATGGATCTCCACGCCTAGAAAATAATGCACAGACCCTAAGTCTTTGAGTGAAAATTGAGAGTTCAAATCAGAAATGAGCTGTTGTACTAGGAGCTTTTTCGGACAAGTAATCAAAAGATCATCGACATAGACTAGTAAAAGAACTAGGTTAGCTCCTAAACCAAAACTAAAAAGAGAAGTATTAGATTTGGACTGTTGAAAGCCCCATTGAAACAAGGTCTACTTAAGTTTCTCATTCCATGCTCTTGGAGCCTGGTTCGGACCATATAAGGCTTTGTTTAATCGACATACATAGTGAGGATTGGATGCATCTACAAACCCAGTGGGTTGTTGCATATAGACCAATTCATTGAGGGTGCCATTGAGAAAGACATTGCTAACGTCTAACTATTTGACATCCCAGTTAAATGATACAGCAAGAGTAAGCACCATCTGAACTGTGGCAGGTTTAACAATGGGACTAAATGTATCTTCAAAGTCTATTCTAGATGTCTGTAGATAACCCTTAGCTGCCATTCTTGATTTGAATCTGTCTAGAGTCCCATCAACTTTTAATTTTACTCTAAAGACCCATTTGTTGGTGAGGACATTCATACCAGGTGTGGCAGGAACTAATGTCCATGTACCTTGCTTTTGGAGGGAATCAAACTCTTCTTTCATAGAAGCACACCAGCGGGGATCCCTACGGGCAGATTTAGTTGATGAGGGTTATGTGGGGAGAAGAGATTCAGGCAGCTTGTGTTTGGTTGCCAAAAAGGACTTAGGCTTGTATATGCCTCTCTGAGATATTGTGGTCATAAAGTGAGTGCTAGTGGCAGTAGATAGAAGAGGGACTTCTGCACTTTCAGAGGCGACACGAGTAGCAGCAAGTATATCTTGAACCTGAGTAGAAGGAGGTTGTACACCAGCTAAGAGTGAGAGTGTATTATCAGTGTTCTGAGTAGGAGGAACTTCAGGTGGGACAACTGTAATGGTAGTAGGCGCTGATGTAGAAGAAGAGAGTGTAGGAGACATCATAGGCTCAGGTAGCACAGTAGAAGAACACAAATTAGAAGTATCATGAACTGGTGTAGTTGAAAATTGAGCAGTAGGGAGAGAGTGGGATATGGAAGAAGGTACCTGAGTAGATATAGTCAGTGACAAAGCTGAGAAATGAGTCTCATTAAAGACTACATTTCGAGCAATGAAGATTCTGCCAGCAGTGTTGTAACGCCCTGGTTACCCCAGAACAGTTACGGTGAACGATGAACCGAAAATTTAACCCGCTACCCGAGTCCTTTGGTTAAAAACGTGTTCTAAGTGCTAATAACAGGTTAAGGTGGAAAATCAATAAAAGGAAAGGATATATTTTATTTAGTACATAAAATTGTTCATGGGCCCATAAAAACATTTACAAATTATTTACAACTCAAAATGGTCATTACAGTTTCAAAATTACAAACCCGCCGACCTAAGCGGCAAAAATAGGGTAAACCCCCTAGTTCCTCTGAGAACTCCTTGACCGTGGTGGTCAAGCGGCCGCACATGTACACATCACCACCTAAGCTCTCCACTCAAGGCTGGGTGAGCTTTTCTTTCCCTTTACCTGCACCACATAGCACCCATGAGCCAAGACCCAGCAAGAAAACACAATAAAGCATGATATAATATCAACAATGATCATAATAATCATTCAGGACTATCAGTCCAAACAAATAGGTGACAGTCGCAAAAGTCACTAAGTTGGGTCTAGCTCCCTTTAGCCTTATGACGATAAAGTCATCGGGGCTTAATAGATAAGTGTGTTTTTATTAGTTTGAACAGGATAGGTGCATGGTGACTAGTCACCAACATAACCTTCCTCATGACCTTAGAGTCATAACCCTGGAACAGCGCTCCCTAGCCATGTGACAAACAGTCACCTGGGCCTTAGGCCTTTGCTCTAGTAACTAGTCTTAGACTAGACAAGCGCTTATAAGTTCATCGACCTTAGGTTCGGTCCAGCGTTAATGCCTTAGAGCCATTCAACGCTGATATCGATTAGATCTAATCTTCATTTGGCCCTACGTTCATGACGCTATGCCATTTCTAACTCTTAGGTCAGTGTCCCTGACTAGTCAGTACATATACAAGTATACAACATTCACTAGCATTTAATAGGCAACCCATGTCCACATTTATCAATCAACATGCCTCAATAACAATCACGCATGTCATACATACACAGGGTGCAGTTTTCTTACCTCAGGTTCGAGTGAGAATTAATAATAAGAACGACCCTTGAGACTGATCAACCTTTTGGTCCTTTAGCGGTTACCTGGTCATAACCAATTATGGGATTCCATCAATAAAATAAATAACAAAGGGTTCCCAAACCAAAACCTAGCCTCCGAGACATCGAATACTACTAAATCGGGTAGTAGGATCGATCCCGAGGCGTAAGGCTAGCATCCCCAAGCCAAAAACTCATTTCTGGCCAAAATGCCACTAAGGGCTGTGACCCTCCTTGGCCATGCCGTGGCCCATCCCTCAAACAGAGGCGGCCTCCTTCAGCATCCCTCAAGGGTCGCGACCCTCCCAGACCATGCCGCAGCCCAACCCCCAAGTTGAGCCAATACCCTGGTTTTATCTTCCCTTGCGATTTTCCTTGGAACCAACCTTTCAAACCAAGTTCAAACACCACTCAAACATCCAATACAACCCATAAACTTGATCTATAACACTCCCTCATCAAAACCCAAGATAAACCCCAACCAAAACTTCCATTAATTCCAACTATCCACAAAGAAATCACAAGCTGAAAATTAAAGCCAAAACAGAGCATACCAGAAAACTAAAGCCAAAACAGAGCTTACCACAAAAGTAATGGCTGGAAACTTACCTCAAACTCAGGTTGAGATGCTCTTCAATGGTGGAACACTCTCCCAAACTCCCAAGGTCTACTTCCCAATCTAGAATCCTCAACAAGATCACAAAAATCACAAAGAAGATGAAGGAGGAGGAAGGTAC
This sequence comes from Humulus lupulus, assembly GCF_963169125.1. NCBI lineage: Eukaryota > Viridiplantae > Streptophyta > Magnoliopsida > Rosales > Cannabaceae > Humulus > Humulus lupulus. The sequence goes on from NC_084798.1 coordinate 215,878,560, forward strand.
GGGTAAGCTTCAAGACTTGCTCTGTTTTTCCCTCTATTTCATAGCCTAAAGAGTTTATATCTATCCTAGGGGTAAAAACACCATTATACCCATAGGTCAATTAAGGGTTTCTAAAAGCTCCCAAGGGAAAAATTTTCCTTTCCAACCTATCTCGTTAATCATAATTAATGCTCTCCAATTCCCGCTATTCTCGATAATCACAAACACCAATAATTTATATCTCGTTGCCCTTTAATTCCCGGTACCGCTCTAATCATTAAAATCACCCCGAGACTCATCCCGAGCCTCGAACTTAAACCTGCTATGACCAGACCGCCAACTAATAATCTAAGATCGTCTCATGCCGAATAGCTCGAACAAACCCACATTATAATGTGGTCTCAGCGACATATCACCGACATGCATACAATTATACAATTATGTTCTCAACGGGCCAAATTACCATCACACCCTTGTAATTAAAATATGGAGCCACATGCATGCATTTAACATCATATTATAATATAACTCACATATACATGCATATATTCATTTAATGGCATAATTAAGCAAGTATGGCCCTCCCGGCCTACTAATCCCGCCATTAAACCATATCGAAGAATTTGGGGCATTACAAGTGTTCTCACAGATGTACCCTTTATGTTGTGGAGAGTATCCCAAGAACAAGCAAGGTTCAGACTGAAAGCTCAACTTGTGATTGTTTTAGGGCCCTAGGTGAGGAAAACATGTACAACCAAAAGGCTTCAAGAAATGGTAATCTGGTTGCTTGTTAAATAGACACTCATATGGACTTTGATTCTAAAGAACGGGAGTAGGAAGTCTATTGAGGAAATAAACTCCACAATGAAAAGCATGCCACCAGTAGGTGAAGTCAAGTCCTGAATGAGCTAAAAGAGTAAGTCCAGTTTCTGTGATATGGCAATGTTTTCGCTCTGCCCTGCCATGTTGTTCATGCGTGTAAGGGCATGGATGTTGAAACTTGATTCCCTGATCCTGCAAAAAACCTTTAAATACTCGATACTCACCACCCCAATCAGCCTAAACACTTTTAATTGGTAAAGAAAATTGTTTCTCAACAAGACTTTTAAACTGAACAAAGACATTAAGTGCTTGAGACTTAAGAGTTAAAGGAAAGATCCATGTAAACCTACTATAATCATCAACCCAATGAATGTAGTATCTAAAACCATCTTTAGAGGGAGTGTGCGAAAGACCCCATACATTAGTGTGGATCAGTGCTAAAGGTTGACTAGCTCGACTAGAAGAGAGGGAAAAAGATTGTTTATGGATTTTTTCCCTTTTGACAAGAATCACAGAATTTTAAATTCTTTAATGAACCAGAGTAAGGGAGTTGGAAAATTTTTTTGCTCAATACTTTTGGGGAGGGATGTCCTAATTTTATATGCCATAAATTAACATCAGAATGAACATTAGAACCAAAAGCTTTTGGCTAAAGATCAGGAACATAAGCAGAAAAGTCTTTATTTATGTAAGTTGTATTACAAGCAGGATGTTTAGAAGCAGAATTACAAGAACAAGTAGAAGATGAATAACAAGATTGTACATTTGTAGACAACTGGGAGGAATTAATTTTAGAAACAGTAATTAAATGACACTAAAGGACTGACATAGATGAGCTGGTGGCATCATCCCTAAGCTTGTATAGACCATTTCTAACTCTTCCCTTGAGCAAGACATTCCCCAAATCCTTGTCCTTGACAAAACAACAGTTTTTGTGAAATTCAAGAAAAACATTATTGTCTTTGGTAAGCTTAGAAACACTCACAAGATTTTTAGTAATAGATAGAACATTCAAAACTGAATTTAATTGTAAAGGGGAAGTAGAAGTAGAGGGAAGAGTAGCCTTGCCTATGTGAGAAATTAACAATTTATTACCATTCCCAACAAGTGTTTCAGAACCATTTTAAGGGGTAGCCAAGTCAAGGGTATCTATACCAAATGAAACATGATTCCTGGCCCTTGTGTTAGCATACCACATGTGATTAACTCCAAAATCAGGTACTAAACTAGAGACATAGGCTTCAAGGTCACTAACATCTAAACCTTCACTGTCATGTTCAGTGAGATAAGTTTTTACCTGAGAAGTATTGTTCTTTGGAGTGATGAATCCTCCATCAAATTTATAGTGACATATCACTGCAGTGTGGTCAATCTTGAGACAAACTTGACAAACATGTATTGTAGATGGCAAAGGAGGACGACTAAAATGTCGAGCAGATGGCCTTGAAGAGCTGTCATAAGATGGAGGCCTAGCAGATTTATAGGGGGGCCTGTAACCATTAGAAAGCATATTTCTGGAGGCGCCAAATGTGAGATGGGCAGCCATCTTGGATGAGAGATCAGCCACGGAGTGATGACACTCAAGACGACATTCATGAGCCATGAGTAGTGCCTGAATTTCTTCAAGTATTTTTGTCTCACTAGTGGAAGTAATTCCAGAAACTACAGGGTCATATTCGGGTCTAAGACCATTGAGCAATTGGAGCTCAAGATCTTGATCACTAATCGTACACCCATCAATGGCAAGACTATCACACAAAGATTTAATCTTGTCAACATAGTCAGAGATTGACAAGTTGCCTTGCTGGATATTGGACAACTGACCCTTCAGTTGTAGTAGTTGAGCTTTGGATTGTGATGGACCCAAAACGGGTATGTTTAAAAATTTATATATCGCAAGCGCACGAATCGTCCATAAAGAATAGTGATCGTGTAAGCAAGGATGTCGAACCCAAGGGAGTTGTCTAAAATCGAAAATGAAACTATTTTAAATCAAAAATAATAAATTCTAACCTAGCTCCAAAGATTGATGAGTTTTAATATTATGAACATAAAATAAAAGATTGAAAAATAAAGCTATTTAAGAGAATAAAAATAAAGCAATAATGAGTAGAAAATAAGTGTTAAAAGAAAAGATTATTAAGATACTAGAATCCACAAAATGTAAGTTTAATAATATTTATTAGTATATTGATTCCCAAGTTTTAGTGATAGTTAAAATATTTTAAACTATCATTTTCCAAAAAGATTTATAATTTTAAGCACAAATTTCTTATAAAAAGATAGGATTTTTCTTCACTTTTCAAAATTATAATTTCAAAGCATTTAGTGTAAATCAATCTAATGAAATAACAAATAAATCAATGAACATTATTTATAAGGCAAAACATAATATTTTTGTTTTAAGCATGGATGTGTACAATTTAATGACACATCTTACACAAAGAATATTATGTTTATGCACTAATGAAGAACAAAGTGTAAATATGTTCTAACAATCTAAAATACAAGATATTTAAGATGAAAGAAATATATGTAGAAGAAAAATCCATAAACTTTGTTGTATTACAATGGAAATCAACATACAACATAAATATTACCTAGTTACAAGTTGCTTCATCATGATCTTAATAATCTTATGAAAAAGATTAGAAGCACATAACTTGAGTAGAAATTACAAAATAAAAGACATACATACTTGCAAAATGCTCTTGAAAAACCCAAATGGAAGAGAGAATGGAAGAGAGAAAATGAGAGAAAAAGATGGTAACCAAAACATTAAGCCCCCTAAAATGGTCTTCAAAACCCTTATTTATAGCCAAAATGAGATTATTAAAATAATCAATTTAAATTAAGTAAATTGATTAAATTAATAATAATATGGTAAGTAGGGGTAAATTGTAGGAGTGATGATGATTTTGGGGTAAAAATTGTGTAGAAAATGGGTAAAAATGTGGCATTTTAGACAAGGGGACAATGAGTAAATTTATGGGCTCAAGGGGTGTTTGGACAGCAGTGACAGGCGGCTGGGGCGCTTAGGGGCCTGCTGGGCCGTACGGACGGCTGGGGCAAGGCTGGGGCTGGGAGTCACGGGTTGGGCCTGGAGTGGGCCTTGGGGCAGGCGGACTGGGCCTGGGCGCTGGCTGCTTGGGCTGGCGAAGGAATGAAGTTGATGATGGAGTGAAGTGATGAGGAGATGGACAGGTGGCGGCAAGGGGAGCTGCTGAAGGCTGAAGGAATTTTTGCTGCTGGGTGATGTAGAAGCCGACTGGAGGGTGGCTTCTTGGTGCTGTAGCAGGCGGAAGAGAGCTGAAGCAAGGCTGACCGTGGGCCTGGACCGAAGGTGGCAGTGGGCCTGGCGGGCCTGCTGAAGGCTGAAGGCTGCCACAATTTGCTAATTTCTCTACATAAATGCCACTTTTGTTTTCTTTTCTCTTCTTTCTTTCAAGCATGCAATATAATTCCTACAAGATAAAAATAAATTAAATAACAATCAAATATTTTCAATTATAAATAAATCATATTAATTATTTGAAAATATTGATTATAACTTAATTTAATAAAGCATTTAAGTTCAAAAAAATTACATTTTTAACTCTAACTTAACAATACAAATTTCATATAATTAAATTACAACATATTATAATAAAATATCTATAAAAACATATAAAAATCTATAAAACTACACTAAGACTAATAAATTAAAAATTACATAAAAACTTAATAAGTTAATTAAAAACTCAAGAACTAAGCAACAATTAGCATATAAAATATGGTAAAATAACTCTATTTTGTAGAGTTATCAGATTGGCCTGAAAACGTTTGCTCTAGAGCACGCCAAACATCATAGGAGGTGGAATAAGCTGCTACGGATCCAAGAATGCCTTCAGACATAAAATATTTAAAGCCAAGAAAGAAGAAACTGGTCACGTCTCTTCCATTGGCAATATTCAGGGTTTGCATCACCATTAACCAACTTCACCGGAGGAGAGATGTTGCTGAAGAGAAGTTAATCAAGGTCATTCCCTATAACAGTAGGTACCACCTGAGATTTCCAAGCAAGAAAATTAACTCGATCGAGTTTAAGAGTTAAAGAAGAGGTGAGAGAATTAGAAAAAGGGTTCCATGCCAAAGATATCATGGAGGATGTGTTGGCCGAAGAAGCAAGAGCTTGAGCAACAGCCGGAAGATCAGAGGTCACTGGAGGGGTAGTGACAGTAGGAACATGCATTATAATAGCCATGCATGTCATACTCAATAGTCAACCAACATGCATCATAATAGCCATGCATGTCACATATACACAGGATGCAATTTTCTTACCTCAAAGTCGAGCTAGAACGATTAAAAGAACGACCCTTGAGAACGATCAACTTTTAGTCCTTTACCGGTCACCTAGCCATAACCAAATATAAGGTATCATCAATAAAAATGATCAACATAAGTTCCCAAACCAATATCTATCCTCCAGGACATCAATCCCCACTTAACCGGGTACTAGGTTCAACCCCGAGGCCTATGGCAAGCATCCCTTAGCTAAAAACACAATTTTAGCCAAATATGCCCTGATGGGCCACAGCTCACCATAGCCATGTCGCGGCTCACCCTCAGACAGAGGCTAAATCTTGCCCAAAAGCACACTCAGGCCGCGGCACGCCATAGCCAGGCTGCGGCACATTACGCAAACCAGCAACAGTCAGATTTTTCTCCCCTGCGTTTTCCTCGAAACCAACCATTCAAACCAATCCCAAACCTCAACCTAACATCCAATTTAGCCTCTAAACATTATCCATAACTCACCCTCAACAAAACCCAAGCTAGACACCAACCAAACTTCCATTAATTCCCAACTAACACATCAAAATCACAAGCTGAAACTTAAAAGAAAACAGAGTATAGTCAGACTTTCATGGCTAAGTTACCTTACCTCAAGCTCGGTTTTCAATCCCCTTCAATGGCTGAATCAAGTCCCTAAGCCCAAACCTTGATTTCCTAGCTTGCTCCTTCAAATTGGCTCTCAAAATCCCAAAGGAAGAAAGGAGGAAAATGGTGTACGGCAAGGAGAGAAGGATGAGGATGTCGATGCTCTGTTTTGGTTCTGTTTTTTCTACAGCCTTCTAATTGATACATATCCCTTGCCAAATGACCTAAATGCCCCTAGGTCACTTAAACACTTCCAAGGGTAAAATCGTCATTTCCAACCTATACCGTTAATCATAATTAACGCTCTCCAATTCCCACTATCTCAATATTCTCAAATACCAATAAATCATACCCCATTACCCTTTAATTCCCGGTAATTCTCTAATCATTAAATTCACCCCGAGACTCTCCCCGAGCCCCGAACTGAAACCCGTTATGACTAGACCGAACACTTACATCTCATGATCGTCTCATGTCTATTAGCTCGAACCAATCCACCTTATAATGTGGCTATATTAATTAATCACAACCATGCACCCAAAATATACCATTACGCCCACAGTGGCCAAATTACCAAATTATCCTCATAGTAATTGATTCTCCCATATGCATGCACCCACCATCATATAATAATATAATTCACGTAAACATGCATATAATCATTAAATACTATAACAAATCAATTATGGCCATCTCGACCTCCTAATCAAGGTCCTAAACCTTATTAGGAAATTTGGGGCATTACAACTTTAACAGAATATTCTTATATTTAACGGTAGATTGTAAACATCACTTAAACTTAAATAAAATAAAATAAATAATTAAAAAATATTACAATTTTGAGATAATTTAGAATGATAATTATTTTAAAAAAATTAAACAAATTAAACAAATTAAAATATGATATTTTTGAGATATTTTACAATGATAATTATTTAAAAATAATAAAATCATACGTTTTATAACTTAAATAAAATTTAATTAAACTTAAACTCACTTATTAGAATAATATCATATTAAACATATAATATAATCTATTGACAATTAGCAACAAATTGCTTTGAAAAAAAAACTAGCAAGAAACTTAAATTTAAAATTCACGTATAATATTTAATATTACATTAAACATATATTATATAATTTCTTGTTGTTACTTCCAAATTAAAAAACTAGAATAAATATAAAGTTAAACAAAAATAAATAATTTTTTTAATTAAAATAAAATATTTATTTAAAATTTATATGATATTAATAGAAATTTAATAAAAATAATTAATAAATTCTATAAATAAAACTAACAGAAGTGCAGTAGAATAGTATATGTATAAAAGGAATTGACAATTAATTGTTGGTACATATAAGTCTATATATAGTGTATTTGGCTGTACGTGGCGAAGTAAATATTACTAATTTATTATTTATGTTGATAAGTAAGCATTGTTAGCTTGCTTACTAAACCATTATGAATTTATTTATATATATGGGAATTATCTTATAAGGGCTTCACTTTAAGCTCTATCGGTGGGGCTCTCAGTGTTCTTAATCTGTGAGCAGTTTTCGGCGTGAATTATTTTATGACTGTGTATATTGTAGCTATTTAGAGCATCATGCAAATTTTCAGAAAATTCCGAATAGTTTACGGTAGCGAAAACTAAGTTCAAACATGTTGTTGCACGCGTGACTAATTTTTTTTATGTGCGTGGATCCTCATATTTCTTACCATGTATATCATTCTACTTCTAGACGACTTTCCACATTCTAACATAGTATCAAGAGCCAAAGAAAACTCTAACGAGTATGTATCCGATCCAAAACCAGGCCAAAAAGATAGGAAAAAAAACCACTTGTGATTCGGTGATAGTGAGCCAAAAAAAGAAGTCAAAGAGCTGCTTATGATCGAGCCGTTCAAGATTGGTGAGCAAAAATAGCCACCATCTTGAGGGGGATGTTAGAGAAAAAGTATCCAACATGGAAAGTGTTTGGCTAAATTCAACAATACATAAGAGCATGAGTTACTTCACTCATCACCAATTGGTTTGAAGATAGAACATCATATTTCTTACCATGCTTATACCATACCATGCACTCAATTGATTATAATATCGATTATTTGCATTTATATGTAAGTTTTGGTTAAAAAAAGAAGGATTTTTACTTGTTGATTACAGTTTGTATATTTCATTTTGATACCAAATGAAGAATTAACTTATTAACTTTGAATCAAATAGTTGTATCTCATAATTTCAAGATTCTTATAGCTTTTGTTAGAAAATGAATGACTTTCCTACTTGGAGAACGTGTGTCTCTTTCAATTGATGAAGATAAAGGTGTGGAATGTGTTAGTCAAGAGAATGCAAAAATATTGAAGAGAATATGTAGCTAGACTCAAATGGGTGATTAATTTAGAATATTAGGGATCTTCAAATATTTGCAGTTGCTTAATTTTATTAATGGCTAAATTTTGAAAATATAAGATATATCTCTTCTATATAATAAGTGTGTAGACAACATAAATTCTTGGTTTTAACGGTTTTTTATTTTTTTAATGTTAACTTTAATAGAATATTATTATATTTAATAGAATATTTTTATATTTAATGATAGTTTGTAAACACTTAAACTTAAATAAAATAAAATAAATAATTAAAAAAATAAAATAAGATATTTTTTGAGAATAATTATTTAAAAATAATAAATAATTTAAAAAAATTAAAATATGATATTTTTGAGATATTTTACAATAATAATTATTTAAAAATAATAAATAATTAAACAAATTAAAATATGATATTTTTGAGATATTTTTAATAGTGAATATGGATCCTTTTGACCTGTTAGGTGGCCTTCTAATTCCACTCCTTGGCCTACATATGGTGGATGAAATTTGTTCTTTGTGGCCAATTATGTAAATATATATTGATTGTAACAATGCTATAGATATTTAATAATTATATTAATATAAATTTAAATGTTATAAAATATTATTAATCCTAATTTTTTTACTAATTCTATTAATATGAATTCAAATATTATTATTAAAATAATATTTAATACAAGACTAGATATTTAGTATTTATATTAATATAAATTAAAATATTATAAAATATCATAATAATAATATATAATACATAATCTTAATTTTTATTAAAAAAATATCATTTATGTTTAAAAATATTATCATATTATATATATAAAATTATAAACAATGTTTTGGTTTAATTTTTCATTTAATGTGTTTATGTCTTTTTTTTATATATAATATTATTTATTTATTTAAAATTTATATAACAATGATATAAATTTAATAAATATAATTAATAGATTTATAAATAAAATGAAGCAAACGTGCATTGCACGTTGTTTGTATCTAGTATATATATATTTATATGCTTGTAATAATATCAAGCAAAAATCTGAAATGAATTTTTATTATGATTTTTTAATTAATGTTTTTTATTTTGTTTGTGTTTGGTGGTGCACATCTCAACGCTGTCGTGGTCCTTCAAATTTTGCATTCATAAGGAGTTATGACAATACTATATCCCAATTTTTTTCCTTATTATATAAGAAATAAATAAAATAAGAAGAGCCCTACTTAAGCTGTAACAATTAAAAGTTGTCTCTACTCAAGCGGATCGAGGAAGTATTAGCAATAGAGAATTGCTAAGGGGCACTATTAGTGTCCAACATCACAAGAATGTTGCGTATTGTTATTAGTGCAATCCAATATTAAGTCTCATATATTTAAATTTAATAAATATTATAGAATATTGATAACTAACTATATGGTGCCACCTTATGTGGTATTGAACACCTTAATGTGCCAAATAACAACACTCTCAACAATAATACCCTAATTTAGCAACCAACATTACTATATCACAACAAGTGTCGTCCCTAATAAAGTATTTTTATATTGGGAAAGTTAGTTTTCCTAGTAATATTAGTTGTACTTAACACTTGGCGAGTACTTAAGTATTTTATATAATTTTATTTTTTTTTATGGGAAAAAGAGTTCATTAACTAGAAGCAAACATTTATAACTTGTGAAAAGATATACATGTGGTCATGGACATATTGTGGGCAGTGACAGACAATTAAGTTCATTTTTACTTGTACCAAACACTTGGCGAGTGCCCATATTTATTTATTTTATTTTTTTCTGGGGAAACAAAATTTGGAAGTGCTCAACTAAGTCAACTCAACTCAATATTTAACCTATAAAAAGGCACCCATTGAGTATAGAAATACAATTACAATCCTAGTCTTGCCTTTCAACAACAACCAACTTTTGCTTTGGCATATATCTCTGCACTAATCCCTGCTCCTGCCTTCTTTCATATTACAACCAAATTTTGTTTTGACATGTCTCTGATATATAACACTTATTTACTCCTTTTTTAATTGCATATATTTGAATATAGTTTTGTCGAATATTGGATTACTGTTTTTTTCTTCTGTTGTGCAACTGAATTTAGAAGAAAATTGAAATCTTTTGAAGTGTCTACATATATATATATATATATATATATAACACGCATGCGTAAGTGATTTGTTCATCTATATATTATGGTTTCATTTTTATTATGTTGTAGTGGAAGGAAAAAGAATACTATTAATAGATAGAAATGTGGCGATTGAAGATAGCAGGCGAGGGTGGAATAAGTAGTGATGAGAGATATATATACAGCACGAACAACTTTGTAGGGAGGCAGATATGGGAGTTCGACCCCAACGCCGGCACTCCCGACGACCGAGCGGAGGTCGAAGCTGCCCGCCTTAACTTCTACAACAATCGCTTTCAGGTCAAGCCCAGCAGTGACCTTCTTTGGCGGATGCAGGTTCATCTCTGTTTTAGTTTTAGTTTTTTTTTTTTTTTTATATATGAAAATTTCCAACATTAATTACAAACATACAATTTATTAATTTAAATCATTGCAGTTCTTGAAAGAGAAAAACTTCAAACAAACAATCCCTGGTATTAAAGTTGAGGATGATGAGGCCATCTCATATGAAAAGGCTACAATTACTTTGAGGAGAGCTGTGCATTTTCTTTCGGCCTTGCAAGCTAGTGATGGACATTGGCCAGCTGAAAATACTGGCTTATCATTCTTTCTTCCTCCATTGGTATTATATACTCATTGTTATTTTAATATTAAACATTGAATTAAGATTAATACTTTATATTTATAGTTGTTAATTAATATTTCTAAAAATTGTTTTTGATATTTTTAAAATTTTGGAAGTGTTACATGGTAAAAAATATGTATTTATTATGAAAATATAAAAAAATTTCATTTTTCAAATATATATAAATTTCTAAATATAATTAGTGTCTCTCATGGATTGGAAACAATATTAATTATGGAAAAAAACTAAATTCAAAATTAATATGGAAAAGAAATATTTACCTGTTGGTGACTTACTATACCAAGTCACTATATTGTCACATCATCATAATTGTTAGTACTATTATGTGTAGTAACTTTTCAGAATTCTTGGTTATAAAATTGTAAATATTTTATATATATATATATATATATATCAGTCAATTATTACAAACTTTGCCATTTATGTATAGGTTATGTGTCTTTATATTACGGGTCATCTTAATATCACATTCACTGCTGAGCATCGCAAAGAAATGCTCCGCTACATATACTACCATCAGGTACATAAACTTGGAATTTATGTATATGTTAATCAAATGACAATATATATATATATTTAGTTTTTCTCATTTTTGGACAAATTCTATTATGTATTTGTATTTAGTTTTTTTTTTATATATTGATCTCTCAGAACAAAGATGGTGGATGGGGACTGCACATAGAGGGCCACAGCACTATGTTTGGCACAACTCTCAACTACATTTGCATGAGAATACTAGGAGAAGGGCCAGATGGTGGTCAAGACAATGCTTGTGCCAGAGCCAGACAATGGATTCTTGACCATGGTGGTGTAACATATATACCCTCTTGGGGAAAGACTTGGCTTTCGGTATTAATTGTTCTCTAAATATATATCCTTCTTGATCATGGATTTTCTTCATCAATTATATAAAACCATTTTTATTATATCTTGATTTCTCTCATTTGTGTAGATACTTGGTCTTTTTTATTGGACTGGATGCAACCCCATGCCTCCTGAATTTTGGATTCTCCCTTCTTTTCTTCCCATATGCCCAGGTTTACACTTTTTTCTTATAGAACTATTGTTGTTAATTAGTGTATATATATAGGACAATTTTTCTATAGACAATTCTTCCATAGGGGCTTCATTTTAAACCCTATTGATGAGGCTATCAGTGTTTCTCGACTCATGAATAGTTTTCGGCGTGACTTTTTTTTATGATTGTATATATTGTAACTATTTAGAGCATCTTGCAAATTTTCAGAAAATTCTGAATAGTTTACAGTACCAAAAACTAGGTTCAAACATGTTGTTTTCCACACGCATAAAAAAAATTAGTCACGCGTGCAACAACATGTTTGAACTTAGTTTTCGATACTATAAAATATTCAGAATTTTCTAAAAATTTGCAGGATGCTCTAAATAACTACAATATACATGGTTATACAAAAAAAAATCGCGCCGAAAACTGTCCACGGGTCAAGAACACTTAGAGCCCCACTGATATGGCTTAAAGTGAAGCCCCTATAGGAGAATTCCTATATATATATATATATATATGTAAACTTAGACAACAAGTAATATATCATTCAGAAAATTTTAGAAAAAAAATTGTTTTTTAATTTCTAAAATATATATATATACAAATATTTGTGTTTTGTATTTTTCATTGATGGTACTTTGGACAAGTAAAAATTAATAAAAAGAAATTTTATTGTTTGCTATGGAAAACGAATGAGATTTTATAAAATATTTAAAATTTAGTATTTAAGAAAAATACAAAATAATATATTTCCATGTTTTATTTAAGACATAATTTATATGTTTCCTAAATTGCAGCTAAAATGTGGTGTTATTCTCGAATGGTGTATATGCCTATGTCATATTTATATGGAAAAAGATTTGTTGGTCCAATCACACCTCTCATTTTGCAATTGAGAATGGAACTTCATACTCAACCTTATGATGAAATAGAGTGGAAAAAAGTTCGCCATTTTTGTGCCAAGGTAAAAAAAACTTGTAGACATCTCATTCGAAAAGCTACCTTTATATATTTATATAGAATATATATATATATATATAAATAATAAAATGGGTGTATTTTATTTTAGGAGGATCTATATTATTCACATCCTTGGGTTCAAGATTTACTTTGGGATAGTCTCTACATATGCACTGAGCCTCTTCTTACTCGTTGGCCCTTAAACAAATTGATTAGACAGTATGCTCTTCAAGTAACAATGAATCACATCCATTATGAAGATGAGAATAGTCGATATATCACACTTTCATGTATAGAAAAGGTAATATATATATACATAATATTTTTAGGTCAAGCAATTAAGAACTTCACAATATTTTCTTTAATTATTTTGCTGACATTATTGCATCTTGAAATATAGGTGTTATGTATGCTTGCTTGTTGGGTTGAAGATCCAAATGGAGACTATTTCAAGAAACATCTTGCTAGGATCCCAGATTTTATGTGGGTTGCTGAAGATGGAATGAAAATGCAGGTAAACTACTTATATCACTTTTATATATATAAATAAAAAACGTAATTGCATGTATTTTTCTAGCTAGAAGGACAAACAAAAATTTGACTTGATATAATAATGTAATATGTTTCTTAAATACGCATGGTTTTACCCCAGTAAAATCATTAGCCAAAAAGTCTTAAAATATGATATTATTAAACTAACTTTTGAATATAAATCCTCAAAGTTGGGTTTGGGAGTAAGTCTAAAAATGAATTTGTTCCAATTAACAAAACACAGGTCCAAAAAAGTAAAATATGATATTATCAAAGGTAACTTCTGAACATAAATCCTTAAGAGAAGTATAAATTGACTCTAATATCTTTGGCCATGATGATTATTCACAGACTTTTGGTAGCCAAGGGTGGGATACTAGTTTGGTCATGCAAGCATTGCTTGCTAGTAATCTGGTTGATGAAATTGGACCAACACTTGCCAAAGGTCACGACTTCATAAAAAAATCTCAGGTATTATTATTATAATTATTATTATTAGCCCTTACTAATAAATTCATTCTATGAGAAGGTTATCATAAGTTATTTACTACACAATTTTTAATTAAATTTTGAAGGTTAAAGATAACCCTTCTGGTAACTTCAAAAGCATGTATCGTCACATTTCTAAAGGATCGTGGACGTTTTCTGATCAAGATCATGGATGGCAAGTATCTGATTGCACTGCAGAAAGTTTGAAGGTATCTTTGGTTTGATACTTCTACTAATGATTTTTTGTTTCAATTAGATTTATACTTCAATGCCTCTAACTCTATCTTAATTATATGTACTTTCACAGTGTTGTCTTTTTCTCTCGCTGTTACCACCAAAAATTGTTGGTGAGAAAATTCAACTTGAGCGTCTTTGTGACCCTGTTAATGTTTTGCTCTCTTTGCAGGTAATAATTAGATTAATTGATAATTATCTCTTTTATTCTTTAGCTTCTAATTTCCATAAATTATTTTAACAATTATTCAAACTTATGGTGCTTATATCGATCCTTAAAAAAATGATAATTTTGAAGTAAAATAAAGTAATTAAATTCTAATTATAATCACAACACTAAAAATTTAATGAGCAATAAAAATGAATACATATAATCACATATATATTAATCGTAAATATACTTTTAGTCACATAATAATGAATTGTGCTCCCTATATATTTTTATTTAGTCACCATAAATTTTAATTCTTTGTAATATCAAAAGTAGTAGTTATGAATTTTTTGTCCGCACTTTTTCACAAATTTATTTTACCTAAATTTGAAAATAATATATAATGTACATGAACCAATTAAACTAAACTATATTCAAAATCATCTGATTTATTTATATGAATCTGTCATATTTACATTTTGGAGAGCAGGCCAAATTAGAAATTATTAATAGTTCTAAACCAAAACCCAACATGTATATTTTGTTTTAATTAAACTATTGATCTAATATAACTTTGATATTCATGTAAATAAATATACTAAATTTGATTCATGTGTATGATAGAGTAAGAATGGTGGTTTAACAGCTTGGGAGCCAGCAAGTGGACAAGAGTGGTTGGAGGTAAAAAGTCTTGACCAGAAATATAACTTTACAAGACATAGTCATGATTGTTTTAATTTGATTAAATAATTTTAAAATAATAACCTATAGCTCATAATTTATTTTTTCAACCAATTCAAATCAATTAGATATTAAATCCCACTGAATTTGCTGCGGATATTGTGATTGAGCATGAGTACGTAGAATGCACTTCTTCGGCAATCCAAGCTCTTGTTTTGTTTAACAAGTTATATCCTTCGCACAAGAAATATGAAATTGAAAATTTTATAACAAAGGCTATACAATTCATTGAGCACATGCAACTTCCTAATGGTTCATGGTAATATTCCTCTCAACCTAACTCGTTATTATACCATTAGTTACCTGAATTATATATAGTGAAATTGGTGAAAATAGACTCTTTTTTTTTTTAAGTGGTTTTGTACTTTACCTACTTTTGATAATTTTTTGCAAAATAATATCGGTATAAAATTTGACCAATTGTCTAAATTTTTCGACCAATTATCTAAAATTTTCGACTGACTGTTTGAATTTCTTGACTACCTGTCTAAATTATGAGAGGTCATTTTACAAAGAATTATTAAAATTAGGCTAGAGTGCAAAATAACCTTAAAAAATAGGTTATTTTGCCGAGAGACCTTTATATATACTCATATATAATTGAAATGATTTCTGTTAATTTATATATATATATATATAATTTGGTAGGTATGGAAATTGGGGAATTTGCTTTACATATGGCTCATGGTTTGCACTTAGAGCATTGGCAGTTGTTGGCAAGACCTACAATAATAGTGAAACTGTTCGTAAGGCAGTTGAATTTTTACTTCAAACACAGAGAGAGGATGGTGGTTGGGGTGAAAGTTACACTTCATGCCCAAATAAGGTAATGTATTGAACATGATATTAAGGATTAAAGATAGTACTTGGTCTAGGGTTTGTGTTATCAAATTTTAGATTTTTTTTTTCACAAGTAAATTAATAATTGGTTAACTTGTTACTCTCATGATGTAGGAATATGTATCTATTGAAAAATGTGGATCAAATTTGGTACAAACTGCATGGGCTATGATGGGTCTAATTCATGCAGGACAAGCAGAAAGAGATCCAACACCTCTGCACAAGGCAGCAAAATTAATAATTAATTCTCAATTGGATGATGGTGATTTTCCACAACAAGAAATAACTGGTGTTTCTATAAAAAATTGTATGATACATTATGCAATGTATAGAAACACTTACCCACTCTGGGCTCTTGCAGAATATCGTAAACGAGTTCTATTATGATTTAAAATGATCGGATCAATTGATGTACCTTTCGATCATAATATATCTCATTACTAAAGATACTTTTTTTTTTGCCATCAAAATAGCATAACGATATACGCATAATATTATAGATAATAAAGTCATATATTTTATTACATACATTTCTCAAACATATTAGAATAGTAATGTAAATCGATTGAAGTTTCACAATTATGAATTATAATTTGCGACTAATTGTTGAGAGACTAATTAAATATTGTCTACAAAAATTTATCTATGGTAAGTTGAATCTTGGTGTTACTAGACACTACAACACGTCGCCCCTAATAATACCCGAAGTTACCGCTGATGTTGATTATTAACAGCAACAAAATCGTCGCCCCTAATAATCGTGATTCTTAGATCATATTTCGCCCATAATAATAAAAAATCTTCCCTAATAATATAATATTAGCGACGATTTATATATTATTAGGGGCAACAAAGTCGCCCCCAAATTTTTTATATAATTAAAAATTATTAAAATAAAATATTTTTTAATTTATAATATCAAAATTAAATATGCATAAAAATAATAATACTAAAATTAAATATGCATAAAATTAATAATTTATTTAAAAAACAATCCAATAATACAATATTATCCAAATTAAATATTTATACAACAATTTATAATTAAAAGTTATTGTTTAATACAATAATATATAAAACATCTAAACCCTCGAAGTCCTCCATATTGTCCCATTCTTCTGGTGCATACGGTGGTTGCGGTGCCTATGGTGTGTGCGGAGGCATCATCCATGGATACTGTACAGGAAATGATGATCCTCTAGGTCCATACATGTATGGATACGGATAGGGCGGAGGTTGAGACAACGACCCAATCATATGAGGAGGCGGGGTTTGGGACGAAGGTCCGCTCATATGAGGATGATAAGCCTTAGGGTACGGAGGCATCGACCATTGATAAATATACGGTTGGGTCGAAGGTTGAGATGGCAAAGTTGGTGCAGGTGTGTCGGGATGGTCTGGTGAAGGCTGAGAAGTTGAAGCTTGAGACTTGTGTTGTGTCTGAGTTTCAGAAGACGAGCCTACGTACTTCTCAAAAAACCGCTGATACATATTCTACATTTCCACGTTTGTTTCCAGACGTTTTTCAGGTGGAAGTTGTTGATACACATACTGAAGTTGTTCATTCATGACCTTCACAATGTCAACCAATTCACGTATTTCCTCAGTCGACTGTTGAGGTGGTGCCTGAGATTGAGTTTTTTGAAAGGGACGGTTTAACGCTTTTCCCTTTAATTTGTGGCCAACTCCTTACTAGTGGCCCCGCCTTTCACCAAGAACCTGACTTAGTATCTTCATTTGATCGACCGAGGAAGAATCATCAGTACCAGATTCAACTGTCTACTGAGTCTCAGCTTCAAGAGTTGATTTCAACTTAACCTATTTTTAAAAAAATATATATAATACAAAAGAAAAATATAATTATTTGAATTGATAATAAAGTTAAACTTACATAATCTCATTTAGCATCCACGATGAAGTTGATATGCCTCCAGTAATGGACGACGGGGCTCCAGTGACTGATGAGATGAATGACATCATCAAGAATGTTATTAGTGAACAAGACACTACGAAGAAGGCGGAAATGAAGAAATTTCAGATGGTGGTGGCAATAGTGCGAGGAATCAATTTGATGACTTGTTTTAAGAGATCGAAGCTGAGTTATACCCTAGTTGAACTTGGTTGTCTTCCTTGAACTTCTTGGTGAACATGATGCACATGAAGGTTATGAATAAATGGACAAATAGTTCATTTGATGAACTTTTGAAGTTTATGAAATTTGCATTCCTGAAGGAGAATAAGATTCTAGCTTCATTCAACGAGTCTAAGAAAAAATGAGGAAGTTAGGGTTAGGTTATCAATCAATTCATGCTTATAAGTATGACTGTTGTTTGTTCTGGAAGGAAAATTCTCAAAAATAGAGTTTTCCTGTATGTGGTGAGAGTCGATGGGTTGACAAAGACACAAATGGGAAAAAAGTCGCACACAAAGGTTGTGGTACTTCCCTTTGACTCCTAGGCTGAAGCGTATTTATGGTTCAAGGCATACAACAAATGATATGACCCTTTGCCACTAATCAAGCTTTATAAGTCTCGATATTTCCATCAACACCTCGTTTCTTCTTGTAGATCCGCTTGCACCCAATCGCCCTGAAGTCACTAGGTGCTTCCATAAGATCCCAGACAGAATTTGAGTACATGGACTCCATTTCCTGTTTCATGGCTTCGAGCCATAGTTCCTTTTCAGGCCTAGTCATTTCCTGTTTGAAAGACAACAGATCATCATCACTAGTGTCACCAACAACCATATTGGTTTCACCATCAAAACCATAGAGATTTGGATTCCTAGAAATCTTCCCACTACAGCGAGCCTCTGTGACTATTTGCTCAGGAACAATGGTACTTTCTTCATTTAAATCGACTTGCGTCGGTTGGACATGAAGAGTGGGAATTTCATCATCAACTCACATTGAGGATGATGACACATTGGTTGGAGTCAATTCATTAACCATCTCCTCTAAAACCAATTTGCTGCGTGGTTTGAAGTTTTGGACATAGTCATTTTCCAGAAAATTAGCATTCGTAGAAGTAAACACTTTATTTTCTGAATGATTATGGAATAATCCACCCCGAGTACCTTTAGGATAGCCAACAAATATGCAAACTTAATTTCGCGGCTCTAGCTTTCCTTCTTTTTTCCTTAGGACATGGATGGGACACCCCCAGATTCTATAATGGCATAAACTAGGTTCACGACCATTCCAGCATTCTAAAGGTGTTTTGGGGATTGATTTAAACAGCACTACATTGAGAATGTCGTTTGCGGTTTCAATTGCATATCCCCAGAATGAAGTCGATAGAGTTGAGTAGTTAAGCATGCATCTAACCATTTCCAGTAAAGTTTTGTTCTGGCGTTCCGCTACACCATTTTGTTGCGGTGTACCTGGGGTAGTAAGTTGTGATAAAATCCCAAGTTCAGTTAAATGATCTTGGAACTGGATATCCAAATATTCTCCACCCCTATCAGATCACAAGATCTTTAATGTTTTACCTAATTGGTTTTGAGCCATTGCTAGGAATTCCTGAAACATTGAAAATGTTTCCGATTTCCTATGAATTAGGTAAAGACATGAGTATCTAGAGTAATCATCAATGAAACTGATGAAATTCTCAAACCACCCCTAGCTTGTACATTCAAAGGTCCCCAAACATCTGAATGAACAAGTCCAAGTGGTTCTTTGGCCCTATCACCCTTTGCAGAGAATGGATGCTTGGTTAATTTGCCTTCTAGACAAGATTCACAGACAGGTAATTCACCTAAGGTGAGTTCCCTCAAAGGTCCATCCTTTGTAAGTCTTTAAATCATATCATAGCCAATGTGACGTAGTCTCAAGTGCCATAAATATGTCATATTATTGTTATTGGTCTTTTAACGTTTATTGGTCCTAGGTTTAGCTACTTTGAATAAATCATTGTTAAGAGTGAGGGGTTCGTTAGGTCACATAATATAAAGCCCGTTTTCCAAACATGCAATACACAAGTGTGATCCATTGAAAGAAATAGATATATTAGAACTTGTGACTGTCATAACAAAGCATTCTAATTGCAACATGAAAACTGATATTAAATTTCTACTAAAATCCGGAATAAAAAATTCATTATTTAAAATTAAACATTTATTTCCGAACTTCAAACGAGCTCTTCTTCTAGCTTGGATCGCAACGAACGCTCCGTTTCCAACTCTAAGTGTTTACCCAAAAAATGGCTCCTGATGATGTGGCAGGATTGATCCACACGTGGTAGGCATGTGACAGTTTCAAGTGAATGAATCCTGTTCGATCATCGACTAGAAGGTGGTTGATTTTTCAAAGCATCATTTCTAGGTGTGACCACCCTGGTTGCATACTTTAATTCATTCCATTTTGGATATGAAATCTTGTAATATTTGCATTAATTGTAATTTCATTTATTGCCAAGATATGTGGGAATTAATTGTAATTAAGGCCCATTGACTAGTGTAATCCCCTTGAGCCTATAAATAAGAATCAAAGGGCTCAAGGGGAGAGGAGACTATTGAACTTTTGATCTTTGTACTCAGAGAGAAGAATATAGTGTGATTATTCACTAAATTTGTAATATTCCCAAGGCTTGTGAAACTCATGAACCCCTAGTTCATTGATGACAACGTTGGGATTCAATATCAATAAGAACACTAAGTGGACGTAGGTCATGACCATCCAATTGCGGCCGAACCACTATAAATCTTCTGTGTCATTTACTTTCCATTTGACTTTCTTTTTGTTTTCATTTCAATCTATATCGTTTATCTGACTCTGTGTTGTTGACCAATTTGAGGGTCAACACTAAGCTTTAAGACGCATTCGTCCACTTCCTCCCACGATTCAAGAAGCTGTAAAAAGTTGCAAACATGGTTGTTAGATCCAGAATCAATAATCCAAACTGATTTATCATTCTCTAAAACATATGTTTCTAAGATAAATGAACTATAATCATTACATTTATTTTTAGCTGCTAGATACTTGGGGCAATTCTGTTTCCAATGCCTATTCTCTTTGCAGTGAAAACACTTATCTTTTCATTTCTTGTTTATCCCCTTAGACGTCTGTGCACTAGGTTGTGCACTCATTTTTGCAGCCTTTGCAGGCTTGTGGTTGTTGTTTTGTCCACATTTCCTCTTGTTTCCAACTTTCAAAGACAAAGCTGGGTTAGCTTCAGCCTTAGCTGGATCAGCAGCAACACCAGTAGTCTTATTTTCTCCTTCTTTACTAGGTCCACCCATGATAGGTTCAATAATCTGAAGCTCATTCATGAGTTGCGTCAGACCATAGTTGAGTTGATCACAAATGTGCAGGCACATGCCATCCAAGAATTCACGGTGCCATCACGTACGTTCGGAGACGGTGTGATCCAAGCATTTACGGTGCTATCAAGAACGTACGGAGACGGTGCTCGTTTTGGGGATTCCTCAATCATGATGAATTCGAAGTTGTCACCAATCAAATCTATGTTGATATTCTGCATCCAATTAAGGAAGTTTTCTCCAGTGAGTTTTCCCATCGAAAGTTGAGAAAGGATGGGAGTAGATACAGACACTACTTAAATTAAACCTACAATTATCAACAAAATAGAAATCAATAACATTTTCTCAATAAAAAACTCATATTCACACAAATTTCAAGAAATAGTACAACATATATACCAAAATATGTAAGATATGAGAAAAATTTCAAAAAAACAATCATATCCTAGTTGGAGAGAGTAAAAAATACCACTAGTTAAATAGAGTTGTAAACTCATTAATAATGGACACCACTATTAACAACCTACTATTCGATCAAAATAAGAAAACAAAATCTTTTATTTTATGAGTTAGACCCACGGTTTCGATAATCATAGATTTAGTCCTAGTAGTCACCATCGGGGTGAGTCTAGTAGAATTTGACCTATAATTATCTATCTTTCGAAATCTAACCTTGTCAAAATAACTAATGAACACCTTCCATAGGGGGACGAATCAAAGTGTCTTGATACCTCATTAATCTATTGACTATGTTAAACCAACGGTGGAGATCGAATAAAATTCTTAAAATAAGCTCATTATAAAATTAAAAATAGTATTTTTATTATTTATTTAGAAAATTAATGACTATGGTTCTCCAAAAAATTGAAAAAAATTAATTTTTTTAAAACAAAAGTCTTATAATTTCCTATTAATTGTAAAGTGTCACACTGAAACGAATTCAATTAATTTAGAATTAATTTGTTGCTAATCAATATTTAGGTTTAACTAATATAATGAACCTATACAATTAAGTCAAACTCAGGTAAATGGGTCTTAACAATTGGGCTTGTGTGGAGGAGGATTGGGTCTAATATGTCGTTCCCACTACAAATGCCCCCTATCTTCCATACAAGGTCTAAACGACAGGAATTTAAACATTCATTTTATTAATTGTTATTAATTGATTAGGCCCTGTAATACCCTAAATTCTATCTTTAATTGTAGAAAATAAAGATGTTGAAAAATAAACGTAATATGTCATAAAAAGTGTTGCCTTCTTTATTGATAATTTAAAATAAACATAACCTGGGTTCAAGAAAAAATAAATAATAGTCTTTACAATAAAATAAAAATAAAACTAGGCAATATTTAATCATAAAGTTCATAATTTCTCAAGAAAAATAACATGCGGCTATACGGCTCCCACATATTCACAACAGTCTTGCTATCGGGAATTTGCTCGTCACCGGTTATCTAAGGTTACCTTAATATGCAAAATTAAAATAAAGGAATGAGCTTCTAAGCCCAGTAAGGAAAATACACAATAAATCATACAAAAATCAATTATAATCTCATAACAAATAAATTCACATGCAATTCTAGAATCATAATAGAATTTAAAATCACAATCCCTATATCACAGTCATACCAAAAATCACACACATGTAGATCATAAATTATATCATGTAATCATAACATTAACACATTATAAACACATAAACAAAAAATCAAGACATTCCAAGAAACAAATAAGAGCTATAATGGTTGGACATCTCCACAATCCATTATACCACAATGCCTTCATGGCCTAAAACAGAGCGCTAGTGCTCCACCCTTACTGTTTCCATGTACGTGAAATGTTATCCATATAAAATAGTAGATCTAACATCTACACTACCTAATTTTCCTTACCTTGAGTGTGGTGCATAGAAATTATACTTGAGTCCTTTATATTCCAATCCTGCTTGAAAACCCTATTTCATAAACACAATATCATTATTAAAACATAAACTAATAGTTCTAAAACTCAAAGACAATCAAAACTTAACTTATACCTCAACCTTGATTTTGAAGAAAAATCCTAAATCTTTAAATGCTTGTTTGTAGGGTTTTGACAATAAGAAAGATAGTCTTGATCGGGTGGCCTCTTTGGGTACTAAGGTTTCAAATATATGAAAAGATGATGGTGATGATGATTTTGGAATTAGGGTTTGTGTTTTGATGGTGGCGCACGAAAACAATAGGGAGAGAGTGTGTGTGTGAGGGTCTCAAAAAGAGCCAGAGTGAAAAAAATGAGAACAAATAGACTCTATTTATAGGCTCTCAATAAAAAAAATCCTAATTCAATTGTAACTATAATGCAAATTTAAATTTAAATAAAATAGATTACTAACTTCTATAGAAAATATCTCTAAATTATCTTATTAATACTTTTATTAAATAATTGAGGAATAATCTAAAATCAAACTACCTAGGAAAAAATATCCCAACCTCTAACTACCTAAATCTCGTAACTTTAGACTCATCTATAGTAAAATCAACATAACTGGAGTTGTAGAAGTCCAATTTATACATTCTTTATATCGTTAGAAAACTAATTTAATTATCTACAACTCTTTAGATATACTATTTTCCAAAATCATAACATAACAGTGTCAAAAACTTGTCCAAAGTTATAGTACCCTATAATTACGAAAATTCTATGTAATTATCTAAATAACAACATAATCCACAAATATCCTAACCAACCATTAAATAACAAACTCTAATTTTCAAGACTGATTTTGAATTTTACTAAGCCCAAAATCTTATTGGGCTTTAGGACTTTATGTAGACTCGATCCATAACACTTTTTAATAATACTATAATTAATTTATTCTTATGCAATCACCCCATTTTCCACAAACAATGAGACTAATATCATAAAACTATACTATAATATAATAATCATAACCACTAAATATTTTTTTTAAAAAATTATACCATATTCTATCACCACAACTCAAGTTAAATCTATTATATAAAAGTAAGACAACCTATAGTCACAAAAATAAAGAGGTCTAAGAGAAAGGTAACCTCGGATACTACAGGCCCACTATAGTGATGCAAAACAAATGGGCATTCACAAGTGGAATCGCCCACAAGATTAAAATTTAAACTTTACATTTTCTAATTGGCCCAAATAAAACCTATCATTTTATGAATATTTTATTTGGCAAAACTCATATATCTAACAAACATATGAGCCACTATATGCATATAAGTCTGTAGAGTCCAAGAACTTTACTTAGCTAATATTTAGTAGTATTATAGTATGTATAGTATTATCTTTGTTACTGTGGATTTTTGGTTCAGACCGGGAATTATTTGGACACTCATAGTAGTACTTATAGATTTTCTAAGTTTAACCTATAGTTTAAGAATATTAAGTATAACCTAAGGTTTGATTATATGACTGATAATTAAGGATTGTATTTATTATACTATAAGGTTTAGATATCAACCAATAGGATTTTAAGCACATGTTATGAATGGGTAATTAAGGATTAAGTATTTTTTAGGATTAAATTAAATAAGGGTAAAGTTTGAATGTTATAGGGTCAGTCAGCAGCTTTGAATACGTTGAAGGCTTAGTCAAGACTGTTTACTCCATTCAAACTTAGCTAAAAATGTGTAATTTCGTGTTTAAATATTCAGCGTGTGCCGATATATCGCAGCTATAGGGGGCGATATATCATAGCACGTAGATACGGAAAACACGAGACGGTGCACGGTCGCCTCGAGCATACTGGCCCAGGCGATATATCGCCTACAAGGGGCGATATATCGCCTCCTCCAGCATAAATTCAAACTTTTTGAATTCTTTTCCTTTCATCCATTCAAACTTCTTCAAAAGTCCAGCATCTTTTGAACGAGTCTTCAGCCTTTGCTGAACGATTATTCAAATGATTTTCACCTAAAAAGCCATTATTTTTATTCAAGTAAAATCAAGATACTTTCATTCCCAAACTCTATAAATAGGACCTAGTACCCAGCCATTATTCACCTTTTGCTCTAAGTTCAGAAGCTGCTAGTGTTAAGTGAGTGTGAGAGTGTAAACACCTGGTTTGGGAAAATCATAAGCTTAAACATCATAAGCTTATCAAACACTTTGGGAAGTAAGGTTCTTTAGTATTTCGGTTGTGGATAGATTGGTCTTGCAAGTCTTTGAGGTAAACCCGAAACTCTATTTCATTTGTTTCATGTTATTTTCTTTCTCAAAGCCTTCTACTCAGTCCCGTAACCTCATTCTTATTTTGGTTAGGGAATCCAAGTTCTTAAACACATAAGTTTCGGTAAGTATGTTTTTCAATGGTTTAGTCTTTCCATCCTTTTCATTTCTTCTTCTTCATAAGACTCACTCTTTCTCATATGGTTTTAGGAGTGTTCCAAAGAGTCCCAACTCAGTCCACATATCCCGGTAACTTTGGTAAGGAAAATAGGCTAGAATCAATATGTTATATGCTTATGTTATCTTATGCTTTATGTTATTAAATGTGTTATGAATATGTATGTTTGTAGGCTTGGGCTTATGCCCTATTTGACTAACAAGACCCCAAAAAGATTATGGGCATATGCCTACTTAGCTAGTAGGACCCCACTAATCTCATGGGCATAAGCTTGTTTAGTCTATGGGACCCCAAGTAATAATGGTCATTATAATAAGTGTATGTATTAAGTGTTATGATATGTCTTTACGTTTATTATGAAATTTATGTGTATGACTATGTGTTAGATTTTCCTTGCTGGGCATTAGGCTCATTCCTTTTTGTTTTATGTGCAGGAAAATAGCTTTAGAGGCGGTAAGATTCGTGACGCTTAGAGGATATGTATCGATGGTGAATGGAGTCAAGGGGCCGAGCGTTATTCGATTCGAGGATGTAGTCTCATGTTATTTTTTTATGGTTTTATATGTATTTTCCGCATTTTCTATGTAACTCTTTTCACTTTAAATTGTTTTTGTTTTAAAGACAATGGGTACCCATATCCTACTTATTTTTATGAAAGTAACATTTGTTTCTACAAGTTTATAATAAATTATGGTATTTTCGCAAATGTATGTTTTAGTAAGAAATTTGTATGTATAGTTCGATAATGGTCCAAGAGTCTAGATTAGTGGGTCATTACAAAGTCTAATTGCAAAAATACCATATGTAGTTCAAACATACATGTTATAATTGGATGGGTCTAATCATGTTACTATATGAGCAAGTCTATGAATTTATGCAAAAATACCATAATTTATTTCATTTGACAAAATACCACAATTAATTATTTAGAATTTATCACAAAAAGTCAAATTAATTAAATTTTTACAAAAATAAGTCAATTTAAATGAAATTTATCAACAATTAACAATAGTTAATTTAAATTTATTTATCAACAATCAACTTTGTTTAGGTTAATTTGAAAATAAAAATATTAATTTAATTTAAATAAGATTTATCAACAATTAACCAAAGTTAATTTAAATCCCATTTAAAAATATATTTTATTAATTGGCTGGAAAAAATGATATTTTTCAAAATTTAACCAATTTAAATTTTAAAATCAATATCTTAATTGTTTTTCAAAAATATCTTGTGTTGTTATAACTATTAGCTAATATTTTAACTATTAAAAAAATAAAATATTAATAGTTATAATAATCCTAAATTATCTCAAAACAATTAACCAAATTCAAATATCCATAAAAATATCTAACTAACAATATTCAAATTTCAAATAATTTAAATATTAAAAACTATAGAATAAAAATATATTTATATTTTCAAATAAAGATTTAATAAAAATATCAAGAATTCAAAAGAAAATACCTTAAATATCTAATATCTTAATTATAATATTTTTATATATTAAAAGATTTAAAATTAAGTTGTTAGTCTATTTTTAAATTTGAATTTGAATCTTTGTAGAAAATTTCTAATTATTTAAATCTCAACTAACAAAAATATCTTATTTTTTAAAAAAAATTTAAATACAAAATCAAATCTGCTATTTTTGGCTTTGATTATAAATAATTTATTTTCACAATTTTTATTTTTCTTTAATTTAAAAAAAATTGAAAAAAATTGGATAAATATTAGCACGGTATTGTTCATCGCGTTCGCCTGGCTTGTGCGCGCGGGTGGCGCGCGCACATGGGCAACCAGGCCAATTTAAAGCCTTAGGTGAAAATTATCATGGGATTTAGGCCCACGAAATTTCTAATTTGATTATAAGTCCATTGGACTTAGATTCAATGCCTATATTATTTTCTATTGATTTGATTAATTAAATAATTATTTAAATCATTTATCAAATTAATTATTTATAATTTGAACCTTGATTTAAACTTATTTATTAATTTAGATACCAATTTATGTTAATTACTAAATCTGTCCTAATTTCTCTTTTCTTCTCTAAATTATATAACTCTATGAAACTATCCAAAATTAATCTAGTCAACTTTGATAATTCTAATTGATAATTAAGTCAATTAATTGATACTTTCTAGATGATTTTATTCAGGGTACAATGGGGACTATGGGCTTATAAAATTAAGCTCCAATAAATTATCATAAATCTAACAAATAAATGTATCAACTTATTAATTCCTTGTGATTCACTATAGACTCAAAATTGCACTCTTGAATTCATAGAATGCTCTATAACAAATATAGATACGCTATTAATTATCCATTTTTACAACCATAATTATCACTCAATCCTCTATAGACAGTCTACAATGAAATAGGGCTAAAATACTATTTTACCCCTCATTGTATTATATCATTTAAACACTTAATTCCTTGTAAATGATATTTCAGTAAAATAATATTAATTATTGAAATGAGATCTCTATCATTTAACACCTTAAACCAAACTAAAAGGAAGCTATCGTTTCACATCTTCATCACAAGCTATAGATGTTCGTATCTATGATTAACACTCCCACTCAATTATACTACCGAGTTCCCAAGATGTAAGCATGGGCTAGTCCGTAGGGTAAGTTGATAACGAACAAGTCAAAGAACTCAAATAATACAATCAGTTAGAATACTAACTACTCAGAATTGAGATTGAATTGACCTATGATCAACTATATGATAAGACTAGAATAAATAATAACGGTATGTTTACTTATCTTATCAACTGTCAATATCGCTCATGTTCGTTGTAACAAATACATCTGATCTTATCTACTTTGCTAATGTTCTGGAAAGAACATAACACTATAATATGTAAATAGATCATATCATAGATTAGCAAGTCATTGTAAATCATGTGTACGGACTAATCTTAGGACTAACTTATTTTGAACATATAATCATATTTATATTCCACTATGATTAAGTCACTATAAATACGATTAGCTATATGCTCGGGATTGAATAGAAGTTTATATCAAACAAATAATCATGAAAATAAAACATGTGAGCAAAGTGATTGACCAAGTCAAAAAAATTATTTCTATTCTTTTATTGATAATAAAATGAGATTACAAAGAAATTGGGTTTTAATTAGGGCATAAAAACCCAACAAGTTGGCCCTCCAACGATACCACTTGAGGCTTTCCAGTCCATGATTCAACATTTCAGTCAAGCCTTTATGACCAAGAACAACAACTTCCAGCAAATGCAACAATTTTTGCAAGCAACAAATCCGAACATCCAAGCTCCACAATTTCAGCCTGTCAACTTGGATATGAACATGATAGAGTCCATGATGACAAACTTTCAACCACACCAATCACAGCAGCTGTAACGCCCTGGATAGCCAAGACCGTTACATTGTGTACTTGTAAAGGTGCAGGACTCGCTAATCAAGTCGTTAATTTGAAAACGTGTCTCTAGACATGCAAGATCTATGGTTAAAAAGGTTTTGGTCTCAAAAGACTCATTTCATATATTTAAACTGTAGTAAACAAGGGATCCCATAAACACAAAGTTAAAATAAGTTTACAGACTCCCAAAAGTATGTGAAGATCCACTAGCCATACTAAGGCAAAACAGACAGTCTTTAGGTTCCATGTCCTTGCCTAGACCTCAACCGTGGCGGCCGAGCACCTGGCTATGTACATTCCGCTCGCTGAGCTCTCCAGTCAGGGCTGATCTAACTTGCCCTTGCCTTTACCTGCACCACGTAGCACCCGTGAGCCAAGGCCCAGCAAGAAAACATCACAGATAACTCAAACAATAATAACAAACAAATAGCTCAATAAACACATATACTTATTAGATAATCCACAACAGATAATCAGCATATACAATCCAATACAAGATACATTCCATCACATATATTGCTCATATCACATAATAATCAGGGCCAACGACTTAGGCCGCACCCTCTGTTTAACCCACTGACTCTGGCCCGCTTAAACCAAGCTTAGTGCATAATAAGCTGTCATCGGCTACTAGTGGCCGAGCCGCGCCCTATGCGCTAGTGAGACCCTTGGCACCCTTAGGCCGTTGGCTCACTAAATAGCTTGCATGGCATAATACCATCCTTTCAAGCTTTTACAATAGGGAGCCCTTAGTCCCGTCACATATAATCAACCGGGTGCAGTTTTCTTACCTTTTGCTTTCAAATGAGTTAGTCACGGGCGATACTCCTTGAGCGCGATCCGATCCTCGAGCCCTAGCTTAACACCTAGTCACAACCATGAAGAAAGACACCATTAACAACCTTAAATGAGCTTCCAAGCCAAGTTCTAGTACTCGGAACATTGAACTTCACCAAATATGGTAAAAGACTCAACCCCGAGCACCCTAGGTTAAATTCCCAAGCCTAAAATCTCAAAATCCCAAAATCCCTTAAGCGCCGCGGCATAGGCCACCCATGCCGCGGCATGGCCCCCAAACAGAGCCATCCAAGGCACAAAAACAGGTAAGGGCTGCGGCATTTCTTGGACCATGCCGCGGCCCACCCTTCTTCCTCAGCATGCAACACCCTTGAAGGGCCGCGGCCCGACCCTTCGAACCCAGAAAAAAACCACCATTTTCAACCTCCAAACCTCACCTAAAGCTATCCCAAAGCCCCCAAACCAAAACCAATTAACTCCCAACGTTTTTAACATGATCTAAGCAACATAATTCCCCAGAAAACACAGCCCAACGCACTTCAATCTCTTCCTTCCAACTTCTGAAATCCAAACCCAAAGAACTTAAAACCAGCCATGATAACCCCCAAATTCAACCATCAAACTATAATTTAAACCTTACCTCAGTTATAGAATCGATTCTCCAAGAGTCCCCTGACCTATCTTCAAGGTCCCAAGCCTCAATTTCCACCTTGAATGTCAAAACCATAACCATTTAAAACTCAGCCATTTCTTTAAGTTCCTAACCCCCAAAACGAAAATTCAAAACTTACCTTAGCTCTATCTCAGACCTTGATCAGTTCCTGAACTAATCCTCCAGATTACTTCCTTCAATTCCCAAAGACACAGCTCAATCCCAGCAGTTCCCTCTCAAACTCAGTAGTTTTTCCTTTGTTTTTCTGTGTTTTTCCTTCCTTTGGTTTCCTTTGAGCGTGTAAGTGAGCTGAGAGAAATATACTTAGTCGGTTTGTGTTTTCTTCTAAAGACTTCCTTAAGTCTAACTTATCCATTAAGTTAATCTCAAGGCTCGGGCTGCCGGAAACGTCCCCGAGGCCAAAACGGTAAAATCCCCCAATATTCCCGCCTAGACATCCTAACCTCAAATATATCTCCAATTATTTATTTCCATCACCCGATAGTCTAAATCACTACCTAATACCTAAAATACCTCTGACTTGCCCAAAATCAATTATAATACCCCGTTGTGACTTTTCCCGCTATCTAGCCCTAGGATCGCCTCGAGTCGCCGGCTGCAGATTTATCCACATCATAATGTGGTTCTCGCATATATCTCAAACATTTATATCACATCATCATATAATATAATCAATTATCATGTAAGCATCATTAAACATATAATTACTCATTAAATCACAATTATTCCAGTAATGCCCTTAAGCCTTATTAGTGAATTTGGGTCGTTACAGCAGCCACCATCACAACAACCACAACAGTCTGACGATAATGATTTTGGAATTGATTTTGATGATATTTAGTTTTATTATAATGCTGTTTTTAAATTATTAATATTTTGTGTTAATTTTTTTTATTTTGGAGACAATACAACTTATGTTTTGTTATCTTACATTTTGGAGACTATGGACATTGTTAAATTGGTGTTATTATTTACTTAATAAATTGGTTTTATTATTTAATTAAATAAGTTGGTTTTATTTATTTATTTAATTAATATTTAATATTTTATTGAATAAATTTTAATCAATATAATTAATTAAATATATATTTTTTTAAATCCGTACACGTACAATGACAACATGTAGTTGGCGTAGGGTGAACGCTGAACACAAAAATATGAGTTTTCGTGATATTACAGCGACACCATGTCGTTGCTGAAGGCATATAAACCCACGCACTCTTCAGCGACGACATGGCGTCGCTGTAGATGGAGCGGTTGATGGACCTAGAGCGACCACATTTCGTCGCTGTAGAAGTTTTTGAAATTCAAATTTTCAAATTTTGCAACCACCAACAACAACGACATGTTGTCAATATTCCAGTCCAACCGAAAAAATGATTTCCTATTGCGACCGACATGTTGTCGCCATAGATTGCTACACATACGGACCTACAATGACGCTAGTTTGGCAACGATATGTCGTCATTGTATACTTTTAGCGACGATTTCTTGATCGTCGTCACTGTAGACTATTTTTCTTGTAGTGTAATAAGTTTTAAGAATATATAAAGTAAATGACTATTAGACAATAATTTAACTAAAATATGAATAGTGTCAAAAACGTATTAGTGATTCTTTTATATAAAGTATTTATATCAAAAGTAACTAAAGTAAATAACAAGAAGACAAAAAAAGTTTGGAAACACCTCAGTTTACCACGGTGCTATTTTTACAATGCATGTTAGGTACGATATTATTGCAAAAACGATTGTATTCTTGTAGGAAGGTCTAGCTAGTCCTAAATAAGCTAGTAAGTTAAAGTACTGAGTAGGAAAAGGACCACTAAACTGCGTAGTACATTAATAGAGGCCTATTTTGTACTTAGGAAACCTACAAATTAAGAAATTTATTATTGCATGTGGAGAATTAAAATCTACGTGGTGGTTAAACTCATCATAATTATTATTTAATTCAACCAATCAAATTTGAGAAAGATGAGACCTACAGTTTTAAAAAGGTATTATTAAATCAATGAGTGTAATGTTTTTGTGCCTAAGAGCACTCACATTAGATGAGCTAAAATGTGTTATTCTTTATAATATAGAGAAAAAAATAGTTAAGTAGTCTTTCATTGGATGATGTAAAGTTATATTTTTTTACCTAAATGAATAGTATTTCTTTATATGTAGTGAAATACTATTCATCAAGCTATAAATATTTTTAAACTTTTGTATATATATGAGTGTGATATTATTATGTTTAATTATTTTATTTCTTAAAATAAATAAAATATTTTTAAAAATATAATATATAAATAATGTAAAGAAGCAGATGTATGGTATAATGTAAAAGTTTTGAGGTAAATTATAAAAATGTATGTTTTTGTGATATATTTTTTACTACACTTTCTTTATAATATTTAGCTAAAACTCATAAAAACATATTTCATTAGCTCATTTATACATATATTTATAATAGCTACGCACAAACTCCAATTAATCTATATCTACATTTACATAACATTTATATAATATTTTAATATTTTTTTATAACTTTTCTCTCTCTATTTAGTATATATTTATTATTATTTTTCTTTTTCAATTATTTTATTTTACTTTAAGTAATAAAATATGTTTAAAGATATAATATTTAAATGATGTAAAGAAATATATAGAGAAGCTGATATATAGTATAATGTAAAACTTAGAGGTAAAATAGAAAAATGTGTGTTTTGATGAGGTATTTTAAAGGATAGAGTAGAGCACCCAATGTGAGTGCTCTAATTTACGTGCACATGTCATTATTCAAAAATTAA
Source organism: Humulus lupulus (assembly GCF_963169125.1). Lineage (NCBI taxonomy): Eukaryota > Viridiplantae > Streptophyta > Magnoliopsida > Rosales > Cannabaceae > Humulus > Humulus lupulus. Next base: position 215,911,718 of record NC_084798.1, read on the forward strand.
ATTTTGCAATTGATTTTCTTTTTTAATATGGAAGTGTATTAATTTTTTTATTATTTTATAAGTGCAGAAAGATTTTGTTTTTTTAAAATTTTGATATAAATTGATTATTTTTTACCGAATGAAAATTAAGAAGAGGTGTACATTTTTAATTTTTTTTTTATAAGAGGTGCAATTAGAAAGAAAGGAGAGGAGAGAAAAAAAAGTGTGCCAATAAAAGCACACTTTTTCTTGATGAGAATGTGTGTACTTATACAATACATAATTTATTGCAACAATGTATATTCAAATTATAGTCACAATCGATACACAGATGTGAGTTATTACAGAACTATTTGATGGGACAAAAAGTATTTTTGGTGGGTACGTATTTAAAATGATCACCGCAATTATTTAAAAGATACGGTGGATTACTTCTAGAGGTGGCAATTTGGGTCACGACACGACACGACACGATTAAGGTAAACACGAACACGACATGTTTAATAATCATGTCATGTTCGTGTTTGAGTTTTTGACACGTTTAATAATCGTGTCGTGTTCGTATTTACCTTAATCGTGTCGTGTCATAATCGTGTCGACCCATTTAATAATCGTGTCGTGTCATAATCGTGTCAGACACGATAACACGAATACTTTACATAGGTTTTCTGATTTTTTTCGTATAATTATGATTAATCGTGTCATCGTGTTCGTGTCGTGTTGACCCGTTTAATAATCGTGTCATGTTCGTATTCATATTTTTGACACGTTTAATAATCGTGTCGTGTTCGTGTTGACATTAATCGTGTTGTGTCATAATCGTGTCGACACGAATCTGACACGTTTACATGAATTGCCACCCCTAATTACTTCACAATTTGAATCAACAGTTCCAATTATTATGGATGACTTCCATTTTATGTGACAATGTTCATTGTCGCTACTAAAGGATACCAATTACTACAAAGTTCGAGGAGCGAAGCGATAACATTCAAAGTTGTCGCCGGTGAAAGACGAATACGTTTTAGTGGTTTGACCATAAATTAATTAATTTATTTATTTAAAAGAAACTTTGTAATTTCAAATGCAGCATAGTGTTAACTACTCGTGCAATATAAATAATTTAGAGTAAGATGTTACATGAACATTCTTTTTCAGTAAAAAATAAAATAATATTATATATATACAATTATGCATTATGTTAATCAATCAACTAAAAATTTCATTGTAAGTATTGGCTTAAATCTTCTAATCTAAGACAGTGCCACGATGAATTTTATTTGGAAAAGTTTTGACTAATAAAAAATTTGACAATGCCGAAAATAGAGTTTCGATCATGTTACTTTCTACGTATATAAGAAAATAGTCACGAGTGCAATAAACTATTTTGACTTTGTTTTAATATTGTAAATTATTCAGAATTTTCTGAAAAATTATAGAATACTCTAAAAAATTATAATGTACATGATCATAAAAAATATTGTGCAAAAAATTGTCCAAGTAATAAAAACATGAGAGGATGTACTTTACACCTCTTTTCGAGGGATGCACCAAATAATTTCTTTATATATTTATATAAAGAAAATTAGTAAAATTAATAATTAGAAAGACAATTATAAAAATATGTTCTCCACTACAAGAACAATTAGTTCAAACTAGGGGAGGCAATTCGTGTAAACGTGTCAGATTCGTGTCGACACGATTATGACACGACACGATTAAGGTAAACACGAATACGACACGATTATTAAACGGGTCAACACGACACGAGCACGATAACACGATTATGACACGATTAATCATAATTATACGAAAAAAATCAGAAAACCTATGTAAAGTATTCGTGTTATCATGTCTGACACGATTATGACACGACACGATTATTAAATGGGTCGACACGATTATGACACGACACGATTAAGGTAAACACGAACACGACACGATTATTAAACGTGTCAAAAACTCAAACACGAACACGACACGATTATTAAACGTGTCGTGTTCGTGTTTACCTTAATCGTGTCGTGTCGTGTCGTGTCATCGTGTCGTGATCCAAATTGCCACCCCTAGTTCAAATCTTAAATAGAAAATGAAAAATTGAAGGGAGACTTATAAGGAGTATGTACATGTTAAAAAAAAAAAGAGATATGAAGTATGAAATAGTAATTAATTAATTGTTGTTTTCTATGAACATCAATTAATTAATAAGTTTTAAAATTATATAAAGTAAATGAACTCAAGTCAAAATATAAACAATTGAGAATTGATGCAGGGTATGCAATAAAAACTTATTAATCAATTTCTTTTGTCAACAGTAATTAATTAATGTGTTTTAAAGATATATAAAGTAAATGACTATTAGACAGAATATTTAACCAAAATATGAATAGTATCAAAAACACAAATGACTCTTTTAAATAAAGTATTTTTTTACCAAAAGCACAAGTTTTTAAAATATAAAAATTAAATAATTACAAAACAAAGTATAATAACCAAATGTGAATAGTGTAAAAAACAAAAGTAACTTTTTTTATATAAAGTAATATATTAACAATTAAAAATTGGGTTTATAAGTTTTGCGTGCTTTGTATTTTTTTTACTGTCTCTTTGAACTTTGTGTTTAAAAAAATTTATTTTTGGACTTTATATTTTGTAAAATGTTTCAAATAAATCCTTAAACTTAATTTTGATAAAGAAAAAAATTGAATATAACAAGACAAGTTTTAAGAAGAATGATTTTATTTTTGTTTTGAACTGTTAGTTTGGTGAATTATTTATAATTTCAGTTAAGAAAATTTTGAAGAAAATCGAGTTTACGGTTATATTTGTACAATTTTACAAAACATAAGGTCCAAAAAATAATTTGTCAAAACATAAGATCCAAACAGATAATAAGACAAAATACATTTTCCAAAAAAGTATAAACTCTTAGGGGTGTTTGTTTTGAGCAGTTGAGTTGCCTTGGAAAGTGTAGAGAGATTTAAGATGAATGTAATATTAAACTCTTGTGTACAAAAATGTTCACCTTACCTTTAAAATACATGTGGGGCCCATACAAATTACTAACTTTACCCCCTTAAAATTTGAACCAAACATAAGAATAATTTTAGATTTTCATTCTCATTCCCACATTTACTTTACTCCATATCAAACCACCCCTTAAAAATTTAAAACCACGTTTCTACTACTTTTAACCTATATATCTTAGTCATTGTATGTTAGGTAAGACATTATTGCCAAAAGGATTATCGATTTTTCTTGTAGGAAGGTCTAGGCTCTAGCTAGTACTAAATAACCTTACATATAGATTTAATGCGTTTCCATTTGATGATGTTGTAATACATTTTAGTTTCCATGATCTAAGTAAAAATAAGTTAGAATATGTAGATATTGTAATTAAGTCCTATTTTGTACTTAGCAGACCTACAATTTAAGAAATTTGTATTGCGTTGATAATTCCAAATCTACGTGGTTGCACTGACCCATCATATTAATTTATTATTTAATACTTAGATGTACCATTTAAATCTAAGTTATTTTGATAAATAGAATAACATACAATTTGGTGTATACATGTAATATTACTAGTTAATTAATGAGTAAATGTGTACTTAATTAGTCAATTTTTTATTTAGGGTGCTTGAGATCACACTCTTGTATTTCTCTTGATACTCCTCTTAATTATTTAATTATTTCTAAATATATGTGTTATAAATTAATAAAAATATCTTTACTAGTTATTTATATTCAACAAATTATATTTCTTTACACACACTTTTAATACATTAAACTAAATAACAAGTATAAAATAAATTATAAATGTTAAAAAAATATTTTATATATTTTAATTTTGTTAGATACATAAAAGTTTAACATAATGTAATTTTTTTTATAAGGCAAGTTTTTTTAAAAAAATCTTAATAATATTTGTTCTTAATAATTTTGTTAAATTAAGAATAATGATATGTGCATGCAAAATATATATACCAAAATATTACACTCAATGACTGATGACGTAGCAATGCATTTCAACCAATCATATTTGATTAAAATGAGACCCACAATTTTATAAAACAGTGTCATATCACTGGTTATAATTTTTCAGTGTCTATTTTGCCTGCACAAATTATTACTTAAAATTTAAAATTTGCAATTAATTTTATTTTCTAATATGATGATGTATCAGTCTTTTTATTGTTTTAATAACTTCTGGGTTTAATAAGATTTTTTTTTTATTTCTATATAAAATTGTACTTTTATACCAAACGAAAATTATGAAAGGTGTGATTTTTTCTTAATCAAGAGTGTAATTAGAAAGCTCCCAATAGAAGTTAATGAGAATGTGTATACTCGTCAATTAGATGGTACAGGGTTTGTGTACAAACTCAAAACTATATACTAGTCTCCTTCTGGACTTTCATTCACCCCTATCCCTCCAATATTAAGATTCATATATAATAAAGATTAGTCAGTATGTAAATAATAGAATAAATATAATTTTTGTCTCGTGAACTATTACCACTGCCAGATCGTGACTCTTGAATTTTTCATGTTATTATAAATTCCTCATGAATTATTTCTGCACTTGAGTTTTGGGACTATTAGGTTCTGTTTATTTTTAGTTGATGTGGCATGGTTGTAGTTGTGGTGGCATATTTGCAGCCGAGGAGGTCTTTTGGGGGATGTGATGGCAAAATCCTTTGATATTAAAATAATAGTTTGGTAATTTATTAGGAGGGAAAATTTAGGTTCGGTTTTTGAAGGTCTTGCATTTAAGATTAATTTGGGGGAAATTAGGGTTTTGTCGGGCGATTAGGGAGAATTGTGATTAACGATTTAATTGTGCGATTGAAACTTGGTGTGAATTTCTACATCATTCGATTTTCGGAGGGATAAGGCATTTGTAGCATTCATTCATTTATTTATTTATACACGCCAAAAAAGATTTTTTTGGTCATTTTGTGGAGGGTGGATTATAGTGTCATTTTGGAATTAAAGGGCATGAGGTAGCATAGTCAAAGTGTTCAAGAATATTTATGGGTTAGTTGGGTCTGTAAATGTTGAAAGGTAGTATGGTGTGTTTGTTGGGGTGTGTGTGTGTTTGTGTGTACACACTTGGGTCTACTCCATTTCACCCATCTTACTACTACTATATATTGACAGAAACATTGCTTGCTTGAATATGACATTACGCCTCCTTTCAAAGACAAATGTGGGACACTAATCGGGTGCACTTTGAGGGATGAATAATGAAGAAGAAGAAGAAGAAGAAAGAAATTTAAACTTATGGCCCAAAATTGATACTGCTTAATATATAACGAAACAAATATATAGAGATTTTTTTAAATTTTTTTTATAATAAATTAGGTTCAAGGGTATTAATTTTTCAATCAGTCATGTCAGATTATGCCACCTCACCCTAAGAATGTCAAATCATCGTTCTGTTAAGAAAAATAAATAATATTTAATAGAAGTTCGACAACTCAATATCAAGAATACTTCGAGCGAGCTTAAAACAATGTGAAAATTTTGGGGGCGAGATATGATAGTGGTAATAGTTTGAGGACAAAATCCTATTTATTGTAAATAATATACATTCTCAACTAGCTTCGGAAAATCATGCAAGAGTAGGTTTTTCTTTTAAGGAAAACTTTTATTAACCAACACCCCTACGACTTCTCAACAAAAACAAGAGAAGAAATACATGGAGGGGTGGAACAAAACCACACAGAATCCTTCAGGACTTTACAAGAAAAAGAAGCTAAAGAATGAGCCGCACCATTCATGGTATGAAAAGAATGGAAAAATTATTCACACTATCAAAACTAGAAAGCTCTCAAATATCCTCAATCACTAACACCCAATCAGTATAACAATCAAACTTGTTGTTGATAGCACAAATAATCACAACACTATCAGACGTGAGGGAGAAAGAAGATAACTCCAATTGATTAGCGAGCTCCAGACCCAATTTGACAGCCAACGCCACAACCATCTCAACAGAGAAAATACCACGTAGAAACTTGGATCTAGCAGCCAGCACCTTACCAGAAGCATCTTGAACTAGAGATCCCACCCCACCACCACATGGATTGCTACTAAGAGTAGCATCACAATTCAATAAAATAGTTCCAGGAACTGGACCTTGCCACTGAGGAAGCGGTTTAGAAGAAGGAGTTGACTCTGACAGAATACTCTTATCTTCAAACTCACTAAGATACCACTGGACAAGATCACTATCACAAGGAATAGGCAGAAAGTGGACTTGCTTGTTTCTTCTATTCCAAATACCCTAAAATAAAATACAGAAACATTGAAACTCATCAGTAGTAAGTACCTCTGTCATTTGCAGAATAAGTTGGAAATGATCATGGAACCCACGGGGAATTCTGTCTAGAAAATTAGCAAGCCTCCAAATCTGCTTTACTCCCTTACAATGCCACAGCGCATGCACTACATCCTCCGACCCTCTATGGAACACCAAGCAAACCTCATCTATTGTCATACCTCGAGACTTCAGATTAGAAAACACAGGAATCCAATTATGACAAACCTTTCATAGAAACAATTTGACTTTCGATGAGAGAGTCATCTTCCAAAACTTAGTCCACCAGCGCATAACCACCTGGCGATTCAACACTCTCCTTCTTAAACCAAAAAGTTTTGTAACCACTCTTCAAAGTATAAGTGTCGTTCGTTTCAAACCCCCAGCACATGTCATCAGCTTTGTTCAAATTGCCAGGATGCAGCCCCAATATCCACGAAATATACTTGGGATGAAAAGCTTGCTCAATGATCTGCCTCTTCCAAGAACCATCAGAATGCCTCAAAGGTTGAACCCCCATTGCTTTAGGAACTAAAGCAGGGTCCGAAGAGAAAAGCAATGAGGACGAGGTACCCATTTATCTTCATTAATATGAACATCTTGCCCAATCCAAGTTTGCCAACAAATTCCTTTATCCAAAACCTCTTTCCCCCAAAGAAGACTTCTCTAAATAGTTGAGCTATAGGAACCTTTTTTTGGCTTTCATAAAGGTGCAACTGTCAAAATAACAAGCTTTCAGGACCCTAGATAATAAAGAAGAAGGATTGGAAAGAATCTTCAAACCTTGTCTGGAAAGGAGGGCCCGATTAAAGTCCTCAAGGCTTTTGAAGCCCAAACCACATCTAGCTTTCGATAAACAGAGAGTTTCCCAATGACACAAATGGATACTTATTTTCTCCTGAGAAGAACACCACCAGAAAGGAGCATTCATAGCATGAAGCTCTCTAATATGAGTATAAAGCAGTCGAAAGCAACTCATTATATAACAAGGAAGAGTTTGCACCACTGCTTTAATGAGGACTTCTCTACCCGGTTGAGAAAATAAACTAGCTTTCCAGCCACGAAGCTTTTTCCAAACCTTTTGTTTAATCATGGAGAATATCAACTTGACATTAAATTATATTATATATTTAATATGATATTATTCTAATAAGTAAGTTTAGTTTAATTAAGTTTTATTTAAGTTATAAAACGTGTGATTTTATTATTTTAAATAATTATTATTATAAAATATCTCAAAAATATCATATTTTAATTTATTTAATTATTTATTATTTTTAAATAATTATCATTGTAAAATATCTCAAAAATATCATATTTTAATTTGTTTAATTATTTATTATTTTAAAATAATTATCATTGTAAAATATCTCAAAAATATCCTATTTTAATTTTATTTATTAATTTTATTCTATTTAAGTTTAAGTATTTGCAAACTACAGTTAAATATAAGAATATACTATCAAATATAATAATATTCCGTTAAAGTTAATACTAAAAAAATAAAAAACCGTTAAAACTAAGAATTTCCATTATCTACACACTTATTATATAGAAGAGAAACTAGCTAGCCACAAGAAAAGAAAACCCATAAGTGTATGACATTTAAAAATAATAATGGAGCATAATTTAGTGACATTTGGCAAATATATATATATATATATATATATATATATTAGATACAAAGAATGTACAATATGTATGTTTACTTAATTTTATTTATAGAATTTATTAATTATTTTTATTAAATTTATATTATTGTTATATAAAGTTTGAAATAAATATTCTATTTTAATTAAATAATTTATTTATTTTTGTTTAAATTTGTGTTTGTTCTAATTTTTGAATTTTAGAGTGACAACAAGATATTATATATTATTTATTTAGTGTAATATTAAATATTATACGTGGATTTTAAATTTAAGTTTCTTGCTAGATTTTTTTAAAAGCAATTTGTTGTTAATTTACAATAGATTATATTATATGTTTAATATGATATTATTCTAATAAGTGAGTTTAAGTTTAATTAAATTTTATTTAAGTTATAAAATGTATGATTTTATTATTTTTAAATAATTATCATTGTAAAATATCTCAAAAATATAATATTTTAATTTGTTTAATTATTTATTATTTTATAATAATTACCATTGTAAAATATCTAAAAATTATCCCATTTTAATTTGTTTAATTATTTATTATTTTTAAATAATTATAATTATAAAATATCTAAAAAATATCCTATTTTAATTTTTTTAGTTATTTATTTGATTTGATTTAAATTTAAATATTTATAAATTACTGTTAACTATAAAAATGTTCCGTTAAAATTTACATTTAAAAAAATAAATAAAGTTTATTACAAAAGTCGTATTTCACCATTTAATTAATTTGGCAGGGCCATGAATCTATAACTATTTAGTTTCGTAATTATTAATGAGTTAGTTGGCAAGCATGAGAGCTATATTATTTATATATTTTAGTAGTATATAAGGGAGATTCAAAATTCAATATATATGTTGTCAATATTTATCATATCAATCGTTTTCTTTCTTATATTCTAATAAAGTACTTAATTTTCTACATCTTGCAATACTAAATTCACACGAAAAATAGGTATGTATACATATGTCTCCATACTAAATTCTTTTCATTTTCTTTTCATATCATCCTATATATATTTGAATTTTTCATTTTATGTTGTTATGAATAATTATATATTTTTTTTACCTATGTATATGAACTAAACCAATTCTTAAACATAAAAATAATCTCTTCTATTTCCACATATATGTAATTCGTCTCATAATAATCCAATCTTTCTGAAATATATACCACAATGACTCTACCACATCATTATTTCTAGAGTGCTATTATTTGAGTTGCTCAACATCATATGAGGTATTACTCTATAGTTGATTAGTATAATATTTGTTAAATTCAAATGTGGAAAAACCAATATTAAATTGCACTAATAATAGTACACCACCTTTTTGTAGTGTTAGGTACCAATAGTACCCCTTAGCAACTATTTTATTCCTACGATAATATTAACTAAACTAGATATAATAATTTTATGTGTGATATCATCATCATGTATAGATTTGAGATCGAGCTAGGGCAAACAAGGGATTATACATGTGGAAGTTGAAGATAGCCGAGGGAGAGCCGTGGCTAAAATCTGAAAATAACCATGTCGGCCGACAATGCTGGGAATTCGATCACAATGCCGGTACACCTCAAGAACTTGCTCAAGTTGAGCAAGCTCGTGAACAATTCAAGAAAAATCGCTTTCACAGAAAACAAAGTTCTAATCTACTTATGAGAATGCAGGTATATATATATATAGTAATGATATTTGTATCCAAAATATGCACTCAAATATTACACACAATGACGTGTCACTGCTTCTTAAAACCATGAGTCCTTGATTTTATAAATGTGATTAGTTAGATTAAACTGGCATATTAATGTGTATAATATCTGAGTGTATATTATAAGTGCACATATCATTACTCATATATATCACTCTATTAAGTTATAAGTTGCTCCTAGTAATAAAATATGATGTTACTAACATTATTAGGTACTAACATGATTTTATAAACTAATCATATAAATAAATTATATAGAGTAACTTGAGAAGAGATGAAATATGAGCAAGATACATGCATGTTCAAATAAAATAAAATTTTCACATTGAATAAAAGCGTGCTCATAATCAACATTCCAATGCTTTGTTTGTTTTTAAGCAAATAAGTCAAACGGAAAAGACAGGCAGAGGCCTAATAAGGCAGGTCAATGAATCAATTTATTATTATTTGTTTTTAAGTTTTGTCAAATTGCTACTTATTTATTTAATAAATTAAAAACAAAAAAGAAAGACGTGCTTAAATATAGCGAACTTAATGTAATAACTTTTTTATAAAAAAAAGTACAAAATGAGAAAACAAAAAATCAAGGAGAGTCAAATATTCTTATAATTTGTTACTGTTCATGAAGAAAAGAGACCTAATAGTAACTTCCATTATCAACCCAAAAAGGAGGAAATAAACAAAATTGAGAGTTATTTTTTTAATATTATTAGGGAATATAATAGTTTGGGTATTTTGTGTTTTATCATTTGATATTTTATATTTTCAATAATATTAATTTGATACTCTATAATTTGAAATTATATATATTTTATACATTGTACTCAAATTTAAATAATAAAATTTTATTAATATGCTCAAATTGCTTTCAGTTATATATAATTAAATTTGAATTTAAAACTTATATAATTGAAGATAGTTTTGTCATATTGATAAAATTTAAATTTAAAGTACTAAATATATTCAATTTTAAATTATAAAGCAACAGATGAATTATTAAAAATATAAAATATTAAATATATATTTCAATAAAATACATAGTACTAAATAAATATTTATTATTATTATTATCCTATAAAAGGATATGGTTGAAAATGCAAGACATATTATATTTAAATACTAATATAAAATTAAACTCATAAAATAATAATATTATATTTATTTGAATTGCGTTTATTTTATTTGTTGTTATCTTAAATTTATTATTAATATATTTCTTTACTTTTTGTTGATTTTAACAAAAAAATAGAGACGCCGTAAATTAAATTTTGCCGATTAAATAAATTAAGAGAACTCACAATATCCTCTTTAAAAGAATATTTTTTATTTTATTTTATTTTAGAGTAGGAAGGGAAGCGCACAAAAAAGTAGAAAAATAGCACTACATCAGATAATGTATTTAATTTAGAGAAGGATATAAAGAATGGAACAGGGTTTCTTTAAATTTAGAGAAAACACTATCCATGACTCAAAAGGATTTTAATTACTTTTTATTTATATATTTGATTGATATTTTATTATTTTGCATTATATATATAGTAAAAAAATATATTATTTAAATAATATAAAGAAAATATAAAGCAGTTATTGTATGACATAATGTAAAATTTTGATATAATATAAAAAAAGTAAAGTTTTAGTGATATATTTTAAAAAATAAATAATATAATTTGGTGAGAGTGGCCCGGCCCAAATTGCACATGATGACACTATTATGTAAATAGTAGTGATAAGTGCACTCAAATATTATACAAATTGATATGATACTTTTTATACCAATCACATTTTTCTAAATTTGAACCCATAAAAAGCAGTATCATATTACTGCATATAATATTTAAATGCATATTTTAAGTGCACACATAATATATCATTACTCATTATGTAAATTAAAATTGGAGCTAAACCATATAGTTATAATAAAATTGATAAATCCTACCTTTATAACATATATTTATATTTATTATTGTTGTGATCAAATTAATGAAAAACAATTGCAGCTTACAAAGGAAAGTTCAAGTAAGAGAATTATTCCAGCAGCTGTGAAAATGAAGGAAAGTGATAGGATAACAGAGGAAGCAGTAACAGTGACATTAAGAAGGGCTCTTACTTACTTTTCTTCAATTCAAGCCCACGATGGCCATTGGCCTGCTGAATGTGCTGCTGGATTAACTCTCCTTCCTCCATTGGTAGCAATTAATTAATAATATATATATTTATATTTATATTTTTCCTAAGTTATAATGATTCGAACACACTTAAATTGTATACAATTTTCACACCCAATGATATCTATGATCTCATTTCAAAATAACCTCATATTATAAAATTTATTTATAAAAATAGAAATCTTTTTAAAGAGTTATATTGAAAGTTACCATATATTGTATTTATAAAAAATAGTATATTAAAAAAATTCCACTCTACCTAATCGATACTGTTGGACGCCACAACACGTGAAAACGTAATTACTTTATTGATACAGAAGTAATTACACCAAGACTTGATTACAATTCTTGACCACACACTAAACACTCTAGCTTACACTCTTTGGAACACTTTTAGATGCACTTTGTGTACTCACTCTTTGACTCACTTTTGGGACACTCACTTTTCTAGTACCTTGGACACACATTACATTTGTATTTATAGGCTACCAAGGAAACATCTACATCTTTCTAGACTTTTCTAACTTTATAATTTATTTAACTACTTCCTTCATTTTTCTAAATGTTTCTAGAACTTTCTATATTGTCTAATTAGTTCTAAGCTATTCAAGAACTTTCTAGAATGTTCTATGTTCTTCCTAGTATATTCTAGAACATTCTAGAATTCTAGAGCATTCTAGATACGGTAATGACTTTTAACACTCCCCCTCATTACCGAATCTCTAAGCTTCTTCTCGTTTGATGAGGTTTAGTTGAGTTCTGAATTTCGAAAACTTGATTGTGCTTAGTCCTTTGGTGAATATGTTAGCAACTTGATCATCTGTGTTGATTTGTTGCATCTCTATTTCTTCTTGAAGCACTTTTTCTCTTAGAAAATGATAATGCACTTCCACGTGCTTTGTCCTTGCATGAAAAACTGGATTTTCTGCTAAGCGAATAGCAGACTGATTATCACAATAAAGCGGCATTGCATTGTCTGTAGATTGGTGTAGATCCTTTATCAGTTGCATTAACCACATACTTTCCTGAGCTGCCATTGCTACTGCTCTATATTCTGCTTCAGTGGTTGACAAGGACACCGTCGATTGCCTTTTGCTACACCAAGATATAGCTCCAGATCCAAGCTTGAATACATACCCAGTAGTCGATCGATGGGTATCATGATCTCCAGCATAATCAACATCACAGTATCCAACTATCTTAACCTCTTCCCCTTTCTTATATAAGAGACCATAGTTAATGGTATCTTTGACATACCTCAACATTCGTCGCACTGCTTCCAAATGAGGTTTTTTTGGGTGTTGCATATACCGACTTGCTACACCAACTACATACAAGATATCTGGTCGAGTCAATGTTAGATAAATTAGACTACCAACCAGCTGTCGGTACATTGCTCTGTCTTGCAAGTCCTGCCCTTCATGCGCGCATAACTTGGCATTAGTCTCCATAGGTGTTGAGATGGGCTTGCACTCGAGCATTCCAAACCTTTGTAGCAATTCTTTAGCATTCTTTTGCTGACAGAGAAATAAACCTTCCTTAGTTCGGTCAACTTGTAATCCAAGAAAGTGTTTCAATTCTCCAAGCTCCTTCATTTGAAAGCGAACTGATAAGTTCTCTTTTGTTTGACGAATCTCTGCTTCATCATCACCAGTAATGATGAGATCATCGACATATACTAGGACAACTGCGATCTTTGCATCCCTTACTTTGACGAATAAGCTTGAATCTGCATGCGCCATGGTATAACCGCTCTTTACTAAGAACTCAGCAATCTTGCCATACCATGCTCGTGGAGCTTGCTTCAATCCATAGAGCGCCTTTTTCAGTTTACAGACATACTCAGGATGAACTTTATCCTCAAATCCTCTTGGTTGGACCATGTATATTTCTCGATCTAGTTCTCCATGTAGAAAGGCGTTCTTCACATCCATCTGCCATAGTCTCCAGTCTTTACATGCTGCAAGCGCCAGCAGGACTTGTACTGTTGTAATCTTGGCAACTGGGCTGAACGTCTCATCATAATCTAGCCCATACTGTTGAGAGAATCCACGAGCTACTAACCGAGCCTTGTATCTTTCAATTGAACCGTCAGGACGAGTTTTTACCTTATAGACCCATTTGCACGAAATGGGGTTTGCTTCCTTTGGCTTTGGCACCATCTCCCAAGTCTGATTCTTCTCTAAAGCAGTTATCTCTTCTTTCATTGCTTCAAGCCACTTGGAGTTCTGGTATGCTTCTTCATATGACTCCGGCTCTCTGAACTTCTCTTCTTCAGCTACAGCAGCATTGGCGTATTTGGGATTTGGCTTCCGCGCTCTTGTTGATCTCCGAAGTTCTGGTTGGCCATTGTTTGCATCATCTTCTGTTCTTTGATGCACTCCTGTTTGCCATGGACTCTGTGCTGTGTCTTCGTTGTCTTCTTCACTTTGTTCTTCTTCATCTGTTTCTGGAGTTGAAGGTAACTCAACAATTTGCTCCCCCATCTTCTTCTGCAAATTGTCTTCTATTTCCTTAGAATCTGGTAACTCTTCCTTTTGCAGTGACCACCATGAAGAAGCTTCATCGAACACCACATTTCTCGACGTATAGCATTTTCCTGTTGTTGGGTCGCAACATTTCCACCCTTTTCTTTGGCTGTCGTATCCAATGAAGATACACCGTATTGCCTTCTTATCAAATTTGCTACGTAGATGACTTGGCATAAACACGTAGCACACACAGCCAAACACTCGAAAGTGACTTACTGTAGGTTTATAGCCCCACAGTTTCTCAAAGGGTGAGACGAACCCTAACTTTGCTTGAGGAAGTCTATTGATCACATGAGCTGCTGTTTTCATACCTTCTGCCCAAAATCTTCCTGGAACATTCTTCGCATGTAGCGTGCTTCGACATGTCTCTGCAAGGTGTCGATTCTTCCTCTCAGCTACTCCATTCTGTTGTGGTGTATTGGCACATGTGAATTGATGGCGTATGCGGCACTCTCGTAGGCACTGAGAAAATTCATCTGATGTGTATTCACCGCCATTGTCTGTTCGCAGACATTGAATTTTCTTGCCAACTTCTCCTTCGACTATTTCTTTGAATTCTTTAAATTTTGAAAAAGTTTCGGACTTTTCTTTTATAAAGAACACCCATACGTACCGTGAGAAGTCGTCAACGAATGTAACCATGTACCGCATGCCGCTGATCGATGGTTTCTTGACTCGCCCGAATACGTCAGAATGAACTAGCTCCAATGGTGCTTTGGCTTTGAACTTTGAGTCTTCATACGGTAATTGATGTGCCTTACCGTATTGGCAGCCAGCACATATAATCACTGTTCTAACTTCAATTTGAGGAAGACCCTTCAGCATAGATTTCTTCATCATCACCTTGAGTTTATGATAGCTGATATGTCCTAGCCTTGCATGCCACGAATCTGTTGTTTCGTTCTTTCGAGTCTTGTCTACATAAGCCGATTCTGCTGACATTACATAGACTGACTCTAAACGTTGTCCTCTCATCATCGGTGTTCCAGAGATTTCAAGATCTTGGTAGATCTTGACATCTTGAGGACCGAATACGACATGGTGGCCCGATGCCGTAAGTTGCGCTACTGATAATAAATTTTTCTTCATCCCAGGTACATGGTAGACATCCTGGAGTGAAACTTCTTTTGAGCTGAATCTCGGCATGATTGTTGTTTTACCGATGTGAGCAATCGGTAATCTTGAGTTGTTGGTTGTTACCACTACACGACCACCTTTATATTCTGTTATGTTCTGCAGCTTCTCTTCGTCTCCTGTCATATGATTTGAACAGCCAGAGTCGATTATCCAATCATTATTGTAGTCGATCTTTCTTGGAACAGTAGCTGCTAGAGCTAATTCTTCTTCCTCCACAGCGAAAGATGCTTCTGCGTCCCATTCTTCATCGCTTGTCTTTTCTGCATTTGACGTGGCTGCATTACCTTCTTCAGTTTTCTTCTTGAACCAGCAACTTTTAGCCATGTGGCCATACTTTCCACAGTTGTAGCATTTCCCATCAAATTTATTGTTATTCTTTGACTGGCCACGTCGGTTGTCTTTCTTTTGAGCTCCCCCTGTTTGGGAGCTTCCATGATGACTATCCTTGTCATCATTTTTATTAAAAATTTTGCTAGCATTTGGTCGAGATCGACCTTTCTTATCACCACTAAAGAGTGCTTCTTCGTCACTCTTTAATGAGATTCCAGATGTTTGCTTAGCTAACGCTTCTTGGTCAGCTAGCAAGTTTTCCAATTCAACAAGAGAAGGTTGGGTTGGCCAACCTTGTATTGCAGCAATAAAAGTTCTAAATTCTGGCCTTAATCCATGAATAATAATTCTTCTAATTCTAGCATCCGACATGCCAGCAGCAGAGTCTAATGCAGAGATTTCGCGACAAAGAGATTTTACCTTGGTGAAGTATTGGTTGATCGTCATGTCACGCTGCCTGATTGAGAGAAGCTCATTCTCCAAAAGCTGCAATCTCGTATCATTCTTCTAGGTGAACAATGATGTGAAAGTATCCCACGCTTCCTTCGGTGTCTTCGCCGGCCTGATGTGCTCCAACATTTCATCTTCCACTGTGGTCTGAATCGCAAACATGGCTTTGCCCGCTTTAATCTTCCATTTCTTCAAAGCGGTTGCATCTTCCGGTTGTGTGACTTCATTGCCACCAACGATCTCCCACAAGTCTTGGCCTTGGAGATATGCCTCCATGTGCATCGACCACGTGTTGTAATTTTGGTTGTTAAGTTTCTTAATTCCGCCGACCACTTGAAGGTCACCCATCGTGCAAACTCTGTAGTACTAAACCACACACGATCACTCTAAGAAACTCACAAAGGACTCTTTCGGTACGACCCTGATCCGGCTCTGATACCACTTGTTGGACGCCACAACACGTGAAAACGTAATTACTTTATTGATACAGAAGTAATTACACCAATACTTGATTACAATTCTTGACCACACACTAAACACTCTAGCTACACTCTTTGGAACACTTTTAGATGCACTTTGTGTACTCACTCTTTGACTCACTTTTGGGACACTCACTTTTCTAGTACCTTGGACACACATTACATTTGTATTTATAGGCTACCAAGGAAACATCTACATCTTTCTAGACTTTTCTAACTTTATAATTTATTTAACTACTTCCTTCATTTTTCTAAATGTTTCTAGAACTTTCTATATTGTCTAATTAATTCTAAGCTATTCAAGAACTTTCTAGAATGTTCTATGTTCTTCCTAGTATATTCTAGAACATTTTAGAATTCTAGAGCATTCTAGATACGGTAATGACTTTTAACAGATACTTCATAATCTTAATTGTTTAGCTAAGTGAATCGATTAAAGAAGGCTGACTTAAGTTACAAAAATTAACTCTACACAAATATTTATATATATATTTGAGTTTATATTAAAACCAACTCAATCGTAACAATTTGCAGGTAATAGTGTTATATATTACTGGATCACTTAATACTGTTTTTGGACCAGAACACAAAAAGGAACTTATTCGCTACATCTATAATCACCAGGTATATATATTATATATTATTTTTTTGACATCATTTAAATTAAAGCTATTATATAAGACATAATTAATATATATATCTATATATTATTAGAATGAAGATGGAGGTTGGGGACAATACATAGAAGGACCCAGCACGATGTTTGGTTCGGTAGAGAGTTATGTTACGTTGAGGTTATTGGGAGAGGGTCCTATCCATAGTGAGGAAAATTCTATATCTAAAGGCAGAAAATGGATTCTTGATCATGGTGGTGCTGTTGGGATTCCATCTTGGGGAAAGTTTTGGCTAACGGTATACATCACATATATACTTTTAATAATTTTTTGCAAAATAACTTTATAATTTACGCAGTTAGTCGAAAAATTAAATTGGTGTACAAGATTGATGTTATTTTGTAAAAAATTATCAAAAGTAATTTATAACACAAAATTTCAGATAAGTTTTACCAATTTCTCGTATATATATATATATATATATATCAATATACATGGTATATATATATATTATTAGGTGCTTGGTGTGTATGACTGGTCAGGATGCAATCCAGTGCCCCCAGAGCTTTGGCTTTTGCCGAGAGTGTTTTTCCTTCATCCAGGTTGAATTAATATATATATATATATAATCTTTTTATTTTGGATACACTAAATCAATACAAGTTTGTAGAAATAAAAAAGTTTTGTTTTCTTGGTGTGGTTGGATATCATGTAGGGAAAATGGTTGCCTTGTCTCGCTTGATTTATTTGCCTATGTCATTCCTATATGGGAAGAGGTTTGTTGGTCCAATCACTGAGTTGGTTCAATCACTAAGGCAAGAACTCTATACCGAACCATATCATGACATAAATTGGAACAAAGCTCGAAACACTGTTGCTAAGGTTTGTTCAAAACACATATACATATATTTTTATATAAGCAAGAAATATAATAAATAGTTAAAAGTTCCTCAAGCAATTCTAAAGATCGATATTTGATGTAATTTTATTTTAGGAGGATCTGTTTTATCCTCATTCTTCGGTGCAAGATATGGTGTGGGGACTACTTTACAATTGTGGAGAACCAATGCTAACACGATGGCCTTTTTCTATGCTAAGAAAGAAGGCAATGCAAGTTGCTATGGATCATATACATTATGAGGATAAAATTAGTAATTATCTTTCCATTGCGAGTCAAGAGAAGGTAAAGTGTGTTAGAGAAAATATTCCATATGAAAAATGTGTGTAGGTATATTCAACAATTAATTTATAATAGCATTGTAACGCCCCGATTTCCCGAGACGTTACTTAGGGAGTCCATTTAAAAATAATAAACAATAAATACTTTAAGACACTAAGAGAAAATATTTATTTAAAATTTAAACAGACAATATAAGATCTCATTATTTAAAAATAAAAATGTTGAACGCTAAATTTAATAACAACATAAAGAAAATAACTGTTCAAATCTTAAAATTTAAAACATAATATTTATTTCTAAAAGCATAAAATAACTGGAGCCCAGCCTCTAACATGTTCCGTCCATGCCTCGAGCCCGCATCACTCACTGCTTTGTTTTGCCTTTACCTGCACACAAAGTACCAATGAGTTAACGCCCAGTAAGAAGAGCTATGTCGGACATAACTCCCCAAACTAGAAAACAATAAAAGAATAAACATCATAAACATAATAATCATCGTGCGATACATAAGCACCATATCACACTAACATAATGTATGTTACACTCACACACATAAATACTAACAAGTCATGTTGATCGGACATGAAATGTAATCTGCCTTGCCTGCGTTGTACTCACACTCGACATTCCCACGGTGGCACCTAGAATAGCCTGCGCTGTACTCATACTCGGCTGTTGCCTCGAGACATCGTTGCACTGCCTGTGCTGTACTCACACTCGGCAGTTCCGTGGTGGCATCATATTATCTTGAGTTATACACACCCAAGATAATTCCTGCAAGTGCTATTCTCACACAAGCAGCTAGAATAGCACGCCTACTCTATCATCTAAGCATGTCTACTAACTAAAATCCCTAGCACTATCCTCATGCTAGTCAACCTAATGCAACAATTCAAGTCACAATATAATTACATAATTAGATAAATAGGAAAACAAGGTTGTACGCATAGCGTACACCCTGTGCGTAGATGTCCACTATTCTTACCTTAAGTAGTGAATTGTCCGCTGACGTGTCCCGAACCACTTGCTGTGTCACATTGACGACCGTTGGCTCCTCCATAAATATCCAGATCGGGTTCGCCGGAGCCTTGCCAGAATCTTCTTCTTCTCCGTCGCTGGCAAGATTCTAACTCCTCTTTCCACTTGTTTTTCACACTCCAAACCGATTGGAATTAGTTCCCAAAGATCCTAGCACCTCAAATAACCCTTGAATCTTAATAAAGCTGACCCATGATGGCCGGATCGTGCTTGTCTTCCCCGTCGCCGGTGTACTGCCAAAAATGATGGTCAAAATACAAATTTTTTAGAGCTTTTTAATCCATTTCTTCACGTCCAAAACACTTCTTAGGGTCCCTCTAAGCTTTCTAAACACTTCAAAAAAAAAAAAAACTCAGAACCTCCCATGTTCTCTTATATCCGAAATTATTCAAGAACACCCACTTTAATGGTGAAAATTTGTGATTTTTGAAAATAAACTTTCTAGCCCCTTTTGTCATGTCAAAAACGTTCCTTAGATCATAGGAAAGATATTTCAAACACTCAAAACCACCCAGAAATTTCCTAGAGCTCTCAAACCTGAAATTTCCCTTTCTCTCTCTAGAAAATTCAAGAACCTCTATTTTCTTCCTCTAGTGTGACTCTCCCTCTCTTCCCACCATTTTGATCTGTTGAGAAGCCCTCTAAATCGTGCTTAAACAAAAAGAAATGAAGGCTTAACCACTTGGTTGTTGTTGATCGATTCTAACCCTATGCTTAAGGAATTTCTTTTAAAATTAAATAAAAGAAATGGTGATCTTATTATAACTGAATTAAATTTAGAATTTAATCAGTTAAATTGCATTTGAAATCATATTCTAATATCATTTAAATTCCCCCAAGTAAATTCAAACATAGGGACATTATGGTCATTTCATAATTACATGCAATTACCATTATTTAATCCATTTAAATAATAATGCAATAAACTGTATAATACAACATAATGAATTCATATCATGTTATTAATATTATTATGCTCATAATAATAATAACATTCAGAACATAAATAAATAATTAAATTAACCCACGTAATTAATTATTTATTCGGCATTATGCACATGCCGAGATTTAAATCTCATTCCAGGTTCTCAAACATAAGAAATCAAGAATCTTTGTTATCATTGGAATCCATACATATCTAAACCCATAAATATGTAAAATGACAAAATACTCTCAGTGGCAAAATTACAAAATGACCATTTCGAGAAAACAAATATTACAAGCATGGGATGAATCTCATACTTCTTACCATGCACCACATTCTACTTCTATATAAAAAATATGTAAATAACGGAAATATTATTGGTTTTAACAGTTTGTTTTTGTTAATTTTAACGGAATATACAATTTAAACTAATAGAAATAGATATTTATTAATTATATTAATATAAGTTTAAATTCAAATTCAAATATTGTAAAATATTATAATTATAATAATATGTAATACAAGACTATATATTTAATAATTATATTAATATAAATTCAAATGTTATAAAATATTATTATTATAATAATATTTAATACAAGACTAGATATTTAATATTTATATTAATATAAATTTAAATATAATAAAATATCATCATAATAATATATAATACATCATGTTAATTTTTATAAAAAAGAATTATCATTTATATTTAAAAAAGTTAACATATTATATTTTTTTTTTAAAAAGACAATGTTTTTGTTTAATATGTTTATGTAATTTTTTAGATATAATATTATTTATCTATTTAAAATTTATATGATAATAATATATATTTAATAACATAATTAACAAATTTTATAAATAAAACTAATAACGTTGTGGTTTGTATCTAATAAGAATCTGAGTGCGATGAAAAATGATTTTCATTAATTGGAAAAGTTCTGTACAAAACAATATAAATAGTCTAAGCTAAGTAAGTAAATACACAGCGGTACAAACTAATCAGAAAGGCTAACAAACTCTATAAAACTCATAACAGAATTCTAGCAGCCTAACTATATACAATCTCTAACATTCCCCCTCAAACTTAGATTAGATAGAGAAGCAAGTCTAAGTTTGTCTCTAAGCAGAAGAAACTGAGAACTTGAGAGGGCTTTAGTTAGAACATCAACAATTTGATCATGAGCAGGTGTATGCTTAACAATCAGCTGCTCATTGATTACCTTCTCACGAACAAAATAGAGATTCAATTCAATATGCATTGTCCTAGCATGAAGATCTGGATTTGCTGACATTAGGATTGTGCTAAGGTTATCACACCACATAGTAGGCTGAGACGATTTGAGCTGAATTTCAGACAACAAGGACTGAATCCAAGTTATCTCTGCAGTTACCCCAGCAAGGCTTCTGTACTCAGCCTCAGTGCTTGACCTTGACACCGTTCTTTGCTTTTTAGATGACCAAGAAATCAGACTGGGACCAAGGTAAACACAAAACCCAAAGGTAGACCTCCTATCATCAGGGTGGGATGCCCAGTCAGCATCACAATAACCTCTCAACCTCAAATCTTCACCCTGCCTCATATGCAAAACAAAATCTAGAGTCCCTTTGAGGTAACACAAAATCCTTTTGACTATCTTCCAGTGGGATTGAAGAGGTTTCTGCATAAATTGAGACTCTATTGACTGCATAAGTGATCTCCAGTCTAGTGATTGTAGCATACTGTAATGCACTGACTAAACTTCGATACTCATGAGGATGAAGGACAGGATCGCTCCCAGACGCTAAGAGTTTCTCACCACCAGTCATTGGTGAAGGCAGGGAGTTTGCAAACTGTAGCTTAGCTCGACATAAGATGTCAGTAATATATTTTTTCTGAGATAAATGTAAACCAGTAGAGGTTCTGGTTACCTGCAATCCGAGAAAATAGCTCAAGTCTCCAAGGTCTTTAAAAGGAAAAGCTTTGTGCAAATCTGAAACTAAAACATCAATAATTGAAGGAGTAGTCCCTGTTACCAAAATGTCATCAACATAGACTATAATAATAATAGTATGATGATGTGTAATTCAAATGAACAAATAATAGTCAGATTTGGCACAAGTAAAACCAAAAGAGATTAAGGCAGCCTTTAGCTTTTCAAACCAAGCTCTTGGAGCTTGCTTTAACCCATAAAGTGCTTTATGAAGTTTGCAAACCATATTAGGAGCAGTGATATCTTCAAAACCAGGTGGTTGAATCATATAAACCTTCTTAGTGAGTGTGCCATTAAGGAAGATATTATTTACATCCAATTGTTTAACAAGCCAGCCTTTGGAAAGAGCAAGAGTAAGTATTACCTTTACCGTAGTTGGTTTCACAATAGGGCTAAAAGTTTCAGTGAAGTCAGTCCCATATTGTTAGTGAAAACCTTTAGCAACAAGTCTAACCTTGTGTTTTTGAATTGATCCATCAGGATTTTCCTTAGCTTAAAGACTCACTTACAACTTACTGGTTTTCTGCCTGAAGGTAATGAGACGAGGGACCATGTACCATTGTTTATAAGGGCCTGAAACTCATCTTGCATAGCAGAATACCAAGAAGAGCATCCCTCCAAAACTTTCCAGACTTTTGCCGAGGTATCTGATCCAACAACTCAAGTGAGCATCCCTTTCGTCATAGAGGAGAGAAGCCAAGAGTAGAGAAGATTATCCTGCTAATCCCACTGAACGAAGGCAAGATTAATGTTCTTGGCAATCTGATCTGCTTCAGAAATAAATTTCGGTAGTGGAGACGCATCTTCAGAGATGTAATCCTGAAGCTGGTGGCCTTTGATCGCAGACAAAATTTATGGTTGGCAGAGCAAGAAATTATTCAGATCCAGCTTAAATGAGATCTTATGAGAAAACGTGACCAGAGTAAACAAGGAAGAACCAGAAGAAGATGAAACAATGGCGGCCGGAGTAGTAGCCATTGCCGAGGAATACAATCGGAGAAGAAAAACCAAGAACGAAGAACAATCAGAATGAGGAAACACAAACAGAGAAACTCTCAGTGGAGTGACTTTGATACCATAATAATAATCTGAGTGTGATGAAAAATGATTTTCATTAATTGGAAAAGTTCTGTACAAAACAGTATAATAGTCTAAGCTAAGTAAATACACAGCTGTACAAACTAATTCGAAAGGCTAACAAACTCTATAAAACTCATAACAGAATTCTAACAGCCTAACTATATACAATCTCTAGCAGTATCTATCTAGTATATATATATATATAGAAAGATAGATAGATATATAAATATAAAGAGTTCAGTTCAGATGTAATATTGCTAATTAGATGCTATATATTACTCAAGTACTCCTATGAAAACTTATAAAATCACTTGTGGTATATACAGATAGTAACTATGCTTGCTCGTTGGGTTGAAGATCCAAATTCAGAAGCTTTTAAGTGTCACTTAGCTAGACTTCCAGATTATTTTTGGATTGCTGAAGATGGAGCCAAGTGTCAGGTTTAAAAGTTTTGGATTGCTGAAGATGGAGCCAAATAATGAATAGATTATAATCCAATTATAATTAAACTCTTTTGTGTGTATTTATATATTCAGGCTGTTGGTTCTCAATCATGGGATGGAGCTCTTGCTGTTCAAGCTATTATATCATGTAATCTAAATGAAGAGTATTGCCATACTCTTCGAAAAGCCCATGAGTTCTTAAAGGCTTCACAGGTTTGATCTCTCACATAAATAAATATATATATTTATATAATTATATATTTATGTGTATATAAATCATGTTCTTATTAAGCAAAGTTGTTATATATATATATATATAAATATATGCAGATTCGTAAAAATCCTCCTGGAAACTATACTCAAATGTATAGACATATGTCTAAAGGTGGGTGGACCTTTAATACTGCTGACCAAGGTTGGGTAGTCTCTGATTGTGCTGCCGAAGCATTAAAGGTAAACATACAATATATTTATATATCTAATTCTCATTACTATGCATGCATTTAATTTTGGGCAAAATCTATGCCACAAATTAACTTTTGGCTTAAATTCTAGTTATATATTAATATTAAATGTTCCAATAATGTGTAATATTGTTATTGTGAATTGTGTTCAAATAGGTACATACAATATAGTTTGTAATAAAATGTTACAATTTCCAACTATTTTCCTACGATTTTTTCTCCCTTCTCGAATATATTATTGATATACTTTCAGTGCTCATTTAGTCGTTGCCACGTGTTCATTACCAATTGGACCTCTATCACTTGGTATGGACTTGTGTTTGTTTTGGTCCTATTATATATATATATATATATATCATCTTTACTCTTTCATTTAATTTAGTTACAATGCGATAGTGTGAAAATTTCAGGTGATAAAAATATTATTTATTCCAAAATAAACATTAGAGAACTGTACGTGTTTGCTCTAATTCTTAAATCCTAACTTTGAGAACAGCTGAAGAATAAATAGAGAACATAAATTTCATAAACAATGAGAATTGTTCTATGTGGATAAGAAAGTCATGAAATTTACTTTGATGGGGCACCTTGGTTCTTAATACCACATATATGAACATTGGTGTAATTAACATAATATCTTATATATTTAAATTTAATTTTAAATATATGAGATCTGATAATAAATTACACGAGTATGTATGGTGTTATGCATGATAGGGTATCCCATAGCAATAGTATTCTTAAAGGAAAACAAATTAAGGTTCCAAAATGAAATTCTCTACATCTTAACTTTATTTTTCATATGTTTGATTAATTTACAGGCCACACTAATGCTCTCTCAAATCTCACCAAGTCTAGTTGGAGAGAAAATGGACATAGAGTGCTTCTATGATGCAGTAAATCTATTGATCACATATCAAGTACGTGTACTTAATTACAATCTCTATTAGTCATTAATTATATTTATCCTACTTTTCTTATAGTTTATAGATTTTTGTCATTTTTACTATATGCCTACTCCGTACAGAGTAATGATGGCGGTTTCTCTGGTTGGGAACCCAAAAGAGGATATCATTGGTTGGAGGTATTTTCAACATATAAATATACAAACATTTATCTATATACATGCATATATATATATATATATAACAAGTGATTATTGATGAAAAAACTTAATTATTTTGTAATTTTAGCACTCTTATCTTGCAGTACTTAAATCCCATAGAGTTCCTTGCAGACGCTGTGGTTGAGAGAGAGTAAGAATATGTCATATATTATTTGATATATATATAGAGAGATGTGGTTGATTAGTTTTCTTCTAATAAATATAATGTCATGAATTTCAGCTATGTAGAGTGCTCTTCTTCGGTTATCCAAAGTTTGGTACTGTTTAGGAAACTATATCCAACATACCGAAGAGATGAAATAGACAAATGCATTACAAAGGGAGAGCGCTACATTATCAATACACAAAACCCTGATGGCTCATGGTAGTAATAAATATTTCATGAATTTTTATTAGTTTTAATACATAGAAAACACACAAATATATTATAATAAATGACTATAAACTAACTGTAAAAGGTTACGTGTATGTTTTAGGTGCTTTACAGTGTAATGTCATCCTATATAATTGATTAGCACTACAAAATCTTTTAATTTTAGTTACAATAAAATTTGTGACTAAAGAATAATTATTTTAGTCATACAAAATTTTTGTATTATGACTAAAAGTGATATTTAGTCACACAAAATGTATGTTCTGACTAAAATATTTTATCACTAAAGAGCACATTTATTTGTAGTGTAGCGATATCTCATAATAGTTATTAAATTAAAATATGTGCGATACCCGACATAGGGTTATATCAATAGCAGAATGACACATCTTTGTGTTGTTGAGCACCAGTATTTTAGGTGCTTTAATATTCGTATAAAACTGTCAGGTATGGTCGATGGGGACTTTGCTACACGTACGCTGCATGGTTCGGCGTAGAGGCGTTGGTAGCTTGTGGTAAAACTTATACCAATTGCCCTAACTTACGAAAGGCATGTCAATATCTCTTGTCCAAGCAACTCTTTGATGGTGGTTGGGGAGAAAGTTACCTTTCAAGCGTAAATGAGGTCATAATCTAACTAATCTTAAAATGTTATTCTCAAAATTAATATGAGAATATATATACATATATATTATGATGATAATTCGTCTTCAAATTGTGAATTAAATAGGTGTATACCAACATAGAAGGAGATCGATCAAATGTGGTCCAAACTGCATGGGCATTGTTAGCTCTCATTGTGGCTGGACAGGTATTTATATATATATATATAGTAAAAACTAATGTATATTATATTTCCAATACAAACATAGATTGTTAGACCACTTCTAATAGTACAACTTTTAAATTGTGTTAAATTTGGCACAAAAATTGTAAAACTATTATATTGGACAAAGCAAAATAACATTTTAACATGCAAATTGATGATATAGATATATAAATAAACTATCATTGATTCATTGAATATCAATTTTCTATCTTTCTTTTTCATTTAATATGCAAATTGATGTATATAGATATATAAATAATACAAATTTATTATTTATTATTATACAATAAAGTTGGCACATGCTATATGAAATATTTTGTACAATATTTTCTTTTATTAGCAGATTGCTCAACCTTCTTATTTTTAATTTTAAATCTTAAAAATAGAAGTAAAAATTATAAAAATAAATCAAATAATATCAAACAAAAAAAAAAGAATAAAAACTAAAAAAAAATTAACAGAAAAGATATATGTTTTATGAAATTAAAGTGTTAAAAAGCCGAATTAGAAATTTTCATCAAAAGTTTCCTCAATGTAATAAGACACATAATCCACGCAACGTTTTATTCAATTCAGGCTGATATTGATCCAACACCCATACATCGAGGAATAAGATTATTGATCAATGAACAAACTGAAGATGGTGACTTTCCTCAACAGGTATATATGACATTAATTATGTACACAATATGTGTACATATACATGTATAACTCTCATAAATTGTATAAATATATAGACAAATTTTATTGTAGGGGATTCAGCCAAAAGAGCTCCATCAGTTGGAGTTTTGTCTATTTCTAACTTGTGAATAGTTTTTGGCACAAATTTTTTATAATCATATATTTTGTAGTTATTTAAAACATCCATAAAATTTTTAAAAAATTCTGAATAATTTATAGTGATGAAAATTAGCTTTAAATGTATTGTTTTCCAGAACCATAAAAAAATTAGTTATGCATGGAACAAGTTGTTTTGAACTTAGTTTTTGGCACTGTAAATTATTTGAAATTTTCTTAAAATTTGCAGAATGTGCTAAATAACTACAAAATATACGGTCATATAAAAAAATTAAATTAAAAATTATTCATGGGTTGAGAATATACAAGAACCCACCTAGGATTTGGCTCTTTTTAAAGTTCTTATAGTAGATTCTTCCTATATATTTATTGGGGAATTCTCCTATAGGGGTTTTACTTTAAGCCTTACTGGTGGGACTCTCAGTGTTCTTGACCTGTAAACAGTTTTCAGCATGATTTTTTTATGAGCGTGTATATTGTAGCTATTTAGAACATCCTGCAAATTTTCAGAAAATTCCGAATAGTTTACAGTACCGAAAACTAAGTTCAAACATGTTTTACATGCGTGACTAATTTTTTTATGCGTCTGGAAAATAACATGTTTGAACCTATTTTTCGGTACTGTAAACTATTCGGAATTTTCTGAAAATTTGTAGGATGCTCTAAATAGCTACAATATACACAGTCATAAAAAATAAATCGTCCAGAATTGTCCTATATTTAGTTACCTCACAAAGTGATTTTTCATGTAAGCTCTATTAGGTAGTATGTTTAATTTGATGAATATATTAATTATAAAACATATTTGATTGCAGGAAGTAAATGGAATATATATGAAGAATGGGGTGTTAAACTTCGCATCATATCGTAATATCTTTCCAATATGGGCTATAGGAGAATATCGTCGACGAGTTTTAACTAAATATTAAACTTATAATTGGACTCACAAAAAACTATTATTAATCATTATTCATTATCAGTTTGAGTTGTTGTGTCTATGTACTCTGTAATAAAGAAACTTCTCCAATAATATGTGTAATCATGTCATATTTTTAATTAATTATTTTGCTTACATTATTAATTTGTCCAACTCAAGTTTGTGGTCAAAATAAGTACGTAGTGTTGTGTATGCCATTAAAAATTAATAAATAAAAATAGTTCTTTCTCAGGGGCTTGGACTTCTTATAAAATAATAATGAATATATATATACACACTAAATATAAATAATGTGTAATATGTATATTTGGTTAGTTTTATTTATAAAATTTATTAATTATTTTTTATTAAATTTATATTAATATCATATAAATTTTAAATAAATAATTTATTTATTTTTGTTCAAATTTATGTTTGTTCTAAGTTTTGAATTTGAGAGTAATAACAAGTATTTATATATTATATATTTAATATTATAAGTGAATTTTAAATTTAAGTTTCTTGCTAATTTTTATAAAAAAAGAATTTGTTGTTAATTAACAGTAGATTATATAATATGTTTAATATGATATTATTCTAATAAGTAAATTTAAATTTAATTTAATTTTATTTAAATTATAAAACATATGATTTTATTATTTTTAAATAATTATTATTGTAAAATATCTCAAAAATATGTTCACTTGTCTCATAATATACAAAAAGTGATTCCCATTTGTTTATATACCAAATACTAAATACATTATTTATTATGTAAATGTGGTAAAAATAAATAATCATTTACTGAATATATGCTCTTTATATATATATATATATAAATATATTATTTAGTAATAAACTTATAGAATGAAAAAAGATACATAAAATAAAACCTTTCAACATATATAATTAAAGTTGTAAACCCTTTTAAAAAAAATATATAGCATGCATAACTAAATAACTTTGTCTAAATTAAGACTGCTTTTTGTTGGAAGTTCTTTTTTTTTTTTTTGAAGTTGTTCTCTTTTCTTTTTTGTATTCTTGGAGCCTCATTCATGACATATTCTTCAGGAACTATTATTACTAGTTATATTTAGACAAAATTATTTAGTTATGGCTCGTTCCAGTTTTTTTTTAAAGGTCCTTTTGTAGTATTGACAACTTTAATTTTATATATGTTTTTTTATAAATTATTTTTAGATATATATAATTTTTTTAATTTAATATATTAAAATAAGTATTGTGGTTTTAAAATTTTAATTAATAAAATATAATTTTTCCTATAATTTGACAAAAAAATAAATAAAAGCAGACAAAGTTAATAAAAAAAATTGTGTGGCAAATTATGTTTTTTTTTTATTTGTCTATTTTCATTCTATCTGTGTATCATTAAAAAAAACTATAAAGAGTACATTCAATATAATAAATGATTTTTTATCCCCTTTACATGATAAATAATAGGAAATTTACTGTATATACTGTAATTTACACTTTCTTTTCATTATTACATTAACCTTTTTTTTCTTTTCATTTTTATAAATAAATTTATTTAAAAGTACGGTTTATATATTTGTTAATTTTAGTTTTATGATTTCTTCTTCTATTTTTCTCTCCTGTATGGTAAAATATTAATTTTTGTTAAATGGGTGTACAATGAATACATGTTTAGCTCATTTTTTTTATCTCATTCAAATTTTTTACTATGTAATCTATTAATTTTCTTTTTTCTATATTCTTCCCCATACAGGTATTTGAGTCAGACTATTATGTTGTTATCTTAACTTTTACCTATTTATTTAATATTCTTTCCCATATGGTAAAGTATTAATATTATTAAATGAGTGTACAATGAATTTAGCTCATTTTTTTTATCTCTTTCAAATTTTTTACTATGCAATCTATTAATTTTTTTTTTCTATATTCTTCCACATAAAGGTATTTGAGTGAGACTATTTGTTTTACCCAGATTTCGAGCCATGAGAAGTGTAACCTCGAAAGCTGGATGCATAATAAATGAACTCGCAAAGTCTGGAGTATGTTCCAAAACTAAACATCGAGCCTGCAAAGCTGAGAAGAGTTCGAAGATGGTGGCCTCGAAATCCCCACGATCTCGAAAGGTAGGCTCCGAGGTGCATCTGTTCTCAGGGGATGACCTCGGATCATGGGCTCCGAGCCTGACGCGCCCACGATCTCGGAGTCATGTGACCTCGGGAGATGTTGTTAGCTCGAAAAGTCGATAGGAGACCTGGGAGAATAGGACCTTGGTGATATAGGATAATAACCTTGAATATCCTAATGAGTTGTCTATAAGAGACGTGGTCTACATTTATTATTGTAAATCCCCTACAATCATGGGATATTATTTGATCAGTTATACGCCCCCTGGTCTTCAGGGGACGTTTCCTTTTATATCGGATTACAGGCATTAAAGGCCATTTAATTTATTTGCATAAAAAGAGTAACTACCCAAAATGTGTGGGATAGTATTCAGAAATCTTCTCTATAAATAGAGAAGATATGCACCATTGTAAAGAACCGAATTTTGGTGATCTTGAGGGAAAACTCTGAAGAATTCATCTTTGAAGAATTTTCAGAGAACATCTTGAGTTTAATAACAAAGACTCGTGGACTAGGCAGATTTAACTGCTGAACCACGTAAAAAATCGTGTTTTGTATTATCGTATTTTTATTGGCCATTACTGTTTATTGTTTACGTGCTCTTCTTTCACTGTTGACGAAAAACGGCGTCAACAGTTTGGTGCTTTCATTGAGAGCCTTAAGCATTCATTCCTGAAAAAGTCATGACCACTAATAATAAGAATACACCTGAAGAGAATTATCCAAGACGTCCTGGGAAACAGCCGATGGAAAACCCAGATGTCGAAGAAAGGAGTGGATCCTCCGATTCTAGGGGACCACCTCCTCCACCAAGAGATGAGGATATGTACTACAATCCTGAGCGATATGTTCCTATAGTGGAACTCGAGAACCAGCAACTGAAACAGCAGTTGGCGGAAGCCAACAAACGGAATGAGGAGATGGCAAGGATAGCCGCAGAGGCGCAGGTGGCTCAGCCCCCGCCTCCGCGTGAAAACCAAGCCCCTCCTCCAAGGGATGTACACGTTCCTCCCCGTAGACCCCGTGGGCGTCCACGAAAAGATGCTGCCACGAGGAGGCCGGCTCAACCTCCGGCACCCGAGGAACCATCCGCTCCACCTAGGCCCCAGAGGAGTACTCGGGCACGGGCCCCGGTTAATCCACCTGTGGAAGCGCCTGGGGGAACTGAGAACAACCGAGCCCTTGCAGAGGCTCGGACTCAAGCCCCTGGGAATGCACCACACGCAACCAACCCATCTTGGGCAAACTCCGGACCATCTAGGCCGAGAAATTGGTGGCAGCCACCGTCGCCCATATGGTTCCCGCCATCACCAATAAGATATCCTTCACCCCCTCGCAGGAATGCTCAACCAGTTCGAGATTAGGGCGAAAGGCGTGCGGGAGGGAGACAAGGAAACGAGGAAGCTTTCCAGGAGCGGAGAGGCACCCCATCAGAAAGAAGTCAAACATCCCGGTCTCGCACGGTAGAAACGAGGCGGCATGGAAGAAATCCATCTCGAAATAACTATGCGACGAGTTTTACCAGCGATGACTCTAGAGACACCAGGTCAGTCAGCAAGCATGATCGAGGTCGTAAGAATACTGGGAGCCGCAGAAACCGCCCCGACATGCGAGAACAGCTGAATCAGAGTCGGGGTAATGTCGACCCGATAAATCCGGACCTAAGGGATCGCTTGAATAGGGGCAGAGATCCCTTACGAAGGCGCGAGCCTGGAATTGTGATCGATGACAACCGACTCCAGACAGTACCTCTAGCGGACCCAGTCCAAGAAAGAATTGATCAGCTTGAAAAGGCCTTTAGGCTTTTGAAAAAGAAGCAAGAGCATGATCGATATGAAGATTCTGATGAGGAGCTTGAACCGTTTGCTCCCCATATTTCCAACACTCCATTTCCACAAGGGTTTCGGATCCCTCACGTCCCGACGTTTGAGGGAAAGACCGACCCATATAGTCATCTGAGTATGTTCAACACCATAATGAGAGCCAGTAACGTGGGTTACGAGCTCAGATGCATGTTATTTCCAGCATCATTGACAGGACCAGCTAAAAGCTGGTTCGAAAAATATAAGAGACATTCAATAACCTCTTGGGAGGAGCTGTCTAAAGACTTTAAAAAGCAGTTCAAAGCCATGATGGGGGTTCGACCTGAGGCGTCAACCCTAACTAATGTTCGGCAACAACCAGGCGAAACATTAAAAAGTTACCTTACAAGGTTTAATTTGGAAGTCGCCCGAGGTCGGAATGTGGATGACAGTGGACACTTAATGGCTGTCCAGGCCGGAGTAATGCCAGGAAGCGCCCTCTGGGATGATATGCAAAGAAAACCGGTGAGGTCCCTAACCGAGTTTAATAGACGAGCGCAGAGGTTTGTCAATGTAGAGGAAGCGAGGTCAACACTTAATGTGACTTCCCAGACCGAAACTACAACGATAAACGTAAACTCTGCCTCAACCTCGGCAGACCCAATAGCTTCAAAGCCTGTTGTGGAAAACCCTTCCAAGAGAAAAAAGAACGAAGGACGTAATCCCGAGGCCGAAGGAGGAAAGAAAAAGAAGGGGGAGAGATATTTCACCGTGTATAGAGTGTACACCGAGCTCAACGAGTCTCGGGAGAACATATACCTGGCTAATGAAAACCAGGTCCCCTTTAGGCGTCCGAACCCGATGAGAAATCAAAAGTCCAAGAGGGATTCAAGCAAGTATTGCCAATTTCACAGAGACACCGGGCATACTACCGATGAATGTCGACAGCTGAAAGATGAGATCGAAGGATTGATCTTGAGAGGTTACTTTATACAATATGTCAAGAACCAGAGTACTAATCAGGCGACCGCGAACCAGAGAGTCGCTGCATCGCAGCCCGCACCTAACAACAATTCTCGAGCTCGGGAAGAGGATAGGCCCCTGCCGATTGATGGAGAGGATGTGGTAACCATCTCGGGAGGGCCTCACCCCGCAGGAACGGGCAGAAATGCCCAAAAGAGATATGTTAACGAACTGAAGACCGAGGACGAGTCTCCCTACGAACCCGAACCTAGAGCCCCAAAAAGCCAGAGAATTGAAACACAACCAATAACCTTCACTGAGGAAGACGCGTCTCATGTCCAGTTTCCTCACCATGATCCGCTGGTCATCACTCTCCAGTTGGCCAATAAAAGGGTCCACCTGGTTCTTATAGACAATGGGAGCTCAGTTAACATCCTCTATAAAGCAACCCTCGAGAAGATGGGACTCTCCCTTCGTGACCTGAAGGCATGTGCAACTACTTTGTACGGCTTTTCAGGAGAAGGAACCGCCTGTATGGGCTCCATCGAGCTCCCCGTAACCTTAGGAGACTATCCAGTCTCGACAACTAAGATGATGGAATTCATGGTAGTAGATCTACCTTCAGCCTACAATGTTCTGCTCGGGAGACCCACCCTGGTCGGGCTGGGGGCAGTCTCATCAGTAAGGCATCTGGCCCTTAAGTTCCCGACCCCTAGCGGCGTTGGAACATTAAAGGGAGATCAATTGGCTGGGAGGGAATGCTACAGCATTTCCCTAAGAGGAAAGAAACAGACGAGTGCACAAACACTCGTCATTATCCAAAATAAAGACGGGACAATCTTAGAAATTGATGAAGAAATCGATCCAAGGGTTGAGGAGAAAGCTGACCTCGAACCCTTAGAGGAGCTCGAAGAAATTCAGCTCGAGGAAGCTGATCCCCCGAAAAAGGTGAAGGTTGGGAAACACCTCCAAGATGAGACAAAATAGCAACTAATTTCTTTCTAAAGAAGAACCAGGATGTCTTCGCGTGGTCGCACTCGGACATGGTAGGAATAAGTCTGAATATAGCTAGCCACGCGCTGAATATAGACAAAAGCTTCCCTCCGAAGCAACAAAAGCGAAGACAACTGGACGAAGATAGAAAGAAGGCACTAAAGGAGGAGGTTGACAGGTTAAAGGCAAAACGATTCATTCGGGATGCCTTTTACCCTGATTGGGTAGCCAATCTGGTGTTAGTCCCAAAACCCAATGGGACGTGGCAGACCTGTATTGACTATTCAGACCTCAACAAAGCTTGCCCGAAAGACTGTTTTCCGTTACCGAGGATTGACCAGCTCGTGGATGCCACGGCGGGGCATGGCCTGATGTTCTTCATGGATGCTTATTCTGGATATAACCAGATTCCCATGCATGCCCCCGACCAAGAACACACGAGCTTCATAACGGATAAGGGGCTATACTGCTATAATGTCATGCCATTCGGGCTCAAGAATGTTGGGGCCACATACCAGCGGCTCGTGAACATGATGTTTTCAGAACAAATAGGGAACAACATGGAAGTTTATGTTGATGACATGCTTGTCAAGTCTCAACTCAACAAGAACCATGTTGATGACCTCGAAGAGTGCTTCGGTGTGCTCCGAAAGTATAACATGAAGCTAAATCCTCAGAAGTGCACTTTTGGGGTGTCTTCAGGAAAATTCCTGGGCTTTATCGTGAACTCTTGTGGAATTGATGCCAACCCCGACAAGATCCAGGCCCTAATTGACATGCCTTCGCCTCAAAGACACAAAGATGTCCAAAGTTTGACCGGAAGGATGGCGGCCCTAAGCAGATTCATCTCGAAATCTACAGACCGTGGTCTTCCATTTTTCAACCTATTGAGAGGAGGTAAGAAATTTGAATGGACGGAGGAGTGCGAGCTGGCCTTTCAGGAGCTCAAAAAGCACCTTGCGGAACCACCCATCCTGTCAAAACCTGAAACGGGAGAAACTCTATACCTATACCTCTCAACCACCGAACACGCAATAAGCGCAGTGCTCGTTCGAGAGGAAGAGAAGGTACAAAGACCCGTTTACTACATCAGTAAAAGATTACTGGGGGCAGAGTCAAGATACCCCCTGATGGAGAAGCTGGCGCTTAGTCTAATTCATTCGTCTCGTAAACTCCGCCCCTACTTCCAAGCGCATCCCATCCATGTGTTGACTGATCAACCACTTAGGCAAGTCTTTTCTAAGCCAGAAGCTTCAGGTCGACTTCTTAAATGGGCAGTTGAGCTCGGACAGTTCGAGATCACCTACCACCCGAGGACGACCATTAGGGCACAGGCGTTGGCAGACTTTATAGTGGAATGTACTGGCATAGCCGACGACAAGGTGATAACCCCGGCCCACGAGCTGTGGAAACTTTACGTCGACGGCTCATCAAATGAAAATGGAGCGGGGGCAGGGGTCATTTTGGTTACCCCCGCAGGGAGCAGATTTCATTCTGCCTTAAGATTTGGCTTCAAAGCGTCGAATAATGAAGCCGAATATGAGGCTTTACTCGCGGGACTTTGTATAGCAAAATATCTCAAAGCTAGAGCTATACATTGCTACAGTGACTCCCAGCTCGTGGTTAATCAAATCTTGGGAGAATACCAGGCTCGCGGCACAAGAATGGCAGCTTATTTGGAGAAGGCAAAATCCGCATTGGAGTGTTTCGAATTTTACACAATCGAACAGGTTCCCTGCGAGCGGAACTCAAATGCAGATGCCTTAGCTCGGCTCGCCACATCCGCTGAGAATGATGAACTAAACGTTGTCCCCATAGAACACCTCTCGACACCTAGCATTAACGAGCCGGAGGAGGAAGACGTATGTATGATTGAATCTGAGCCTACGTGGATGACCCCGATAGTAGAGTATCTCGAGACCGGCGTCCTTCCAAAAGACCGGAACTAGGCTCGAAAGTTAATGTATCAGCTTTCCCGATACACCATAATGGACATAAAGCTATATAGAAGGGGGTATTCCATGCCATTACTACGGTGCGTAACTCCACCCGAAACCAAGAGGATCATCGAAGAAATTCACGAAGGGTTCTGTGGAGATCATACTGGGGGGCATAGCCTGTCCAAGAAAATCATACGCCAAGGATATTTTTGGCCCACCATTAAGTCAGATTCTTTCAAATATGTAAAGAAATGCGACCAACGCCAGAGATTCGCCACGATTCCTCGAGCTCCACCATCCGAGCTGACCATGTTGACATCCCCATGGCCATTCGCGGTATGGGGAATCGACCTCATTGGCTCTCTCCCAACTGGCAAAGGTGGTGTAAAATATGCTATGGTCGCGGTGGATTACTTCACAAAGTGGACGGAAGCTGAACTGTTGGCAACAATAACTTCCAAAAAAGTCCTTGACTTCGTGGTAAAGAACATTGTATGTCGATATGGGGTGCCGAGGAAGATTGTGTCCGACAACGGGACCCAGTTCGAAAGCGATTTGTTTACCAACTTTTGTGAAAAGAATGGAATAATAAAGAGTTTTTCGTCTGTAGCTCATCCTCAGGCAAATGGCCAGGTCGAGGCTGTAAACAAAACTCTCAAGAGTTCATTAAAGAAAAAGTTGGAGGAAGCAAAGGGACGTTGGCTCGAAGAATTGCCCCAAGTCCTATGGGGTTATAGAACCACGGCTCGAACATCAACGGGGCACACCCCGTTCTCTCCAGCATACGGATGTGAGGCTATGTTGCCTATTGAGGTCGAAATTCCAATAGTCCGAACTCAAATTTACGACCAAGACTCAACCCACACTCATCTCGAAGAAACCTTAGACTTGATTGAAGAAAAGAGAAACGAGGCTCAGCTAAGGAACGCTGCTTACCAGTAACGAGCTTCTAGATATTTCAACAAAAGGGTTCGAGATCGAAGATTCGGTGTGGGAGATCTGGTGTTAAGACGCGTATTTTTGGCAACACGAGATCCAACAGCTGGTGTGCTCGGACCGAATTGGGAAGGACCATACCAGATAGAGTCAGTCATCCGGACTGGTGTTTACAAGCTGGCGAGATTGGATAGGAGCCTGGTACCGCGAGCATGGAATGGCGAACACCTTAGACCTTACTATCAGTAGTGTAGGAAGTGTGTTGCTTGTAACCATGATTGATTATTTGTAGTAGTTTGTCTGCTTTTGAATTCCATCAAATAAAGATCTATTTCGTTCAATATGTTATCTCTTTTTATTTTTGCAATCTCTCTTAAATTAATAACCTATGGTCACACTCATAGGATATTAAGGGGGCATCATTGGTATATATACCATTGATTTAAAAAATAAAAATAAAAAACATAAAAGTATGTGGATATAACCAGATACGCGAGCTTAGATAGTTTGGACATAACCGAATTATAAAAAACATAAAAGTATTTGAATATAACCAGATACGCGAGCTTAGATAGTTTAGATAACCGAATTATCAAAAACATAAAAGTATTTGGATGTAACCAGATACGCAAGCTTAGATGGTTTGGACAACCAAATTATCAAAAGATAATAACGTTTGGATTTAACCAGATGTGCAAACTTAATAGGTTTGGAACAAACCAGCTAAAACTAATCGACGAGTTGGAATTTAAACCTACTTCGAAATAAGTCGAGATCGAGGCTGGAATATCTTAAAGAAAAATAGTTTCGAACTCATAACCTCGGGGAGATAACCGAGGATGAGGAAAAGTAACTAAGCAATAAGATATAACTAAACCATTCACATTACATACCATACAAGTACTTTCGAGTTCATGGTTAAAGTAATATTCGACCTTGATGAATAACGAGATCGGAAGTGGATAATTCGAACAAACAATGCGTGGATGCATCGAGTTTCGAGCCTAAATCCCAACTATGTTTGTATGAAGAAATAAACATAAAAAACTCATTCATATAAAATATGAAAAATATTTCGAGCCAAGAAATGTAAAGCATATGTAAGTTTATAAAAAAAAAAAAATTGTATCAGTCCTACGGGCATAAATAAAAATAGTTACAAACAATAGAGGGACGCAGCCCCGAGGTAAGAATCAAGAAGGAGCAGTTCCCTTGGCTTTTCCGGCGTCAACGGCACTAGACCCTCCAGGACGAATAGCATGACTATCCTTCTGAGCAGCCTCTTGAGCAGCTTCACTCGCCTCAAGACGGGCACTCCACCGCTCTACATACTTGGCCTCGAGAGGACCCAGGAAGCTGGTATCGAGGTCGGCATTGTCAACCCAAATTTTGTACATGGCCTGGTCAACCGCCTTCTCCTTCTGCTCTTTGAACTCGTTCAGGAGGCGGGCCTTCTCGCCTTCCATGATGTCGAAAGTAGCAGCTTTCTTCTCTTCGATCTTAGCGTTAGCCTTCTCCAGCTCAGCAAGACGAGTCTTCGCCTGTTCAAGCTCGGCTTTCGTCTTCTCTAGCTCCGCGAGACGGGTCTTCACTTTCTCAAGTTCGGTCTTCGAGTCCTTGAGTTCATCAGCCATCTTAAGCTGGAAATCCCTCGACTCTTGGGCCAGAGACATACTCGTGTGCACCTCGTTGGTCAGCTTATAATTAAGCTGTGCTGAAACGACAAGGGCCTGAAATACAAAGGACGAATTAGATCGTGAGCTGAGACACAAACAGTTAAAGGAGAGTTGTGAAGGCTACCGCGGCAGTGAGTTCAATACTCTTATCATAAAAATTATTACAGTCTGAGGCCTTGTGCACAAGGTCCCAATGGTCGGCGCCGAAGCCTGAAAAACTCTGACCCACTCGAGAGAGGACGTTCGAGCTAAGCACAGCCCCTTGGGTCCCAGCGGCGCCATCAAGCACGAACTCCTCAATATGAGGTCGGGCCGTCGGCAGTTGAACCTTGGAGACAGAAGGTTTCTTCGGGGGCCGGCCGACTGTTATTTGAGTGTCGGTCGGAGGAAGCGAGACGGGCGCGGTTGAACCAGACGCATCAACCTGGACAATCAGCTCCTCGGTTGTGCTCGCAGTAGCCTGAGCCGTTGGGGTCTTCTCGAGGCGTCTGGGGACCTTGGATGGTCGATCGGACCTCCGCGAGGCTCTCGGGCGTTTACTCTTCTGAGCTCCAGCTCCCTCATCACTAAAAAGCACAGCGTCGAGATCGGGATCCATGGCACCTGCACAGTTCCAATCGAAGTTAGACATAATGATAATAAGCTTGGAAAATAAAAGAGAAAAAACCAAGTAAAGAAAGACCTAACTGGAACTCTCCCCCGAACTAGAGCTCGGGGACCATGAAATTCCCCCATCTTCAGAAGAGGCGGGGGGAGTACCTTACCTATAGGTGGACGTTAACCTCGAAAGGTCCCTATAGTCGTTTGTCCCACATTGGACGGCTATCCCGTCCCAGACTTCATTCAGACTATACATGGAGTCATACTTCCTGAGCTAACTATCAAACCTATGAACTCGGTCATCTACCCAAGTCCAAATATAGAAGTGGTCCCTATCATCTGGGCACAAGAATAGCCTATCGAGTTTGTATTTTAATAAGGTGGGGGACCACATTCTCGAGCTAAGGATGACTTTACCTTCTTCATCCGAGTCTGAGCTCGAGGCTTCATCATTAGCCTCATTCCCCGATGGCGGACTCCTTCTGCGAACTGGAGGTGGGGGCCTCACCTCTCTCCTCGGAGGGAGGATGCCTGTGGGCAAAGGCACCTGCTCCCAATGTTCATACTTTTTATTGGACCAGTCAAAGGTGGACTGGCCCTCTCCCAAAAGTCCGCAATCTCGGAGCTTATCCTCGTGCAAAAGGTACAAGAGAGACCTCCTGCCATGAGGGAGTTGGAGCAGGGTCTCTCTATGCTCCTTCATTGCCTCGTCGGGAGTAGGACGCTGAAAATTGGCTGGAAAGAAAGACACATTTCAACTAAATACGGATCTTACAGTTAAAATCCCGAGCACAGAGATAAAGAAGATTGGAATACTCACGAATCCGCCTGAATGAGTAGCATCGAGATGGAGATAAGCCGTCTATCCAGAAGAAGGCTTTCTTAAAATCGGGTGGATGATTAGGGAGATCCTCAAACACTTTTTTTCCTTGGGATAGCCCGAAAGGTAGTAAAAGCCATCTCCTCCCCGAGCTCGAGGGGGATTGCTTTTTCAGGCAAAAGAGATATAAAATCTCCTGCGGCGAAGGCCCCTTCCACTTCAGCTCGTGGTATAGCGACCTCAGGGCAGACAGAACCCTGTAAGAATTGGTGTTGAGCTGGAACGGAGCCAACCCAACAAAATCCGTGAAGTCCTTGAAAAAAGACTTCAAAGGCAATAGCGCCCCTGCCTTCATGTGTTCCTGACTCCATGCCGCGTACCTCAGTCTGTTGTCACGGTCCCCGGGGGCGTAGCAGCTTCGTTCGTGAGTGGCCGGAGCTCGACACTTCAAGGAACTTGACAACCTGAGGCCATGGAGGGCTAGACTGTCAGTTATCTGACTTGTCGAGGTAACCGAGCTCCAATAGTGCTCGGCCTCGAAGATTTCTCTCCTCGGTTGCGAGGTAGAAGGCTCCCCCATAAGTGAAAATTGGAGCTCTCCCGGGCTGTACGCAACAGTCACAGTCAGATTAGGGTCTAGTGGGATCGGCCTGGGCCCTGAGTTAGACTCTGGGTAAATAGCCTCTCGAAGGATCCTCCTTTTCTTCTCTTTGACCTCATCAATTTGGCGGCGATAATGAGCTCGAATATCCTCCCGTTCGCGTGCGAGATCGTACTCGCGAATTCGACGTTGATTTCGAGCAAACAGCGATTCCGGGCTCGGGGTTTTGGGAAAATAAGGGATTGCCAGCAACGACCCCCACCGTCTTTCCAGATTCTGTGACATCTAGCGAGAAAGAAAAAATGGTGAGGGCCATGAATGCAAGAATTACGAGCTTGACAGGACAAGCTCGGAGTTTAGGAACAAAACAAGCTCGATACTAAGACCCTTATTAAAGAGTCAGAACGTGTGTCCCACGAGAAAAGGAGGAGAGTGGAAATTTTTTTAAAAATCCCAAAAATCAGGGGAAAAAGAGTGGCGGATAACCAGAAAAGGTAATCTTGGGTATCGTGCATTCGTCAAGGCCAAGGGTTTATACCCGATATCTTGGTATACAAGAAATTTCTTTTAAAATTTTAAAGCCCAGAAAAAAGAGATCTTGCTCAAACATCAAAACTGGGTATGCCAGTGATGTAAACCCAGTATGGAAACTTAAAATATGAAAGCCTATCGGACAAAAATTCCCTAACGTATTGTACTAAGAAAATAAACTAGTACATTCACAGAAATAACAAGAACAGTATGAAAAAAACTGGGATAAGGGAAAACAAAGATTGGACACTTACACAATAATGGCGATTGCAGAGAAATCGTTGACTGAAGGAGAGGCTACAGATATGAGCTCACAGTCTCGAACAAGCTGGCGGTCCTCTGTTTCTTCGGTTGAGAAAACATGCACAAGAAGAAATTCTCAGGGACAGTCTCTGGTTTTGTTCTTTTCTTGCTTCTGATGAACAAAAATAAAAAAGAAGATAATGAGAGGGGTCTTATATATAGATGGAAAAAAGGGATTAATCTGGGGCGTTGAATAAAATCCTTGCAAGATCCAACGGTCAGGGATCGATGACATGATAGTACCGAAAAGGTGGCAGACGAATGATCGTGGGCAGATTTCCAAGGTACTCAAGTACCATGAATAAGCAATGCCCAACTGACGCGTGTCCATTCTTAAGTTTGTGACGGTACGGTTCCCGAAAAAAGTAGTTCAAAAGTTTCCTTCTCTTAGAATTCGAACAAATACTTTTGAGGGGGCAAAATGTTATACCCAGATTTCGAGCCATGAGAAGTGTAACCTCGAAAGCTGGATGCATAATAAATGAACTCGCAATGTCTGGAGTATGTTCCAAAACTAAACATCGAGCCTGCAAAGCTAAGATGAGTTCGAAGATGGTGGCCTCGAAATCCCCACGATCTCGAAAGGTAGGCTCCGAGGTGCATCTGTTCTTAGGGGATGACCTCGGATCATGGGCTCCGAGCCTAACGCGCCCACGATCTCGGAGTCATGTGACCTCGGGAGATGTTGTTAGCTCGAAAAGTCCATAGGAGACCTGGGAGAATAGGACCTTGGTGATATAGGATAATAACCTTGAATATCCTAATGAATTGTCTATAAGAGACATGTTCTACATTTATTACTGTAAATCCCCTACAATCATGGGGTATTATTTGATCAGTTATACGCCCCCTGGTCTTCAGGGGACGTTTCCTTTTATATCGAATTACAGGCATTAAAGGCCATTTAATTTATTTGCATAAAAAGAGTAACTACCCAAAATGTGTGGGATAGTATTCAGAAATCTTCTCTATAAATAGAGAAGATATGCACCATTGTAAATAACCGAATTTTGGTGATCTTGAGGGAAAACTCTGAAGAATTCATCTTTGAAGAATTTTCAGAGAACATCTTGAGTTTAATAACAAAGACTCGTGGACTAGGCAGATTTAACTGCTGAACCACGTAAAAAATCGTGTTTTGTATTATCGTATTTTTATTGGCCATTACTGTTTATTGTTTACGTGCTCTTCTTTCACTGTTGACAAAAAACGGCGTCAACACTATTATGTTGTTATCTTAACTTTTACATGTTTATTTAATATTCTTTCAAGATAGACACAAACTCAAGTGAACTAAAGACAAAAAGTGTAGTTGTTATACTAAATTAATTAAGCTTAAAGAGATAAGTCATCAAATTTGAGTGGTTGTTTTTATCTTAGTAAAATTATATATAAATTAATATAATAATAATCATAATAGTATTAAAACAAAGCAAAAGAGAAGAATTTGTATTATAATGAATTGGATAACATTAAAATCTCTCAAATTTTTTATGCCAATTATAATAAAGTCCACAAAGTTTACATCTTAATAAGTATTGAACATAAGGATTTGTTATATATAACGAAAGAGATACATATATTATTTATGGTTTGTACTTTTGTAAGAAATGAGTATTAATTAGTTGTAATATCTCAATATTGCCATGCAATTAGGTATTAGAATAATAATAAAGATATGATAATTAGAGATATTTATTCATTTGGTATCGTAGAAACTTTAAAAAGTAACTTCCATTTTTTTTTTTGTAGTGACTAATTTGCAAATTTCATTCTTATGACACTTATGCAATTCACTGCAATCTCAAATGTTAGCTAAAGCAATTTTAAAATACTCATTTGCAAATTTCATCCTTATGTTACTCATGTAATTCACTCCAACCTCAGATGCAAGCCCAATGTAATCTATTGCAATCTAAAACAATCCATTGCAATCTCCAATGTAAGGGATCATGTAATACAATGAAGCCCACCACAATCTCAAATGTCACTCATTGTAACCCATACAACCTATAAAGCAACACATGCAACCCCATGCAATTTCAAATGCAACACACTCTGCAATTTCAAATGCAATCTAGAGCAACTCAAATGATATTTCAAATCCAACTCATTACAACCTTACATGTCAGCCTAATGAAACTCACTGCAACCTCAAACACAAGCTTATGCAACTCACTACAACCCTATGCAACACATGGTGACATAAAAACTACACTTTAATTTCATTCTTATGCAAACCTACTGCAATCTCATGCA
Organism: Humulus lupulus; assembly: GCF_963169125.1. Taxonomy (NCBI): domain Eukaryota; kingdom Viridiplantae; phylum Streptophyta; class Magnoliopsida; order Rosales; family Cannabaceae; genus Humulus; species Humulus lupulus. The sequence goes on from NC_084798.1 coordinate 215,955,795, forward strand.
ACCTAAAGAACCACATTGCAACACATGCAAGCCCATGCAACCCAAATGCAACCTTAAATGCTAGTCAATGCAACCCCATTTACAAATTTCCAAAGACATTGCACCTGATGTTTCAAATGTTACACCTCAAGTTTCATAGGTTCTGCAGATGTTGTATAGTGGTTGCATACATTTCAACAAGCCCATGCAACCACAATGCAATCCTATATAACCCAGTATTCCCAATTCAAGAATTCATATGAAATCACATGCAACTCAATGCAGCTCATGACAACTTAAAAAAACACATATGCTAATTACATCCTTAGGCAACTCATTACGACCTCAATTGCAACTCCATGCAACCTATATCAAATTTTAAGAAATTAATTGCAAATTTCATCTTTATGCAACTCACTGCAACCTCAAATTCAAGCTCAATGGAACCCGCTGCAACCTCAGATACAAGCCCATGCAACCTTAAACGCAAGCCCAGTGCAACGCTATGCAACCAAAAACAACATTACAAAATCATATGAAAATTTCATCCTCATGCAACCCATAAAAACCTTAGATACAAGCAACCTACTGCAACTTCAAATGCAAACCATGCAACCTCATATAACCTCGAATGCAAGTTCGATGCAATCCTATCTAACCTAAAGTAACCCAATGCAACTCATGACAACTTGAAAAACTCATATATTAATTTTATAGATAATATAGAGACACGTGCTTTAAAAATGTTGTGGGATCCTTTTATAATCCAAAACAAGTTTCATATATAATCCAAACCATTGAAAATTTCTTTTTAAGGAAAAAAAAACTAATGAATATGTCGTATCAATAGTTAAACTTAGTTAAGCATAATAGAATACACATCCAAATCTTCATATACTGTCAGAGACTTAAAAAAAGATAAAATCAATTGTATAATAGAGATGTTTGCAAAGCTGTGAGCAACTTAACAGCAACATATTGTAGATTAAAAAAAAAGGATGACTAGATACCCAAAATGAAAAACTATGTGTAGAGTCCAAGAACTTTACTTAGCTAAGATAGATAATAGTATGATAGTATTTATAGCATTATCTTTGTTACTATGGATTTTTGGTTCAGACCGGGAATTATTTGGACACTCATAGTAGTACTTATAGATTTTCTAAGTTTAACCTATAGTTTAAGAATATTAAGTATAACCTAAGGTTTGATTAATGTGACTGATATTAAGGATTATATTTATTATATTATAAGGTTTAGACATCAACCAATAGGATTTTAAGCACATGTTATGAATGGTAATTAAGGATTAAGTATTTTGGAGGATTAAATTAAATAAGGGTAAAGTTTGAATGTTATAGGGTCAGTCAGCAGCTTTGAGTACGTTGAGGGCTTAGTCAAGGCTGTTTACTCCATTCAAACTTAGCTAAAAATGTGTAATTTCGTGTTTAAATATTCAGCGTGTGCCGATATATCGCAGCTATAGGGGGCGATATGTCGCAGCACGTAAATACGGAAAACACGAAACGATGCACGGTCGCCTCGGGCATACTGGCCCAGGCGATATATCGCCTACAGGGGGCGATATATCGCCTCCTTCAGCATGGATTCAAACTCTTTTGAATTCATTTCCTTTCAGCCATTCAAACTCCTTCAACAGTCCAGCATCTTGTGAACGAGTCTTCAGCCTCTGCTGAACGATTATTCAAATGATTTTCACCTAAAAAGCCATTATTTTTATTCAAGTAAAATCAAGATATTTTCATTCCCAAACTCTATAAATAGGACCTAGTACCCAGCCATTATTCACCATTTGCTCTAAGTTCAGAAGCTGCTAGTGTTAAGTGAGTGTGAGAGTGTAAACACTTGGTTGGGGAAAAACTATAAGCTTAAACATCATAAGCTTATCAAACACTTTGGGAAGTGAGTGCTATAGTATTTCGGTGGATGTTAGATTGATCTTACAATCTTTGAGGTAAAACCAAAACTCTAGTTCTTTTCTGTATTTTTATGTTATTTTCTTTCTCAAAACCTTCTACTCAGTCCCCTAACCTTATTCTTATTTTGGTTAGGGAATCCAAGCTCTTAAGCATATAAGTTGGTAAGTATGTTTTTATGGTTTAGTCTTTCCATCTCTTTCATTTCATCTCCTTTCTTTAGACTCACTCTTTCTTATGGTTTTAGGAGTGCTCCAAAAGTCCCAACTCAGTCCATAATCCCGGTAACTTTGGTAAGGAAAATAGGCTAGAATTAATATGTTATGTGCTTATGTTATCTATATGTTTATGTTATTAAAAGTGTTATGATATGTATATGTGTATGTAGGCTTGGGCATATGACCCATATGACTAACAAGACCCCAAATGGGTTATGGGCATATGACCTACTTAGCTAGTAGGACCCCATTAACCCCATGGGCATATGCTTGTTTAGTCTATGGGACCCCAAGTAATAATGGCCATTATAATAAGTGTATTATGTGTTATGATATGTTTTTACGTTATTATGAAATTATGTTTATGTTTATGACTATGTGTTAGATTTTTCCTTGCTGGGCATTAGGCTCATTCCTTTCTGTTTATTTGTGCAGGAAAATAAGCTTTAGAGGCGGAAAGATTCGTGACGCTTAGAGGATGTGTATCGATGGTGAATGGAGTCAAGGGGCCGAGCGTTATTCGATTCGAGGATGTAGTCTTGTTTATGTTTTTATGGTTTTAAATGTATTTCCGCATTTTTTTTTTATGTAACTCTTTTTAGTTTTTAAGTTATTTTTGTTTTAAAGACAATGGGTACCCATATCCTACCTATTTTATGAAAGTAACCTTTGTTTCTACAAGTTTATAATAAGTTATGGTATTTCCGCAAAAATGTAAGTTTTATGTATAGATTCGTTAATGGTCCAAGTAGTCTAGATTAGTGGGTCGTTACACTATGGCACCCTGAAAGAAAATAAAAGTTGAAATTTGAAAAAGATGAAAAGCTCACAACAATATTGACTGAGAAAGTGAAGTGAAGGAGGCCCTTAGTATCATGCATCAGTGCTAGGCTCCTTAGTATTGTGTAAAAACAGAATCTTGCTAAGCTTGTTGAGAATAGTGGGCAATGACGAAAATGGCATCAGCTTCGGTGCTATAGCCGCAGTCGAGAGAACGGTGGATAGTCCTGAATGGTCTTTGTCCTAATTTGGATTTGAAGAGAGCTCCTATAGTCGGAGAGAAAGGAGGATAACATCGTATATTTGAAGATAAAAACTTAGATTATGCATTAAATAAATTGTTGACGCCATTTTTCGTCAACTTAAATCGTAGAGCAATTAAATAGTTAAACAATGAAGCGAATGAATTATGAAGAGAAACAAGAGAATTTTTACGTGGTTTAGCAGTTAATTCTGCCTAGTCCACGAGTCTAAGTTATTAAGACTTGGAGTTTTCTGGAAATTCTTTCAAAGATGAATTGCCTAGAGCTTCTCCTTTAGAAATTAGAAATTCATCCTTTACAAGTGGTCATTCTTTCTCTATTTATAGAGAAGGTTTCAGAATTCATTCCCACATATTTCGGGAAGATATTCTGAATATCAGTTGAAATAATGATATTAAATGCATTATCTCCTACATACATAGAAACCTCCCATGAAGATCGGGAACGGATAACAGATTAAATGGTATCCCTTAAATTAGGGGATTGCATAACAATAAACACGTTCACACGTAATGGGTTATTTAAGATGAATCATCAAATCTTCAAGATCGACAATTATCATTGAGTCAGTTAAGATCATGAGTTAATTACGAGCTTGCCACCCAACTTCGTGCTATACTCGGGACAAATAGATGCCGACGAAGCTACTACATCCGAGCTTGTATTTCCCGAGCTTGAGCTGTCCCGCCTGATGGCAATTGGTGAAAAATATATTCAAATGTCATGTCATTACGAGCTCAGAGCATATCTGAGGCTACACACCCTCGAGCTTTCGAGGTTGGTAATTACAGCGGAGCGGTCTGACTGAAAGATCATATGATGACCATGCATACTTCGAGCTCACACCTGACGAGCCCAACTTTCGGGGTCATGACTCCTTATCTCGAAATCTGGGTGTAACATTTTGCCCCCTCAAAAGTATCAGTTCGAATCCCATGAGAAGGAAACTTTTGAACTGCCCTCCTTGGAAACTATGCCATCCTTTGTACTCAAGTGTAGACATGCGTCAGGTGGGTATTGGAAGATCAGAGTACTTGAGTATGTTTTCAACACACCACGTCCTTTCACGTTTCAGCTTTTGCTGCCATTGCTACATTCGCACCTCACCATTGGATCAAATACCAAATCCAGCTAAAGGCCCAAATTAGCTCGACCCTTGACCTTCTCTTGGGATGCATATATACTGTGTCATCCCCTTCCTCTTCATTTTTACGTTTCAAGTTTCAGAGAGAGAAAAAACCAGAGCCGAAAAAATCTTTTTTTTCCTCTTTGCATGTTTTCTAAACCAAGAAGACAAAACAACCTTGGCCTTTTTGACTTCGTGAGATCATTCTTGCAACCACTCCTCCAGTCGTCCACTTCTCTGTTTCCACCATCTTCATTATGTAAGTGTTTATTTTTTATCCTTATGTTCGTGTATATGCTTTGTTTTTCCATGCATGTTTTTTTTTTGGTAAATCAGAAAGATTTGTATTCTAACTCAACAATTACAAAGAAATTAAAACAACCTACAAATTAATTACAAACTCTTAACAGAGTATCCACCCATATAAGATCTACCCTATTGAGCTTACTTAAACTCATATTCTGAAGTCTCTTACTCACACAATGAATTATATTTCTAACAATAACATCAATAGAGACAAACTTTTGGTCCCAAACCATACTATTCCTACTGTGCCAAATGAAGTAGACCACAGTTGAAACAATATTGTAAACTATCTTCCTTCTGCCTTGCGAGAGCTTCTTTTTTCCAATCCACTTCAAAAGGTTCTTGAGGTCATGACCATGGTAAGGAAGATCACTCCACTGAAGAATTTCAACCAGAATTTTTGCACTCACACTACAGGAGAAAAACAAATGAGCATGGCATTTAGCAAAATTCCCACACAGCACACAATTTATACTCTGAAGCGATTTGAATCTCTGAATCCTGTCAAGTGTTGGTAATCTTTCAAGAAGAGCAAGCCAAATGATAAATCTATGTTTAGGAATAGAAAATCTATCCCAAATCATATTAAACTTCCATCTGCCAGCAATCAAATGCAATTTAGAAACCAGCCCTGCTATAGTAAAATTGAAACTCTGAAATTCATTGAATGAGTACACAGCTTTAAGTTTATTTTTCACTTGCACTATCCTCTTCCAATACCAGCTAGCATCAATAGGAGCTTCATGATCCCACCAAACACCTTGCTTGATATAGATAGAGTTTACCCACTTCACCCATAAATTGTCCTTCTTAGAAGCAATGTCCCAAACATGTTTACCCATGGCACAAAAATTCCATAACTCAATGTCTTTAAAACCCAAACCACCCTCTGATTTAGAGCAACAAACATCATACCAAGAAACATAGCCCGGGCCACTAATCCTGTCAACACCTTTCCAAAGAAATGCTCTACACACTTGGACAATACTGTGCAAAACTGATTTTGGTAAGATTACCAATTGAGACCAGTAGGAATTAATAGTAAGGAGAACTGAATTAATTAAGACAATTCTACCCGCATAAGAAAGATTTCTACTACTCCAAACCCGAATCCTACTAACCATCTTCTCCACCAAACAAACACAATCAGATTTAGATATTCTTTTGGCACATATTGTCATACCAAGATACTTAAAAGGCAAACTACATTTCGGAAAACCAGATAAATCCACAAGCCTATCAATAGAGTTAGTATCCATACCTGGCCTATAAACCGAAGATTTACTGATATTCGCTTGGAGCCCAGACGTATTAGAAAATAGCTTAAAACCCCTTAGCAACAAGGTGGCTGCTTTGTAATCTCCTTTACAGAACAAAAGGAGGTCATCCGCAAAACAAAGATGAGTGAGTTGTATACTCTTGCATCTAGGGTGAAACTTAAAGTCAGCCTCCTTAGCCACCTTGGACAAGATTCTAGACAAGTACTCCATGCCAATCACAAAAAGGAGAGGTGAAATAGGGTCACCTTGACGTAAACCTCTATGAGCTTGAATGTATCCATGAAGAGCGTCATTAATGAAAAAATAAAATCGAGGAGTGGCAACACAATCCATAATAAGATCAACAAATTTCTGAGGAAACTTTAAAGCTTCAAGCATTTCTCTAAGAAAATCCCAGTCTAGAGAATCATATGCTTTTTGGAGATCGATTTTGAACAAACAAGCAGATTTTGCATTTCTTCTGTCATAGCCCCGAACCATGTCTTGACAAAGCATAATATTATGAGCAATGCGACGACCTTTAACAAAACCACTTTGATTTTCTGAAATGATGTCAGGAAGAACCTCTCTTAACCTCTTACAAATCATTTTAGCTGCAATTTTATAAACCACATTGTAGCAAGCTGTTGGTCTATAACCACTCACGGATTTAGGACAAACCACTTTCAGAATCAAAGTCACAGTAGTAGCATTTATCTGCTTCAACAATCTTCCAGAGTTCAAGAATGATAAAATAGCTTCTGTCAAACCAGCCCCTGTATCCGTCCGGCCCCGAAGCTTTATCATCAGGGATAGAGTAGAAAGCATCTTTCACCTCTTCTTGAGAATAATCTCGCACCAACCAATCTGCCTGGGATTGAGAAACCAAAGGCCCTTCTTGCACCAGCCGCTTATGAATTCTAGATCTATTAGGAAAATAAGTTCCCAAAAGAGACTGATAAAAGTTCAGAAATGCAGCAACAACCCCCTCCTGATTATCTATCCATCTCCCAGTCTGATCTTCCATGCATGTTTTTTGTTGCAGTAGCATTTAGGCACATTTACCAGTCTTATACTAGAATGCTTCAATCAATACCGTGTAGTTTTTAGGCTCTTCTATTAAGATTTTTCAACCTAGATTTTTGCATTTCATTGGGTTATCTTGATTTCTAACTATCGTATCGTGTAGAACAAGAAACTAGGTACAAGATTAGGGGTTTCAAGTTGTACGTTTCCCAAAAAATTCACTTTTTGGGTATCTGCCAACTTTTTTCCCTGAAAATTAGGGATTCTAAAAAATAAATCCAATTTTCCTCTTTATGTGGAATACACACTCCGAGCCTAATCTCGCTCTTATGACCGAGCTCGTTCCATAGTCTCGAGCATTCGAGCTCAGACTATCTTGATTTTTGCTATTAATTTTCTTGTCTGTCTCGCCCTCACCTTTTTTCTCTCTTGCTAGATGTCACAGAATTTGGAAAAGCGCTGGGGGTCAAAACTCGCGATTCCTTACTCACGGGCAACGCCGAGCCCGGAGTCACCTTTTACGCGGAATCAGCGCTTGATTAGGGAGTACAAACTAAGGCGTGAGCAAGAGGACACCCATGCATTTATACAACACATGAGACACACAAAAATATCCAACTAATCAATCAAACATGCATAATTCTCAAATTACTAAATCCTAAAAAAAATTGGCTAGCATTTCCCCTCTTTCTATCATATTTCCCAAAATTTAGATAAACATATATTCATCACATAAACACAACAAACCAATTAATCAATCAAACATGCATAATTCCCAAATTACTAAATCTTAAAAAAAAATTGGACAACATTTTCCCTATTTCTATCATATTTCCCAAAATTTAAATAAACATATATTCATCACATAAATACAACAAACTAATTAATCAATCAAACATGCATAATTATCAAATTACTAAATCTTACAAAAAATTGGGCAGCATTTCCTTTATTTCTATCATATTTCCCAAAATTTAAATAAACATATATTCATCACATAAATACAACAAATCAAGTAATCAATCAAACATGCACAATTACAGTCTTATATCACCGCAACACACAGTCCCAGATCCCATATCCATAATTTTATAATTCGTACATGCTACTAAGTTCAATATATTAATTATACATTAAGGTTTAAAATATTACCTCTAATATAAAATCCTCCAAAGCTTGATCTCACCAACAAAGTTGTCAACAAAATACCTACTAAAATATAACAATAAACAAAAAAATAATAAAAAAGTTAACAAAATATAAAGAAAAATATATTAAAGCTATATTGTAACTAAATAAACAATAAAGTGCTTAAAGAAAACAAATAATTTGTTATATGTACTCATTTATATATACTTAAACCCGAAATAATTTTAAAAAAAAAGTTAACAAATTGCATAAATAAAAATCGACTATAAATATCCTAACTAAATCAATAATAAAATATAACTTAAAAAAACAAAAAATTTAATATATACTTATTTAACCAATTAAACCCAAAATTTAAAAATAAATTTAAAAAGTTAACAAAATATAAACAAAAATTTACTAATAATAATCAAACTAAACAATTAATAAAATGAAACTTATACAAAATATATACATTAATATATATATACTCATTTACATAAGTAAATTTGAAATTAAATTAAATTTTAAAAAAAAGTTAATAAAAAATAAATAAATTATAATAAAAATATTCTAAAAAAATAAAATATTAAAATGTAAAGTTTAAACCTAAAACAATTTCATAATCATTAATATAAAACCATCTAAAAATTAAAAATCCGAAATATAGTCAATTTATAAAAAAAATCACAAAAATTAAATTTAAATCATAAAAATTAATAAAATTACACTTTTTATGTTAATTGAGCAATGTGAGTTCTTGATATAGAAAACCCCAAAAAATCAAGAAAGTTTATGGGTTTTCAAACTACAATCTTCAAAAATACAAAATCTATACAAAAAGTTAAAAAAAAAAATTATATATAAGTTACATAAACATATATAAATCATTATTTTTACATCAAAATTGAATTTTTTTTGATAAAAACGTACCTAGGTGAGCAAATGGGGAAGGAAGCGCCGCTGGTTTTTCTGGTTTTCAAGCTTTTTCGTTTCAGAGCATATTAGGTAAATGGGTCTATGTACACGTGACGATGAGTTTATTCTGTATAATGGGGCCGTTTGCGTTAGTGCCCCACTCATGCAAACGGGCCATTAACAGCGTCAGTGGGGCACTCACGGTAACGGTCCGTTTGCGTCAGTTGGACACTGATGCAAACGGCCTCATTAAACAGCGTCAGTGTATGTTATGATGCAATTGCCCCATCATTTGTGGCAGTGCCTAACTGTCACAAATTTTTTGGTCAACAGCGTCAGTCAACTGCGTTGACTGATGCATTTGACTGACACAATTGCCCTTTTTTGTGGTAGTGATTAGGTCTTTTTAACTATTTAAAATAATAAAGGATTATTTACTCTTTTATAAGGGATTTTATTTAAATTGATATAATTTTTGTAAATAAAATAAAATTAAAAAAAAGTAAGCAATAGACAATAGCCAAAATGAAAATAATTACAAAAATAAAAACCAAAGAATACCAAAAAATGAAAAGAAATTATTGTCATAACAAATCCCACAAATTGTGAGGGGTCAATCCCTTAATTAATGGTGAGCATCTTCCAACTCAGCGTGCAAAAAGATAGCGATAGAGAAATTTCACAGCTTCAAAATTCCCCATAATACCATATCAATTGTAAGTTACGTTTGGTTACATTTTAAACTATTTAAGATACCTATGAGTTACATTTTAAAGTCATTACTTATTTTGTTATAGTGTATATTTTGTAGCATATTGTTGTTACGTATTATTGTAGTTAGTTTTAGTAACTTATTGAATAATGGAATTTTAAAATTAATATTTGGGTACCTTATAAACTAAATTTTAGATTCATAATGAAGTTTTACTATATTGTATGGTAACTTTTATATACAAAATAAAAGAAAAAATTCTTATTATTGCTACTTTTTGGTCACTGGTTATATTATTTATAGGCTACATTCTTGTAACTTGAGATTTTTGTAAAGTATAACTTTGATATATTCTATTAAGAAAAATTCCTAACGAGTACCCTCGATTTGTAAAATCAGTTTAAATGGTTGGGGACCTAAGTACAAAAGGCGAGTTAAGTTGAAATTTTTTGCTGCAAATAAGCCTATATATATTTGAGGTGTGGCTTGTGATACCCAATTTATTTTGAAATAAATAAAATCAACTCGACGTTAAAGTAAGCTCAAAAAAGAGAATATTATAGAAACTCAAGTGTAGCATTTGATCGGGCAAGGAATGGATTACATCACACCACAACTTGGGGAAGTGTCGAGAAACTTCTATAAGGGTCAAGAGGGTCGACTCGGGCCAGAAGAATCCACTGCTTTAGCTCAGATAAGTCCTATGTGCATGAGTTTGCTTGAAAGCGCGTTATAGCACAAAAATATCATAGTGGATGTCAGGAGAATATGATGACAATCTCTCTATATCCAAACTCAAAATTTGGTGGCAAAACTACCAAAAATATCAAATTGTATAATTTCGCGTCACTACCCATTTCGTTTAATCTACATATCAATTCGGAATTAAAAAAAAAAACATTTAAAATAATTTTTAATATAAAAAATATTTAAAATACATATAAAAATTATATAATATCTATTTTTTTTTAAAAATCATTAAACTTAAAAAGCATTATTAAAAATTAAAATTGCGGCAATCGCCCCTATTTATTTAGAGAATTATACTGTTTATGTCGGTTACGCTATTATAATTTTATTAATCACACATGGTGGTTTGGTAAACATAATTTGGCGTTTATAAATAGCTAGATTGTGGTATGAGTTACATCAATTGTTTAGTGTTTAAAACTTTCACATGGAATTTGCTTAATTATTGGACGGACAAAAGCATCATCATTGACTATATTACTACAACATCATTAATATATAATGTTAGCATATCGAAGTTTAGTGTTTAAATTACGATCTGTCAAATCCTTAAATTTAAATTATAGAAAGAGATTAACTAATCCCTCAATTTTATAGATTCATTAATTACAACATGGGGTGGAAAGTAACCGTTTAAGAGAAAGATAATTTTTGCTTATAGAATAAAAAAAAAATTAAAAAATTATTTTCACATAACTAGCAGCAAATTATGACTTTTCATTGTCTATGTAAAATATAGCTGATTTGTTGTTGATAAAAAAAAAATTGTACTTTCAACTTAATAGTTTGACTATGCATTCTCTCACTTTTTTTTTCTTCTGTCGTGAACTTAGTATGTTATAAGAGGATAGTAACAAAAATTTAGACCATGTTTTAGTTTGTTGTTATTCAAATTTGCGTAGTAATAAAGAATTATAATTGTAATCAAGCCAACAGCCCCAACACTAATTACATTGTAAATGCCTTAAAAAGGACTGCTCCTGGACTGAAAATTTCCTAAAATTAACCAAGTAAAGTCTATATTTAATTACAGATTTAATCTCATTAACAAGACAGTTAGCTGTCAAAGAATAGTCATCAAAAACACTTCTGTTCCTATTTCTCCAAATGTTGTACACAGTAGCAGCAACAGAAAGATTCAGCAAAGCTGCCATCAGACCACGCCGAGGACGAGCAAGCCAAACACTCCATCTGGTGTAGTCACTCGGCCAAGCACTGAAGCCAAACCAGTTAAACATAATTTGAAGCACTTGTTTAGATAAACAGCAAGTAAAGAAAAGATGTTGGTGACTTTTAGTAAAGCAACCACAAACCGGACACAGTTGAACAGGCACCACAATATGCAACTTTAACAGATTATCCCTAGTAAGAAGCTACTCATTAATCACTTGCCAAAGAAGGAATCTATGCTTAGGCAAAGTGAGCTTGCACCAGACAGCCGAATAGTAGCCTACAATCTACTGGTTTTGAGCTGAATTATACAGTTTGGATGGCTGAAACCTCCCAAAACTACCCGCTGCCTGAATCTCAGTGAGACAAAAAATTTCCCTTATGTGGCATAACTTCCTCCAATACTAGCTACAGTCAGATTTCAAAGTGTAACACCAGAGATTACAGCCTTTCAAATATATAGAGTTAACCCATTTAACCCATAAAATCTCAGGCTGCTCAAATAACGCCCAAATATACTTGCAAGAATTGCTCTATTCCAAAGAGCGCCATCTCTGAAACCAATACCACCATACGCTTTTGGAAGGCAAACCTTCTTCCAAGAAGCTAAATGAGGTTTACTTCTCAGGCCAGCACTACCCCAAAGGAAGCTACGGCACAATTTCTCAATTTCCTTAACAACACTCTGAGGTAAAATAAGACCGAATGGATAAGCTGCATACGGCCTGCATAGGAGAGGTGTCTACTGGACCAAGAGTTAAGTCTTAATCTGATTTTTTGCAAAATTATATCACAGTCCTCATGACGCCACTTAGTTGGCCTCATAGGAACCCCAAGGTACTTGAGCGGAAAGGATCCTTCCATAAGATTCATCTCCTGAGAAATGATATTCCTCACAGTAGAAGAAACTCCGCCAAAAAATATTTGAGACTTAGCAGAATTAATGGTCAAACCAGTATCCGAACTGAAATCATCAAGCGCAATTTTAAGAGAAAAGACAGCCGAATGAGTACCCTTACAAAAGAGGATCAAGTCATCAGCAAAACAAAGATTGATAAGCTTTAAACTCTTGCACATTGGATGAAATCTGAAAAAAGGATCAAGTGCAACTAGTTGAAGTCTCCGAGTCAAGTATTCCATGATAAGAACAAATAAAAGAGGAGACATTGGATCTCCCTGATGCAGCCCCTTCTTACCCTTGAATTTACCTTGAACACGACCATTCATGAGTAAAGAATAAGAAGTATTCCTTAAACACATCATAATCCATCCTATAAACTTCATAGGAAAACAGAGAGCTTTTAAGAGATCCTCAAGGAATTGCCAATCTACCGTATCATAAGCCTTGCTCAAATCAATCTTTATAGCACATCTTGGGGAAGTAACAGCCCGACCATAATTTTTAATAAGATCTTGAAAGATCATGATATTATGAGCTATTGAACGACCCCTAATAAACGCCCCCTGGTTTGGCTGAACAATAGCAGGAAGAACCAACGCCAATCGAGAACATAAAAGCTTAGCTATACATTTATATAATGTAGTGCAACACACAATTGGCCTATAATCAATAGCTCGAGAAGGATTGGCCACCTTAGGGATTAAGGACAATGAAGTTTCATGCAGGTCTGATGGAAAATTCCCTGATTCAAAACAGTTACTGATAGCAGAACAGACTTCCTTGCCAACAATCTGCCAGGCAACCTTGAAAAATCCAGAGCCATATCCATCCGGACCTGGAGATTTGTTAGAGGGAATACCAAATAAAGCACTCCGAATTTCCTTAGTTGAAAAGGGTTTTAACAGTAAAGTTTGATGATCTATTGAGAGCTTGGGACCCAAGTCTATACAAGCCATATTGATGCTGCCTGAAGCTGAACTTTGACTCCCCAAATAACCTCTGAAATGCTCAACAAAATGAGAGACAACCTCAGGAAAATTATCCACCAGCTGACCTTGATCATTAACAAAAGAAGCAATACCATTAGCAGCTCTTCTTTGCTTCAGATAATCAAAGAAAAAAGAGGTATTCAAGTCTCCCTTCTGTAACCAGTCAACTTTACTTCTTTGGGACAAAAAACTATAGAACATTTTTTCCTGAACAAGGTAAGCTTCAGCAGCTTCTTTAGCACTTTGTTGGTAACTATACTCAGTCGGGAAAGCTTGGGCTTTTAACTGAGCTTCCTGGTACTTTTCTTTAGCCATATCAAAGCTCAAACCAATATCTCCAAAGGTATTATGATTAAACTTCTTTAAACTATGTTTCAGCCTCAGGGATTTTAAGAAAACAGCCCTTAAACCAGTAGCATGAATAGGTAACTGCCAGCTGAACCGCACCACTTCAGAGAACTGAGGATGATCAGCCCAAAAATTGTAAAACCTGAACAACTTTGTACCCAAACTCACCTTAGACTGAATATTGACAATACAAGAGCAGTGATCGGAAACAACTTCCCATTTAAAGACAGCAGTAGCATAAGGAAAAAGATCAAACCAATTTTCATTTATAAAAACATGATCAATTTTAGAATAAATGCGAGCTGAACCATTTTGATTATTAGTCCAAGTGAAAAACGATCCTAAACTTTTTAAGGGAACCATGTGAGCCTCCTCAAGCCAACGAACTGAATCTACCAATTCAACACCAGAAATAGGATTACCACCAACTCTATCCATACCAAAAAAAGGGGCATTGAAATCCCCTAAAATAATCCAAGCATCACGCTCAAGAGAAAGTCTAAGTAACCCTTCCCACAAACTCCTTCGATCTTCTAAAGAATTGAAGCCATAGACAAAAGTGATATAAAACCCGTGCTTCTGACCAACCATCGAAACCAAACAGTGAACAAATTGAGGAGAATCCTCAAGAATTGTAACCTTGACAAAAACCTTCCTCCACACAATCAAAAGTCTACCCTCTGTTACCAAACTAGTATAAAAATCCCAGTTAGGTAACTTTTGCTTCATAAAATCCAGAATTCTAGGACCCTTCATCTTAGTCTCTAAAAATCCTCCAATACCAATTTTGAACCTACTACAAATATCCACAACTGCTTTATGCTTATTAGAACTACTCAGACCCCTTAAATTCCAACTGAGAATATTACTATTATCCATTAGTAGAAATAGGTAAGGGAATACCATCTTTATTACCACACAAATGCTCTTGAAGAACCTGAAACTGATTGAGTTTATCTTGTCCTTGTCCTGAATTCTTTGTAGATGAAACAGCCTGTTGCCCAGATTTCGGATGAAAGGCTACTCGTTTAAGAGTAAGCCATCTACTGCTGTGCTGCTTATCGTTATCCATAACTGAAATTGCTCGAGAGTTAAGCTGATTGCCCTCTGATGTAGTGACCGGAACCCTTTCCATTTCAGTTATATTAACCTGATCCCCTCCCTTTTCTATAGTACCCAAACCAGCATTCTCCAAACCAGTAGACTTTTCCTCCTCAACATTCGGCCTAGACTTCACCTCCTCTTTAGATGTTGTTTCTTTTTTTACCCATTTTGCTTTCAGCTCTTTTCGACATTCCATCTCAGCATGACCAAAACCAGTGCAAGCTTTACATTTAATAGGAAGCCATTGATCATATTTCACTTCTTGTTCCATTATCTAACCAAACTCATTCAGAAATTGAATTGTTCTAGGGGGATTATCTGTTACTTCCATCTCCACAAGTACTCTAGCAAACTGAATTCTTGAGCGCTCCCTAGTAAATTTATCAACCATTATCGGTTTACCAAGCGTGCTCACAAGAGCACTAAGACATTTGCTGCCCCAATACTGCAAACCTAAGTCAGGCAAGCGAATCCAGAGCGGAACTGAACGAACAAGGCGAATGGCACTGAGATTCGCAGACCAAGGCCTAATAATAACTGGTTTCCGATCAAAATGAAGGATACCATCTTCAAGAACTTGATCCCTTGTAGCTTCATCATTGAATTTGACCATGGCTAATCCCATTGTCATTCTAGAAATCTGAGCTATACGTAAATGACCCCAGATTCTTTTAATGAATCCTTCGAAAACAGCCATAGGAGGATTTGCCCCTAGCACCATACAAATAACAGCAGAACTCCAATTCGCAGATTGGACCTTAACCTCTTCTGCATCTATCCTTGCATATTTCCTTCCATCTTTGAACAAAGGCTCAGAAAACTCAAGTTTCTGATCTGAAAATGAAAGTTTTCTTGCTGAAAATTGCTGCCATTGTCGTTGAGCTGAAGCTTGAAAAATCCCCTTCCTCAACCCTATCTGCCCACTTAGCCCCATGTGAATTCGAGTTTGCTGGCACATCTTCAACGAAACCATCCTCCTGAGAACAATTCATCCCAGGGCTCTTCAAAACCGGAACCAAACTCCTCGTCGCGAGCCCCGTCTTCTTCGTTCAACCCATCCGATTTGAGGTCAGTAAGAACCAGATCATTAGGACCAGAATTATTCGGATCCCTCTGATCTTGATCCTATTGTATCTCTTGATCTTCTACCCGAATAGCAAGCTTACGAACCAGTTTTTTCCTCTTCGCCATGGGAGAGAGCAAAACCGAACCTAAGCTATCTTTTTTGACCGAATTCAAAAAAGAATTATAATTGTAATTGTTTCAAACGGAAAGTTAAAAACTGGTTGTAAGCAAAGGCTAGATCAAAGTAGTATAAATCCAATGTGTGTGTGTGTGTTTAGGGGAATTCTTTTATAGGGACTTCATTTTAAGCTCTACCGGTAGGGCTCTCAGTGTTTTTCGACCCGTGAACAATTTTCGGCGCGATTTTTTTTATGACCGTGTATATTGTAGCTATTTAGAACATCCTGCAAATTTTTAGAAAATTCCGAAAAATTTACAGTACTGAAAACTAGGTTCAAACATGTTACTTTCCACGCGCATAAAAAAAAATTAGTCACGCGTGAAACAACATGTTTGAACTTAGTTTTCGGTACTGTAAACTATTCGGAATTTTCTGAAAATTTGCAGGATGCTCTAAATAGCTACAATATACACGGTCATAAAAAATCGCGCCGAAAACTATTCACGGGTCCAGAACACTGAGAGCTCCACCGGTAGGGCTTAAAGTAAAACCCGTATAGAAGAATTGTCCGTTATGTTTGATCTGTAAATATTTATTTTATTAATGAAAAATTTACAATAAAAGGATAATACTATTTGCATTCTAATTGGATATCTTCTACTACTAAAACTAACAGTAAAGGTACGTAGTATTATATTCGGACAAAAACAAAACAGAAATAGAGTATTATAACGTTCATCAGCTTAAAATCTTTTGAAAGTTTTAGTAGTTGACTCTTTAAAATTAAATAACAAATTTTAATATACATAAAATATTTTTTTGATCGAAATGGTGTAAGTTTGTTTTGACTTTTCCCTTTGGAAAAATGAAGTATCATGATAATACCAATTAATTTAAGATGATATATAGACAAATTACAAAAAATGTTAGTTTTAGTTACAATAAAATTTGTGACTAAATTTTTTTTATCTTATATGTATCATCACTAAAAAGTTTGTAGCTAAAAATATTAATCATAAAAATCACAATTTGTTGTTACTAAATATATTTTTAGTCACAACAAAACTTTATCACTAAGAATAATCGGTTGTGATTAAAATTACATTAGTGACAACTTGTGATTAAGTACAATTTTTTAGTCACAGATAATTTTTTGTTGTGACTAAAAGTGACATTTAGTCACACAAAATATATGTTGTGACTAAAAAATTGTCACTAAAGAGGACATTTATTTGTAGTCATGAAACAATTTTGTTTTCAAAAAAATTGAAGGGGGCCAGGGCCCCCTCCGAAGTACACATAACTCCGTCCCTGATAGAGGATGTTCCATAAATTTTCACGAAATTCTGAATAATTTAGGATAGCAAAATCCAGATTCAAATAGCATATAGCACTCATGCCTATTTTTTTATACGCATATGAAATAGATTATTTCAAACTTTGTTTTCAACATCCCATTTTACTTATATACTAGATACACATAACGTGCAATATGCATGTTTACTTAATTTTATTTATAAAATTTATAAATTATTTTTATTAAATTTATATTAATGTCATATAAATTTTAAATAAATATCTTATTTTAATTAAATAATTTATTTATTTTTGTTTAAATTTATGTTTGTTTTAGTTTTTGAATTTGGGAGTGACAACAAGAGATTTTATATTATATGTTTTAAAAAAGTAATTTGTTGCAAATTGACAGTAGATTATATTATATGTTTAATATGATCTTATTCTAATAAGTGAGTTTAAGTTTAATTAAATTTTATTTAAGTCATAAAACGTATAATTTTATTATTTTTAAATAATTATCATTGTTGTTTACGCCGTTTTTCGTCAACTTAAAATGTAGAGCACGTAAATAGTCAAAACTATGGCAAGAATAACAAAATAAAACAATGAGAGTTTTTACGTGGTTCAGCAGTTAACTCTGCCTAGTCCACGAGTCTTTGTTATTAGGACTTAGGAAATTTATAGAAATTCTTCAAGGATGAATTCTCCAGAGATTCTCTCAAGATCACAAAATTTCGGTCATTTACAAAGGTACATGACCTCTCTATTTATAGAGGAGATCTCAGAATACAATCCCACACGTTTCAGGAAGTTATTCTGAACATTAATAAATTTAATTACTTTAAAGTTTGTAACTCCTATAAGCAAGGAAACGTCCCCCGAAGACCAGGGGGCGTATAACCGACTAGTTAATATCCCTTTATTGTAGGGAAGTTACAACAATAAATATCTCTTGAATGCATGGACTGCGTCTCCTCGGGTGACTCACTAAGTCATTCGAGATCAGCAATCAGCATCATGCCAGTCTAGGTCTCTGAGTAAATTACGAGTTGTATTACATTCCCCGAGACCAGCTCGGAGTGGGTAAATATCACCAAGGCTGCCTTATTCCGAGCTCGCACCCATGCCAAGCTCGGGCCACTTGATCCGAGGCTACCCGACAATGGATATACTCCGATGTTCTGTTTTTCGAGCTTATAAGGACTTCGAGGCTACCTATCTTCGAGGTTGCCACCCGCTTTGAGGATTTGGCATCTAGATTACGAACATGTATTTTAACTATCGCGAGCTCACACCTGACGAATCCAGCTTATGAGGTCACAACCTCAAGTCTCGAAATCTGTGTGTAACAATTGTAAAATATCTTAAAAATATCTTATTTTGATTTGTTTAATTATTTATTATTTTTAAATAATTATCATTGTAAAATATCTCAAAAATATTATATTTTAATTTGTTTAATTATTTATTATTTTTAAATAATTATCATTGTAAAATATCTCAAAAATATCATATTTTAATTTGTTTAATTATTTATTTTATTTTATTTAAGTTTAAGTGTTTACAAACTACCGTTAAATATAAGAATATTCCGTTAAAATTAACATAAAAAAATAAAAAAACCATTAAAACTAAGAATTTCCGTTATCTACACACTTATTATATAGAAAAAATATGTATATATATATTAGGTAAAAACAATGTACTTAGTTTTTATTTAGAAAATGTTTTAATTATTTTTATTATCATATAAATTTAAAAAAAAAACAATTATATATATTATAAAAGAATGTCAGAAAACATAATAAAAATAAATTAAAGCAAAACATTATCTATGATTTTTTTTTTAAAATAACAAAATCATTAAACCAAAAATTTGTTAGAGACACATTTATTATATATAAATATATAAAACCAACAAAAAATTATATATAAATATATAGAGAATTTCTTTGGTGCAACTCACAAAAAGAAGTGCATCGGTGCACCTCTTTTTGTTTGCACCCCGTGAACAGTTTTTGACGCAATTTTTTTATGATCGTGTATATTATAGTTATTTAGAGTATCTTGCAAATTTTTAGAAAATTATGAATAATTTAGAGTACCAAAAATAATGTTCAAACATATTGTTTTCCACCCGCATAAAAAAAAATAGTCACGCGTGCAACAACATGTTTGAACCTTGTTTTCGATACTGTAAATTATTCAGAATTTTCTGAAAATTTGCAGGATGCTCTAAAAAACTACAATATACACGGTCTTAAAAAAACTTTGTGTCGAAAACTATTCACAAAAAGAGGTGCACTGGTGCAAACAAAAAGAGGTGCACTGGTGCACCTCTTTTTATGAGTTACGCCATAGAAATACCCTAAATATATATTATGTAATTAATAGCTTGAGCAATTAAAATAAGCAATTTCTCATTAAAAAAAAAAAGAAACTAAACAGTCAAAGAAGAAAGAATAAAATATTAAGCACATAAATATTTTTCGGTTATAGTTTTGAAAACATATATAATTGATTGGGTAATTTAAATAATTTAATATGAAATTTTAAAATATGTGATGAGATAAATTATTATGGCTTATTTATTATTTATTTTATTTAATTATCTTATTTAGATAATTTTATTATTTTTTATTTTTTTTAAAAAATTATTTACCTTATTTAGATAACTTTAAACCTAATAATCTTAGAAAACAATATAAAAAAGTGTTAAATCCAATATAAACACAACAATTAACCTTAAACTCACATTTATAATATATAAAGATATATGTATATATATCTTCAATATAAAAAGTATGTAGATAACAGAAATTCTTGATTTTAACTGTTTTTTATTTTCTTTAAGGTTAACTTTAACAGAATATTATTATATTTAACGGTAGATTGTAAATATCACTTAAACTTATATATAAAAAAAATGACATTTTTTAGATAATTTAGAATGATAATTATTTAAAAATAATAAATAAAATAAAAAAATAATTAAACAAATTAAAATATGATATTTTTGAGATATTTTACAATGATAATTATTTTAAAATAATAAAATTTTTATAACTTAAATAAAATTTAATTAAACTTAAACTCACTTGTTAGAATAATATCATATTAAACATATAATATAATATATTATCAATTAGCAACAAATTGTTTTGGAAAAAAACTAGTAAGAAACTTAAATTTAAAATTCACGTATATTTTTTAATATTACATTAAACATATAATATATAATCTCTTGTTGTCACTTTCAAATTAAAAAACTAGAACAAACATAAAGTTAAACAAAAATAAATAAATTATTTAATTAAAATAGAATATTTATTTAAAATTTATATGATATTAATATGAATTTAATAAAAATAATTAATAAATTCTATAAATAAAACAAAGAAACGTGCATTGCAAGTAGTATATATATATATATAAAAGGAATTGACAATTAATTTTTGATACATATAAGTCAATATATAGTGTATTTGGTTGTACGTGGCGAAGTAAATATTACTAATTTATTAATATTTATGTTGATAAGTAAGCATTGTTAGCTTGCTTACTATGCCATTTATGGATATATATATATATATACACTAGATACAAATAACGTGCAATATGTATGTTTTGCTTAGTTTTATTTATAAAATTTATTAATTATTTTTATTAAATTTATATTAATATCATATAAATTTTAAATAAATATCCTATTTTAATTAAATAATTTATTTATTTATTTTTGTTTAAGTTTATGTTTGTTCTAGCTTTTGAATTTGAGAGTGACAACAAGAGATTGTATATTCTACATTTAATATAATGTTAAATATTATACGTGGATTTTAAATTTAAGTTTCTTGCTAGCTTTTTTTAAAGCAATTTGTTACTAATTGACAATAGATTATATTATATGTTTAATATGATACTATTCTAATAAGTGTATTTAAGTTTAATTAAGTTTTATTTAAGTTAAAAATTTTATGATTTTATTATTTTTAAATAATTATCATTGTAAAATATCTAAAAATATCTTATTTTAATTTGTTTAATTATTTATTTATTTTATTTATTATTTTTAAATAATTATCATTGTAAAATATCTCAAAAATATCATATTTTAATTATTTATTTTATTTTATTTATATTTAATTGATATTTACAATCTACCGTTAAATATAAAAATATTCTGTTAAAGTTAACATTAAAAAAATAAAAAACCGTTAAAACCAAGAATTTCCATTATCTACACACTTTTTATATAGAATAGATAAATTGTTTACTAAGTTTTTCGGAAACTAGAATTATATAAGATTAGAGAACTTGAAAGAAAGGATTTAAGAAATGTACACATGATTTTTACGTGGTTGGGGCGTTAATGAGTCTTAGTCCACGAGTCAGTTGTATTAGAGCTTAGAGAGCTTTTGACAATGGAGTTTTCTGCAAGTTTGAGCAGAGTAACTGCTTACAATAAAAATCTAGGATCCCCTCCTCCTTAGTGCGAATGCACTAGGCTTGGGCCGGGCTAGTCCGGGCCCAATAAGGGTGTAAGTATCATTAGCTTCTCTGATGGGAGCCCAATACAAATGATGGAAATATGAAACATACATTAATCAAAGCACATTGGCCCAGCCCAAACAAGATCTTATTATAAGACACGCGACAAACTGGTGTTTCAGTCTGCGTGTTTTGGACTACGAGGAAGATGTGGGGGACAAGATCAGTTAGAGTAGTGGCGGCGCAGTTCTGAACCAATGACGTACAATCCCGAGGTAGCCTCCTCTGTAGGTTACTCGTGGGGACATGTCAGTATCGGGGATACTTTATCACGCCAAACTTGGCCAACCTATCCAAGTCCGTTTACTAGCGTCCCGGTCCGTTTACCAGGACCCAGGTTTATCCATAGCAATCCCGCCCCAATCTCAGATTTAGGAGTTACGACTTCCTTTACCGCATCTCAGGGGATATCCAGTACACGGTTCCGGGTTTGTACAACCTGCCCCGGCGATGGTGCTGGCTTACACTCCCGGATGCCCTTTGGGCCTTGCCAAGACTTGGGCTGCCTATATCCGTTTTCCCTTCGTCTAATGGGCCCGATTTGGGCCTTAACTCCCAGGAAGGCGCCCATGGACTTAGAGTGTGGATATGTATAACCCGGAAGAAACGGGGATAACAATTACCCCCCAAGCCTTCATCTGGGCTTGCGCGGTGGAGGCTTGTCTCCCTCCCGGACCATCTCAGCACTTCCCGGTTCGTTTCCAAGGCGACAGGTCCGCGGATGGGGGGGACACTGCTTGCTGAACGATCATGGAGTGAAAGCCTGTTTCTATGTCCTGGACCGAATCCAAAAAGCCTGGTCCATTTACCAAGATCTAAGTTCGTTTACCAAGGCCCTGATTCATTTACTTCAGGGTCGTCTGGAGGCCTCCCGTTTGCCTTGCTTCATCATGAAGGGCCCACGTGTCCCTTTCCAACTGACGCATTGATGGCATTCGATTTTGAAAGGTCACCAAACATTCTATTAGTTACCATGCTGGGAGTTAGTATCTCAGCTCGATTTACGAAGCGTCCCATCCGCACGAATGTCCCCATTATTATCTCTGCGACAAAGAGGATCGTTGGATGGGACGACCTTTGAGGTGCTCTTCTTATGGGTCGTTGGATCGGGGCGGCGCGGATCACACCTCTGGATAACCGTGATCCAGTGCTCGAGTAGGTCCATTAATGTCCCTGCACGACCCAGGACCATCCGATGGGGGGTATTGCGCCGAACCGTTAGATCGAAACAGTTTTCTGGTTCTTATAAATAACCTCAGATTCTCATTTGACATCTTTACACTCTCAGATTCTCATTTGCCGATGACATTCTCCATCATCTACTTCGTCTTCGCCGTCACTTATTCCCGACGCACCTGATCTCCGTACTTAGTATTCAAACCCCCACGATCAACGCTCTAGACTACTCCGCGTCCTGGATGGGACCCATCATCCATTACCTAACAACTAGGGGGTTGCCCGCGGACAAGGCAGTAGCCAGGAAGCTTCAGTACTAGGTCCATAGATACATTATGATAGAGGGAAAGCTCTATTGTAGAGGGTTATCCATGCCATACCTTCGATGCGTGTCCGTGACCAAAATGAGTGCAATCATGCACGAGGTGCACGAAGGCTTCTACGAAGATCATACAGTCGGACTCAGCTTGTCCAAGAAAATCTTGCGCCAAGGATATTTCTGGCCAACCATGAAAAAAGACTGTGTTGATTATGTTCGCAAATGCGAGCAGTGCCAAAGGTATGCGAAGATCCCGCGAGCCCCTCCAACGGAAATAACTCTAATGACAAGTCCCTGGCCCTTCGCGGTATGGGGAATCGACCTAGTAGGATTGCTCCCAACCGGGAAAGGTGGTGTGAAGTATGCTATCGTGGCCGTCGACTACTATACCAAGTGGGTCGAAGTGGAGCCTATGAACACCATCACCTCAAAGAAAGCCTTGGACTTTGTCATCAACAATATTGTGTGCCGGTACGGGCTCCCCTACAAGATTGTGTCCGACAACGGGAAGCAGTTTGATCGCATACACTTCACGAACTTCTGTGAAAGACATGTGTTGCGAATTTTTACTACTGCGCAAGTATACGCAATCGAATAAACAAGTAATAGTAGTGGAAATAGATTATCGTTCCGTCAGGGAATTGATCTAATAATTACCAATAGCAAAATTTTATTTCTATTTGACTAATGGAATTTTAATGACAATTAACAATTAATAATAAACTAAGAAAGCACAATTTAATTAACGAAATTTAATATAAGCGAAAGAGTAGAGTATTCTAATTTCATCAACCTTCAATTCTATTCAATCAATAATACAACTAATATGTTTCTTTGATCTATGATTCTAGCAAGTTTACTAATGACAATTCTATTCTTTCTCAAGAGATAAAATATTCAGTTTACCTGTGAATTCTCTACATGTCTGTGATAAATTCGACACATAAACCGCATTAAGAACAAAAACCTAATTGCTACACAAACCAATTTGATACTTTCGTTCTAAATTGAAATCTATGTCTATTGTCTAAAGCTATTCCAATTCTCACTTTTCAGATATTGAATTAAAACCAATAATCATGCAACAGATGGCCAATCAATTACAAGCATTAAACATAAGAACAATAGATAACCATAAATTCAAAGATTCATAGAAATTGCATTAAAGACGAATAGAATATCCAGTGACTACATTAAAATACTCTAAATACGAATTTAATTCATAATATTAAACTTCATCATCCAATCTAAAATTCAAAAACATAAAAATAAACACAAACGAAATAAACGTGGATTCTTCTCTGTTTCTTTTCCTTTGCCGTCAGAATGCTTACCCTTTCTGTCCCTCTCTATCTTCTTTTTATTCTTCTTACCAAAATCCCAAAAACCTACGAATTTCCATAATACTTTCCAAAAATACCCTCGTGCCGATATATCGCATAGATGAGGCGATATATCGCCTGGTGAATTTTCTCGATAAAAACGCGAGTTTCTGATGTCGTTTCTGCAAAGCCAAAATTTGGAATTCCTTCTTATGCCGATATATCGCCCAAGACAGGCGATATATCGCCTATACCATATTTCCAAAGATTAGCCAATTTTCGGCTACTAAAACAAACAGTTAACCAAATTCTCGAACAAATCAGAATTATAACGACAAACTGCACAAGTTCACCAAACAGGTTAAATAGAAACTTTCTCTTGAGAAAAACAACCAAATCAATCTGAAAATGTTATAAATAAACGTACATTTTGTACGCTTATCACACCCCCAAACTTGACTGATTGCTTGTCCTCAAGCAAACAAAAGAAAGAACAAAGAAACAATCCAAAACTAAAAACAAACTAAAAAAAAAACTATTGGATGACTTAACTTCACAGAAAAATTTAAACAAAGACTAGGGGCATAATTTTTCTCAAAAATTCCAATTCCTCTTCAATCGCTCAACCAATGCTTCAGATCATGTGACTAGAATTTCAACATATCAATAATTTCTCCAAATACTGTCATTCATGCACATACATATTTCATTTAACAAATGCCGTACAAAACATAATTTTACAAGTATCAACATCCATTCATACCACGAACCCATCAAAATTCACCATAAGCTTGCTCAATTAACTTGTCTCCACTAATATAAAATCTGTATCAAGTAGATCAAAAGGACTTTTATAGGCTCATAACATTAGGCTTAGGTAAAGGTAGATAAATAGTCATTTAGGCTCGAAATTACCATAAGCATATAAACCTCAAAACTAGCCAACTTTCTCTTCACCACACCAAAAATCACCCTTTTATACAATTAGAGAGAGAGAGAGATTACAACACTTTCATCATTTTCTTCTTTTCTTTTTGTATCATTTTTTTCTATACTTATCACTTTTTTTTTTTCAAATCACACTCCCCCAAACTTAATATTTTCTATATAAATACAATCAAGGAGTGTGACAAAGTGATTTGTTTATTTTTTTTTTTCATAATCTCAAAAACTTCTCTCTCTCTTCTTTTTTTTTTGTACAACCATACTACATTCAAATCATACCAATACCTCACTATTTTCCATTCTACTTTCCCACAATTTATAGGCTTATGATAACAAAGGAAGAGGTAAAATAAGGAGGTTAGGAAAATTTAGGCTCAATAGTATAATCAAGAACAAAAAAACCAAAGCTTTAGGCTCAAAAAGGGTAACTAAGGATAAATTTTTTTATGGGTTAGCTAGAAAGGCTCAAACGTTTACAAAGAAAATTGCCTAAATCATCTCTACTTAATACTTCATTTAGCATTTCGTCTCAACAAATCAACTGAGCAAGTTCTAGCTTATTTCAACATCCACCATACATACCAATTCCCACAATACTTATAAACTTATATAATGTAGAGCATAAAGTAAATAAAACACATATAATATACAAATGACAATACTCAGATCAATTACCAACAGATTAAGCACACAGTCTACATATCAAAAGCATCAGTCTAACAACATCAAGGAATTAGCATATATCATCATTGAAGCCCACCTGTCTCAATCAATAACAGTTTCGTACAGTCATCCAAATAAAAAAAAAAAATTCAAAAGAAAAGTAAATAGTCCCCCAAACTTAAAATAAACAGTGCCCTCACTGTTTCATAAAATTCAAAGGACCTGAACTAAAAGAAAAAATAAAAATAAAATAAAATAAAATAACTAGGAAAAAAAAACTGACTACCGAACAGTTACTCTTCATCATCTGAATCTGGAGGCGGCTGATATGGCTGGCGCAATTCTGGAGGGCATTGGGGAAAATCATTGAAGCCCGTATAGCGCGCAAATGCCCCACAAAAATCGGCCATGTAATTCGTCATGTGGAATTGACGATCTCGAATGTCCGCCTGACCATGCAACAACAGCTGTTGTTGTCTCTTTAACTCCTCAATGTCTTGTTGCATGGTACTGTACTGCCGCGAACTAGAGCCTTCAGTAGCTCTAGAAGTAGATGGTTTCCGCCCCTTTCTCTTCGGCCTTGTGGTCTCAGGCTGCTCATCTGTCGGTGGCAAGGACAACAGACTCGGATCACCAGGCTCGTATCCCAAACCAGTGGGTCGAGGAACACCCCCATAATTCTCATCCTGATGTAACACCGATTGATGACTAATGATTGGAGACTGTTCACATACTTCATTAATGTTCATTGGGACGCCTTGATCCTTACAGAGACTGGTAATTAATGAAGCATGCCCATGACCACCAG
This sequence comes from Humulus lupulus, assembly GCF_963169125.1. Lineage (NCBI taxonomy): Eukaryota > Viridiplantae > Streptophyta > Magnoliopsida > Rosales > Cannabaceae > Humulus > Humulus lupulus. The sequence continues at coordinate 215,982,978 of NC_084798.1, forward strand.
ATGTGGCCCCTCGCGCTATGTAATTGATACTCTCAGCAATAAGCCGCCCAACATTAATCGACTTGCCCGAACAGATACAATAGAGCAAGTAAAGACGTTCAGTGGTCACCTCCATCTGTTGAGTGGAAGGCATGAGAGTACTGATGACGAATCTGTTCCACAACCGCCCATATGGACTCAAACATGTAGCCCTAATTGATCTTGGAGTAATCATGTCACTCCCCATCTTGTAAGTGGAACCAGGCTTCGTCATTTCTCTTAGAAGCAAATCGTAGTCCTTTTCTGCGGCCCCTGCACGATAATCATCATCCCAAGGATCATTTAGGCCGTAGAACTGGTTTATGACTTGTGGAGAGTAGCAGACCTTCTTACCCCGAACTAATACTGTGTGGTCATCCCGCTCAACATAAGCGTTGGCATAAAACTCCCTTACCAAACTAATATTAGCCAAAAGTTTTGGCTCACATAATTGCTTCCAATTCCGATTGATAATCATTTGTGGGAGTATTCCATCCAACTCACTGGGCCTAAAGTGAGACTCTACTATCACTGTTTTATTCTTTACTATCCATTCCTCGAATTTATTTTGCGCAGTGGGATTGACAAAGGTATGGGCAATATTGACATTAGCTCTTTGGACGGTAGACATGGTTTTTGCTTTCTTGGGAGCCATAGAGGAATTGAATCACAAAAATACAAGGTATAGTCTCTGAACACACTGAGAACCCAAAATCAACTCAAAAACACACTAGAATATCCAAAATAGTCCAAAACCGTTCACTGAGGAATTTTATCAAACACCTAGTGTGCGATCAAGAAAGATTGGCCAACAATACTCAAACAAACCACAATCTTCCCCAACTGTATAAAATATACTCCCTCAATGATAAAAACAGTAAACAAAAGCCAATCTCCCAATAGAATCTCAACAATTCGTCCAATGCCCCAAAATAACAACAACTTCTTCAAATTTCCTCAATAGACCATCAAACACAAAAATGTCAAGAATGTACCTTTAAAACTTTGAAGAGGATGAAGAAAATGTTCTTAAGCACAGCAAGAATCAGCCCCTCCTTTTATGCGTGATGATGGTAATGGAATGCTTGAGAGGAATTTGGTTGAGATGAAAAATTTGAGACGAAGGGAATATTGGAATGGGAGTTTCGGTTCTGGGAAAGGTCGAATGGGGTTTATGCTTGATATAAACTGATATAAGTGGGTCATGTGCTCCCCACGTGACCTTTTTTTTTCAAAAATTTCGACCAGGCGATATATCGCCTCTAAGTGGCGATATATCGCCACATGCTGTATAGAAAACCATGCCTCTGACTTGCATGCCGATACTTCGCCTCTTCCATCCCCGATATAGCGCAGCCACAATTCCTTTAGCCGATATATCGCACTAATGAGGCGATATATCGCCACATGCTATACAAAAAACGGCGTCTCTGACTTGTATGGCGATATTTCGCCTGGACCACTCCCGATATGTCGCAGGCCTATTTCATAATGCCGATATATCGCATAGATGCGGCGATATATCTCCTGGGACCGAAAAAATTCCAACTTTTTAACCCAAAAAATCCCCTCCAAATCGGTTGTTCAGGCGACATATCGCCTGGTGTAGGCGATATATCGCATAAACACTGTTCAAAGTTATCAATTTTTTTTTTTCAACATTTTTTTTTCACGTTTTTCACGGTTCTACTACACCAAAATAAATTAAAAATAGTAATGTCAAACAGAAACAGACAAAAAATAAAATACAAAATAATGAGGTGCCTCTCAAAAGCGCTGTCGTTAACGTCATTTAGCCGGACGCTGCTTTCCTTTCCTTCAAGAATCCACTAGAGTAATATTGACCTTCGTCTCAAGTTCTCCTCCATAGTAATGCTTCACCCGCTGTCCATTAACTTTAAACGGCGAAGAATCACCTTGCTGAATCTCCAAAGCCCCATATGGAAAAACTTTTGTAATATTGAATGGCCCCAACCATCGAGACTTTAATTTTCCCGGAAATAACTTGAGACGGGAATTGAAACAGCTGTCCCATCCCACAAGAGGGACACATATGATCCCGCCTAGAACCAAGCTTTACTCCAGCAATCCTTGGATCTTATCGAAGAGATCTGGGAAGAATCGCAAGTTCAATTGAAGATGTACCAAGGCAAAATCGCTCGGCATTTTTACTCAAAAGTAAAAAGCCGAAGGTTCGGAACTGGCGACCTAGTCCTAATGAGAGTCTTCCCTGCAACCCAAGATCCAGGAGTGGGGTTCTGGGCCTGAACTGGAAAGGGCCATACGAAATTCAACATAAAGTATGTTCAGGAACGTACTGCTTAAAGCGACTCGACGAAACTGAAGTCCCAAGGGCCAGGAACGTGGAACATCTCCGTAAGTACTATCAGTAGTCAGGAGAGCATGTTTCGACTTCAAATTTTCTTTGTAAACAATGTATGCCCCAGGGCAATTTCTTGAATAATAAAAATGATGTGTACAAAACATCATAAAGAAATATTGTGAAGCAATGAAAGTTCTCTTCCGTCTCCATAAACAAGTGACCCAAAACCAGTCTTGGCTAAGGGGGGGGGGGGGGGGGGGGGTGTATCCATTCACACGAGCAAGTCCGAAAACAAAAACAAAACAGGACGTTAAATGCTCTTGGTTCGAACCAACGGATAGAAATGGAAGCCCAACTCCTAATGAAAGGGCACAAGGCTAAGGCCTAGTCCCGACCCGGACCGACAAGGTTTGGGGGTTACAAATCAAGTAGGAGGCAAGGCTAAGGCCTAGTCCCAACCCAAACCGACAAGGTCTGGGGGGTACAAGTCAAGTAGGACGCAAGGCTCAGGCCTAGTCCCGACCCAGACATACATGATCCGGGGCTACAAACTATAGGACTTAAGGCTCAAGCCTAATCCAGGCCCAGACATACATAGTCCGGGAGGTGAAATATCCAATAGGACATGCGGGCCAGCCCTAGTCCTAACCTGGACATGCGTGACGCGGGGATATAAAACACTTAAAAATTGGTTGACCAAGTGTGGTCCCAAATAACCAAATATCTGTCCGCGTCATCTCTGCAATAGCACAGGACTATTGGAGCATGAATCTCATGTATAAGTTGTCTAATATTAGTCTTATAAACGGCCTAGGCCATGAGAACCTAACCCAGGTTTCGAAATAAGCTAATCAACTAATCCATGATGGTCCAGACCGTCAAAACCTGAACACTAGAATCGAGACGAATAAATTTAGTGATAATTATCAACCCCCTAATGGCCCAAGGCGTTGGAACCTAAGCAACAAGAAGAAAGCGAGTTGATAAGTTAAAATCTAAAAAGATCTTGGGCGGTCCGGGCTATTGGAGCCCATATTATAAAACCGGAATAATCTAGTCCAAGCCGTCAAAACCCAAAGACAGGTCACCAGAAGAGACATTTTCTGCAACTTTTCTGGGCAAGGCCCAGTCCGGGCCCGTTTGGCAAGGAGCAGGATGGATATCGACAGCCCAATTCTGGGCGAGGCCCGGAAGGGGTCCAGGAAATATCGTTCGGGACGGTCATCCGGGGGACGGTTCAACTGGCTAGGGATAACGGTCGGGATCAGTACGAACGGTCCCGAAGTCTGGTACACGATCCGGGGTCCTGGTGGATGATTCAGGTGTATGGTAAACAGAGAGGGATAGAGGTAAACGGACCCGGGTCGAGTCCCCAAGGTTGGCAAGATAAAGCATCCATGACCCTGACTCCACCCTGTGAAGCGTGGGAGTTGTCCACACGTTTCACCTATGGCAAAGGCCACCTCGGGATTGCCGCTGGTTCAGACCTGTGTCGCCACTACTCTGACCGATCTTGTCCCCTGAATCTGTCTCATACTTCAAGATGCCCAGACCAAAAGCTCCAATTTGTTGGATGATAGTTACGGTTTGGGCTGGCCCAATGGGCTCAAGTTAGCATTTTTATTTGATGTTTTAATTCTTCTGTATTGGGCTTTCGATAGAGAAGCCAGCATTATTTATACCCTTGTTGGGCACGGGTCAGCCCGACCCACACCCCGTGCTCCTGTGAACCTATAAATACAGGTAACAGAGCACTGGAGAGGGGACTTTTGGGAGCATGCATACTGTTACCCTGCTAAAACTAAGAGAAAACTCCATCGTTGTAGACTCTCTAAGTTCTAATACAACTGTCTCGTGGACTAAGGCTCGTTATTGTAGACCCCATATGCCCATCGTGCATCGTGACTCTTGCATTGTGTGAGCTGTTATTGTTTGAAATGTATAACTGTGGTGAATGTGGATCCTTTGACGTGTTAGGTGGCCTTCTAATTCCACTCCCTGGCCTACATATGGTGGATGAAATTTGTTCTTTGTGGCCAATTATGTAAATATATATTGATTGTAACAATGGTATAGATGTTTAATAATTATATTAATATAAATTTAAATATTATAAAATATTATTAATCCTAATTTTTTTATTAATTATATTAATATGAATTCAAATATTATTATTAAAATAATATTTAATATAAAATTAGATATTTAGTATTTATATTAATATAAATTTAAATATTATATAATATAATAATAATATATAATATATAATCTTAATTTTTATTAAAAAAATATCATTTATATTTAAAAATATTATCATATTATATATATAAATTTATAAATAATGTTTTGATTTAATTTTTCGTGTTTATGTGTTTCTTTTATATATAATATTGTTTATTTATTTAAAATTTATATAACAATAATACAAATTTAATAAATATAATTAATAGATTCTATAAATAAAATAAAACAAACGTGCATTGCACGTTGTTTGTATCTAGTATATATTTATATATACTTGTAATAATATCAAGCAAAAATCTTAAATGAATTTTTATTATGATTTTTTAATTAATGTTTTTTTGTTGTTTGTGTTTGGTGGTGCACATCTCAACGCTGTCACGGTCCTTCAAATTTTGCATTCACAGTATTAATTTAATAGTGCCTACACATTCATAAGGGGTTATGACAATACTATATCCGATTTTTTTTCCTTATTATATAAGAAATAAATAAAATAAGAAGAGCCCTACTTAAGCGGCAACAATTAAAAGTTGTCTCTACTCAAGCGGATCAAGGAAGTATTAGTAATAGAGAATTGCTAAGGGACATTATTGGTGCCCAACATCACAAGAATGTGACGTATTGCTATTAGTGCAATCTAATATTGAGTCTCATACATTTAATTTTAATAAATATTATGAAATATTGCTAAATAACTATATGGTGTCACCTTATGTGGTATTGGACACCTAATATGCCAAATAATAACACTCTCAACCATAATACCCTAATTTAGCAACCAACATTACTATATCACAACAAGTGTTGTCCCTAATAAAGTATTTTTATATTGGGAAAGTTAATTATATTAGTTGTACTTAACACTTGGCGAGAACTTGAGTATTTTATATAATTTTATTTTTTTATGGGAAAAAGAGTTCATTAACTAGAAGCAAATATTTATAACTTGTGAAAAAGATATACATGTGGTCATGGGCATATTGTGGGCATTGACAGACAATTAAGTTCATTTTTTACTTGTACCAAACACTTGGCGAGTGCCCATAATTTGGGAGTGCTCAACTAAGTCAACTCAACATTTAACCTATAAAAAGGCACCCATTGAGTATAGAAATACAATTACAATCACAATCCTAGTCCTGCCTTTCAACAACAACCAACTTTTGCTTTGGCATATGTCTCTGTCTTCTTTCATATATCTTCTATTATTCTCTTCTCTTAATAATCATCATATTACAACCAACTTTTGTTTTGGCATGTCTCTGATAATACTTATTTACTCCTTTTTTATTGCATGTTGGAATATAGTTTTGTCGAATATTGGATTACTGTTTTTTTCTTCTGTTGTGCAACTGAATTTAGAAGAAAATTGAAATCTTTTGAAGTGTTACATCTATAAATATATATATTCATTATTATAATAAATGTCTATATATATAACATGCATGCGTGATTTGTTCATCTATATATTATGGTTTCATTTTTATTATGTTGTAGTGGAAGGAAAAGGATTACTTAATAGAAAGAAATATGTGGCGATTGAAGATAGCAGATGAGAGTGGAATAAGCGATGAGAGATATATATACAGCACGAACAACTTTGTAGGGAGGCAGATATGGGAGTTCGACCCCAACGCCGGCACTCCCGAGGACCGAGCGGAGGTCGAAGCTGCCCGCCTTAACTTCTACAACAATCGCTTTCAGGTCAAGCCCAGCAGTGACCTCCTTTGGCGGATGCAGGTTCATCTCTGTTTTAGTTTTAGTTTTTTTTTATATATGAAAATTTCCAACTTTAATTACAAACATACAATTTATTAATTTAAAATATTGCAGTTCTTGAAAGAGAAAAACTTCAAACAAACAATCCCTGGTATTAAAGTTGAGGATGATGAGGCCATCTCATATGAAAAGGCTACAATTACTTTGAGGAGAGCTGTGCATTTTCTTTCGGCCTTGCAAGCTAGTGATGGACATTGGCCAGCTGAAAATACTGGCTTATCATTCTTTCTTCCTCCATTGGTATTATATATATATATCTATATATATTAATTAGTTATTCTTTGTAAATATAATATATATTTTATGGGATCCTCCTTTCATTTTTAGCACCTGGATAATAATATAATCTCAAATTTTGTTATATGACAATATACATTTAGTTATTTAGAATATTCTGCAAATTTTCAAGAAATTCGGAATAATTTACGAAACCCAAAACAAGGTTTAAACTGTCAAATTTTATATGTGCACACAAAAACAGGCACGCTTGCAATAAATAGTTTAAACTTTGTTTTGAGTACTATAATTTATTTAAAATTTCTTGAAAATTTGAAGGATGTTTTAAATAGTTACAATGTACACTGTTTTATTAAAAAAAATTGAGATTACACCTATCTAGATGCCGAAAATAGAAAGAAAAAAAATACACCAGTATTGTCAAAAAAGTAAATATGATGGAGTCATTCCTTATATTTTATATATCATTCAACAATTACAAACTTTGCCATTTACGTATAGATCATGTGTCTTTATATTACGGGTCATCTTAATACCACATTCACTACCGAGCATCGGAAAGAAATGCTTCGCTACATATACTATCATCAGGTACATAAATTTGGCACAAAGCTTAGGATTTTTTTTTTCCATATTTAGGGACAAATTCTGTTGGGTATTTTTATTTAGTTTTATTATTAAGTCTTTAAATTTAATATATTCTGAACTTGATTTTTAGTGATTAAGTACCATCTAATCAATCATCGAATAGTGGTGAGCCGAACTAAACAGGATTCCTCTTTAAAGCAAGATGAAAAATCTGGCCCCTATATTGTTAGGATTAGATATTAGTTACATCTTACCCATTCTGTTTAAGGGTATTCTGGCAAGTATTTTAGCTTATATAAAACTCTCTTTGTATCAACTCTTTATTCATATTGTACTTTCTTCTAATGTATATAAGACATTTTGTTGTATTGATCTCAGAACAAAGATGGCGGATGGGGACTGCACATAGAGGGCCATAGCACGATGTTTGGTACAACTCTCAACTACATTTGCATGAGAATACTAGGAGAAGGGCCAGATGGTGGTCAAGACAATGCTTGTGCAAGAGCAAGACAATGGATTCTTGATCATGGTGGCGTAACATATATACCTTCTTGGGGAAAGACTTGGCTTTCGGTATTAAATTTTCTTTTGAAAATTCCTAATGGTCTTGATTATACCATCAATTCCAGTATTTATTGTGTTAGTTCTATACATGTGAAGATTCTTAATTTATCAAATATGAATATTTTTATAAAGGGTGGGTAAGTATGGTTTTGGTACCATATTTCTTTACAATGATCATATATCAAGTATCTAGAAATTTGAAAATAAATATAAAATGGTATAATGTGTTCTTGATAATTAATAGTCATTGGGTATCCTGTAATTTGAAAATCAGCATAAAATTGTACCATGTTATTTATGTGAGTATACCTATTTGGTATCTTGTCATTTACGACAAAATTTAAGCTCAAAATACCATTTGATTCCGATTTTGTAAATCCTGGGTACCGTATACTTGTAGTATTCATAATATAAGGTACCAAAACTATACTTTGGTAAAACACAAGTACCAAAGAGTAAATTCTCATTTTATAAATATATATACACATTTTCAATCTTTGTTTTCTCATATGTGTAGATACTTGGTCTTTTTGATTGGGCTGGAAGCAACCCAATGCCTCCTGAATTTTGGATTCTTCCTTCTTTTCTTCCCATACACCCAGGTTTGCACAATTTCATTACAGAATTATTATATGATCAATATAGGTTTAGCATGGGAAAAAAAAAGTAAAAACAACTTGATACTACTTAAAAGTTAAAAAAGAAGTTGGTGAAATAATTAAGTCTAAATTTGTGTTATAAAATTATCCTACTAAAATAAGAAACACGTTAAAAGAAAATAATAAAAAAAAATTTGCACCTTATAAGTGTAATAAAAGTCTAATATTATCTTATTATGAAGTATATAAATCTCTATTTAAATTTAGTATTAAATAAAAAGTGCAAATAATATATTATCCATGTTTTATATAAGTCACTATCAATTTTTCTAAAACTGCAGCTAAAATATTCTGTTATTGTCGAATGGTGTATATGCCTATGTCTTATTTATATGGGAAAAGATTTGTTGGTCCAATCACACCTCTTATTTTGGAATTGAGAGCAGAACTTCATACTCAACCTTATAATGAAATAAATTGGAGAAAAGTTCGCCATTTTTGTGCCAAGGTACGTAAAAAGAAAAATAATAGACATCTATCTTCCGAAGCTCTATATTTATAAACTTGTTGTACATGTTTAAATAATTGATATGCATAAATGAGGTGTATTTTATTTTAGGAGGACGTATACTATTCGCATCCTTGGATTCAGGATTTCATTTGGGATAGTCTCTATATATGTATAGAGCCTCTTCTTACTCGTTGGCCCTTGAACAAATTGATTAGACAAAGAGCCCTCCAAGTGACAATGAATCACATTCATTACGAGGATGAAAATAGTCGATATATTACAATGGGATGTGTAGAAAAGGTGATATAATAATGTATAAAATCTGTTGGATATATAGACAATTATATATATATATAGAACGACTACAATGCATCTTTTTTTTGCAATACCGGTGCATCATTTTTCTATTTTGGCAACTGAATAGATATAATCTCAAATATTTTTATATGACAGTGTACATTGTATGTATTTAGAATATCCTGCAAATTTTCAAGAAATTCTGAATAGTTTACGAAGCTGAAAACAGAGTTCAAACTGTCAAATTTTACACGCGTACACAAAAAAACAGGTACGTGTGTAATAGACAGTTTAGACCCTATTTCGGTACCATAATTTATTCAGAATTTCTTGAAAATTTCTAGGATGTTCTAGATGGCTATAATTTACACCATCATATAAAAAAAATTGAGATTATAACTATTCAGGTGCCGAAATAGAAAAAAAATACATCGATATTGCAAAAAAGGAAATGCGTTGTAATCGCTCCTTATATATCTCCTTATTAATTATTTTCTGACATTACATTTTGAAATAATATAGGTGTTGTGTATGCTTGCTTGTTGGGTTGAAGATCCAAACGGGGACTATTTTAAAAAACACCTAGCTAGGATCCCAGATTTTATGTGGGTTGCTGAGGATGGAATGAAAATGCAGGTAGCTAGCTATACTTAAATATCATTGTTTATTTATTTATTTATTTTGGATAAAATCGACAATTATTAATTGTTTAGAATTTCTCAACAAAAAGTTTCACTTGATGATATTATGATAAATTTTTAATAATTAATACACATAACAATTGCTTAATTATTGCCATAACTTCATAGAGAAAAAAAAAAGTTTGACACTAATATCTATGACTATGAGCAAATATGTATTACGATGAATTATTATTCAGAGTTTCGGTAGTCAAGCGTGGGATACTAGTTTGGCCATTCAGGCATTGCTTGCTAGTGATCTCGTTGATGAAATTGGACCAACACTTGCAAGAGGTCATGACTTCATAAAAAAATCTCAGGTATTATATATATTACAATTATCATTAAAATCTCTTATATATAGTTATAAATTCTTTCTATGGAGTTAATTAGGTTATTATTTACATAAAATTTTATTAAAGGTGAAAGATAATCCTTCTGGTGACTTCAAAAGTATGTATCGTCACATTTCTAAAGGATCATGGCCATTTTCTGATCAAGATCATGGATGGCAAGTATCTGATTGCACTGCAGAAGGTTTGAAGGTAATTAACTTATTGTAGGGATATAAACGGGGTGGGGTGGGGTCGGGGATGGCTTCCCCGTCCCTGCCCTATCTCGGGGTCGGTGCCCATCGGGTACCCGTTTAATAAAAATGTTTAATTTTGTTTAAAATTAATAAAATAAATTAAAATAATTAATAATTTTTAATATAAAATAATTAGAAAATAATAAATTATACCATTAATAAATATATATTTTTATATAAATTATTATATTATATATTTTTAATAATATTTATATTAAAAATATAAATTACAATATAAACGGAGCGGGTCCCCACATGGACCCTTCCCCGCGGGTTAAATTGACATTCCTACTTATTGTGTTTGATACTTCTTCCACTATTAGAAAATAAAATGCACAAATCATAGTTTTACTTGCACAACTTTACTTAATTACCACAATTTTGATTTGTAAATGAATATTTATATATGTTTTTTTTTAGATCTAGACCTCAATGCCTCTAACTTTATTTTATACTTACTTTTTTACAGTGTTGTCTTTTTCTCTCATTGTTATCACCAAATATTGTTGGTGAGAAAATTGATCCTAAGCATTTATATGATGCTGTTAATATTTTACTCTCTTTACAGGTAATAATTTTCATGATAACGATTTATTTATTTTTTCTTTATGGTATACATATATATATAGCAATTTTGAAGTAAAAATTGTAATTTTAAATCACAACTATAAAACATCAACGTGCAATAAAAAAATTAATATTTGGTCACAATTACTTATTAGAATACATGTTTTTAGCCATATAATATAATGAACATTATTTTATTTAGTCACCGCAGATTGTAAATTTTTATGCAAATAAAAATTTTAGTTATAAAATTTGATTTTTCATAAATTTATTGTAGCTAAAATTGAACAAAAAGTATCAATTAAACTAATTTTTGAAAAAAAAAGGTGAGGCCAAATTAGAAAATAATTATTAGTTCTTTGCCAAAACCTATAACCTAAATATTTCGTTTGAATTTAAGTAAAGTGTTGTTCAATTATATAATACTACTTTTATATATGCAAAACATATATAATTAACATCTATGTTTGACAGAGTAAGAATGGTGGTTCAACAGCTTGGGAGCCAGCAAAAGGACAAGAATGGTTGGAGGTAATAAAATTGTCTTAATAAGAAATAACTTATAATCATATATGTTTTTATTAGATCAAATAATTTTAAAAGAATCTAACTTATGATTTATTTTTTCAATGCACTTAATTCAAATTCATTAGATATTGAATCCAACCGAATTCATTGTGGATATTGTGATTGAGCATGAGTACGTAGAATGCACTTCTTCGGCAATCCAAGCTCTTGTTTTGTTTAACAAGTTATATCCAACGCACAAGAAATATGAAATTGAAAATTTTATAACAAAGGCTATACAATTCATTGAGCACATACAACTTCCTGATGGTTCATGGTATAATATTCCTCTCTTCTTAGATAGTTATTATATGTATAATACATTGCTTTTTATTTTTTCTATATATATTTATATATAAACTATTTCAGCACTCTACACAAAATCTATCAACACTAACTATTTACTTAATTTTAGTTAAAAAAAAGATTACAATAGCACATGTTTACTTTTTATTATAATAACTAATGAGATTTTAATTATTTTTTAAAGGTATCATACTATTTTAGACTTTGTGTTTTGTCTCATTATCTATTTAGACCTTATGTTTTGATAAATTATTTTTTAAAACTTATGTATTGTAAAATGGTTCAAATAGACTCCTGAACTCGATTTTGATCAAAGTTTTTTTTAACTAAAATCACAGATAGTTCACCAAACTAACAAGTTAGAACAAAAACAAAACTATTATGCCTAACAATATTGTATTATTATATTCAATTTCATGTTCATCAAAACCGATGAGTTTAAGAGTTTATTATTTGAGCAATTTTATAAAACACAATGTGTGTAAAAAATAATTTATTAAAAGAAAGATTCTTTAATGTCTATATCCATAAATTAAAATAAATGGATACACATACATAATATATCAATTAATTGTAATTATTTAATCAACAATATAGAGATAGTTTGAATAAAATTTAGTGAGGACTCAATTTGGTATAGTCTTACAGGATAAAGTAACTTTTTAAAAACAAATAGGTGAAATATAATATTTAGCTAAATTTTGAATTATTGAAATAATATTTTCTTTTTTTTATATATATATTCTGTCGATAATATATATATATATATATATATATATTCATCATCACATTTGATAGGTATGGCAATTGGGGAATTTGCTTCACATATGGCTCATGGTTTGCGCTTAGAGCACTAGCAGCTGTTGGCAAGACATACAATAATAGTGAAGCTATTCATAAAGCAGTGGGATTTTTACTTCAAAAACAGAACAAGGATGGTGGTTGGGGTGAAAGTTATATTTCATGCCCAAATAAGGTAATATATTAATTGAACATATGATATCAATTGGGCACTACTTTAATTGTCGGCGTAGAGTCTTGCTAAGCTATGATGACAGTCAATAGAGTTGACTATCGTGATTGAGTATCGGAAAAATCTAGTTTTATAGTAGTGGGGTTAAGTTATTGTGTTTAGTATAGGATGTGTGTTATTTAAATCTGTTTTAAAAGTCTCCCTTTTTCTTGAAACACCAAATTTTGGAACTTTTGTTCACAAGTAAATAATTGAATAACTTGTTAATCTCATGATATAGGAATATGTATCTCTTGAAAAATATCGATCAAATTTGGTACAAACTGCATGGGCTTTGATGGGTCTAATTCATGGAGGACAAGCAGAAAGAGATCCAACACCTCTGCACAAGGCAGCAAAATTAATAATTAATTCTCAATTGGATGATGGTGATTTTCCGCAGCAAGAAATAACAGGAGCTTTTATGAAGAATTGTATGCTGCATTATCCAATGTATAGAAACATTTATCCACTTTGGGCTCTTGCAGAATACCGCAAACGAGTTCTATATGATAATTCCAAATAATGAGCTGAATGTACCTTTGACTATTTAAAATATCCCATTAATAAAGAAGTTTATTATTAATAAACAATATTTTCTTTGGTGTGAAATAATATAACCGTACATATTGAAGAGCTTTGTGATTCCAAATATTCTTGAACATAAATTTATGTAAAACTATACCAAAATATTGGAATGAAAGCTTAGCCTCAAAGTGAGATTAAGTGCTTTATTTATAGAGCAGTAAGTATATCAAGTAAAGTTGTTACATCAAGAACCTTTAACAATAATTTTGTTGACTAATTACAAAGCAGTTAGGAAACTAACATGAGTTGCAACTAATTAACCAAACTAACTGTATTGGTTATTATCCCTCTCTAACGAAAGGGTGTAGACACCACTTTCAGTTTGGTTTTGAGATATTGAAACCTATCAATAGGCAAAGATTTTGTGAGAACATCCGCTACTTGGTCAATAGAAGATACATATCGAAATGAGAGCTGCTGTGCTAAGAACTGGTCACGAACAAAATGCATATCTATTTCAATATGCTTACAGTGGGCATGGAAAACAGGATTAGCTGTAAGAGCAGTTGCTCCTTGATTATCGACCCATAGAACAGGGATGTCATCAAGCTTCACTTGTAGCTTGGATAGAAGTGAAACAAGCCATCTGATTTCTGATGCAGCATTTGCCAATGCTCTAAACTCACACTCAGTGCTCGACCGTGCCACCACTTGTTGTTTCTTAGCAGACCATGATATGAGATTGCCACCCAAATACATGACATATTCTCCAGTCGACCTACGGTCATCAGGAAAACTTGCCCAGTCAGCGTCTGAATAACCATATAAGGACATAGTGAGATCAGGCTAAATGAGAAGTCCCTCTGAGATAGTGCCTTTGAGATATCTAAGAAGGCGTTTAGTAGCTTCCCAATGTACTATTGTAGGAGCATGGATAAACTGACTCAATTTATTTATAATAAATGCAACATCGGGCCTAGTGAGTGTTAAGTACTAGAGGGCGCCAAGGGTACTTTTGTACAGGGAAACAACTTCAAAGGGTGTCCCTTCATTCAATGATAGCTTATGAGTTGGGCTTGTGGGACTGGAGTTGGGCTTGGAACCCTCTAAATGTACTTTCAATAAGAGGTCAGTAATGTACTTTGATTGGGATAAGTACATACCAACTGAGTTTCGATGGATCTCCACGCCTAGAAAATAATGCACAGACCCTAAGTCTTTGAGTGAAAATTGAGAGTTCAAATCAGAAATGAGCTGTTGTACTAGGAGCTTTTTCGGACAAGTAATCAAAAGATCATCGACATAGACTAGTAAAAGAACTAGGTTAGCTCCTAAACCAAAACTAAAAAGAGAAGTATTAGATTTGGACTGTTGAAAGCCCCATTGAAACAAGGTCTACTTAAGTTTCTCATTCCATGCTCTTGGAGCCTGGTTCGGACCATATAAGGCTTTGTTTAATCGACATACATAGTGAGGATTGGATGCATCTACAAACCCAGTGGGTTGTTGCATATAGACCAATTCATTGAGGGTGCCATTGAGAAAGACATTGCTAACGTCTAACTATTTGACATCCCAGTTAAATGATACAGCAAGAGTAAGCACCATCTGAACTGTGGCAGGTTTAACAATGGGACTAAATGTATCTTCAAAGTCTATTCTAGATGTCTGTAGATAACCCTTAGCTGCCATTCTTGATTTGAATCTGTCTAGAGTCCCATCAACTTTTAATTTTACTCTAAAGACCCATTTGTTGGTGAGGACATTCATACCAGGTGTGGCAGGAACTAATGTCCATGTACCTTGCTTTTGGAGGGAATCAAACTCTTCTTTCATAGAAGCACACCAGCGGGGATCCCTACGGGCAGATTTAGTTGATGAGGGTTATGTGGGGAGAAGAGATTCAGGCAGCTTGTGTTTGGTTGCCAAAAAGGACTTAGGCTTGTATATGCCTCTCTGAGATATTGTGGTCATAAAGTGAGTGCTAGTGGCAGTAGATAGAAGAGGGACTTCTGCACTTTCAGAGGCGACACGAGTAGCAGCAAGTATATCTTGAACCTGAGTAGAAGGAGGTTGTACACCAGCTAAGAGTGAGAGTGTATTATCAGTGTTCTGAGTAGGAGGAACTTCAGGTGGGACAACTGTAATGGTAGTAGGCGCTGATGTAGAAGAAGAGAGTGTAGGAGACATCATAGGCTCAGGTAGCACAGTAGAAGAACACAAATTAGAAGTATCATGAACTGGTGTAGTTGAAAATTGAGCAGTAGGGAGAGAGTGGGATATGGAAGAAGGTACCTGAGTAGATATAGTCAGTGACAAAGCTGAGAAATGAGTCTCATTAAAGACTACATTTCGAGCAATGAAGATTCTGCCAGCAGTGTTGTAACGCCCTGGTTACCCCAGAACAGTTACGGTGAACGATGAACCGAAAATTTAACCCGCTACCCGAGTCCTTTGGTTAAAAACGTGTTCTAAGTGCTAATAACAGGTTAAGGTGGAAAATCAATAAAAGGAAAGGATATATTTTATTTAGTACATAAAATTGTTCATGGGCCCATAAAAACATTTACAAATTATTTACAACTCAAAATGGTCATTACAGTTTCAAAATTACAAACCCGCCGACCTAAGCGGCAAAAATAGGGTAAACCCCCTAGTTCCTCTGAGAACTCCTTGACCGTGGTGGTCAAGCGGCCGCACATGTACACATCACCACCTAAGCTCTCCACTCAAGGCTGGGTGAGCTTTTCTTTCCCTTTACCTGCACCACATAGCACCCATGAGCCAAGACCCAGCAAGAAAACACAATAAAGCATGATATAATATCAACAATGATCATAATAATCATTCAGGACTATCAGTCCAAACAAATAGGTGACAGTCGCAAAAGTCACTAAGTTGGGTCTAGCTCCCTTTAGCCTTATGACGATAAAGTCATCGGGGCTTAATAGATAAGTGTGTTTTTATTAGTTTGAACAGGATAGGTGCATGGTGACTAGTCACCAACATAACCTTCCTCATGACCTTAGAGTCATAACCCTGGAACAGCGCTCCCTAGCCATGTGACAAACAGTCACCTGGGCCTTAGGCCTTTGCTCTAGTAACTAGTCTTAGACTAGACAAGCGCTTATAAGTTCATCGACCTTAGGTTCGGTCCAGCGTTAATGCCTTAGAGCCATTCAACGCTGATATCGATTAGATCTAATCTTCATTTGGCCCTACGTTCATGACGCTATGCCATTTCTAACTCTTAGGTCAGTGTCCCTGACTAGTCAGTACATATACAAGTATACAACATTCACTAGCATTTAATAGGCAACCCATGTCCACATTTATCAATCAACATGCCTCAATAACAATCACGCATGTCATACATACACAGGGTGCAGTTTTCTTACCTCAGGTTCGAGTGAGAATTAATAATAAGAACGACCCTTGAGACTGATCAACCTTTTGGTCATTTAGCGGTTACCTGGTCATAACCAATTATGGGATTCCATCAATAAAATAAATAACAAAGGGTTCCCAAACCAAAACCTAGCCTCCGAGACATCGAATACTACTAAATCGGGTAGTAGGATCGATCCCGAGGCGTAAGGCTAGCATCCCCAAGCCAAAAACTCATTTCTGGCCAAAATGCCACTAAGGGCTGTGACCCTCCTTGGCCATGCCGTGGCCCATCCCTCAAACAGAGGCGGCCTCCTTCAGCATCCCTCAAGGGTCGCGACCCTCCCAGACCATGCCGCAGCCCAACCCCCAAGTTGAGCCAATACCCTGGTTTTATCTTCCCTTGCGATTTTCCTTGGAACCAACCTTTCAAACCAAGTTCAAACACCACTCAAACATCCAATACAACCCATAAACTTGATCTATAACACTCCCTCATCAAAACCCAAGATAAACCCCAACCAAAACTTCCATTAATTCCAACTACATTTGCATCAACTCTTTATTCAGATATATTAGAAATATTCATATTGATCTCAGAACAAAGATGGTGGATGGGGACTGCACATAGAGGGCCATAGCACGATGTTCGGTACAACTCTCAACTACATTTGCATGAGAATACTAGGAGAAGGGCCAGATGGTGGTCAACACAATGCTTGTGCAAGAGCAAGACAATGGATTCTTGACCATGGTGGTGTAACATATATACCCTCTTGGGGAAAGACTTGGCTTTCGGTATTAAATTTTCTTTTGAAAATTCCTGATGGTCTTGATTATACCATCAGTTCCAGTATTTATTGTGTTAGCTCTATACATGTGAAGATTCTTAATTTATCAATTATGAATATTTTTATAAAGGGTGGGTAAGTATGGTTTTGGTACCATATTTCTTTATAATGATTATGAAGAATGGTATCCTGGGTTCTTGATAATTTAGTCATTGGGTATCCTATAATTCAAAAATCGGCATAAAATGGTACCATTTTATTTATATGAGTATACTTATTTGGTACCTTGTCATTGATGACAAAATTTGAGCTCATCAAACTACCATTTTATACTGTATTAGTAGTATTTATAATAGATGATACTAAAGTTATACTTCGGTAAAACACACGTACCAAATGAGTAATTTCTTCTTTTATAAATATATATACACAATTTTTTCTCATATGTGTAGATACTTGGTCTTTTTGATTGGGCTGGAAGCAACCCAATGCCTCCTGAATTTTGGATTCTTCCTTCTTTTCTTCCCATACACCCAGGTTTGCACAATTTCATTACAGAATTATTATATGATCAATATAGGTTTAGCATGGGAAAAAAAAAGTAAAAACAACTTGATACTACTTAAAAGTTAAAAAAGAAGTTGGTGAAATAATTAAGTCTAAATTTGTGTTATAAAATTATCCTACTAAAATAAGAAACACGTTAAAAGAAAATAATAAAAAAAAATTTGCACCTTATAAGTGTAATAAAAGTCTAATATTATCTTATTATGAAGTATATAAATCTCTATTTAAATTTAGTATTAAATAAAAAGTGCAAATAATATATTATCCATGTTTTATATAAGTCACTATCAATTTTTCTAAAACTGCAGCTAAAATATTCTGTTATTGTCGAATGGTGTATATGCCTATGTCTTATTTATATGGGAAAAGATTTGTTGGTCGAATCACACCTCTTATTTTGGAATTGAGAGCAGAACTTCATACTCAACCTTATAATGAAATAAATTGGAGAAAAGTTCGCCATTTTTGTGCCAAGGTAAAAAGAAAAATAGTAGACATCTATCTTTCGAAGCTCTATTATTTATTTATAAACTTATTCTTGTACATGTTTAAATAATTGATATGCATAAAATGAGGTGTATTTTATTTTAGGAGGACGTATACTATTCGCATCCTTGGATTCAGGATTTGATTTGGGATAGTCTCTATATATGTATAGAGCCTCTTCTTACTCGTTGGCCCTTGAACAAATGGATTAGACAAAGAGCCCTTCAAGTGACAATGAATCACATTCATTACGAGGATGAAAATAGTCGATATATTACACTGGGATGTGCAGAAAAGGTGATATAATAACGTATAAAATCTGTTGGATATATAGGCAGTTATATATATATATATATATATATATATATATGGAAGCTTGCTACTCATAGTGACTTGGTATAGCAAGTCACCAATAGTTAAATATATTTTTTCTACATTAATTTCGAATTTAGTTTTTTTTTTGCTATAATTAATGTTGTTTCTAATAGATGAGAGACATTAGTTATATTTGGAAATTGACATGCATTTCAAAAATGAAAAGTTTACAATATTATATTTTAATAATTAATACACGTTTTTCATCAGGTAACCCTTTTAAAAATTTGAAAAAATCAAAATTTATTTTTAGAAATATTAAATAACAACTATAAATATGAATCATTGATCTTAATCCAATAGTTAATATTAAAGTTAATATTAATGGGTAGTAATATATATCTTCTTATTAATTATTTTCTGACAATACATCTTGAAATAATATAGGTGTTGTGTATGCTTGCTTGTTGGGTTGAAGATCCAAACGGGGACTATTTTAAAAAACACCTAGCTAGGATCCCAGATTTTATGTGGCTTGCTGAGGATGGAATGAAAATGCAGGTAGCTAGCTATACTTATATATCATTGTTTATTTATTTATTTAATTTTTGGATAAAATCGACAATTATTAATTGTTTAGAATTTCTCAAAGAGTAACAAAAAATTGGCGAAGATCGAGAAGAATAAGCGATGCCATTTTTATAATTAGTTAGAGCAAATGAATGATGTTATAGCTATAACTTATTACA
Source organism: Humulus lupulus (assembly GCF_963169125.1). NCBI lineage: Eukaryota > Viridiplantae > Streptophyta > Magnoliopsida > Rosales > Cannabaceae > Humulus > Humulus lupulus. The sequence continues at coordinate 216,002,685 of NC_084798.1, forward strand.
ATACATGAAATTTCTTTCACAAAAGATTTTTTGCCGTTTTTTAGTATTTTTTTTTCAAATTTATTTTAATACATTTTCGACACTCAAAGGGATATATATTTTTAAATCAAAATGAAAATTGTAGCTGCATTTTAAAAAAAAAAATTACTTTTAAAGACATGCAAAGCGAGTCCTAAAAACATTTTTAAAAGACACTTAACGGGAATTTTTAGTCCTAAACAATTACTTAAAAGCACTCAACCGGATTTTTTAGAACTCACGTTGCGAGTTCTAAAAACATTATTTTAGGACTCGCAACGCACGAGACCTAAAATCTTAATTAAATGCACTCAATCAGATTTTTTAGGACTCGCACCCTAAAAACATTTCTTTAGGACTCGCAATGCGTGAGTCCTAAAAACTTAATTAAAGACACTCAATCAGATTTTTTAGGACTCGCTAAAAAATCTCAGTTTTTAAGGCTCTCAAATAGAGGACTCACGCCCCGCGAGTCCTAAAAACTTTTTTACGACTCGAAATACTAGTCCTAAAAAACTATTTTTGTAGTAGTGTCACTTGATGATATTATGATATGTTTTTAATAATTAATACACATAACAATTGCTTAATTATTGCCAGAACTTCATAGAGAGAAAAAAAAGTTTAACACTAATATCTATGACTATGAGCCATATATTACGATGAATTATTATCCAGGGTACCGGTAGTCAGACGTGGGATACTAGTTTGGCCATTCAGGCATTGCTTGCTAGTGATCTCGTTGATGAAATTGGACCAACACTCGCAAGAGGTCATGACTTCATAAAAAAATCTCAGGTATTATATATATTACAACTATCATTAAAACCTCTTATATATATTACAATTATCATTAAAACCTCTTATATATAGTTATAAATTCTTTCTATGGAGTTAGGTTATTTACATAAAATTTTATTAAAGGTGAAAGATAATCCTTCTGGTGACTTCAAAAGTATGTATCGTCACATTTCTAAAGGATCATGGCCCTTTTCTGATCAAGATCAGGGATGGCAAGTATCTGATTGCACTGCAGAAGGTTTGAAGGTAATTAACTTATTGTGTTTGATACTTCTTCCACTATTAGAAAATAAAATGCACAAATAATAGTTTTACTTGCACAACTTTACTTAATTACCACAATTTTGATTTGTAAATGAATATTTATATATGTTTTTTTAGATCTATACCTCAATGCTTCTAACTTTATTTTATACTTACTTTTTTACAGTGTTGCCTTTTTCTCTCATTGTTATCACCAAATATTGTTGGTGAGAAAATTGATCCTAAGCATTTTTATGATGCTGTTAATATTTTACTCTCTTTACAGGTAATAATTTTCATCATAATGATCTATTTTTTTTTTTCTTTATGGTATACATATATAGCAATTTTAAAGTAAAAATTGTAATTTTAAATCACAACTATAAAACATCAATGTGCAATAAAAAAATTTAATATTTGGTCACAATTACTTATTAGAATAAATGTTTTTAGCCATATAATAATGAACATTATTTTAGTTATATTTTTAGTTAGTCACCACAGATTGTAAATTTTTAGGCAAATAAAAAATTTAGTTATAAAATTTGATTTTTCACAAATTTATTGTAGCTAAAATTGAAAAAAAAGTATAAATTAAACTAATTTTTGAAAAAACTAATTTAGATCATTATTTATATGAAAATTTCACTTTGTATATTGAAAGGTGAAAAATTAGAAAATAATTATTAGTTTTATGCCAAAACCTATAACCTAAATATTTCGTTTGAATTAAAGTAAAGTGTTGTTCAATTATATAATACTACTTTTATATATATGCAAAACATATATAATTAACATCTACGATTGACAGAGTAAGAATGGTGGTTTAACAGCTTGGGAGCCAGCAAAAGGACAAAAATGGTTGGAGGTAAAATGGTCTTAATAAGAAATAACTTATAATTATATATGTTTTTATTAGATCAAATAATTTTAAAAGAATCTAACTTATAATTTATTTTTTCAATGCACTTAATTCAAATTCATTAGATATTGAATCCAACCGAATTCGCTGCGGATATTGTGATTGAGCATGAGTACGTAGAATGCACTTCTTCGGCAATCCAAGCTCTTGTTTTGTTTAACAAGTTATATCCAACGCACAAGAAATATGAAATTGAAAATTTTATAACAAAGGCTATACAATTCATTGAGCACATGCAACTTCCTAATGGTTCATGGTATAATATTCCTCTCTTCCTAGATAGTTATTATATTGTTAATTAAGTACATGTTTAATACATAGCTTTTTTTTTTCTATATATACATATATATAAACTATTTCAACTCTCTACACAAAATCTATATCAAAACTAACTATTTACTTAATTTTAGTTAAAAAAATTACAATAGCATATGTTTACCTTTTATTATAATAACTAATGAAATTTTAGTTATTTTTTAAAGGTATTATATCATTTTAGACTTTTTATTTTGTCTCATTATCTATTTGGAACTTATGTTTTGATAAATTACTTTTTAAAGCATGTGTAATGTGAAAGAGAATTGCTAAGGGGCACCACTGGTGTCCAACACCACACAGAGGTGGCATACCGCTATTGGTGTATTCAATTATCACGTTCAACATATATTTGAATTTAATAAGTATTATGATGTATCGCTAACCAACCATAGAGTGTCATCTCATGTGGTGTTGGACACCTTAAGGTACCAAATAGCAATACTCATTGTAAAATAGTTCAAATAGACTCTGAACTCGATTTTGATCAAAAAAATTTGAACTAAAATCACAAATAGTTTACCAAACTAACAACTTAGAACAAAAACAAAACCATTATGTCTAACAATATTGTGTTGTTATATTAAATTTTGTGTTCATTAAAATCGGGTTTAGGGGTTTATTATTTGAGCAATTTTATAAAACATAGGGTTCAAAAAATAATTTGTTAAAAAACAAGGTCTAAACAAGTAATATGAGACAACACAAGGTCCAAAAACGTATAAACTTCTTTTTAAACTAAAATTATTTTATTTCAAATCTCATATGACAATTTTTAATTAATTTAATTACTTTTGAAAGAAAACATTCTTTAATGTCTATATATATAAATTAAAATAGATGGATACATACATAATATATAAATTAATTGTAATTATTGAATCAACAATATATATAAAGATAGTTTGAATAAAATTTAGTGAGGACTCATTTTGGTATAGTCTTACAGCATAAAGTAAATTTTTAAAAACAAATAGGTGAAATGTAATATTTAGCTAAATTTTGAATTATTGAAATAATATTGTCTCTTTTTTATATATTCTTTCTAATTTATATATCTTAATATATATATATATATATATTTATATTCATCATCACATTTGATAGGTATGGCAATTGGGGAATTTGCTTCACATATGGCTCATGGTTTGCGCTTAGAGCATTAGCAGCTGTTGGCAAGACTTGCAATAATAGTGAAGCTGTTCATAAAGCAGTTGGATTTTTACTTCAAAAACAGAATAAGGATGGTGGTTGGGGTGAAAGTTATATTTCATGCCCAAAAAAGGTAATATATTGATATCAATTGGACACTACTCCATAAAGGAGATTAGCTGTCGGTGTTGGTTTCTATGCCTATAATTTTTAACTGTCGGCGTAAAGTCCCACTAAGTTATTACGACAGTCAACAGAATTGATTGTCATAATTGGTTGTTGGGAAAATTCAGTTTTATAATAGTAGGGTTAAGTTATTGTGTTTAGTATATGATGTGTGTTATTTAAATCTGTTTTAAAATCTCCCTATTTCTTTAAACACCAAATTTTGGAACTTTTATTCACAAGTAAATAATTGAATAACTTGTTAATCTCATGATATAGGAATATGTATCTCTTGAAAAATATCGATCAAATTTGGTACAAACTGCATGGGCTTTGATGGGTCTAATTCATGGAGGACAAGCAGAAAGAGATCCAACACCTCTGCACAAGGCAGCAAAATTAATAACTAATTCTCAATTGGATGATGGTGATTTTCCGCAGCAAGAAATAACAGGAGCTTGTATGAAGAATTGTATGCTGCATTATCCAATGTATAGAAACATTTATCCACTTTGGGCTCTTGCAGAATACCGCAAACGAGTTCTATATGATAATTCCAAATAATGAGCTGAATGTACCTTTGACTATTTAAAATATCCCATTAATAAAGAAGTTTATTATTAATAAACAATATTTTCTTTGGTGTGAAATAATATAACTGTACATATACCAATATCGTATTAGATAATGAAGTTATACATTATATTATACTACTTTCTAATATGTTGAGGTAACTAAGTATATTAAATGACTGAAGTTTGATTATATATTCCTACTCACTACTACAAAACATACTTAATTTGACATTTTTTTATATTGTGAAACTTGGTTGTACGACATAAATAAAAAAATATGAAGCTTATAACGTCACATATATAGTCAGACGTAATAAACTATCAAGCCTTGCCCATTAGTTTCCCAAGTAACCCTAGCTATTTTCTCATCTTATTTCCATTTCTTACTACATTGCTGCACAAATAAACCATCGCTTGCTCTCTCTTACACAAACACAAACTCATCTCTTCGTTTCTCCTATATATAGGTCAAAAATAGATGTTGCACAACATGGATCTCTCTCTCAAACTCAAACTTATCTATTTCTTTTTACTATAGGTCAGAAATGGATGTTGCATAACATTAATAGTGAGGTCGAGTAACAAAGATGGCTAGATTTCTCGCTCGTATTGGTTTGGGGCTCGTGGAGGTTACCATTCTCTGAGCATATCGGCTTACAGAGATCGCCGTTGTCCGTGAATGTGGCTAGGCTTGCCAATGGCAGCTAGGGGCTATATATTTGCACTATGAAAATTTTTAATGATTTTTTTTATTAATTCAACATTCTTATTTTAGCTAATATTATTATATATATATATATATTAATTAGGTTTGTTGTTTATATGTGTGAATCGTTGTTTGGAAGTGTTAATCAACACCTGTGACTATATTTGTAAATGTCTCTTTTCTTAAGCTTATTTATTCAAATGAGTTTCTCTCTTTGCTTTTTAGTTTTGGGTGAGAAAATGCACAACAGGGAAAACTATTTAGACAAAATATTGTATTGTTTGTAATCAATTTTTCTTTTAATTTGAGATATCACATCGAGTATACTCGAGGTAATAGATCATTCCCTTTTATATTACGTCGAGCATGGCATGGAGTACGTAATACCCTTCCAAATTTACATCACCCCACTATTCGATATAATAAAGCTTTTATGTCACCCCAAACATGACATAAAAGTCTTTTTTTTTTTTGTTTCACTACTACAAAAATAGTCACTTAGGTTTCTTTTTTAGGGACATGAAAATCATTTTCCTCTACGTGGGACGTGAAAAGTGGTCCCAATGGGGGACGTAAAATGTATTGCTTTTTTTTATTTCACGTCCCCCAATAGACATGAAAACTGGGCTGATTAAAAAATGCATATAATGTCCCACACTAGATTTCATTTCACCCCAAGCAAGATATGAACGAAATTATATTCATGTCTCAGAAAGTGCGACATGAAATATTCTCGAAACTTTTAATGTCTTGCAACTATTGTGTTAGGACATGAAAAGATATCATGAAATGTATTTTTTTTTTTGTAATAATGATTAATTGACAAATATTCACTAATTAAGTTTGATGTATCTCTTTCAAAATTTCATAAAAACAATGAAATCTCTCAATGAAACTGTCTCCATCTTTAATCGCAACTATTAATGATAATATTTTACTATTAAAGGAGAATAACTTCCTACGCAATGTTAATAATTTCATCGTCAACATTATACCTACCAAACAACCAAGTTATGATCAAGTTTTAATTTATATTACATGCTTGAATATATCAAAGTATGCTACTGAAATTGTGCCAAAAGGGGGGAAATTTCATATTTTTAGTAGAGTAATATATATAATTAATAAATAAAAATATATTATTGTAATAAGAGTTTAATTAATGATTTAATTTATTAGAGCATAAAATTATAGATCCATAGGTCCACAGATTGACTCTACAAAAATACTATTTAAGGTAAAGTGAAAGGAAAAATAAAGGATGGATCATATTTGTAAAGAAAAATTAGTTATGAGAAAATATTTAGTTTTAATTAATCATTGAATAAATTAAATATATTAATTAATATGCAATTTTTGAAATGATATAATAATCTTGTATTAATAATGTTTTGTTTATATTAATTAACATAAAATATTAATTTAATAATTTAATATTAGATGTTAATATTTAAATATGATAGATTCAAATTAGATTTAAATTTGATGTTGTTTGTCTTCCTTTACGGGGTGTTAGCTCAATAATTAGTTACTCTGTGTTGTAGGTAATTAAGAAAGCATAGTTAGTAAAGCACTAGTCATTGGCGGCAATGAGTTGAAGGAGGCCTAGGCCCAGGAACCTGTAGTCTGTTTTTCTTTTTTTTTTTGTAATATTAAGACAAGTATTTTGATTATTATTCTAGTATCGTTGTGAAGTATTTATGCTCTTTGTTTTGCTTGGACTTGAGGTAAGAAAGTTAGCTAGACTTCTGTGAAATTATGCTATGACTGTTTGAAAGTAAGCAGGTACCATATGTGGTAAGTTAAGGCAATTGTTATGATTGTTCTGTTTGAAAATGAGTGTATGAAAGAAATAGTATTGTTAGCGTTATGTTCATGGCACAACAAATGTGTTACTAAGGTATGACGTAACCCACATGGCAGACGTGCCATTGACCCAGAGGTGGGGACAAGAGGATCAGTTTCCAGGGTTCCTAGTTCCTCACAGAATTATACTTTATATTTCATTAAAGGCATGATAGTAGCATAGAAATGTTGTATATGGTTATGTTCTTTGTATTATTTGTACTTTCTTACTATGCTTTTATCTCACCCTCTTACTTTCCCCCTTTCAGGTGGGCGTTAGTGTAACGACCCAAATTTACTAATAAGGCTTAAGGGCCTTGATTAGTGTGTCGGGAGGACATAATTGGAATATATGTGATTTAATGATTAAAAGTATGCTATATGACTATTTGAATATCTGAAATGCATGACTATGTGTACTAGTATGCATGTGGGCCTTGATTAGGTTAGAAAGGGCATAATTGTAATTTTGGCCCGTTGATGGCATAACTGTATATATATATATATATATATGTGTGTGTGTGTGATAACTGTTGAGACCACATTATTATGTAGATATATTTGTGATCTGTGATTCGAGACGATCCTAGTGAGCGGATTAGCGAAAAAGTCACGGCGGGGATTTATACCCGGCTTGGGGCGAGTCTGGGGGTATAAATGGGAATTTAGAGAATATATATTGGAGTCCATTTTGACATTTAAGAATACAATTGGTGATTGGCTAGGTGTCGGGAAGTAAGTGGTAAAAATTAGAGACATTCGAGGAATTAGCGGGAATTGGGTGAAAGGACCAAAATGCCCCTAGGTGCATTTAAAGGCTTAGAATTAAAGGGAGGGCAGATTGGTCATTTGGCTTCTATAGGATAAGTGTTATCAGGTTTTATGCCTTAGTGGGAAAAGTCTAGAGTCTGAAGGAAAAGAAAAGAAAAGGAAAGAAAGGAAAAGAAGGGAAAGAAGAGCAGGCCAATTCCAAGGTCGGTTTAGGCATATCTCCATCAGTTCTTGAGGTATTTTGGGGCAGAAACTTAGGGAGAACCATAGCAGAAGCTTGAGCTTAAGGTATTTGATCTGGCTGGAAGAATTAGCCAGGATTCAGCAAGAATAAACCATCCATTTGAGGTAAGACTCAAGGTAGTTCATCAGTTTTAGTATTGGTTTTGAGTTTATTTTCTAAGCAAAGTTTTGTGGGAATCCTAGGGAGTTTAGGGTGAGGATTTGAGGAGGAGAAGGTAAAGCTTGTGAGGAGGACAACCTAGGCTAAACTCATCCAGCAAAGGTAAGGGATTCTACTTTGAACTTTGTGGTTTCAGTGGCTGTTTTGCTGAGTTTTTGAATTCTAGGTTCAACCATGGTGAAATCTTTGATTATGGGTGCGTGTGGCTGAGTTGTGTATGGTTGGGATGCTTGGGATGAGCTATACATGTTAGGAAGCTTGTTTTTAAGTTTGGCTGAAGTTTGGAAAAGTTTTGGTCAAGTTTGGCTCGGGGAAATCGAAGGAGAAAATGGCAAGTTTTGTTGTTCTGTGACTAGCGCTACAGCGCTAGCCTTTGGGCGCTGTAGCGCTAGGCCAAGTGTTCTGGGCGAGTTTGGGCTCTGTTTGTAGCGCTGTAGCGCCCTCCTTAGAGCGTTGTAGCGCTACCCTGTTTCCAAAAAGGGGTTTTTGAGTTATTTTCAAGGGTTTTTGCCCGAGGGTTCGGGGTTCGATTCCACCAACCTGTTTCGTGGAATTAGAGCTTCCCGAGGGCTCGGGATTGGTCCCGAGGATAGGTTTTGGACTTGAGGTTTGGTGATGATTTTGACCTATGGTTGTGACTAGGTGTGCGCTAGGGCTCAAGAGGGATCGTGCTCAAGGATCAAAGTGAACGAAGCTAATGAATTTAAAGGTAAGAAAACTGCACCCAGTTATTTGTTTGTGATGGGACTAAGTGCTCCCAATATTTGTATAATGTCATATATGGTATTATTCCATGGGACATGTGATAAACGACCTAAGGGTGCCGTATACAATATTTGCGCATAGGGCGCGACTTGGCCACTGGTAACCGAGGACAGCTTAATATTCACTGGGCTCGGTTTAAGCGGGCCGGAGTCAATGGGATAAACAGAGGGTGTGGCCTAAGGGTGCTAACCCTAGTTATCACATGTGGATTGATTATTGATATGAATTGATATACTTGGTGTGATGAATACTTGATTGTCAAGAAAGCTTAAACTGATTAAGTACATGCTTATGCAATATGCGATATTTGACTATTTGTTGATTGATTATGCTCTGTTATTGTGTTTTCTTGTTGGGCCTTGGCTCACGGGTGCTACGTGGTGCAGGTAAAGGCAAAGGCAAGTTGGACCAACCTTGAGATGGAGAGCTGCAGGGCTGAATGTACTTAGCCAGCTATTCGGCCGCCATGGCCGAGGAGTGGATCAGGACAAGAAATGCTTAACAGTCTGTTTTGCCTTAGAGTGGCTAGTATTTAAATCTTGAATCTTTGTAATGGCTTTAATCTTAATATTTTTGGGATCCCGTGTAAATAGAAAATGTTATCCATAAGATATACGACTTTTGGGACCAAAATCTTTTAACCCTAGTTCCATTATAGTTTCAGTAACATATATTTAATTAAATGACTTGATTAGCAAGTCCAGCACATTTATAAACACACAGTGTAACGGTCTTGGCTATCCAGGGCGTTACAGTTAGGTTGTTTGATTGGCACGCATTGTGAGCTGGGTGGTTTCCATTGAAGTTAGTATGTATGCTTCATGGAGCCAGTGGATGAGAAACTATCCAGAACACCATAAAACGTTTGTCACTTATTTTATTTATTATTGAACTCAATGGGTTGTCTTTATTTTCTTTAAATTGCATAAAGATATTTTGTTTTGAACATTGGGCCCACATTCCATTGTTTTTAATAAGGTCCCACTGTATTTTTTTAGAAAATTATTGGTATTTTTCTATATAAGTATTGAAAGTGGTATTTTCGTAGAGATAGATAAGTTAGGCATTACAAATGTTATCAAAGGCGGCCATTCATTTCTCTCAAGGAATATCTTAGCATACATAATGAAGACTCGAAAAGACTCATCTCACCGTGTTGTAAGTATATCTGTTCCCTACTTTTTTTTCTTTTTTTTTTTGTGATTTGCTTCTTTTAATTTTTTAGTATTATGTTTGCAAACCCTTTACAATGCCCCATGTACTTAAAACTACTAAGAAGAAACTTCTTGGGGAGAACCGTGAGATCTTAAGAGTTAGAATAGATGAGATCAATGGCGGAAACGAACTACACCTTGAAACCGAAATACACTCTATGAACCTTACTTCCCAAGTGTCTAATAAGCTTAGAATGACAAAACTTATAACCCCAACCCAAGTGTTTATCACTCTATAGTCTCACTAGCACCTAGAAGGCTCTGATCAATGCTTGAAGAATGAATGAAAAGGCTTGGTGCTAGGTCCTATTTATAGAGTTCTAGGAATAAAAATCTTCTAATTATATTCCAAATTTAAATTTAAATTTAAAATAGAATCCTAAGGAATAAAAATCTTCTAATTATAATCCAAATTTAAATTTAAATTTAAAATAGAATCCTAAGGAATAAAAATCTTCTAACTTTCTAAATCCCGTAATTCTAAACTAACCTACAGTAAAATCAACATATCTGGAGCTGTAGGACTCCGATTTAGAATATCTTTATACCGTTAGAAAGATAATTAAATTATCTACAACTTTTTAGAAATAATATTTTTCGAAATTCATAACATAACTGGGTCAAAAATAAGTTGGAAGTTACAATACCCTAAAGTTACGAAAAATCTATTTAATTATCTAAATCACAAATAAATAAAATATCTAAATCACAAATAAATAAAATTGTGAGTCTAAATATCTAAATAAATATCATGCTCCTAACAGATTCTGGTGAAGACTAAGTCTTATATTTCCCTTATTAAAATAATGATTCCTTAATAATCATGCATATGACAAGTGTCATAATCCTATTGACTCTATCTAAACCTTAGGTTATAATAATCATCATATTAATAACCAGTAATATTAATCAAACCTTATGTTATAATTAGTATTCTTAAACTATAGGTTAAACTTATAAAATCCATAACTATTGCTAGGAGTTTCCAACTCAATCCCGGCTTGAACCAAAATCCACAGTAATAAACATACTATAACTACTACTAGCTATTACTATTACTACTATTGTCTAACTAGCTAAGTAAAGTTCTTGGACTCTACACGACGCTTGGAGAACATAGGAACCAACTCAGCTGTCGAAATAGTGATATCGGTCTTCGTGGCCCAGCTAAGCATCCTGGGAATCTGGTTCCCACTATTCTCACCGTATTTACTCCCGATAGCTGGCATGGCCTCAAAAGCTCAAAACAGAAGTGCAGGGGCATAGCCATAGAAATTATACTTCGACTCCTTTTGTTTTTTGTTTGAACCCTCTTTCTTCTTCTCCTCATAATGTTTCAATTGTTTATGCATGTCCTTTTGAACTCCTCTAATAACCTTGTTGAAGGACAACTTCCCCCACAAATACTTGAAAAAGTAGTCAAGATCCTCAACCATCTTCAGGGAATCACCCCATATCTGTGTTGTCTTCTCTAGGGCATTCAGTACCCCCTCTATCAAATACCCCAAACCCAGCTTAAATGCATCTTCTGGGTTTTACAAGGCCTTCAAAGCATCTTCCAAATGGGCAAAACTAACATTGGAATCACCATTAAAGTATTCTTGGATGATCCGATCAGTTGAAAGATGCTCTCTCAACTCATTTGGGGATGGGATGTTCCCAAAATTCAGCCTGGTGACTAAGGCAAACTCTACAATCCCAAATCTGCAAAGAGTGTTGCCCAAGTAGAACTGGCCCTCTTCAGGCTTCTTGCTTTCCACCTTCCACAACATAAGCTGATGCACTAAAACCCCAGAAAAACTAAAGGGCAGAGCCTTGAAGAACTCTCCCAACGGGCATGCCTCTACTAGTTCAATTAGCCCATGCCTCATAAACTGCTCTATAAGGGTACCCAAGTAAGCACTACCCCTATAGGTGACACGGCCATGAAAATGCTTCTCTGGTGGTACAATGAAATTAGGCATCTGAAAAAAACAAAAAAAACTGTTGTAAATATATTTTAAACAATTTGGTTACTATCGAGGACCATCGAAGTTTAAAAAAATCAAACTACAGATAAACTATCGAGGTTTGTCGAGGCCTATCAAGGCTTGTCGAGGTAGCATACAATATTGATGTTGACCATTACTGTCGAGGTCTATTGAGGCATAGGTAAAATCATAAAATACCCAATTCTATCGAGGTAGATCGAGGCCTATCGTGGCCTTTTGAGGCCCATGCAAAATCAGAAAATGCCTATTTCTATCGAGGCCTCAAACAATATTGATGCTAGGCACCACTATCGAGGCCTATCGATGTATATCGAGGCAATGCAAAATCATAATATATCTAACTCTATCAAGGCCTATCGAGGCACATGCAAAATCAGAAATATGCCTTATTCTATCGAGGCCTATCAAGACCTATCGAGACCAATGCAAACTCAAAACCTAACAAATACTATTGAGGCCTATCGAGGTGAATAAAAATCTCGAAAAAAACCTAGATTTCTTCATACCCCATCCCCGATCTATCATATGAACAAAAAATTAACAAATAAACTAGGTCCAGACAATTTATTGTAGAATAAACAAGTAAATCCCTCACATTTGCCTATTTCGGGGTTGTTTCGTTGATCTAGTGGGTTTTCTCGCATACCCGCCTACTCCGACAATGATTTCTTGCCACTTTTTGTGTTGCCGTGGTCGTGGAAGACAAAGCCACAGTGAATTCGCAAAAGGAGAGTGAGGGATTTTGGCGATTTTGGTTTCGGGATCGAGAATAGAGAGAGTCCGAGAGAGTAGAGAGAGAAAGTGAAAAACAAATGAGAGGTGTATTTTTTGAACTAATGAAAATACTAGTATCAAATGAATACGTATACAGTGGGAATGATATTTTTATTATAGTACACTATTTAATGCATCAATAGTCAAATTTCCCTTTCAAAATATACAAAAACAAAAACTATTAAAAATCGTTTGCATTTACAAAAATGACTCACTTGTATATAATATTTTAACAAAATAAAACATAACCACAATGTATAACGGTTTGTAAGGTAATAAATTCTTTAATTTATTTTGCTGTGGGACCATGGTCTATACAATTTCTTTTAAAAAACTATTGATTTTCTTCAAAAGGCTGCCAAATATAATAAAATAATATTGTGCAAAAAAAGTTTCTGTGACTCCGCCCTCGATATATTAGAAGGTTCTTAGTATGTCTAAAGATAAAGATAAATATATTGTTCAAATTTGACTTTTATCAATTAAATAAAAAAAGCAAATTTTGATCATGAAATTACACATTTATTTTTAAAATAAATAAATTAAAGTGTTCCAAATATGTTAAGACCAATTAATCTATATATCATATATTTTGTAAATTTCAAATTAAACAAAAAATAAATTAACATTTGAGAACCCAAATAATACCATTTGGAAAATTTGGGAACCCAACCAAAAGGAATTAAAAAGATTATTGATGTAATTGACAAAATATTAACTTTTGGATTGCAATTTATACAATTTGAAAAGATTGAGACCCAAGGTATATAAAATAAGGACTGTAAAATAAATAAATAAAACCTTTCTCAAACAAAATACTTTGAAAGCTGTACTAAGAAAAACGAAGAAAAAAGTAGAACTATAAAATTTCCTTAAAAAAAACACAAAATTAAGTATTTTTGAAGACCACTTGCAATAAGTGATTTTATATACAACTTGAATATATTTGTTCTGTTTGCCCTGTTTTTGTTCTGTTCTGCCCTACAATATTTTTCTCTCCTTCTCTTTATCCGAATTAATCATTACTTAACTAGTTACATGTTTTATTTATCTTAAAATCTTACCTCTATTTTCAATAATTTCAAATTATTCTATAATATATGTACATGGAACAACTACGGTGTTCACAATTGTATGTCAACACCGGTATTAACAAAAGTTATTTTCGACATGTGAATAGTTATAAATTCTAATTTTTTATTATGAGAGTTTGCATTGTAGTCATTTTAGAACATCTCATAATTTCAAGAAATTTCGAATAATTTACGGTGCTGAAAACAAGGTTCAAACACCTTGTTGCACGAGTACACTTAAAAAAAAGCACGAGTGGAAAATTCAATTATTTGAACATTATTTTCGGCACTATAAATTATATTCATAATTTCTTAAAAATTTGTGAGATGTTCTTAATGACTACAATATAGATTATAATAATAAAAATTTATAATTTATAACTATCCACGTGCCCAAACTAACTTTTGCCAACATCGATGTTGACAAACACTAAACATCGTGTTGTCAAACACAGTAGTCTTTCTATACATATATATATAAACATAAAAATTGAACTAGCTATAGACTGTTATTTTATTTTCAGGGTACTAGCTCCACTTGATTTGCTCCAAACCAAAGCTGAAGATTAGACACACACAAAACAATACATGAAGATTAGACACCTAGACATAGTTTGAACAGTGGTATGTTTCAAGAGCTTACAAGTGAAATTTGCTAACAGAGGTGGAGAAGAAAAGTAAAATTAACACAGGAAAAGAAACAATTAAAGTGGAAAACATAGCTGTATAACAATGAACACTTAAACAAAGCACTGTTACATTGTTGGCACGTAGTCCAATTATCTTATTAAAGTATAATACAGAAAAAGCTAGTTATATCTTATTTCCTGTCATAAGCCACATCAGTCACCATAGTGACAATTTTTTTATTTATTTATTTAAACATTTCACAGTAGTAACATGGAAAAGTAAAGAAACTAAAGGGCGAACATATAGGAAATTCAGATCTTATAAGTGGTCATATTACAGCCAAATTTCAAGTAAGAGAAGGAAACACCAACTCGATCTCTTGTGTCGTTACCCAATAACCAAGGGATTTCTAGGAATTGGGATTACGTAGAGACCCCCTTTTCTTCTCACAGTCATGCCAAAAACCTCAGACATGTCAAGATTTTCATGAGTGGTCCCATGGGGAAGTATCCAATCAAAATGGAACAATAGCTGTGCTAAAGTAAGCTCAATATCCGCTATGGCAAATGATATTCCAGGACAAATTCTTCTACCACCACCAAATGGAATGAATTCAAAGTTATTTCCCTTAAAGTCAACTGAACTATTATTAAACCTCTCAGGGTAGAACTTCTCAGCTTCAGTCCAATACTTTGGGTCCCTTCCTATTGCCCAAGCATTGACAAGTACTTTAGTTTTGGCAGGTATGTAATAGCCATTCATAACACAACTTTCTTTAGATTCTCTTGGCACTAACAAAGGACCAGGAGGGTGTAGTCTCATGGTTTCTTTGATAACCATCTTAAGGAATTTTAGTTCATGGAGTGTTGTTTCATCCACATTTCTTTTTCTTCCAAATACTCGTCTAACTTCAGCTTGTACCTTAGCCATTTCTGTCGGGTTTTTCAGCAATTCAAGCATTGTCCACTCTACAACTGCAGAAGATGTGTCACTTCCAGCAATGAAAATGTCCTGAAATTAAAATACCACTTACTCTTCAGCTCAAAATAATAATAATAATAATAACAATAAAGTACATGAAACATGTTGCTAGTAACATACTAACCATGATGACTGCTTTGATGTTTGTAGTCTCTAGTGGAACTGTGAGCTCACTACTACCCTGCAGTTCCAAAAGAACTTCCAACAAACACTCTGTTTTTCCTGTTTCAGTTTTTCCTTCCCTATCTTTGTTATGTTCATTTATGATGCTGTCAAGCGTGGTATCAACAGTTTCGATCTTCTTGTTGAAATTCGGCCCAATGCGACTGATCCAAAGCAGCCAAGTTTGGGAAGGGAATGCTTCAGTGAGACTGAAACCAGCAGCAATCTTTAGACCTTCCTCCACAGCTGATATAAAGGCTCCTTGCTCTTTACACTTCTTACCAAAGGCTGCTCTAGCAGTGATGCTATATGTCAATGAGAATATTTTGTCACTAAGATTGAAGGCCTCACCTGCTTTTGAATATACATATCGAACTAAATCAAACACTTCTTTTTCTCTTATGGATCGAAAAGATTGCACGCGTTTAGGACTTAACAACTCTTCTGAGCAAATCTTCCTCATCTGTCTCCAATAATCACCATAGTGTGCAAAGGCAATATCTATACCATAAAACTTACCTGCAATGAGGACAAAAGGCCTTTGAGCAAAGTTGACATCATGAGTTTTCATCATCTCTTTGGCAATCTCAGGTGAAGAAACGACAATGTGAGGAACTTCACCAAGCTGAAGATGCATCAAGGGTCCATATTGCTTAGCCAAGTCCCTCAGGCGGTGATGAGGGAGACCACCTACAAGGTTGTGTAGATTTCCAATGAGGGGTAGCCTGAATGGCCCTGGTGGCAACTTTGGTGTTAAGGAACCATAGCTGGTTTTGGCTTTGGTTTCTGATCTCTTAGCTGATGATGATGATGTTTTCAGTATCAGTAAGATGATAGGCAGACATGTGAAAATGACTAAGATAGATGAAAAGAGGTACTCCATGATAAGATGGGAAGAGAGTGTTGGTTTGAAAATTGCATGAAGCTGCATGTATTAATACTCATTTTTATATGCAAGTTGTCGTCTGTCCATGCTTAATGATTAGTTGGTTTACAGTTTAATATTATTTTTCATTAATTATGCATGTACATTTAATATATTTTCATGGTGTATCAAGGGTTCATATTGCTGGAAACTTAGGTGATGATGTTTGATGTAACATTGCTGGTTTTGACTATTGTTTTGGAGATCTTTCTTGATGATGATAAAGACTTTTCAGTATCATAAGATGAAATGGAAAAAAGTTAAGAAGACAGAAAATAAGATGGAAAGAGGTACTACTCCATGATGAGATAGGATGAGAAATGATGGGTTGAATCATGGCAAAGTGTGAGAAGAGAGTGTTGTGTGAAGAATTAATGAAGATGCATGTATTAGGTACTCGTTTTAATGTGCAAATTATATATATATATACATAACTTCATGCTGAAGCTTACAGGTATTAGTTGGCATAAAAAGAATAAACAAAAAGATCAAACATGTTATTTAGCATAACACATGTAAAATGGCCTTAACTGAATTCGTATTATATGAACAGATTGAACCTTGGTGAAAGCATCAACTAATTGAGTTTAATTGCTAACTAAGACGAGACGAATGGAAAAAGCTCTGATTTTTTCTCAAAGAAAGTGATAATCGAGCTCTATATTCTTGGTTTTTTCATGAAAAGTAGGATTGTTGGCAATATGTAGTGCAGACTTATTGTCACAATAGATGAAAGCATGAGCATTTTGAGGAATGTGTAGAGCTTTTAGTAAGTATTGAAGCCATGTGATCGCATTTACTGTGGCAGCCAATCATATAACCATGATACAAGAAAATGTGTACATCATTAAAGTTTAATTCAATATGTCGCCAATGAAAAGCTCTCATACGATTCAAATGTGTACATGTCTAAACACACTATAAGAAAAAGAGCTTATTGTGCAACAATTGCAGTGACATTTTGTCGCTGCAGTAGGCATCCACTATTTGTGTCGACAAATTATTGTTGTTGCAAATAATAACACAATTTTAATTGATAGATATAATTTGCTATTTTCAATGACATTTAGATCAGTTTTGACCATGATTTCTTTACTTTCAAGAAAATTTTTTAGAAATAGAAGTTGTAGATCTTTGTCTTAGATTTCCATTGTATTTTAAATTGTCAAATTTTGAGTTATGTTGAGAGAGTTATGAATAAATATGATCAGTTGGCGTTGTAGGCGACTCTTCGAAGCGAGTTTCAATTTTATTACATATTGGAGGGTCGACTTAGTAACACAATTCCAAGTTCAAAATTCAAATTTAAATGCAATTTTACATCACCCAAAGGTTGGGACAATTTAAGAACATCTTGTATGAACATTTTAGGTGAATCTTTGGAGCCCTAGAGACTCAATGAGGCAAGAGGACAACAAGAGAAGCATATTTAAACTTTCTTCTTATTTTTATCCTTCTTTTCCTTCTATATTTTCATATAGAATCAAATATGTCATTAATGGTTTCATTTATGAATACAAATTAAATCTTGTCATAGGGCTTTTAATATATTCACTTGAAATTTTATTATTTTCTATGAGGATTTTATAATTTTCTTTTTCATTTTTATGCTAAATATAATTTCATTTTTGTTTAATATTTGTGACTGTCTGGTCATCATTAACATAATTTATGATTGATTCGAGATCTGAGAAGTAAGAAGTAAATATGCTATAATTAAATAATCATAATCTACATATTGGATGAGAATACTTGTATAGATTGTGTAGCATTTAGAGTTTTTATTCTTAATGCATTTTATATATATTAGAATAATCTGAGAGATGTATAAAATTTACATATAAATTGAGAGCTTACATCTTGAGAAAGAATAAGAATTGTTTTAGTAAACCGCTATCAGTTTTTAAAAAAATTATAAAATATGAATAGTGAAAAAATAGATTGAAAAGTTGATAAATTTAAATGCTCTAGATTTCATCCATCGAATTAAATCACTATTTAGTTTCTTGTTTTGTTTCATTTTGTTTCTTTTATATATATTTATGAATTTTTCTATAGTTAAAAATTCATCTACCAAATAATACCCACACCAAAGCCACCCCAACACCCACGTACACCTATGGATGAATTAGAATATATATTTTTTTTAATTCTAGCTAATTTTGGATTTAAAATTTTTTTTGTGTTATAATTTTTCCTCTGTATGATTTGCTTTGTATACTTTCTTGATTTAAAATATATTTTTGCTTTTATTATTTTAGTTATGTTGACACATGAATTCTTCAACAAAAAATAAGGAGACATTGCCGATTTTGTCTAACGAGAGCGTTTAAGAAAATGAAATCTCAAGGAAATAAAAAACATACAATATTTTCCTATCTAGAATGTTGTAGAGTTTTTCTTTTACAAATCGAGTATCCAAGTCCAACTTGTTCGAACTCACCTTCTCTCTCTATTTATTTATTTATGTATGAAGACAAAATAAGGAGCTCGTCTTATATAATATATATTTTTTTAATTTTACACAAAGAGAAATAAAAGTAAATTATTGTTTTCATATTATAATTTGAAAAACCTTTTCAAATTATAAAAATAATATTATATTTAATATATTAATTTATTGTTATAAATTAAAAAGAAAAAATATAAAAATTATCACAACATATGAAATATTTGAAATTTAATTTAAAAAATCTTATTTCTTAAAAGAGCTTTTTAAAAAAGCATCTAAACTTTCTTTTAAAAAAAAATAAACAAACTCTATAAATTTCTTTTTGAAGGTGCATCAAAATATTCTCAAAAGTAGATTTTAAATATTAGACCGATCAACTTTGAAAAGTCGTACCATCGAGTCTTATGTATATGTGAAAAATAGTATAAGAAATAAAATCATTACAATAAAATATAAATTTGATGACTATTTGGGAAAAACATCGTAGACATTTGATGTTTTCCTTTATGGTACACGTTGTACTGGGAGCCATCAAAAATGGCCCTACGTGCATTGAAACAACATCTTATTATTTTCTTTATACAATTTTTATTTTATTTGTATAAATTTAAATAACTGACCAATCAAATATTTGTAAACGTACTCAATTAATTTCAAGGTAACTATTTTTCTTTTTCTTTTTTATTTAAATCTTACTAAAACTTCGTGACAAACAAGATTATGGATGTACTTTTCATTCACGAAATTAAGACTAATCCGAGTTAAGCTATGAAATTAAAGTGCGTGTAGTGTAGGGAAGGACCATACTATTACAAATAGATCTAATTATTAAGACCATTCATTATTTTCCATATATATTAATTGCTAAAGTAAAATAAGTTGAAAAAGGTAAAGATCAATTATTTTGTACTTATTGAAACCTTAAAAGAAATTTAATATCGAGCGTGCGTACGTACTAATTCTAAGTCTACAAGCTAGCATCACGTAATCAGAATTGCACCTTAATATTTAGATTTACTATTTAAATCTAAGATTGTAGATAGAAAGTGCACCAACCAAATTTATTATTTTATCATTTTATATTTAAATTGAAATTAAATAAGATTTCTCACAAATTATAAACCAAATAATTAATATTAAAATAATTGGGAATATGAGAACCTTGCTAGTAAAATAACCATGTTACAAGAAAATGTGAATCTAAATTAAGTTTAATTTCATATATAGCTAATGAAAAGCTCTCATAAGAATGTTCTATATGTCTAAATACACACTACAAGAAAAAGAGCCTATTGTTGCAACAATTACAATGGCATATTTGCAATATAACAATTATTAAATTTAAATTCTTTTTATTTATTTTAACATTTCTTACAAACTTTATATTAGTTTTATTTTTTTTAAATTTATAAAATTTCTACTGACGTTTCGACAGTAATAACAATTATATTATAACATGCCCAAAAATCTCAAACCTACTGTTAATGTTAGTTTTTAGTTCTTGCATTTTGTTGTAAAAAATTATCCATCTTGTTCTGTCTGAGTTACGATCTGTTTTATCTCAATTTTATGAAGGATTAACATTGTTCTACAGGTTAGTTGTTAGTTAAAATAACAATGATCTTTTCTAGCTGGCAGTCCACACATGACAGGCTGTTGTCACTTGGTTTTGTCATTTCTATATATAAATCATTGAGCAAAAAAGAATGAACTAACTCAGTTAGAAAAACCCTAGATCTTGGTTCTTGGTCTTAACTTTGTGCTGCAGGGACTAGCAAGAGGTTGAAGAAGAAGCTGGTGATATATTTGGGGTTTTTGAAGAGGAGAAGCAAAGCTTGGTTCAAACATCAACCGAAGGGATTTCAGTCAAATCTTTGAAGGGAGTTCAAAGAATGTACTCTATCAAAGTTTTGCTTTAGATTTTGTTCTATTACTGATTGTTGTATGTTAATTGATTGGATTGCACAATCAATCTATATTCTGTACTTTTGATTGTATGGAGATTTTGTAAACTTTGTTTGAATAATTTCAGCTATAATAAATCTTCTTCAAGCATTAAAATTGATGCTAAGTTCAATTAATGCTTATGTTCATTGTGTATAAAGTTCTTTGATTTCAATAAGAAATTTGAAATAGTCATTAGAGTAGCAAATCCACTTTCAATTTGGTATTAGAGCATGGTTACTAAAGATCAATCTCTCTCTGTTTGATATTTTGTTTGGGTTTATTCGCTTTAGTGACTTTTTTTTGTGGATCCGTTTTTCTGGTAAATTTGTGTTCTGTCTGTTCTTTTCATGTTGTATCTGTTTTTGTGTACAGGTTCAAATGGATATGTTCAGAGAATGAGGATCTACTTCTACACCCCTTATGTTAGAAGGATCAAATTATCCACACTGGAAAACCAAGATGAGGGCCTGTAGATGAAAGAGTTTGGATGGCTGTGGTGGATGGATGGAAAGCCCCGAGTATTACTAAAAATCGTGTTGAAATTGTTAAAACGATGAGTGAATGGTCTGAAACTGAGATTGAGAAGGCAAATTTCAACTCCAAAGCTCTTCATGCTATTTTCAATGCAGTCTCTACAAATCAGATGAAACTCACAGCCAACCGTGAAATTGTTAAAGATGCTTGGGAAAAATTGAAGACAAAGAATGAAGGGACTCAAGTTGTCAAGAAAGCGAGATTAAGGGTTCTGGCTACTCAGTTTGAGAACTTGAATATGGAGGATGGAGAGACTATTGCAGATTTTCATGCCAAATTATGTGACATCTCAAATGATTCCTATGCTCTTGGAAAGACTTACTCAAACACAAAATTGGCCAGGAAGGTTCTTGCTGTCTTGCCAAGAGCTTTTAAAGCCAAAGTTACCTCTATTGAAGAGGTACATGATGTAGAGGAACTAGATCTTGATGAGCTGATAGGGTCTTTACAAAACTATGAGATGACCTCAAAAAGGTGGGGCAAAGAAAAAAATGAAAAAGAAAAGGATAAAGGAAGCAATAGCCTTGCATTCGTACACAAAGAGGAAGTGGAGAAGTGTGATATGTTAGAATGTATGACTGAAGATAAAGTGGCTTTTCTTACGAAAAACTAGGCAAAGTTCTTGAAAAGGAATATGAGGAGAGGTAATCTTGGTGGGAAAGAGAATGGTCCCAAAAAGAATGTGCCCTTTAATCAAAGATCTGTGATTCCACAAGAGAAGAAAAATAGAGGAATACATTGTCGTGAATGTGAAGGTTTTGGTCACATTCAAGCTGAATGTGCCAATACACTGAAGAAGAAGAAGGCCATGGCTGTAACTTGGAGTGACAGTGATGAGGAGAAAGAAGAATCTTGCAGTGAATACTCAGATCAAGATAAATGTGTGGTTGCATTTATGGCCTCATCTAATGGTAAGGATGAAAGTGAGAATGAAGAGACTGGAGAATCTGATATAGAGAGTTTGGATCAACAATCTGCATATGAATATATGTATGAGCAATGGGTGAATGTGACCAAGAAGGTAAAGAAGATCGAAGGAAGAAATCAAGAATTACTTCTTGTTAATAAAAATCTTGAGGGAAAAGTCAAAAGACTGTTAAGGGAAATTGATGATAAGAATGTGCAGTTGTAGGCCTTAAGATTTGAAGTTTTGAAAGTTAAAAAACCACGTGATGAATTAGGAGTAGAAGGGTCTCGAACCAAGGTAAGGCTGCTAAATAAATGTGGAAAGGAGATTTTGATTGATGATCCCTCTATTTCCAAAAATCGTCAATCAAATGCAGATTTATCTACAAATTTTCAGTCTCAAGAAGATGAATCCTGGAGCAGGCCAAGTATGCTAAAAAATTCAACTAGTGGAAAATTTGTCCCAGTCTGTCATTTCTGCAACAAACGTGGTCATATACGCCTAAAGTGTTTCAAATTACAAGCCTATCTCCAAAAGTTAGTTGATAGAAAGGAGGGATTGTAGTCTTCCGAGAAGATTGTGCATGTTCCTTTTGGCATTTGTCCTAAAGCAAGTTCTGAGGATACAAAAGTTTGTGTGGCTCATATATCTCTATCTGCATTTAAGGATAACCAGTGGTATTTTGATAGCGGCTGTTCACGTCACATGACTGGAAACTAATACTTATTGATCAACTACCAAGACAGGATTGAAGGAGCTGTTACTTTCGGTGATGGGAACAAAGGAGCTATACAAGGAAAATGGGAACTTCGTTTTGAAGAATCTTCCATCTCTGAAGGATATTCTGTATGTTGAGGGGTTGAAAGAAAACTTGATTAGTATAAGTCAGCTGTGTGATTCAGGATATTTGGTGAATTTTTCTAACAGTTGTTGTTATGTTGTTTCGTCAGATGGAAGTACAGTTTTAACAGGGAAAAGATCAATTGACAATTGTTATAAGGTGGATAGTGAAGTTCTGTGTAATAGAAATTTTCTGGAAAAATTAGAGTTGTGGCATCATAGAATGGGTCACCTAAATTACAGGATCTTCCAAAACTGATCAAGCTCAAGGCAGTTAGGAGGGTTCCAGAGTGTACAGTCAATCGAGAAAAAGTTTGTGGGCCATGTCAATTATTTAAACAAACAAGAGCAACTCAACCTACAGTGAAGTTTCTGCAGACTTCACAAGTTTTAAAACTCTTACATGTGGACTTAATGGGACCCATGCAGACTGAGAGCATAAGTGGGAAAAGATATGTGATGGTCTGTGTAGATGATTATTCTAGATACTCATGGGTAAATTTTATTAGAGAAAAGTCTGATACATTTGGAGTTCTGCTCTTGTCCTTAAACTTCAAAATGAAAAAACTCCAAAAGGTTATGAAAGTTTATAGGGTGAGGAGTGATCACGGGAAAGAATTTGAGAATAATCTTTTTGCTGAATTTTGTTATCATCTCGGTATTGCTCATGAGTTCTTTGTTCCTAAAACTCCACAACCAAACGGTGTAGTTGAGAGAAAAAATAGAACTCTTCAAGAAATGGCTCGGGTCATGCTATGTGGAAAAGAAGATTGCCACTTGTTTTTGGGCAGAAGTTGTGAATACAGCTTGTTATATTAACAACCGAGTTCATCTTAGAACAGGAACAACTCAAACAGCCTATGAAATTTGGAAGGGTAAGACACCAAATCTAGCTCACCTTCATATTTTTGGATGTAAGTGCTGTATTCTAAATGATAGAGAACATCTGACCAAATTTGAACCTAGGAGTGATGAAGGAATGTTTCTAGGATATGCAGTAAACAGTAGAGCTTATCGAATTTTCAACAAGCGCACTCATACGGTCATGGAATCTATAAATGTGAGATTTGATGAATTTGAGGATAAATTTGAAGCTAGTGAAGATGATGATCCCCTGTTCTATCTGTTCCACCAATTGTTTCCACTGAGCCTGTCATTGAAGAACATCCATTCCCTTCTCAGTCTGTTGAGACATCTCCATCAGATCAATCTAATAATTTTGGGGATGAATCTTCTCCCAGTACTGACCTATAAGAGACTACTAGTTCAAATTCAGTTGTGTCATCTCATGTTCGATTTTACAAAAATGGTCCTCCTTCATGGATTCCAAAAGCTCATCCTCCGACAGTCATTATTGGTAATCCAGCTGACCACATGGTGACTAGGCGAAAGGCAGCAAATGAAATCAGTCACTCCTGTTATCTATCCTTGATAGAGCAAAAAACTCTCAAGGAGGCCTTGTTAGTTGAACATTGGATTGGTGCAATGCAGGAAGAACTAGAACAATTCAAGAGAAATGATGTCTGGGAGCTTGTTCCTAGGCCTGCATAGTCAAATATAGTTGGGACTAAGTGGATTTTTAAAAACAAGTCAGATGAGTTTGGAAATATTACTAGAAATAAGGCTCGTCTAGTAGCTCAAGGATATAATCAGGTGAAGGGTCTTGATTTTGAAGAAACGTTTGCTCCAGTAGCTCGACTTGAACCTATTCGTATGCTTCTGGCTATTGCATGTCACCTCAAAATGAAGCTTCATCAAATGGATATTAAAAGTGCCTTTTTGAATGGCATTCTTCAGGAAGAAGTGTTTGTAGAGCAACCAATGGGCTTTACTGATCCTCATTTACCAAATCATGTCTACAAATTAAAAAAAAGGCATTATATGGACTAAAACAGGCACCCAGAGCTTGGTATGACAAGTTAACCTCTTTTCTTCTTAGCAATGGTTTTGTCAGGGGAAATGTAGATCAAACTCTGTTTATCAAACATTTGCATCCAGGTATATTTGTAGCTCAAATTTATGTAGATGATATCATTTTCGAATCCACTTGCCCTGTCGCTATAAATAATTTTGTTGATTTAATGCAGTCTGCACTACTACAAATATAGGCTTTCTCTACGCTTTTTTTCCTAGCATTACATTAAAAACGCAGAGAGAAGGTTCAAATGAGTCTGAAACACGAAGTGGGAAAAAAATAGACTTTTCTCCGTGGTACACTTTTCTCTACGGTTTTCTTTATGGAACCGCAGAGAAAGCCTTTACCCTACATAAAACCCTCGACTCACAACCTTACTCATTCTTATAAATTCTTCCACTTTGACAGACTCGAGAGGAACGACGCAAACCTTCTTCCCCAGCCACGGTTAGTGCTCTTTTCACCTTTTTTTTTTAGTTTTTTTTTTCATTTTCTTCAATATTTAGGCTACAACTCATGTAAATATACATATATATTGATTTGTTTTGAAGTTTTAGGGCAAAAATGAAGATATATTGATTAAGTATAATGTGTTTTGAATGTATGTTTATAGGGTAATTTTCAAGCTTTTTTCCAACGTTTTTGAATGTTTGTGAAGGATTAAAAGACATTTTTATTGTTCAAATCAGGTATTGATCACTAAAACTTGACTTTTTTTTTGTTTTTTTAATTATTTCAGTTTTTTGTTATTTTTATATTATTTATCTAGTTTATATGTATTTTGATAATGTTAATATTAATTATGTTTATTCCTTAAAATGTATTGTATTTGACATAATTTTTTTTATTTTTTTATGAAATGTATATATATTGAATATATATAATTGGAATTGAAAATAATTATATATAATCGAAATTGAAAAATAATTTTTTTTTATTAAAATGGCTTTCTCTGCGGTTGTATTAACAAAACCTTTCTCTGTGGTTGTGTTGAATAAACCGCAAAGAAAAGGGTACCTTTCTCCGCAGTTTTTTCAACACAACCGCAGAGAAAAGTGTGGCTTTTCTCCACAGTTTTCATACCACTTTTCTCTGAGGTCGAATACACTGCGCTTTTCAATACTCTCGAAAATCACAGTGTATTAAGTAAAAAAACCGCAGAGAAAGACCTTTTTTGTAGTAGTGCTGAATTTGAAAAGAGCATGATAGGTGATCTTTCATTTTTCCTAGGGTTGCAGATCAAACAGTTGTCCAATGGAATTTTTATTTCCCAGTCGAAATATACTCTTAACATGTTAATAAAAATTGGTCTTGATCATTCTAAGCATGCTAGAACTCCTATAAGCACAACATCTAAACTTACTAAAGACATGTCAGGCAAACCTATAGATCCAACACTCTTTCATAGTATGATAAGGAGTCTTCTTTATCTGACTGCTAGTAGACCTGAAATTTGTTTTAGTGTTGGCTTGTGTGCTAGATATAAGTCCTCTCCTACTGAGTCTCATCTTACAGCTGATAAGAGGATTATGAAATATGTGGCTGGTACAGCTGAGTTTGGTCTATGGTATACAAATGATTCCAATATGTCATTAGTAGGATATAGTGACTCGGATTGGGCTGGAAATTTAGATGATAGAAAAAGTACATCTGTAGGATGCTTTTATCTGGGAAACAACCTTGTATCATGGCACAACAAGAAACAAAATTATATTTATGTTTCCACTGCTGTAGCCGAATATATTGCAGTAGGTAGTTGTTGCACTCAATTACTTTGGATGAATGAGATGCTTGCTGATTATGGTTACCCTCAAAACTCTTTACTCATGTATTGTGATAATACTAGTGCCATTAATATTTCAAAAAATCTTGTGCAACATTCTAGGACTAAACATATTGACATTCGGTACCATTTTATTCGAGAATTGGTAGAATCAAAATCAATTGTGATATCTCATGTGTCTTCTGAAGCTCAATATGCAGATTTGTTCACCAAAGCATTGAACTCTCAGACCTTTGTTCATTTATGCAAATGCATTGGAGTTTTCTCTATTTGATTTTTTTTTTGGGTCAAGTTTTTTTTTTGTTTTATCTAGAACACTCTTATTTCATTATTTTCCAGGATTGTGTGTTCGTCTGAACCTTTATTTTTCTCAGCTAAAAAGGCTACCTTGTCAGGTGCAATGGGAAGAGCTTTCTCTTATAGAATTTACTCTTGAGTAGTTTGCTCCTTTTTCATTAGTATTTTCTGCATTAGAGAAGACGGCTACATCCCTGTTCAAGAGTGAAAGTCATAGCTGGTTTTTGTTTAAATATATATATATATAAATAAAAAAATCAAAATAATAATAATACATTGAGAGTTTTTTTTTAGAGAGTGAGTCAGTTGACTCACATGAGGTTACTTTTGCACACACTCATGGAAAATTCTAGTTCAGCATCCTGTTGAAATTTTTTGTTATGAGTTGTTTTGTTCTAGTCATCTTTTTATGCTTCTTCATTTTTTTTACTCTCTGATGCATATTTTTGTTTCTGGTCTTTTTTTTTTTTTTCTGGTCTAGTCTTTCTGTCATATCTTAGAATCTCATTGATATGTCACGCTTAGTTTGTGTCTATTCACTTTCTCTGTCTTATTTTTGGGCCGAGCTTTTTAATAGTCTTTTGGTGCACAGTGATTTTTTGGATTTATTTTCAAATATTTTTTTGAGGGTTTTGTGGTTCTATAAATACATACTATTCTTGCAAACATCTTATTCATCCTTGTCTTGAGATTCAACCCTAGCTTTTTCCGATTCCATGGCTTCTGACATTGTGGACTCTCCTCGAGAATTTCTTACTGCTCCTGCTATGTCATCGTTCGGTTCTCCGATTGTCTCTCAGTCTCCTGCACCAGTGATTGTCTCTGATATCGTTCCAAATGAGGCTGTTGGCTGTGTTCCATCCTTAGGTATTCCGTCCGACTCTATTATCCCTACTATTCCTCTAGTTTCATCTGATGTTGTGCCTGTTGAATCTGCTGTTGTGGCTGTTAAATCTGTGCGTAAAAACATTAAGTCTGTAGCCCAAAAATCCTCGTCTAAACTCTTCCTTCTTAGACGTATTACTCGGTCTTAGTCGACCAGCTAGAATTTCCACTAGAACAAGGATACACATGGATTTATGGCACAACATTTATATATATATAGAAATTCTTTAGTCCCTCACAGGATTTAGTCCTTCATGTGAGAATAATTTTTTTGGCCAAGTGTCACTTGTTGGGTGTTGTTGAAATCTTTATTTTTTTGGTGTTCACTTGCTATAATCAGTTGTCTAAACTGGTTGAATTTTTTTTGGTGATGTGGCTTTAAAAAGTGAGGACATAATTGTAATTGTATGTCCAATTATATGTATAATTTAAGGCTTTATAGTAAATTTATATTGAAGTTGACACTTATTTATGATATTGGGCATGTAAGATTTTGGTTGCTGCTAAATAATTATTAATGATTTGTTACAGAACACTATTAGGGTAATACGTAACAAAAACTGATACATATTTTTATTGTTGTATGTAAGAACCAGCGCTTGCACACATAAGCACACTCTACAATACTTGTAAAATCAGGGAGTCTGAGTAATATTTCCAATAGTAAATCATCATTGATAATCGACAAGAGTGATACTGCCCTAGACTCTGAGCATAGTTGCTTACCGGTCTTAAGACTCTTCCTACTACACCGCTCATAAGTTAGGGTTTTCATATTTGTTACACTATGCATGGGAAAGTTGGAATTTACTTAACAAGCCAAAACCACAAATATCAGAATCTAAACCGGAAACACCCAAACAAACAAAGATTAATTCAATACAACAAGCCTAGCTAGGTTTTTATATTATCAGATTTTCCCCCTGGATTAATTGGAACAACTAATTCTATGCAGCTTAGTTCAGATTTTTCCCTATAACAGATTATCAGATTTTTGCGAAAAAAATATAGAATTTTTTTATTATAGTCCCAAATTCAATTTTGAAAAATAAAATAAAATATATATAAATATTTAAAATTTGTGGAGCACATCAGCATTAACGGCTGAAACTACAATTAATAACAGGAAACTCATTTTGCCAAAACTAAACGAGCTAGCTCATGAGCTGAGACATTATAGCCCGCCTATTCACAAAAGTAAAGCCTTCAAACACAATATTAGCCACCATTCGAGAAGTCATATTTTTATTTTTAATATTGTTGACGCCGTTTTTCGTCAACAGTGAAATAAGAGCACAAAAACAATAAATAGTTATGGCCAGAAAAATATAATAAAACAAGCGGGATTTTTTACGTGGTTCAGCAGTTAACTCTGCCTAGTCCACGAGTCTTTGTTATTAGGATTTTAAGATGATCTCTGGAAATTCCTTAAGAATGAATTCTCCAGAGTTTTCTCTCAAGATCACAAAAATTCCGTCCTTTACAATGGTGCATGACTTCTCTATTTATAGAGAAGATTTCTGAATACTATCCCACACATTTTGGGAAGTTATTCTGTATATGTAAATAAATTTAATGGCATTAAAAACTTGTAATCCTATATACAAGGAAACGTCTCTTGAAGATTAGGGAGCGTATAACTGAATAATAAATATCCCTTGATTATAGGGGATTTACAGCAACGAATGCAGACTGCATCTCTCTTAGATGATTCACTAAGATATTCAAAGTTATCAACTTATATTGTCAATGCCACGTTCACCCAGGTCTCTTAATGACTTTCGAGCTATAGCATTTTCCCGAGATCATGTGGCTTCGAGCTCATACTTATGTCAGGCTCGAAACTCCTGATCCGAGGTCATCCGAGAACAGACATACTTCAATACCTGCCTTTCGAGCTCGTGAGGGTTTTAAGGCTACCATCTTCGAAGTTGCCCTTGCTTCCTAGGCTCGGTGCCTAGGTTACGGACACGTGTTCCAGACATTACGAGTCCATTTCTGACGAATCTAGCTTTCGAGATCACAATTCTTAAAGCTCGAAATTTGGGTGTAACATTTTGCCCCCTCAAAAGTATTTGTTCGAATCCTATGAGAAGGAAACTTTTGAACTACTTTCTTCGGGAACCGCACCGTCACACATACTTGAGGGTGGACACGCATCAGCCGGATATTGCTCATCCAAGGTACTCGAGTACCTTGGAAATCCACCCACGATCGTTCGCCTGCCACCTTTCCGGTACCATCATGTCATCAATCCCTGACTGTTGGATTTTATAAGGATTCTGGCTAATGGCTCAGATTAATCCTTTTTACCACTTTTTTCCTTCTATATTTACAAGGTCTTCTTCTTCCTCTTATTTTACACGCATCAGAAACAAAAGAAAAGGAACGAAACCAAAAACCATCTTAGAGAACTTTTAGCTTTTGCATGTTCTCCCAGCCGAAGAAACAAAGGACCGCCAGTTTGTTCGAGACCGTAAGCTCATACCTGCAGCCTCTCCTTCAATCAACGATTTCTCTGCAATCGCCATCATTGTGTAAGTTCCTGATGATCTTTTTGTTTTCCTCTATGCCGGTTTTCGTCTGTGTTGTTCTTTTATTTTTGGGAATGTGCTGGTTTATTTTCTTAGTTTGACACGCTAGGAAGCTCTGACCGTTAGGTTTTCACGTATAAGCCTCCATGCTAGGTTTAAGTCACTGGTTCTAAATCCAGTTTTGATGTAGAACAAGGTTTCTTTTTTCTGGGTTTTCAAAGTTTAAAAGACATATCTTGTACACCAAGATATCGGGTACAAAATCTTGGTTTTAAAGAACGCACGATACCCAAGATTACCATTTCTGAACAACCGTCACCCTTTTTCCCTGATATTTTGGGATTTTAAAAAAAAAATTATCCACTCCCTTCCTTTTTCTCGTAGAATACACGTTCCGACTCTCAATCAGGGTTTTTAGTATCTAGCTCGTTTCGAACCCTAGCATTCTCTGAGTTTTTCTTGTCAAGAAGAGGATAACCCTTTGAGAGGCTCTTTATCCGGAATCTAATTCAGGGCCCAAGTCGATCCCCCTTGACCCTAGGTTAGAAGTGACCGTTGCGTACAGTCTGGGAGAGCTCCAATTCTCACTGATGGGGGAGCCATCTACCTCGCAACCGAAGAGGGAGTTCTTTGAGGCTGAGCACTATACTGGAGCTCAGTTGCCTCGATAAACCAGATAACTGATATCCTGGCCTTCCACGATCTCAGGTTGTCAAACTACTTAAGGTGTCGAGCTCCAACCTCCAGCGAACGAAGCTGCTATGCTCCAGGGAATGGAAACCCTGACAACAGGCTGAGGTATGCGGCTTGGAGTCAGGAGCATATGAAGGCAGGAGCGCTATTGCCTTTGAAGTCTTTCTTCAAGGACTTCACGGACTTTGTTGGGTTGGCTCCATTCCAGCTCAACACTAATTCTTACAGGGTTTTGTCTGCCCTGAGGTCGTTATACCACGAGTTAAGGTGGGAAGGAGCTTCACTAAAGAAGATCCTGTATCTCTTTTGTCTGAAAAGCAACCCTCCCGAGCTCGGGGAGGAGACCGCTTCTACTATCTCTCGAGCTACCCCAAGGAGAAAAAGATGTTCGAGGATCTTCCCAACCATCCTCCCGACTTTAAGAAAGCCTTCTTCTGGACAGATGGCCTGTCCCCGTCTCGATACTATTCATTCAGACGGATTCGTAAGTACCCTAACCTTCTTTATCTCTGTGCTCGAGCTTTTTTCTGTGGGCCTGTACTTAGTTGAAATGTGTTTTACTTTCCAGCCAACTTTCACCGTCCCACTCCCACCGACGAGATGAAGGAGCATAGGGAGGCTCTGCTCCAACTCCCTTATGGCAGGAGGTCTCTCTCATATCTTTTGCATGAGAGTAAGCTCCGAGCCTGCGGGCTTTTGGGAAATGGCCAGTCCACCTCGGACTGGTCCAACAAAAAATACGACCGCTGGGAGCTTGTGCCCCTGCCAACAAGCATCCTTCCCTCGAGGAGAGAGGTGAGGCCCCTACCTCCAGCTCGCCGAAGAAGCCCGCAGACAGGGAACGAGGCTAACGATGAAGCCTTGAGCTTGGGCTCGGATGATCAAGGTACAGTCATCATAAGCTTGAAAATGTGGTCCCCCACCCTATTAAAACACAAACCCGATAGGTTAGTATTAGGCAAGGATGAGAGGGACCATTTCTATATATGGACTTGGGTAGATGACCGGGTTCATAGGTTTGATAGTTGGCTCGGGAAATATGACACTATGTACAGTCTGAACGAGGTGTGGGATGGAATAGCTGTCCAATATGGGACCAATGATTATAGGGACCTTTCGAGGTTGACGTCCACCTATAGGGAAGGTACTCCTCCCGCCTCTTCTGAAGATGGGGGAATTTCATGGTCTCCGAGCTCAAGCTCGGGGAGAGTTCCAGTTAGGTCCTTCTCTACTTGTTTTTTTTTTTATCTTCCAAGTTTTGTTAGCATTATGTTTAACTTCGATTGGAACTATGCAGGTGCTATGGATCCCGACCTCGATTCTGTGCTCTTTAGCGATAACGAAGCTCAAAAGAGTAAGCGCTAGAGAGGCGCGCGGAAATCCGATCGGCCATCCAAAGTCCCCAGGCGCACCAAGAAGATCCCAACGGCTCAAACTGTTGCGAGCATAGCCGAGGAGCCCAATGTTCAGGTCGATGCATCTGTTTCGACCGCGCCCGCCACGCTTCCTCCAGCCACAACTCAAATAACAATTGGCCGACCTTCGAAGAAACCCTCCATCTCCAAGGTACTCTTGCCGTCGCCCTGACCTCATGTTGAAGAGTTCGTGCTTGACGGTGCTGCTAGGACCCAAGGGGCTGTACTTGGCTCGGACGTCCTTTCTCGAATGGGTCAGAGTCTTTCAGGATTCGGCGCTGACCACTGGGATCTTGTGCATAAGGCCCCAGACTGTAATACTCTTTATGATAAGAGTATTGAACTTACTACCACAGTAATTTTCGCAACTCTTCTTTAATTGTTTATGTCTTGGTTTGTGCTCTAATTCATCCTTTGTGTTTCAGGTCCTTGTCGTTTCGGCACAGCTTAATTATAAGCTGACCAACGAGGTGCATACGAGCATGTCTCTGGCCCAAGATTCGAGGGATCTTCAGCTTAAAATGGCTGATGAACTCAAAAACTCGAAGGCCGACCTTGACAAGGTGAAGGCCGAGCTTGAAACGGCGAAGACTCGTCTTGCGGAGCTGGAGAAGGCTAATGCCAAACTCGAGGAGGAGAAAGCCACCACTTTCGAGATAATGAAAGGCGAGAAGGCCCGCCTCCTTGACGAGTTCAAAGAGCAGAAGTAAAAAGCGGTCGACCAGGCCATGTACAAAATCTGGGTTGATAATGCCGACCTCGACACTAGCTTCCTGGGTCCTCTTGAGGCAAAGTATGTAGAGCGGTGGAATGCCCGACTTGAGGCGAACGAGACTGCTCGGGAGGCTGCTTAGAAGGATAGTCATGCTATTCATCCTGAGGGGTCTAGTGCCATTGATGCTGAGAAGGCCAAGGGAACTGCTCCTTCCTGAACCTCACTTCGGGGCTGCGACCCCTTATTTTTGTAATTGCTTTAATTTATGCCTGTGGGGCTGATACAATTTCTTTTTATTTTACAACATATGCTTTACATTTCTTGGTTTGAAATATTTTGCACATTTTATGTTAAAGAACCGCGTATATTTATTTATTCGTATAAACATAATTTGGATTTTAATCTCGAGGCCCAATATGCATTCATGCACTGTTTGCTCGAATTATTCGCTTCCGATCTTGTTATTCATCAAGGTCGGATATTACTTTAACCATGAACCCGAAAGTACTTGTATGGTGTGTAATGTAAACGGTTTAGTTATATCTTATTGCTTAGTTACTTTTTCTCGCCCTCGGTTATTTATCCGAGGTTATGAGTTCGAAACTATTTTTCCATAAGATATTCCAGCCTCGATCTCGACTTATCTCGAAGTAGGTTTAGGTTCCAACTTATCGTCGATTAGTTCTAGTTGGTTTGTTCCAAACCTTTTAAGGTTGTGATTGGTTTGTGATCCATACACTTGTATGTTTTTAATAATTTGGTTATATCCAAATTATCCTAGCTCGCGCATTTGGTTACATCCAAACCCTTGTACGTATTTTGTGTATGTTATTTTATTTTTCAAGCTGATGGTGTATATACCAATGATGCCCCCTTAATCCTATGAGTGTGACCATAGGTTATTACATTACGAGAGGTTGCAAAAATAAGGAAAAACATAACATATTGAACAAAATAGATCTTTATTTGATGAAATTCAAAAGTAGACAAATTAGTACAGATAAACAAACATGGTTACAGGCAACATCCTTCCTATACTATTGGTAGTAAGGTCTTAGGTGTTTGCCATTCCATGCTCGCGGTACCAGGCTCCCATCCAATCTCTCTAGCTTATAAACATTGGGCCGGATGACTGATTCTATCTGGTATGGTCCTTCCCAATTTGGCCTGAGCATGCCAGCTGCTGGATCTCGTGTTGCCAAAAATACACGCCGTAGCACCAGATCTCCCACACCGAACTTTCGATCTCGAACCCTCTTATTGAAGTACCTGGTAGCTCGTTGCTGGTAGGCAGCATTCCTCAACTGACCTTCGTTTCTTTTTTCTTCGATCAAGTCTAAGATTTCTTCGAGCTGAGTGTGGTTCGAGCTTTGGTCATAAATGTGAGCTCAAATTGTAGGGATTTCGACCTCGATAGGCAACATAGCCTCACAACCGTATGCTAGAAAGAATGGTGTATGTCCTGTTGATGTTCAAGCTGTAGTCCTATATCCCCATAGGACTTGGGGCAACTCTTCGGGCCATCGTCCTTTCGCTTCCTCCAACCTTTTCTTTAGCGAACTCTTGAGAGTTTTGTTTACAGCTTCGACCTGGCCATTCGCCTGAGGATGAGCTACTGATGAAAAACTCTTTATTATTCCATTCTTCTCGCAAAAGTTGGTGAACAAGTCGCTATCGAACTGGGTTCCGTTGTCAGATACAATTTTCCTTGGCACCCCATATCGGCACACGATGTTTTTTACCACGAAGTCAAGGACCTTTTTGGAAGTTATTGTTGCCAATGATTCAGCCTCTGTCCATTTTGTGAAGTAATCTACGGCGACTACAACATATTTCACACTGCCCTTGCCAGTTGGGAAAGAGCCTATGAGGTCGATTCCCCATACCGCGAATGGCCATGGGGAAGTCATCATGGTCAGTTCGGATGGTGGAGCTCGAGGAATCGTGGCGAATCTCTGGCACTTATTGCATTTCTTTACGTACTTAAAAGAATCTGATTTAATGGTAGGCTAGAAATAACCTTGGCGTATGATTTTCTTGGACAGGCTATGCCCCCCAGTATGGTCTTTGCAAAACCCTTCATGAATTTCTTCAATGATCTTCTTGGCTTCTGGTGGAGTCACACACCGAAGTGATGGCATGGAATATCCCCTTCTATACAACTTTCCATCCAAAATGGTGTAGCGGGGAGTTTGATACCTTAACTTTCGAGTCTGGTTCCAATCTTTTGGAAGGACTCTGGTCTCGAGATAGTCGGCTATTGGGGTCATCCAGGTAGGCTCGGACTCAATCATACACACGTCTTCCTCCTCCAACTCGTTAATGCTAGGTGCCGAGAGGTGTTCTATGGGCACCACGTTTAGCTCATCATTCTTGACGGAAGTAGCGAGCCGAGCTAAGGCATCTGCATTTGAGTTTTTCTCTCAGGGAACCTGTTCGATCGCATAAAACTCAAAATGTTCCAATGCAGATTTCGCCTTCTTTAAGTACGCTGCCATTTTCGTGCCACGAGCCTGGTATTCTCCCATGATTTGATTAACCACAAGCTGGGAGTCGCTGTAGCAATGTATTGCTTTAGCTTTGAGCTCTTTGGCTATACGAAGGCCTGCCAATAAAGCCTCGTATTCGGCCTTGTTATTCGATGCTTTAAAGCCGAATCTTAAGGTAGAGTGAAATCTGCTCCCTGTGGGGGTAATCAAAATGACCCCTGCCCCCGATCCATTTTCATTAGATGAACCATCGCCGTTGGTCATGCCAGTACATTCCACTGTAAAGTTTGCCAATGCCTGTGCCCTAATGGTTGTCCTCGGATGGTAAGTGATCTCGAATTGTTCGAGTTCAACTGCCTATTTAAGAAGTCGACCTGAAGCCTCCGGTTTAGACAAGACTTTCCTAAGTGGTTGATCAGTCAGCACATGGATGGGGTGCGCTTGAAAGTAGGGTCGAAGTTTACGAGATGAATGAATTAAGCTGAGAGCCAGCTTTTCCATCAAGGGGTACCTCGACTCTGCCCCCAGTAACCTTTTGCTGATGTAATAGATGGGTCTCTGTACCTTTTCTTCTTCTCGCACGAGCACTGCACTTATTGCATGTTCGGTGGTGGAAAGATACAAGTACAATACTTCTCCCGTAATAGGTTTTGACAAGATGAAGGGTTCTGCGAGATGCTTTTTAAGCTCCTGGAAGGCCAGCTCGCACTCCTCCATCCATTCAAATTTCTTGCCTCCCCTCAAAAGATTGAAAAACGGAAGACAACGGTCTGTAGATTTTGATATAAACCTACTTAGTGCCGCCATCTGACCGGTCAAACTTTGGACATCCTTATGTCTTCGAGGTGAGGGCATATCGATCAGGGCCCGGATCTTGTCGGGGTTGGCTTCTATTCCACGAGTGTTTATAATAAAGCCCAGGATTTTTCCTGATGATACCCCAAAGGTGCACTTCTGAAGATTTAGTTTCATGTTATACTTCCGGAGCATACCAAAGCATTCTTCGAGGTCGTTAACATGGTTATCGTTAAGTTGAGACTTGACTAGCATGTTATCAACATAAACTTCCATGTTGTTCCCTATTTGCTCCGAAAACATCATATTCACGAGGCGCTGGTATGTGGCCCCAATATTTTTTAGCCCGAATGGCATGACATTATAACAGTATAACCCCTTATCGGTTATGAAGCTTGTATGTTCCTGGTAGGGGGCATGCATGGGAATCTGGTTATATCTAGAATAAGCATCCATGAACGACATTAGTCCATGCCCCGCCGTGGCATCCACGAGCTGATCAATCCTCGGCAAGGGAAAACAGTCCTTCGGGTAAGCTTTGTTGAGGTCCGAATAGTCGATACAGGTTCGCCATCTCCCATTGGGTTTTGGGACCAACACTGGATTGGCTACCCAGTCAGGGTAAAAAGCATCCCTAATGAATCGATTTCCTTTTAACCTGTCGACCTCCTCCTTCAGTGCCTTCTTTCTGTTGTCATCCAGCTATCTTCGCTTTTGTTGCTTCGGAGGGAAGCTTTTATCAATATTTAGCGCGTGGCTTGCTATGTTCGGACTTATTCCTACCATGTCCGAATGTGACCATGCGAAGACATCCTGGTTTCTCTTCAAAAAGCAAGCTAGTTGCTATTTGGTTTCTTCCTGGAGGTGTTTTCCAACCTTTACCTTTTTCGAGGGATCGGACTCTTCGAGCTGAATCTCTTCGAGCTCTTCTAAGGGTTCGAGGTCCACCTTCTCCTCAACCCTTGGATCGATTTCTTCATCAATCTCCAAGACCGTCCCGTCTTTACTCTGAATGATGACGAGTGCTTGTGCGCTCGTCTGTTTCTTTCCTCTCAAGGAAATGCTGTAGCATTCCCTTCCAGCTAACTGATCTCCCTTCAATGTCCCGACACCGCTAGGGGTCGGGAACTTAATGGCCAGATGCCTTACTGATGAGACTGCCCCCAGCCCAACAAGGGCGGGTCTCCCGAGCAGCACATTGTAGGCTGAAGGTAGATCCACTACCACAAACTCCATCATCTTGGTTATTGAGACCGGGTAGTCTCCCAAGGTTACGGGGAGTTCGATGGATCCCATGCAGGCGGTTCCTTCTCCTGAAAAGCCGTATAGCGTAGTCGCACATGCTTTCAGATCGCGAAGGGAGAGTCCCATCTTTTCAAGGGTTGCTTTATAGAGAATGTTAACTGAGCTCCCATTGTCTATGAGAACTCGGTGGACCCTTTTATTTGCCAACTGGAGGGTGATGACCAGTGGATCATGGGGAGGAAATTGAACATGGGACGCGTCTTCTTCAGTGAAGGTTATTGGTTGGGATTCAATCTTTTGACTTTTTGGAGCTCTAGGTTCGGGTTCATAAGGAGGCCCGTCCCCGGTCTTCAGCTCATTAACGTATCTCTTTTGGGCATTTCTGCCCACTCCCGCGAGATGAGGCCCTCCTGAGATGGTTATTACATCTTCTCCATCAATTGGAGGGGGCCTATCTTCTTCCCTGGCTCAGGAATTGTTGTTTTGTGTGAGCTGTGGCGCAGCTGCTCTCTGGCTCGCGGATGCTTGATTAGTACTCTGGTTCTTGACATATTTTCTGAAGTAACCTCTTGAGATCAATCCTTCGATCTCGTCTTTCAGTTGTCGACATTCATCAGTAGTATGCCTGGTGTCTCTGTGAAATCGGCAATATTTACTGGAGTCCCTCTTGGACTTCTTATTTCTCATTGGGTCTGGACGCCTGAAGGGGACCTGGTTTTCATTAGCTAGGTATATGTTCTCCCGAGACTCGTTGAGCTCGGTGTACACTTTGTACATGGAGAAATATCTCTCCCCCTTCTTTTTCTTTCCTCCCTCGGGGTTACTCCCTTCGTTCTTTTTTCGCTTGGAAGGGTTTTCCACTGCAGGCTTTGAAGCTGGTGGGTCTGCCGAGGTTGAGGCAGAGTTTACATTTATCGTTGTAGTTACGGGCTGGGAAGTCACATTAAGTGTCGACCTCGCTTCCTCTACATTAACAAACCTCTGTGCTCGTCTATTAAACTCGGTTAGGGACCTCGCTGGTTTTCTCTGCATGTCGTCCCAGAGGGAACTTCCTGGCATTACTCCGGCTTGGACAGCCATTAGGTGACCGCTGTCATTCACATTCCGAGCTCGGGCAACTTCCAAGTTAAACCTTGTAAGGTAACTTTTCAATGTCTCACCTGGCTGTTGCCGAACATTAGTCAGGGTTGATACCTCGGGTCTAACTCCCATCATGGCTTTGAACTACTTCTTGAAGTCTTTGGATAGCTGATCCCAAGAAGTTATTGAGTGTCTTCTATATTTTTCGAACCAGCTTTTGGCTGGTCCTGTCAGTGATGCTGGAAATAACATGCATCTGAGCTCGTAACCCACGTTACTTGCTCTCATTATGGTATTGAATGTACTCAAATGGCTGTACGGGTCGGACTTTCCCTCAAACGTTGGGATGTGAGGGATCCGAAATCCTTGAGGAAATGGAGTGTTGGAAATATGGGGAGCAAACGGTTCAAGCTCCTCATTAGAATCTTCGTATCGATCCTGACCTTGCTTATTTTTCAAAAGCCTGAAGGCTTTTTCTAACTGATCAATTCTTTCCTGGACTGGGTCCGCGAGGGGTCTTGCATGGAATTGGTTGTCATCGATCACGATTCTAGGCTCGCGCCTCCACAGGGGGTCTTTGCGCCTATTTAAGCGATCCCTCAGGTCCGGGTTCATCGGGTTAACATTACCCCGACTCTGATTCAAGTTTTCCCGTAGGTCGGAGTGATTCCTGCGGCTTCCAGTATTCTTTCGACCTCAATCATGCATGCTGACCGAGTTGGTATCTCTAGAGTCATCACTAGTAAAACTCGTCGCATGATTATTTCGAGATGGGTCTTTTTCATGCCGCCTCGTTTCTGCAGTGCGAGATCGGGACGTTTGGCTTTTTTCAGAGGGGGCGCCTCTTCGCTCCCGGAAAGCCTCCCTGTTCCCTTATCTCCTCCCCGCACGTCTTTCGTCCTCACCACAAACTGATTGAGCATTCCTGCGAGGAGGTGAAGGATATCTTATAGGTGATGGAGGGAACCGTATGGGTGATGGTGGCTGCCACCCATTTCGTGGCCTAGATGGTTCGGAGTTTGCCCGAGATGGGTTGGTTGCATTCTGTGCGCTCCCAGGGACTTGAGTCCAAGCCTCTGCAGGAGCTCGGTTGTTCTCAGTTCCCGCATGTACTTCCGAAGGTGGATTAACCGGGGCCCTAGCTCGGGTACTTCTCTGGGGCCTAGAGGGGGCTGATTGATCTGCTGGTGCAGGAGGTTGTTCCGGCCTTCTTGTGGCAGCATTCTTCCGTGGACGCCCACGGGGTCTGCGGGGAGGAACATGCAAGTCCCTCGGAGGAGGGGCTTGGTTTTCACGCGGAGGCAGGGGCTGAGCCGCCTGCGCCTCGGCGACTATCCTTGCCAACTCCTCATTCTGCTTGTTGGCTTCTGCCAACTGCTGTTTCAGCTGCCGGTTTTCAAGTTCCACAATGGGAACGTACTACTCAGGATTGTAATACATATCCTCATCCCTTGGTGGTGCGGGTGGTCCCCGAGAATCGGAGGACTCGCTTCTCTCTTCAGCATCCGGGTTTACCATTGGCTGTTTCACAGGACGTCTCGGATAATTTTCTTCAGGAACGTTTTGATCGTTAGCGGCCATAACTCGTTCAGGGGCTGAATGCTTAAGGCTCTCAATGAAAGCACCAAACTGTTGACACCGTTTTTCGTCAACAGTGGAATAAGAGCACAAAAACAATAAATAGTTATGGCCAGAAAAATATAATAAAACAAGCGGGATTTTTTACGTGGTTCAGCAGTTAACTCTGCCTAGTCCACGAGTCTTTGTTATTAGGATTTTAAGATGATCTCTGGAAATTCCTTAAGAATGAATTCTCCAGAGTTTTCTCTCAAGATCACAAAAATTCCATCATTTACAATGGTGCATGACTTCTCTATTTATAGAGAAGATTTCTGAATACTATCCCACACATTTTGGGAAGTTATTCTGTATATGTAAATAAATTTAATGGCATTAAAAACCTGTAATCCTATATACAAGGAAACGTCTCCTGAAGATCAAGGAGCGTATAACTGAATAATAAATATCCCTTGATTATAGGGGATTTACAGCAACGAATGCAGACTGCGTCTCTCTTAGATGATGCACTAAGATATTCAAAGTTATCAGCTTATATTGTCAATGCCACGTTCACCCAGGTCTCTTAATGACTTTCGAGCTATAGCATTTTCCCGAGATCATGTGGCTTCGAGCTCATACTTATGTCAGGCTCGGAACCCCTGATTCGAGGTCATCCGAGAACAGACGTACTTCGATGTCTGCCTTTCGAGCTCGTGAGGGTTTCGAGGCTACCATCTTCGAAGTTTCCCTTGCTTCCTAGACTCGGTGCCTAGGTTGCGGACACGTGTTCCAGACATTACGAGTCAATTTCTGACGAATCTAGCTTTCGAGATCACAATTCTTAAAACTCGAAATTTGGGTGTAACAAATATATCATACTTCATAAAAAGAAATATTATATATATATCACTTCATATATATCATCCCTTTCAACTCTATGATTATCGTTTTTCTTTAATTCCAAACATTGATGTGCATATATGTATAAATATATATATTTAATATTAGAATGCTAATTAGCTAAACGTGTCGTTTTAGGTAACGGTGCAAGTCGTTTTTAGTTATATCGTAGAAACTTAAGAGTGACATTTGCCAACCTGTAATATGTATCCTGGTAAAAAGGTCATTGTAAACAAACACAGAAGAAAAGTCTGACAAAGAAAAAAAAACATGCTTTTAGGTAAGGCAAATTAAAAAAGAAAAAAAAAAACATGCTTTTAGGTAAGGCATGAATTTAAATCAAACGCTTCGTCCCATTGGGTTTATGCAACACGTGCATAGGGTACCACAGCTTCTACCATTCTGCATTAAATTAAATATATATATCTTTTATATATATACACAAAAAAAATGCGACAGTTTATTTGAAAATTCCTCTAAAATATATACCAAAAAAAAATTACCTGTACAACCTCCTCCCGCACTCATGTCTGCATTGTCACAGCGACAAAAATTTGCTTGTAAATCATGTGTATTTGAATAATATTAATTAAGTTTCATATTATAAAAGTAAAACATAAAAATTATCAGAAAGATTATTGATAAATATTACCAAATCTTGATTAAAAAGAATGTGTAACCCAGGTCTGTTTTGACACTGGTCATCAACATTGCAAATGCATAAATCAGTGCAAAATCTTCTTGCCTTCATGCAGACGCATACCCTGTACATAAATAAATAAATATATATAATATACAAAACAAATATATATATATATAACTATATAAACTTATTTAATATTAGGAAATCACTCACTTTTTCATACACTTTGTTGCTCTACATCCACAAAATTCTGTTGTCTTTTCTTTTTCTGTACATGGATCAAATGATTATTTAAATTGATTTAGTTATTACAAATTAAAGATAGAACATAAAGAACTTGATTGGATGTCTCTTTCAAAAGAATAAAATGTGCTTGAATGCAAGAATGTGTGTTCTTGAATGCACCAGTAACTTAGCAGAAAAAATTGATAAATTATCTATAAAACATAATGCAAGTTATACAAACTTATATATACAAAAAGAAATGGCAGGTTAATATTATGAAATTTCATTACCTTTTTGCATCCTGAGAAGGCTGTAGTGCAACTTCACTGCTGCTATTTTCCATATTACTTTTTTCTTTCTTTGTTATTTTCCCGGAAAACAAACAAGTGAAATTGGTTCGAAAAATATATGGCAGAGTTAGTGTAACACCCCAAATTCCCTAAAATAGCTTAGTGCCTGAATTAGGGGGTCGGGAGGTAATAATTGTGCTAATTATGAGTTAATATTGTGTGAGCATGTTATTATGTGAATTATATTATAATATAATTATACTTGCATGTAAGAACTGTTAAACATGTGTATATGGGCACGTTTCTTATAAGAAGGGTACTTTAGTAATTTGACTCATTCAGGGTATAAATGCAAATATGTGTTTGTATGATTGAGACCACATTATTATGTGGATATATATGGGTTACTCAACGCGAGGCGATCCTGGTGAGCAATTAGCGAAAAAGTCACAACAGGGTTTTATACCCGGCTCGGGGTGAGCTCAGGGGTATTCTAGTGATTTAGTACATTACCAGAGTTTAGCGAGTAATGAAAAATTATTGGTAATCATGTGAGAATATTGGAAGTAGCGAGAATTATAGGACGTAAATTGTGAGTAGCGAGGTATGAGACAAAGAACAAAATTGTCCTTGGGAGTATGTGAAGAATATGCTAAGAGCATAAGGGGCAGTTTGGTCATTCCTGGGCAAAAATGTGACTTGTTTGGCTGAGAACCTTTGAGAGGGCTTAAGAAAAACCAAAAGAAAATATAGACATGATAAAGACTTTGGCTCTGTTAATGAGCATAATTATAATTATGTTTGTGAATATATGGTTAAGTACACTTGAATGCGCATGATTATGATTATGTCTATGATTGTTGTTTGAGTGTATTATAATATATTGTATTAGTAGGTACATATGTTAAATGAAGTATGTGATGGTCTGTTGTGACTAGAAAGCTCGGTTTATAAACCAAATGATTATTAGGATGTTAATTAGGGATTGACTTATTAGTCGAGGGCATATTGGACTTTGAGAGACTCGTCTTATAAGTCGAGGGTTGTAAAGCTTCGACTTATAAGTCGGGGGCATATAAGGCTTGACTTATAAGTCAAGGACTAGTAGGACTCAGTTTATAAGCTGAGATTGGCATTATGCACGTGGACTGCAGGCCACCATGGCTGGGCCACCCTGGAAGTGCAACACGCACTTGTCTGGCTCGGATGCCAACAAATTGAAAGGAAGTGTGACACGCACTTGTGCAACTCTGTGGTTGCTGATTTGTATACTAAGTACACCACACTCAATTATTACTGTTTGGCAGATATACCACTCTGTGAATTGTTTAATAAGTTTTGTTATTTTAATCTATAAATTTTTAGATTAATTTGTATATAAATGTTTCATTTAAATCATAATTTTTAATTTAAAATAACAATAAATATTTTTTTTAAATTCAAAATATAACTTTTAAGGGCACCCAAAGAGAATCATAAAATCCTTACTTAAAGACACTCAGCAAGATCTTTTAGGACTCGCGTTGTGAGTCCTAAAAACATCCTTTTAGGACTAGCGACGCGAGTCCTAAAACATCCTCGCGAGTCCTAAAAACCTTACTTAAAGGCACTCAGCAAGATCTTTTAGGACTCGCAACACGAGTCTTAAAAACCTTAGTTTTTAAGGCTCTCATAGCGCGAGTCCTAAATTTTTTTTTTGTAGTAGTGCACGTGATTGATCATATTAAGTTACCCAAAGTAACATGATGAAATTGTTGAGATCTTGTGTGAGAAACTTCCCACCCTTTTTTGATATAATAATTCATCTTACCGTTCATTGAGATTTTTATTATATTTTTTTATTAATTTTTGGAGAGCAATGAACATTCATTAAGATTAAAATGGACCACACATAGATATATATCTTAAAAAGTATAAACATGATAAATATGAACGAACGAGTTATTGGAAGTTGCTGGGAAATGACTAGATAGGGTATAGGGACACACCACATACAAATTAAAGTTACAAGTTCAAAACTGTCCATAAAAAAAAGAATAATAATAATATTAAGTTACTCAAAGTTACATGATGAAATTGTTGAGATCTTGTGTAAGCTGAGCAAATACTTCACTCTTTTTTGATATAATGATTCATCTTATAGTTCCCTTAAATAGAAAATTGATATTTTGTCGTACTATTTATTTAGGATGAATGTGTTCATTTGAGTGATATATGAAGATTATTAAGGAGTATGTTAGAAATAGATGTGTACGTGGATGATGTAAGGAGGATTTGGGGTAAATTAAGTTAATAATGTTTTTTTATTAATTTTTGGAGAGAAATGAACATTCATTCAGGCTAAAATGGACCACACATACATATATATCTTAAAA
Source organism: Humulus lupulus (assembly GCF_963169125.1). Taxonomy (NCBI): domain Eukaryota; kingdom Viridiplantae; phylum Streptophyta; class Magnoliopsida; order Rosales; family Cannabaceae; genus Humulus; species Humulus lupulus. The sequence goes on from NC_084798.1 coordinate 216,047,635, forward strand.
AGTAGAAACATGATAAATATGAACAATGAGTTTTTGGAAGTTGCTGGAAATGACTAGATAGGGTATATGGACACACCACGTACAAATTAAAGTTAAAGGTTCAAAACTGTCCATAAAAAAATAAATAATAATAATAATAATAAGGCTCTTCCACATGGAATTTGTTTTTATTGGAAAAAGCATAAACACAATCCTCTTATAACTCCACAACTCCAAAACTGTAAAATCGTCATTACCACTCATCACTTTCTACATGGAGCTCCAACTACCCTCTTTCCCAGTCCTCTTCTCTTTAGTTTTTGTGTTTATGGTAATAAACACTGTTTTAAAAAGACCTCAAACAAAAAACTCAGCTCCTAAACTACCTCCAGGACCATGGAGACTACCATTGGTGGGAAATATGCACCAGCTTATAGGCTCTTTACCTCATCATTCCCTCACAGACTTAGCCAAAAAATATGGACCATTCATGTACCTCAAAGTTGGACAAGTTCCAACCATAGTAGTTTCATCACCAGACTATGCTAAAGAGATCTTGAGAACCCATGATGCCATTTTTGCAAATAGACCACGGACTCTCGCTTCACAGATCTTGTTATACGATTGTACAGACATCTTATTTGCTCCACAAGGTGAGTACTGGAGACAACTTAGAAGGATTTGTATGCAAGAGCTTTTGAGCCCAGGAAGACTTCAATCTTTTCAACCCATTAGAGAAGAAGAGATGATTAATATGCTAGAAGTGATAGCTTCAAAAGTTGGCTCAGCTATCAATCTAACTCAAATGGTCAAAACTTTGATGTTCGGCATCACATCTCGAGTAGCCTTCAGCAAGAAAAGCAGTGACCATGAAGAGTTCATATCAATTGTGGAGGAGTTTTTGAAGTCTGCTGATGGCTTTGAATTTGCAGAGGTGTTTGTTAGAATGTGGAAAGTGATGCATGGTAAGAAGTATGAGGTTCCATCTCAAAACCAATTGGTGATGAGTGGAGTAACTCATACTCTTATAAATGGTATGATGATCCCACATACTTTCCATGTGGGATTCTATTCTCTAACATCCCCCCTCAAGATGGTGGCTATTTTTGCTCACCAATCTTGGACGGTTTGATCGCAAGTGGCTCGTTGGCTCTTTTGGCTCTTTTTGGCTCACTATCCCCGAATCACAAAGGGCTCTTTTGGCTCTCTTTTTTTTTGGACCGGTGTTGGATTTGGATCGGACATACTCGTTAGAGTTTTCTTTGACTCTGATACCATGTTAGAATGTGGAAAGTGATGCATGGTAAGAAGTATGAGGTTCCATCTCAAAACCAATTGGTGATGAGTGGAGTAACTCATACTCTTATAAATGGTATGATGATCCCACATACTTTCCATGTGGGATTCTATTCTCTAACAGTGTTTCCTTCTTTGAGTTTTCTTGATTGGACTACTCGGCCTAAATACGAGAGCCTCAAACTAAGGGCTTCGAGAATAATGGAAAATATCATCAAAGAACATATTGAAGAGAATGAAAAGTCGATAGAGAAAAAGGGAAAAGTGAAAGACCTGGTTGATGTTCTTTTGAAGTTTCATAACAATGGAGATGTTGGCTTCACCATAACAACCGACAATATTAAAGCAGTAATCTTTGTAAGTTCCATCAATATCAGCTTCTTTATATTATCAAGTTATTATTAGAATTATACATAGTTGTATACAGATAAAGTTAAGCATGAAACAAAATGATGAAATGAAAGTGACTTATTTTTCAGGATATCTTTATAGCTGGGAGTGAAACATCAGCTTTAACTGTGGACTGGGCTATGGTAGAGATGATAAGACATCCAAGAGTGATGAAAAAGGCTCAAGATGAGGTGAGGAAAGTCTTTGGCAAAAAAGGGTTAGTGAATGAAACATCAATCAATGAGATGAAATACTTAAAATCAATTGTTAAAGAAACTCTAAGGTTGCATCCTCCTGCTCCTTTGTTACTTCCAAGGGAAAATGGAGAAAAATGTTGGATTAATGGTTATGAGATTCCAATCAAAACCAAAGTAATGATAAATGTTTGGGCAATTGGAAGAGACCCTAAATATTGGATTGAACCTGAGAGTTTTATGCCAGAGAGATTTATTGAGGGATCTGTTAACTTCAAGGGCAACAATTTTGAGTTTATACCATTTGGTGGTGGAAGGAGAATTTGTCCAGGCATGTCATATGGTCTCATCAATGTTGAGCTTCTTCTGGCATTGTTGCTGTACCGCTTTGATTGGAAACTACCGAATGGAATGAAACATGAAGATTTGAACATGATGGAGTTATTTGGCCTTACAGTCAGTAGAAAAGATGATTTGAACTTGATTCCTGCCACTTATATGTCATTAATCTCTATAGCAAAATCACATAGAATTTAGTTTGTCTTTTATAGTTTAACATTAGAGTTTGTTGAACTTTTATTTCAAAGTTAAAATTTACAAATATTGTAATTTGAATAATATACATGTTGGTGACTTGTTATACCAAGTCATTATGTTATCACATCATCATAATTATTAGTATCCATCTATAAAAATAGTAACCATTGAGAAGTCTCTATTATATATTATATATATCATTTTCACTATAAATATTTTATGTGGACCATATCATTTTTAATTGTGTGATTAAGGCTAATTACATATTTATTATATGTGTAAATAATTATTTTGGTATAATTAATTATATTCCTTAAAAAACCGCAACAACATAATTATATAAAAATAAAAATTAATATTAAAGAGCAACGTGAAAATAATACTTCAAAACACAATTTTACGTAGTTTGTGAATAATTTTTTGTTAACTATATTATACCAAAATCAAAGTAAAAGAGTTATTACTTTGGTTGTATATAATGTCACATGTCATGTCGATAAATAAATATTATTTCAGATTTAATATATAAACTGAACTTTGCTTTTTAAGATTTATGAAAATCTTACAAGAAAATGACCATCGCCTAATCCCTGGCCTTTCCAACAATTTTTAGCAGCTTATTAATTAAGGATGCACATTTTTCCTATGGAGATGGGCCCACGGAGACTTGCCCCTAATGAGTCGAGGAATTCTCATCTAAATGGGAATGAGGCGGGGACGGGATAGCACTCCCCACTCCGACGGGTCCTGTTTAATTTTTTATATATTTTTGTAATATTTATATGTATTTTATATATTTCTTTATGTGTTATTATATTATAGTAGTAATTTTTTTTATATTTTAAATTTTATTTAAGATAATGTTTAATATTTTAAATAATAAATATTGTGAAATATTTTAATTTATTTATAGTTTATAACTTTTATTTTAAAATTTATTTTCTAAATAAATGAGTTTTCCGTAGAGATTCTCCATCCCATTAGGGAATTTCCCACCCCGCCACCGATGGAGAATAAACGAAGATAAGGTGGGGACGAGGATTAAAAATATAAATGGGGACGGAGACGGGAAACACTCCCCGCCAATTCCCCACGTGTACATCACTATTATTAATTATTTAATTCCATCGAAGTTCGAGTAATATGCCCTCACATGAGCTCAAGACGATTTTGTCCTCAAATAATTCATCATGTGCCTCTTACATGGGTCACTTTCATCAAAATTTATACATACGTAAATAATTTGGGTTCAATTGTTGCTATCTCATGAACTCGAGGATCTGAGTGCCCAAGAAAAAAAATCTCAAAAATCAAATTAAGAATTCTTAACTAATTCAGGGAGTGATGGTGCTAAAAATCCTATAATTTAACATGTGGATATAATTTTGTTTTCAATTATTATATAAAAACCGCAGTAATAATCCTTTGCTTTTTATAATTTATACAAGATCTTTTGTAGTTGCCACTCAAAATAAAAAGTTATCATATGATATAATAGCTAGAGGTTGTGTGACTGCCACTAAATATTATTCTTTAGTTAAAAAAATTTGTTTTGACAACTTTTACTCACAAAATAAATTTGTTGTGAATTAAAATATTATCGCTAAATCCACGTAATTGGCCTTTCCCAGCAATTTATATAGTAGTTTAATTATTTAATTCCATAAAAAAATGTATAAGATAAAGTAAAAGCATAGAAGAAAATTACAGTATAATTTATAAAATGTTGACATATAAATATCAAAGAAACATTACTCAGTAAATCAACTTACAATAATAAGACGACAATATAGTGTCATTTTACTTCGATACTATTAAAATGTATATAGAATGTGTAAAAAATTAGAAGAATTTTTTTTATGAACATCTATTACATCTCATAATGACTAGCTATAATACAACACCTTTTATATATATATATATATGAGTTATTTGGAGGTTGGAAAAGGCTTGATCGGGTAATTAATTAACGTTCAAAACTGTCCAAAAATGAATTATTGAAAGGGCCCACTTTCCAAATTATGGTGTCCTTACCTATCAGAATTCAGAATCAAAGTATCTGTTTCAATACGTACATGTGTTAAAGTTGGCCAAGGCAACTTGCAACTTCCACATGGGATTTGGTTATTGGACCGACAAAATTAGTGTTGTTATTTGACATTTTAAATTGTCTAATAATATATGAAGTGACACTTTATAATTAATTAGTGATATCCTGCTATTAAATTACACCAATAGTAATATGTCACATTTTTGTAGTGTTGGACACCAGTGTTGGAAAAATTATATTTTATATATAATAAATAGCCAATTTAGGCTAATGTGTGAATGGAAAATTGATGCCTTAAATGTGGTCCATTGATAGCTGCTAATAAATGCAGATTTGGTCAATGATGTAATCACTGTAATAATGGTGAATATTATGATTGATATCAGAAATTATGGTAAAGATTGTGATTGATCAATATCACTAATTTTGTGGGATTTTTGGCATTAATTCCCCTGTGTCCACACTTGGTATTCCACCCCATATGAAGCCTATAAAAGGAGGCTTCACCTTTCATTCTAGAGACACCAAAAAATAGAGTCACTCACTACAAAGCTCTCTTGTTTTCTTCTTTTTTGTTTTTCGTAAGTCTTAAGGTGATAGAGTGAAGGTATTAATCCGAGTTCGCTGGAGTAGTGAAAGTGGTGTATTCCTCTACTCGTTAGTCGTTATATCCTGGGAAGTGATTGCTCACGTATCCTCTAACACCAATCAGGTAGAGGAGGCAAATCTGCTTTAAGAAAAACGTGTTTTACATGCCTCGGCTTTCTTTTCAATTACCAGTTTTATAATTTATTATTTTGTATTTATTTTTTTTATTTTTCAATTAATAATATATTATTATGTTTGTTAATTTTCTCCATCCTCCTTATTTAAATTCTAACAACCAGGAATACTCCTTATCAATTCTCTATCTCAATATTATATGACTCGACAGCTCCAAGCTGTAAATCTCGTCATATCATGTCATTTGACTAGCAAAATTTGAGTTTAAATTTGCCGCTCTAATTAAAAAAATGGCATACTATACATATTAAAAAACATTAGCCAATGTTTCAAACTTTTCCTAGTAAACCCTCACATAATATTTTTCTTCAACTTTTTCTATTCTCTCTCTTGATTTTCTCTTAAAAAATATAGTAGCCACAACACAACAACACCATTACCACCCACTCATATTCTTCTCTCTCTCTCTCTAACTTGAGGAAAACTTAAGCTCATGATAAATATCACTTATTAAGATAGTAATATTTATGATGTTGAATAGATTTGGACATTATTATTTTAGTTTTTTTTTTAAAATTTGACATTCTGAAATCTGCAAAATATCGAGTATGCTCGATGGTGCTCAATGCCTAGCTCAATGTGCTTACAAATTAAGATTTTTATGAAAAAAAATTAATTTTTCTCGATGTTTATCGATTCCCTACATTACAGAAGAGATTAAGAAGAGAAAAATGAAATGAAAAAATATTATTGCATTTTTGGAATAGTCCTAAGGGGTTGAGTTATATATAGAGTAAGTCAGGTATATGGAAAATAATTAAGGAAAAACAAGGAAAAATAGGTAAACTGATCCTAATATATATATAAATCCTAATAGCATCTCCTTAAGATGTACTGCGAATATCATGCATAGTAATCTTGGAAATATGAGAATTAAGTGTAGTAGATGGAAGAACCTTGGTGAAAGCCAGGGCCGGCCCTGGGCATAGGCGGGCTAGGCCCGTGCCTAGGGCCCACCCCTACCCAGGGCCCAAAAATATCATGTAAATTCTTAAGTGTGTTCAGAGAAAAAAAAAATTAAATAAGGCTCGCCCAGCAGCCTTTCCCCTTCCCAGCTAGTGTTCAAGAAAAAAAAATTTAAATAAGGCCCAACAGCCTTTCCTTCCCAGCCGGCCGAATTATTTAAAATTATTAGTTTAATTTTATTTAAAATTACATATACAAAAGGACCCATTTTTTTCAAATTTATTAAAACCGTCTTAGGCCCACTTTTTTTCAGGGCCGACCCTGGTGAAAGCATCAACTAATTGAGTTTAATTGCTAGCTGAGATGAGACGAATGGAAAAGGCTCTGATTTTTTCTCAAAGAAAGTGATAATCTAACTCTATATTCTTTGTTCTTTCATGAAAAGTAGGATTGTTGACAATATGTAGTGCAGATTTATTAGAGCTTTTAATAAGTATTGAAGCCATGTGATCGCATTTGCTGCGCAGCCAATCATATAACCATGATACAAGAAAATGTGTACATCATTAAAGTTTAATTCAATATGTGGCCAATGAAAAGCTCTCATACGATTTAAATGTGTACATGTCTAAACACACTATAAGAAAAAGAGCTTATTGTACAACAATTGCAGTGGCATTTTGTCACTGCAGTAGGCATCCACTAGCTATTTGCGTCGACAAATTATTGTTGCTGCAAATAATAACACGATTTTAATTGATAGATATAATTTGCTATTTTCAATGACATTTAGACCAGTTTTGACCATGATTTCTTTACTTTCAAGAAAAAATTCTAGAAATAGAAGTTGTAGATCTTTGTCTTAGGTCTCCATTGTATTTTGAATCGTCAAATTCTGAGTTATGTTGAGAGAGTTATGAATAAATATGATCAATTGGCATTATAGGCGACTGTTCGAAGCGAGTTTCAAATTTATTACATATTGGAGGGTCGACATAGTAATACAATTCCAAGTTCAAAATTCAAATTTAAATGCAATTTTACATCACCCAAAGGTTGGGACAATTTAAGAACATCTTGTATGAACATTTTAGGTAAATATTTGGAGCCCTAGAGACTCATTGAGGCAAGAGGAGAACAAAAGAAGCATATTTAAACTTTCTTCTTATATTTATCCTTCTTTTCCTTCTATATTTTCATATAGAATCAAATATGTCATTAATGGTTTCATTTATGAATACAAATTAAATCTTTTGTCATAGGGCTTTTAATATATTCACTTGAAATTTTATTATTTTCTATGAGGATTTTATAATTTTATTTTTCATTTTTGTGCTAAATATAATTTAATTGTTGTTTTATATTTGTGACTGTCTGGTCATCATTTACATAATTTATGATTGATTCGAGATCTGAGAAATGAGAAGTAAATATGCTATAATTAAATAAATTGGATGATAATACTTGTATAGATTGTGTAGCATTTAGAGTTTTTATTCTTAATGCATTTTATATATTAGAATAATCAGAGAGATCTAGAAAATTTACATATAAATTGAGAGCTTACATCTTGAGAAAGAATAAGAATTATTTTAGTAAACCGCTATAAGTTTTTTAAAAAAAGTTATAAAATATGAATAGTGAAAAAATAGATTGAAAAATTGATAAATTTAAATGCTCTAGATTTCATCCATCGAATTAAATCACTATTTAGTTTCTTGTTTTGTTTCATTTTGTTTCTTTTATATATATTTATGAATTTTTCTATAGTTAAAAATTCATCTACCAAATAATACCCACACCAAAGCCACCCCAACACCCACGTACACCTATGGATGAATTAGAATATATATATTTTTTAATTCTAGCTAATTTTGGATTTATATTTTTTTGTGTTATAATTTTTCCTCTGTATGATTTGCTTTGTATACTTTCTTGATTTGTAATATATTTTTGCTTTTATTATTTTAGTTATGTTGACACATATTCTTCAACAAAAAATAAGGAGACATTGCCGATTTTGTCTAATGAGAGTGTTTAAGAAAATGAGATCTCAAGGAAATAAAAAACATACAATATTTTCCTATCTAGAATGTTGCAGAGTTTTTCTTTTACAAATCGAGTATCCAAGTCCAACTTGTTCGAACTCACCTTCTCCCTCTATTTATTTATATATGAAGACAAAATAAGGAGCTCGTCTTATATAATATATATTTTTTAATTTTACACAAAGAGAAATAAAAGTAAATTATTGTTTTCATATTATAATTTGAAAAAGCTTTTCAAATTATAAAAATAATATTATATTTAATATATTAATTTATTTTTATAAATTAAAAAGAAAAAATATAAAAATTATCACAACATATGAAATATTTGAAATTTAATTTAAAAAATCTTATTTCTTAAAAGAGCTTTTTAAAAAAGCATCTAAATTTTCTTTTAAAAAAAAAACAAACTACATAAATTTCTTTTTGAAGGTTCATCAAAATATTCTCAAAATAGATTTTAAATAGTAGACCGATGAACTTTGAAAAGTCATACCATCGAGTCCAATGTATATGTGAAAAATCGTATAAGAAGTAAAATCATTACAATAAAATATAAATTTGATGACTATTTGGGAAAAACATTGTAGATATTTGATGTCTTCCTTTATGGTACACATTGTATTGGGAGCCATCACAAGTGTCCCTACGTGCATTGAAACAACATCTTATTATTTTCTTTATACAATATTTATTTTATTTGTATAAATTTAAATAACTGACCAATCAAATATTTGTAAACGTACTCAATTAATTTCAAGGTAACTATTTTTCTTCTTTCTTTTTATTTAAATCTTACTAAAACTTCGTGACAAACAAGATGGATGTACTTTTCATTCACGAAATTAAGACTAGTCCGAGTTAAGCTATGAAATTAAAGTGCGTGGAGTGTAGGGAAGGACCATACTATTACAAATAGATCTAATTATTAAGACCATTCATTATTTTCCATAAATATTAATTGCTAAAGTAAAATTAAGACTAGTCCGAGTTAAGCTATGAAATTAAAGAGCCTATTGTTGCAACAATTACAATGGCATATTTGCAATATAACAATTATTAAATTTAAATTCTTTTTATTTATTTTAACATTTCTTACAAACATTATATTAGTTTTATTTTTTTAAAATTTATAAAATTTCTACCGACGTTTCGACAGTAATAACAACTATATTATAACATGCCCAAAAATCTTAAACCTACTGTTAATGTTAGTTTTTAGTTCTTGCGTTTTGTTGTAAAAAATTATGCATCTTGTTCTGTTTGGGTTACGATTTGTTTTATCTCAATTTTATGAAGGATTAACATTGTTCTAACAGGTTAGTTGTTAGTTAAAATAACAATGATATTTTCCAACTGGCAGTCCACACGTGACAGGTTGTTGTCACTTTGTTCTTTCCTTTCTATATATAAATCATTGAGAAAAATAGAATGAACTAACTCAGTTAGAAAAACCCTAGATCTTGGTTCTTGGTCTTAACTTTGTGCTGCAGGGACTAGCGAGAGGTTGAAAAAGAAGCTGGTGATCTATTTGGGGTTTTTGAAGAGGAGAAGCAAAGCTTGGTTCAAACATCAACTGAAGGGATTTCAGTCAAGTCTTTGAAGGGAGTTCAAAGAATGTACTCTGTCAAAGTTTTTCTTTAGATTTTGTTCTATTACTGATTGTTGTATGTTAATTAATTAGATTGCACAATCAACTTATATTTTGTACTTTTGATTGTATGGAGATTTTGTAAACTTTGTTTGAATAATTTCAGCTATAATAAATCTTCTTCAAGCATTAAAATTGATGCTAAGTTCATTTAATGCTTATGTTTATTGTGTATAAGGTTATTTAATTTCAATAAGAAATTTGAAATAGTCATTAGAGTAGCAAATCCACTTTCAATTTGGTATCAGAGCATGGTTACTAAAGATCGATCTCTATCTGTTTGATATTTTGTTTGGGTTTATTCGCTTTAATGACTTTTTAGTGGATCTGTTTTTCTGGTAAATTCGTGTTCAGACTGTTCTTTTCGTGTTGTATCTGTTTTTGTGTACAAGTTCAAATGGATATGTTCAGAGAAGGGGAATCTAATTCTATACCCCCTATGTTAGAAGGATCAAATTATCCACACTGGAAAACCAAGATGAGGGCCTTTTTGAGAGTTGTAGATGAAAGAGTTTGGATGGCTGTGGTGGGTGGATGGATGGAAAGCCCCGAGTATTACTGAAAATAGTGTTGAAATTGTTAAACCAATGAATGAATGGTCTGAAATTGAGATTGAGAAGGAAAATTTCAACTCCAAAGCTCTTCATGCTATTTTCAATGCAGTCTCTACAAATCAGATGAAAGTCACAGCCAACTGTGAAATTGTTAAAGATGCTTGGGAAAAATTGAAGACAAAGAATGAAGGGACTCAAGTTGTCAAGAAAGCGAGATTAAGGGCTTTGGCTACTTAGTTTGAGAATTTGAATATGGAGGATGGAGAGACTGTTGCAGATTTTCATGCCAAATTATGTGACATCTCAAATGAGTCCTATGCTCTTGGAAAGACTCACTCAAACATGAAATTGCCCAGGAAGGTTCTTGCTGTCTTGCCAAGAGCTTTTAAAGCCAAAGTTACCTTTATTGAAGAGGTACATGATGTAGAGGAACTAGATCTTGATGGGTTGATAAGGTCTTTACAAAACTATGAGATGAACTCAAAAAGGTGGGGCAAAGAAAAAAATGAAAAAGAAAAGGATAAGAGACGCAACAGCCTTGCATTCGTACACAAAGAGGAAGTGGAGAAGTGTGATATGTTAGAATGTATGACTGAAGATAAAGTGGATTTTCTTATGAAATACTAGGTAAATTTCATGAAAAGGAATATGAGGAGAGGTAATCTTGGTGGGAAAGAGAATGGTCCCAAAAATAATGTGCCCTTTAATCAAAGATATGTGATTCCACAAGAGAAGAAAATTAGAGGAATACAGTGTCGTGAATGTGAAGGTTTTGGTCACATTCAAGCTGAATGTGCCAATACACTGAAGAAGAAGAAGGCCATGGATGTAACTTGGAGTGACAGTGATGAGGAGAAAGAAGAATCTTGTAGTGAATACTCAGATCAAGATAAATGTGTGGTTGCATTTATGGCCTCATCTAATTGTAAGGATGAAAGTGAGAATGAAGAGACTGGAGAATCTGATATAGAGAATCTGGATCAACAATCTGCATATGAATAGATGTATGAGCAATGGGTGAATGTGATCAAGATGGTAAAGAAGATCGAAGGAAGAAATCAAGAATTACTTCTTGTTAATAAAAATCTTGAGGGAAAAGTTAAAAGACTGTTAAGGGAAATTGATGATAAGAATGTGTAGTTGCAGGCCTTAAGATTTGAAGCTTTGAAAGTTAAAAAACCACGTGATGAATTAGGAGTAGAAAGGTCTCGAACCAAGGTAAGGCTGCTAAATAAATGTGTAAAGGAGATTCTGATTGTTGATCCCTCTATTTCAAAAAATCGTCAATCAAATGCAGATTTATCTACAAATCTTCAGTCTCGAGAAGATGAATCCTGGAGCAGGCCAAGTATGCTAAAAAATTCAACTAGTGGAAAATTTGTCCCAGATTGCCATTTCTGCAACAAACGTGGTCATATACGCCCAAAGTGTTTCAAATTACAAGCCTATCTCCAAAAGTTAGTTGATAGAAAGGAGGGATTGAAGTCTTCCGAGAAGATTGTGCATGTTCCTTTTGACATTTGTCCTAAAGAAAGTTCTGAGGATACAAAAGTTTGTGTAGCTCATATATCTCTATCTGCATTTAAGGATAACCAATGGTATTTTGATAGCGGCTGTTCACGTCACATGACTGGAAACCAACACTTATTGATCAACTACCAAGATAGGATTGAAGGAGATGTTACTTTTGGTGATGGGAACAAATGGGCTATATAAGGAAAATGGGAACTTCGTTTTGAAGAATTCCATCTCTGAAGGATGTTCTGTATGTTGAGGGGTTGAAAGCAAACTTGATTAGTATAAGTGAGCTGTGTGATTCAGGATGTTTGGTGAATTTTTCTAACAGTTGTTGTTCTATTGTTTTGTCAGATAGAAGTACAGTCTTAACAGGGAAAAGATCAATTGACAACTATTATAAGCTGGATAGTGAAGTTCTGTGTAATAGAACTATTCTAGAAAAATTAGAGTTGTGGCATCATAGAATGGGTCACCTAAACTACAAAGTTCTTTAGAAACTGATCAAGCTCAAGGCAGTTAGGAGGGTTCCAGAGTGTACAGTCAATCGAGAAAAGGTTTGTGGGCCATGTCAATTAGGTAAAGAAACAAGAGCAACTCATCCTACAGTGAAGTTTCTGCAGACTTCACAAGTTTTAAAACTCTTACATGTGGACTTAATGGGACCCATGCAGACTGAGAGCATAAGTGGGAAAAGATATGTGATGGTCTGTGTAGATGATTATTCTAAATACTCATGGGTAAATTTTATCAGAGAAAAGTCTCATACATTTGGAGTATTTTCTGCTCTTGTCCTTAAACTTCAAAATGAAAAACTCCAAAAGGTTATGAAAGTTTACAGGGTGAGGAGTGATCACGGGAAAGAATTTGAGAATAGTCTTTTTGCTTAATTTTGTTATCATCTCGGTATTGCTCATGAGTTCTTTGTTCCTAAAACTCCACAACCAAACGGTGTAGTTGAGAGAAAAATTAGAACTCTTCAAGAAATGGCTCGGGTCATGCTATGTGGAAAAGAAGATTGCCACTTGTTTTTGGGCAGAAGCTGTGAATACAGCTTGTTATATTAACAACCGAGTTCATCTCAGAACAGGAACAACTCAAACAGCCTGTGAAATTTGGAAGGGTAAGACACCAAATCTAGCTCACCTTCATATTTTTGGATGTAAGTGCTTTATTCTAAATGATAGAGAACATCTGACCAAATTTGAACCTAGGAGTGATGAAGGAATGTTTCTAGGATATGCAGTAAACAGTAGAGCTTATCGAATTTTCAACAAGCGCACTCATACGGTCGTGGAATCTGTAAATGTGAGATTTGATGAATTTGAGGATAAATTTGAAGCTAGTGAAGATGATGATCCCCTGTTCTATCTGTTCCACCAATTGTTTCCACTGAGCCTGTCATTGAAGAACATCCATTCCCTTCTCAGTCTGTTGAGACATCTCCATCAGATCAATCTAATAATTTTGGGGATGAATCTTCTCCCAGTACTGATCTAGAAGAGACTACTAGTTCAAATTCAGTTGTGTCATCTCATGCTCGATTGTACAAAAATGGTCCTCCTTCATGGATTCTAAAAGCTCATCCTCCAACAGTCATTATTGGTAATCCAGCTGACCGCATGGTGACTAGGCGAAAGGCAGCAAATGAAATCAGTCACTCCTGTTATCTATCCTTGATAGAGCCAAAAACTCTCAAGGAGGCCTTGTTAGTTGAACATTGGATTGGTGCAATGCAGGAGGAACTAGAACAATTCAAGAGAAATGATGTCTGGGAGCTTGTTCATAGGCCTGCAGAGTCAAATATAGTTGGGACTAAGTGGATTTTTAAAAACAAGTCAGATGAGTTTGGAAATATTACTTGAAATAAGGCTCGTCTAGTAGCTCAAGGATATAATCAGGTGGAGGGTCTGGATTTTGAAGAAACGTTTGCTCCAGTAGCTCGACTTGAACCTATTCGTATGCTTCTGGCTATTGCATGTCACCTCAAAATGAAGCTTCATCAAATGGATGTTAAAAGTGCCTTTTTGAATGCCATTCTTCAGGAAGAAGTGTTTGTAGAGCAACCAATGGGCTTTATTGATCCTCATTTACCAAATCATGTCTACAAATTAAAAAAAAGGCATTATATGGACTAAAACAGGCACCCAAAGCTTGGTATGACAGGTTAACCTATTTTCTTCTCAGCAATGGTTTTGTTAGGGGAAATGCAGATCAAACTCTGTTTATCAGACATTTGCATCCAGGTATATTTGTAGCTCAAATTTATGTAGATGATATCATTTTCGAATCCACTTGCCCTGTCGCTATAAATAATTTTGTTGATTTAATGTAGTCTGCACTACTACAAATATAGGCTTTCTCTACGCTTTTTTTTTTTTCTAGCATTACATTAAAAATGCAGAGAAAAGGTTCAAATGAGTTTGAAATACGAAGTGGGAAAAAAATAGACTTTTCTCAGCGGTTCCATAAAGAAAACCGCAGAGAAAAGTGTACCACTTTTCTCCGCGGTTTTCTATACAAAACTGCATAGAAAAGGGTACCTTTCTCTGCGGTTTTATTTATGGAACCGCGGAGAAATGTGGTACACTTTTCTCTACGGTTTTCTTTATGGAACCGCAGAGAAAGCCTTTACCCTACATAAAACCCTCGACTCACAACCTTACTCATTCTTATAATTTCTTCCACTGACAGACTCGAGAGGAATGGCGCAAACCTTCTTCCCCAGCCACGGTTAGTGCTCTTTTCACTTTTTTTTTTTTAGTTTTTTTTTTTTTTCATTTACTTCAATATTTAGACTACAACTCATGTAAATATACATATATATTGATTTGTTTTGAAGTTTTAGGGCAAAATGAAGATATATTGATTGAGTATAATGTGTTTTGAATGTATGTTTATAGGGTAATTTTCAAGCTTTTTTCCAACGTTTTGAACGTTTGTGAAGGATTAAAAGACATTTTTATTGTTCAAATCAGGTATTGATCACTAAAACTTGACTTTTTTTTGTTTTTTTAATTATTTCGATTTTTTGTTATTTTTATATTATTTATTTAGTTTATATGTATTTTGATAACGTTAATATTAATTATGTTTACTCCTTAAAATGTATTGTATTTGACATAACTTTTTTTATTTTTTTTATGAAATGTATATATATAATATTTAATAAATATATAATCGGAATTGAAATTAATTATATATAATCGAAATTGAAAAATAATTTTTTTATTAAAATGGCTTTCTCTGCGGTTGTATTAACAAAACCTTTCTCTGCAGTTGTGTTGAATAAACCGCAGAGAAAATGGTACCTTTCTCCGTGGTTTTTTCAACACAACCGCAGAGAAAAGTGTGGCTTTTCTCCGCAGTTTTCATACCACTTTTCTCTGCAGTCGAATACACTGCACTTTTCAATACTCTCGAAAACCGCAGTGTATTAAGTAAAAAACCGCAGAGAAAGACCTTTTTTGTAGTAGTGCTGAATTTGAAATGAGCGTGATAGGTGATCTTTCATTTTTCCTAAGGTTGCAGATCAAACAGTTGTCCAATGGAATTTTTATTTCCCAGTCGAAATATACTCTTAACACGTTAAAAAAAATTGGTCTTGATCATTCTAAGCATGCTAGAACTCCTATAGGCACAACATCTAAACTTACTAAAGACACGTCAAGCAAACCTATAGATCCAACACTCTTTCATAATATGATAGGGAGTCTTCTTTATCTGACTGCTAGTAGACCTGAAATTTGTTTTAGTGTTGGCTTGTGTGCTAGATATCAGTCCTCTCCTACTGAGTCTTATCTTATAGCTGTTAAGAGAATTATGAAATATGTGGCTGGTACAACTGAGTTTGGTCTATGGTATACAAATGATTCCAATATGTCATTAGTAGGATATAGTGACTCGAATTGGGCTAGAAATTTAGATGATAGAAAAAGAACATCTGGAGGGTGCTTTTATCTAGGAAACAACCTTGTATCATGGCACAACAAGAAACAAAATTATATTTTTGTTTCCACTGCTGTAGCCGATGATATTGCAGTAGGTAGTTGTTGCACTCAATTACTTTGGATGAATAAGATGCTTGCTGATTATGGTTACCCTCAAAACTCTTTACTTGTGTATTGTAATAATACTAGTGCCATTAATATTTCAAAAAATCTTGTGCAACATTCTAGGACTAAACATATTGACATTCGGTATCATTTTATTCGAGAATTGGTAGTGTAACGCCCTGGATAGCCAAGACCGTTACACTGTGTGTTTATAAAGTGCCAGACTTGCTAATCAAGTCATTAAAGTAAAAGCGTGTTAATGAAACAGTAGAGGAACTAGGGTTAAAAGTGTTTTGGTCTCAAAAGTTACGTTTTCATTAAGAAACATTATCCGGTTACACGGGATCCCAATTTAAAAATCAGTTTAAAGATCGTTTATAGAAATTGTAAGACTCAGATACAATAACCAGCCATACTAAGGCAAAACAAGCAATTAGGTAGTCCCTGTCCTGGTCCACTCCTCGATCGTGGAGATCGAACGGCTAGCTATGTACATTTCACCTTGGAGCTCTCCACCTCAGGCTAGGTCCAGCTTGCCCTTGCCTTTACCTGCACCACGTAGCACCCGTGAGCCAAGGCCCAGCAAGAAAGCATAATAACATAGCAAGATCAGCAACACTTATCAAATATTTCACAATGCTCAACTAAGAATTCAACATTTCATAACATTAATCCAATCAGTAATAACAGTTTGTCATCCAAACAGTCAATCAACTATATTCATAGCACAATATTCACGTTCATAACCAATAGATTGTCATATCCATCAAATAACATTCAGGGTTGGCGCCCTTAGTCTCACCCTCTATTTAACACACTGTCTTCGGCTCATTAGGGCCGCCCCCAGTGTAATACTCACTGACTCTGGCCAGCTTAACCAAGCTCAGTGACAGATATGCTGCCTCAGCTCCCAGTGGCCGAGCCGCGCCTCAATGCGCAAATATTGATTCCGACACCTTTAGGCCGGTAATTGCATGTCCTATGGCATAACAATACCATCACACGACATGATATACAAATATAGGGAGCTCTTAGTCCCATCGTGTCCACATGATTATTCATATTCACATAACAATGCATACATACATAGGGAGCACTTAGTCCCAACCTAACCACATACTCTGGTGCAGCTTTCTTACCTTTCAATTCATTGGTTTCCGATGCCACGAAGCCGCGAGCACGGTCCTCTACCACGAGCCTCTCCAAAGTCCTAATCACAACACAAATGAAACATCCTTTGTCACTAATCAATACAAAGCTACCTTTCCGGAACCTAATCCACACTCTCGGGACCACCAAAAACCTTAAAACCATACCCCGGAGACATCCCCCGAACCCCCGGAGAGAAGGCCTAAAATTGCCAAAATTGATGTCCTGAAATTGGCCTTGTGCCGCGGCACCCAGCAAGTCAGGGGCCCCACGCCGCGGCATGCAAAAACTGTGCCGCGGCACGCCTTCGCAGGCCCAGAATTCTGGATTTGCCTTCGCGTTTTTCCCGAGCCTAACTCACTCCAAATCACCCCAAACTCCATCCTAAGTCCCAAAACCAACTCTAAATCCATAACAAACCTCACAACAACCTAGAAACATCACGCCCAAGCCCATTCACACAATTATTCCCAAGATTCACTCTTGAATTTCATACTTAGTATCTCAAACCAGAAAATTAAGAACAACTTGAACTCAAACACAAACCACACTCCAAACTCCCTAAACCTTAACAGAAACAAGCCTAATAATCACACAAAAACCTTACCTTGAGTGGTGAGTCCAACCTCCAGCTCTAAACCTCCTTCCCCCTTGATTTCCCAATTCTGAATTCACACAAAACCAGCCACCAACTTGCCTCAATTCACATTCATTATCTAAAATTTCAGACTTAGAACTTAGATATATCATAATCAAAATCTTACCTCTGAGTATTCTTGATCTAAGCTTGCTTGACAACTTCAATCACCCTTAATTCTTCTTCCAAAAGCTAAAATCAGCTTCTCCCTTCTTCTTCTTAGTTTTGCTCTTCCTCTAGGTCTCCAATTTCAGCATAAACCCATTTCTCCAAGTGTTATACGTATATGATCTTTTCCCTTCAGCTAATGGTCATTTATCCTACCAAATGACTATTCTACCCTTCCACTAATACCCCTTCCTAACTAAACCTCAATGGCATACTAGTCCTTTCATCAGCTTTGCAATTCTACCACTTTCCCCATAAAACCTGTTACTCTCTATGGTTACTAACAGTTACGCAGGTTACCAAATCACCAATTACCATTATCTAGTTTTCTAGGACCGTCTCGGCACGTGCATCACATTGGTATCACAGCACCCACGTGGTACAATTCACACATCATAATTATCACATAACATAATTCACATAGTCATATAACATGCTTAAAATCATAATCATGAATCTTAATCATAAAAATCACACATAATTCCCATCATGCCCTCCCGGCACACTAATCAAGGCCCTTAAGCCTTATTAGTGAATTTGGGTCGTTACAGGTAGAATCAAAATCAATTGTGATATCTCATGTGTCTTCTGAAGCTCAATATGCAGATTTGTTCACCAAAGCATTGAACTCTCAGACCTTTGCTCATTTACGTAAATGCATTGGAGTTTGCTCTATTTGATTTTTTTTTTTGGGTCAAGTTTTTTTTTGTTTTATCTAGAACACTCTTATTTCATTATTTTCTAGGATTGTGTGTTCGTCTGAACCTTTATTTTTCGTAGCTAAAAAGGCTACCTTGTCAGGTGCAATGGGAAGAGCTTTCTCTTATAGAATTTACTCTTGAGTAGTTTGCTCCTTTTTCATTAGTATTTTCTGCATTAGAGAAGACGGCTACATCCCTGTTCAAGAGTGAAAGTCATAGCTAGTTTTTGTTTAAATATACATATATATAAATAAAAAATTAAAATAATAATAATAATAATAATAATAATAATAATAATAATACATTGAGAGTTTTTTTTAGAGAGTGAGTCAGTTGACTCACATGAGGTCACTTTTGCACACACTCATGGAAAATTCTAGTTTAGCATCTTCTTGAAATTTTTTGTTATGGGTTATTTTTTTCTAGTCATCTTTTTATGCTTCTTCATTTTTTTTACTCTCTGATGCATATTTTTGTTTCTGGTCTGTTTTTTTTCTTTTTTCTGGTCTGGTCTTTCTGTCATATCTCAGAATCTCATTGATATGTCACGCTTAGTTTGTATCTATTCACTTTCTCTGTCTTATTTTTGGGCCGAGCTTTTTAATAGTCTTTTGGTGCACAGTGATTTTTTGGATTTATTTTCAAATATTTTTTTGAGGGTTTTGTGGTTCTATAAATACATACTATTCTTGCAAACATCTTATTCATCCTTGTCTTGAGATTCAACCCTAGCTTTTTCTGATTCCATGGCTTCTGACATTGTGGACTCTCCTCGAGAGTTTCTTGCTGCTCCTGCCGTGTCATCGTTCGGTTCTCCAACTGTCTCTCAGTCTCCTGCACCAGTGATTGTCTCTGATATCATTCCAAATGAGGCTGTTGGTTGTGTTCCATCCTCAGGTATTCCGTCCGACTCTATTATCCCTACTATTCCTCTAGTTTCATATGATGTTGTGCCTGTTGAATTTGCTGTCGTGGCTGTTAAATCTGTGCGTAAAAATGTTAAGTATGTAGCCTAAAAACCCTGGTCTAAACCCTTCCTTCTTAGACGTATTACTCGGTCTTAGTCGACCAGCTAGAATTTCCACTAGAACAAGGATACACATGGATTTATGGCACAACATTTATATATATATATATATAGAAATTCTTTAGTCCCTCACAGGATTTAGTCCTTCATGTGAGAACAATTTTTTTGGCCAAGTGTCACTTGTTGGGTGTTGTTGAAATCTTTATTTTTTTGGTGTTCACTTGCTATAATCAGTTGTCTAAATTGGTTGAATTTTTTTTGGTGATGTGGCTTTCAAAAGTGAGGACATAATTGTAATTGTATGTCCAATAATATGTATAATTTAAGGCTTTATAGTAAATTTATATTGAAGTTGACACTTATTTATGATATTGGGCATGTAAGATTTTGGTTGCTGCTAAATAATTATTAATGATTTGTTACGGAACACTATTAGGGTAGTACGTAACAAAAACTGATACATATTTTTATTGTTGTATGTATAAGAAATGAATTAAGTTTCTTTTGGACAAATTTGATTTTTGTTATATTTTTTTAATGTTAGGATGATTGAATTACCATTAATTATGTATAAGAATATATACTATATACATGGTTTGAGAATATATTATGTGGTAGACTGAGTCATATGAATTATGATTCTAATTTTTTTAAGTAGTGTTAAAAAAAATTAGATCGTATATAATGTTTAGCATTAATTATTTTTGGTAATATATTTTGACACTAAGATTAATTGGATTTAAAAAAACAAACAAACAATTAATTTTTTTTATAGATTGTAGAATGCTTAGCATTAATTAATTTTGCAAATATATTGGACAACAAAATTAATTAGATGTTTCTTTAAGATTTTTTTTTTATAAATGGTAGAATTTTTAGCATTAATTAATTTTGTCAATATACTTGACAATAAAATTAATTAGATGTTATATATATATAATAGATGGTAGAATGTTTAGTGTTTGATTATTTTTGTCAATATATTTGACAATAAGATTAGTTAGATTAAAAAAACCTTTTACAATTTTAGCATTAATTAGTTTTTTCCAATGTATATGTGACGATAAGATTAATTAGATATTTATTTAACAAAAGAAATTATAAATAGCATACTATTTAGCATTAATTAATTTTGTCAATATATATTATATATTTGACAATTAGATTAAAAATAAATAAATAAGTAGTAGAATGTTTAGTATTAATCATTTTTGCCAATATATTTTACCATAAGATTAACTAGATAACTAAATATTTAACATTAAATATTTTTGCTAATGTTTTTTGACACAATTGTTTGTACAAATAAATAAGTCAAATTTTTGTTTTTTTTTTATAATTTTTTTAATCAAAGTTTTCGTATACTGTTGATTTATAATATTTAAGACATAATTTTAATTTAGCGAAACACAAATTATGTTTGATTAATATATATTTGTAGTAATTATTATAATACATGCATATAATTTAATAAAATTTAAATTTAATTAGTAAAAAAGGATAAAATTAATTGTTTATGTCTTATTATCATCTTATTGTCATTGAAACTTATATATGTCAAAGGCTTAAAAGAGTAGTATTTAGAAAATTATATATGGAATTTTTATATTACACTACTAACTCTACAAAATAGAATTATTTTATCACTTTTTAATGTAATAAAATAAAAGCTTTTAATTAATTTATTATGTTTTGAAGTAAATTTGAATTAATTAGCAGTATTTTTTTGTATAAAATTTGTGTGTTTTTACACATATTTTGTTTAAATTTGTTGTATTTTAATTATTGGTAAATTTTGTTTTTAATTTCTAATCCATTTCCCTAATTTTAAGTGTGTATATTTTGACAAGAAATAAAACATAGAAATTGGTTTAGAAATTATAAAACAAAAAAGTGTAACAAAAAGTATTAAAAGCAAAAACGTTACCGATTGTTAGGGGCTACCAAAGGGTATATGAGTATTTTAAGACATTCTCATCCAAATATATAAATCCAACCATCTAAATACATAATTAAATGAATCTAAGGGCTCAAAATTAATGAAGGACTAGTCTTTCAAACTAAGGTGAGTGATGGAAGAAGTTCCTATATATCTTTTATATAAAAAAGTGTGTAGAAAACGAAAATTCTTATAGTTTTAATAGTTTTTTATTTTATTCCGTTAACTTTAACATAATATTCGTATATTTAACAGAATATTCTTATATTTAATAGTAGATAACTTAAATAAAATTAAATAAATAAATCATTAAACAAATTAAAATAAGATATTTTTTAGATATTTTACAATGATAATTATTTAAAAATAAAAAAGTTTTATAGATTAAATTAAATTAAATTAAACTTAAACTTCAAGTATTAGAATAATATCATATTAAATATATAATATAATATAATCTACCATCAACTAGCCACAAACTTAAATTTAAAATTCACGTATAATTATAATATTAATATTATATCAGACATATAATATATACTTTCTTGTTGTCACTGCCAAATTCAAAAACCCGAACAAACATAAACATAAACAAAAATTAATTAATTAAAATAATATATTTTTAAGATATTTTATAATAATTTAAATAATTAAATCATATTTATTTAAAAATAATAAAGACATATATATATATAATTTTTTTATCCTATAAATTTGTGTGATAGTTTGTTTTTTATCAAGTGATTAGAGCTTTTTTTCTTCATCAAATTCACCAAAGAACATTGCGAAATACATTAGAAATTAAAAATAGTTGATGCATGTATACTACTGTCTAGACTGTGACTTTTTCTATTCTTATTTTATTTCCATTTTTAATTTCTTTTTAAATATTATTGTAATTTATATATATATGTCAATGTTGTGTTTAGATGTTATGTATGTAGAGATTATTGATATAAATATTTATATATTCTATATAATAAGTGTGTAGATAACAAAAATTCTTTGTTTTAACGATTTTTTATTTTGTTAATGTTAACTTTAACAGAATATTCTTACATTTAACAGAATATTTTTATACTTAACGTTAGTTTGTAAACACTTAAACTTAAATAAAATAAAATAAATAATTAAAAAAATTAAAATAGGATATTTTTGAGATATTTTACAATGATAATTATTTAAAAATAATAAATAATAAAACAAATTAAAATATAATATTTTTGAGATATTTTATAATGATAATTATTTAAAAATAATAAATAATTAAACAAATTAAAATATGATACTTTTTTTGATATTTTACAATGATAATTATTTAAAAATAATAAATCATACGTTTTATAACTTAAATAAAATTTAATTAAACTTAAACTCAATTATTAGAATAATATCACATTAAACATATAATATAATCTATTGTGAATCTGCAATAAATTATTTTTTAAAACTAGCAAGAAACTTATTAAATTTAAAATTTACGTATAATATTTAATATTACATTAAACATATAATATATAATATTTTGTTGTCACTCCTAAATTCAAAATTGGAACAAACATAAATTTAAATAAAAATAAATAAATTATTTAATTAAAATATGATATTTATTTTATCTATCAGAGAAAAACTGTATTGAGACATTAGACGTAGGGACAGTGATGCCTGTAAATAGTAGAGTGAAGGGAAGGGATGAAGATGAAAATGACGATGAGTTATTGAGTCTTTTTTGGCAGTGATAGTGATTTAATTTGCAACTGAAATGACTTTTAGAACCATAAATAGCCAAGAACCAGTGCTTGCACACATAAGCACACTCTACTATACTTGTAAAGTCAGGGAGTCTGAGTAATATTTCCAATAGTAAATCATCATTGATAATCGACAAAAGTGATACTGCCCCAGACTCTGAGCATAGTTGCTCACTGATCTTAAGACTCTTCCTACTACACCGCTCATAAGTTAGGGTTTTCATATTTGTTACACTATGCATGGGAAAGTTGGAATTTACTAAACAAGCCAAAACCACAAATATCAGAATCTAAACCGGAAACACCCAAACAAACAAAGATTAATTCAACACAACAAGCCTAGCTAGGATTTTATATTATCAGATTTTCCCCCTCGATTAATTGGAACAACTAATTCTACGCAGCTTAGTTCAGATTTTTCCCTATAACAAATTATCAGATTTTTGCGAAAAAAATCTAGAACTTTTTTATTATAGTCCCAGATTTAATTTTGAAAAATAAAATAAAAAATATATAAATATTTAAAATCTGTGGAGCACATCAGCATTAACGGCTGAAACTACAATTAATAACTGGAAACTCATTTTGCCAAAACTAAACGAGCTAGCTCATGAGCTGGGACATTATAGCCCGCCTATTCACAAAAGTATAGCCTTCAAACTCAATATTAGCCACCAATCGAGAAGCAAGTCATATTTTTATTTTTAATATATCATACTTCATAAAAAGAAATATTATATATATATCACTTCATATATATCATCCCTTTCAACTCTATGATTATCGTTTTTCTTTAATTCCAAACATTGATGTGCATATATGTATAAATATATATATATATTTAATATTAGAATGCTAATTAGCTAAACCTGTCGCTTTAGGTAACGGTGCAAGTCGTTTTTAGTTATATCGTAGAAACTTAAGAGTGACATTTACCAACCTTTAATATGTATGCAGGTAAAAAGGTCATTGTAAACAAACACAGAAGAAAAGTCTGACAAAGAAGAAAAAAACATGCTTTTAGATAAGGCAAATTAAAAAAGAAAAAAAAACATGCTTTTAGGTAAGGCAAATTAAAAAAGAAAAAAAAAACATGCTTTTAGGTAAGGCATCAATTTAAATCAAAAGCTTCGTCCCATTGGGTTTATGCAACACGTGCATAGGGTAGTACAGCTTCTACCATTCTGCATTAAATTAAATATATATATATATAAAATATATATATCTTTATATATATATATACAAAAAAAAATGCGACAGGTTATTTGAAAATTCCTCTAAAATATACACCAAAAAATAATTACCTGTACAACCTCCTCCCACTTATATGTCTGCATTGTCACAGCAACAAAAATTTGCTTGTAAATCATGTGTATTTGAATAATAATAATTAAGTTTCATATCATAAAAGTAAAACATAAAAATTATCAGAAAGATTATTGATAAATATTACCAAATCTTGATTAAAAAGAATGTGTAACCCAGGTCTGTTTTAACACTGGTCATCAACATTCAAATGCATAAATCAGTGCAAAATCTTCTTGCCTTCATGCAGACGCATACCCTGTACATAAATAAATAAATATATATAATATACAAAACAAATATATATATAACTATATAAACTTATTTAATATTAGGAAATCACTCACTTTTTCATACACTTTGTTGCTCTACATCCACAAAATTCTGTTGTCTTCTCTCTTCTTTTTCTTTTTCTGTAAATGGATCAAATGATTATTTAAATTGATTTAGTTATTACAAATTAAAGATAGAACATAAAGAACTTGATTGGATGTCTCTTTCAAAAGAATAAAATTTGTTTGAATGCAAGAATGTGTGTTCTTGAATGCACCTGTAACTTAGCAGAAAAAATTGATAAATTATCTATAAAACATAATGCAAGTTATACAAACTTATATATACAAAAAGAAATGGCAGGTTAATATTATGAAATTTCATTACCTTTTTGCATCCTGAGAAGGCTGTAGTGCGACTTCACTGCTGCTATTTTCCATATTACTTTTTTCTTTCTTTGTTCTTTTCCCGGAAAACAAACAGGTGAAATTGGTTAGAAAAATATATGGCAGAGTTAGTGTAACACCCCAAATTCCTTAAAATGGCTTAGTGCCTGAATTAGGGGGTCGGGAGGTAATAATTGTGCTAAGTATGAGTTAATATTGTGTGAGCATGTTATTATGTGAATTATATTATAATATAATTATGCTTGCATGTAAGAACTGTTAAACATGTGTATGTGGGCACGTTTCTTATAAGAAGGGTATTTTAGTAATTTGACTCATTCAAGGTATAAATGCAAATATGTGTTTGTATGATTGAAACCACATTATTATGTGGATGTATATGTGTTACTCAACGCGAGGCGATCTTGGTGAGCAATTAGCGAAAAAGTCACAACGGGGTTTTATACCCGGCTCGGGGTGAGCTCAGGGGTATTCTAGTGATTTAGTACATTACCAGAGTTTAACGAGTAATGGCAAATTATTGGTAATCATGTGAGAATATTGGAAATAGCGGGAATTATAGGACGAAAATTGTGAGTAGCGAGGTATGAGACAAAGGACAAAATTGTCCTTGGGAGTATGTGAAGAATAGGCTAAGAGCATAAGGGGCAGTTTGGTCATTCCTGGCCAAATATGTGACTTGGTTGGCTGAGAACCTTTGAGAGGGCTTAAGAAAAACCAAAAGAAAACTCTCAGCAGCATCACTCTTTCCTCTCTCATTTTACTCTCCTACTCTTGGAGCTTTGGGTGGCTTGAGTCAATCTGAAAGGAAGTGAGGCTTGAAGCTAGGGATTGGTTGGGAGAAGAGTAAAGCTTGAATCATACAGGGGAGGTAAGGGTTTTAATTTGAATTTCTTATGTTAATCCTATTGATTTATTGAGAGCTATGGTGTTTTGCATGCTTGATAGTTGGGAGGATGAGCTTTAATCTGGTAATTAATTGGGTTTTGTTGCTTGAAAGGGTTGTGTTAATTATGGGAATTGAGTTGGAAGATGTGGGGTATAATTAGGTTTTTATGGTTGGGTTCGGCTAAAGAAAATCCCAGAAATTCTGGGTTCGAAGAGCTGGGCTGCGGCTCCGTTCTTGGTGTGTTGCGGCTCTGTTTTTGGTGTGACGTTGCCCTCTAGAGAAAAATTAGGAGCCAGATTGGCTCAGAAGCAAGGGCGGGCCACGGCGCGTGTCTGGAGTCTAGGGAGGCCTAGCCTCTGATTAGAGGAGGGTCGCAGCATGGGACCATGGGGTCGCGGCCCTTAAGGGGAATTTTGGCCCTGATGAGGTTTTTAGGTCGGGAACTTAACCTTTTGGGCTCGGGATCGATTCTACTTCCTTGTTGAGTGGAATTTCACGTCCCGGAGGCTAGAACTTGGTCTGGAAGCTTTTATTCTCCTGTTGCTGATGGAATTCCTTATTCTGGTTGTGACTAGGTCTACTCTAAGGGCTCGAATCAGGGATCATACTCAAGGGGCATCGCTAGTAGCTTGCATTTGGACTGAAGGTAAGAAAACTGCACCTAGCATTTGAATGTGTGATTAGGATTTAGTCCAATGGTCAAATATAGACATGATAAAGACTTTGGCCCTGTTAATGAGCATAATTATAATTATGTTTGTGAATATATGGTTAAGTACACTAGAATGCGCATGATTATGATTATGCCTATGATTTTTGTTTGAGTGTATTATAATGTATTGTATTAGTAGGTACGTATGTTAAATGAAGTATGTGATGGTCTGTTGTGACTAGAAAGCTCGGTTTATAAACCAGATGATTATTAGGGTGTTAATTAGGGATTGACTTATTAGTCGAGGACATATTGGACTTTGAGAGACTCATCTTATAAGTCGAGGGTTGTAAAGCTTCGACTTATAAATCAGGGGCATATAAGGCTTGACTTATAAGTCAAGGACTAGTAGGACTCAGTTTATAAGCTGAGATTGGCATTATGCACGTGGACTGCAGGCCACCATGGCTGGGCCACCCTGGGAGTGCAACACACACTTGTCTGGCTCGGATGCCAACAAATTGAAAGGAAGTGTGACACGCACTTGTGCAACTCTGTGGTTGCTGATTTGTATACTAAGTACACCACACTCAATTATTACTGTTTGGCAAATATACCACTTTGTGAATTGTTTAATATGTTTTCTTGCTGAGTCTTTTAGCTCACTGGTGCTTTGTGGTGCAGGTAAAGGTAAAGAGAAGCTCAACCAACCATGAGTTGGAGGGCAATAGCAGTGACATGTACATATGCAGTTCGCTTGACCACCACGACCGATATGCTCAAGGAAACTAGGGTTAAACCCAACTTTTGCCACCTAGGTCGGCTTATGATGTAACTTGAATGTTGTAACTAGCTTTTAAACTGATGTTTTTGGGATCCCATGTAAACAACATGTGTTTTGATCTAATGGAAATGTTTATGATTTAACCAAAAGTTTTTAATACCTAAACCTTTAGTGGCTTAATCACACGTTTAGTCCAAATAACTTGTTTAGCAAGTCCAGCATTGATTTTAAACACACTTGATAACGAACCCTAATTAACAGGCATTACAGTTAGTCCCACATTGGTTATAAGAGGTTTTTCTCCTCATTTTTGGCCTATATAAGAGAGTTTTGGCTTATATATACCAAAATAAATGTGATAGCTTATTTGAAAATTCCTCTAAAATATATAGCAAAAAAAAAAAAATCCTAATGCAATGTACAACCTCCTCCTGCACACATGTCAGCATTGTCACATCGACAAAAATTTGTTTGTAAATCTTGTGTATTTGAATAATATTAATTAAGTTTCATATTATAAAAATAAAACATAAAAATTATCAGAAAGATTATTGATAAATGACTAGATAGGGTATATGGACACACCACATACAAATTAAAGTTAAAGGTTCAAAACTGTCCATAAAAAAAAAAAAAAAAAATATTAAGTTACCTAAAGTTACATGATGAAATTGTTGAGATCTTGTGTAAGCTGGGCAAATACTTCACACTCTTTTTTGAAATAGTAATTCATCTTATAGTTCACTTAGTTAGAAAATTGATATTTTGTTGTACAGTTTATTTAGGATGGATGTGTCTATTTGAGTGATATATGAAGATTATTAAGGAGTATGTTAGAAATAGATGTGTACATGGATGATGTAAGGAGGATTTGGGGTAAATTAAGTTAATAATGTTTTTTTATTAATTTTTGGAGAGAAATGAACATTCATTCAGGCTAAAATGGACCACATACATATATATCTTAAAAAGTAGAAACATGATAAATATGAACAATGAGTTATTGGAAGTTGCTGGGAAATGACTAGACAGGGTATAGGGACACACCACGTACAAATTAAAGTTAAAGGTTCAAAACTGTCCATAAAAAAATAATAATAATATTAAATTACCTAAAGTTATATGATGAAATTGTTGAAATCTTGTATAAGCTGGGCAAATACTTTTCACTCTTTTTGATATAATGATTCATCTTATAGTTCACTTAGTTAGAGAATTGAGATTTTGTGGCCTCTTTTATTTAAGATGGAAGTATTTATTTGAGCGAAATATGAAGATTTTCAAAAAATAATAGGTTAGAAATAAAAGTGAACATAACTGGTGTACGGAGGGTTTGAGGTAAATTAAGTTCATAATGTTTTTTTATTAATTTTTGGAGAGAAATGAACATTCATTCAGGCTAAAATGCACCACACATACATATATATCTTAAAAAGTAGAAACGTGATAAATATGAACGAATGAGTTATTGGAAGTTGCTGGGAAATGACTAGACAGGGTATAGGGACACACCATGGAATTTGGTATAATGATAATAAGGCTCTTCCACATGGAATTTGTTTTTATTGGAAAAAGCATAAACACAATCCTCTTATAACTCCACAACTCCAAAACTGTAAAATCGTCATTACCACTCTTCACTTTCTACATGGAGCTCCAACTACCCTCTTTCCCAGTCCTCTTCTCTTTAGTTTTTGTGTTTATGGTAATAAACACTGTTTTAAAAAGACCTCAAACAAAAAACTCATCTCCTAAACTACCTCCAGGACCATGGAGACTACCAGTGGTGGGAAATATGCACCAGCTTATAGGCTCTTTACCTCATCATTCCCTCACAGACTTAGCCAAAAAATATGGACCATTCATGTACCTCAAAGTTGGACAAGTTCCAACCATAGTAGTTTCATCACCAGACTATGCTAAAGAGATCTTGAGAACCCATGATGCCATTTTTGCAAATAGACCACGGACTCTCGCTTCACAGATCTTGTTATACGATTGTACAGACATCTTATTTGCTCCACAAGGTGAGTACTGGAGACAACTTAGAAGGATTTGTATGCAAGAGCTTTTGAGCCCAGGAAGACTTCAATCTTTTCAACCCATTAGAGAAGAAGAGATGATTAATATGCTAGAAGTGATAGCTTCAAAAGTTGGCTCAACTATCAATCTAACTCAAATGGTCAAAACTTTGATGTTCGGCATCACATCTCGAGTAGCCTTCGGCAAGAAAAGCAGTGACCATGAAGAGTTCATATCAATTGTGGAGGAGTTTTTGAAGTCTGCTGATGGCTTTGAATTTGCAGAGGTGTTTCCTTCTTTGAGTTTTCTTGATTGGACCACTCGGCCTAAATACGAGAGCCTCAAACTAAGGGCTTCGAGAATAATGGAAAATATCATAAAGGAACATATTGAAGAGAATGAAAAGTCGATAGAGAAAAATGGAAAAGTGGAAGACCTCGTTGATGTTCTTTTGAAGTTTCATAACAATGGAGATGTTGGCTTCACCACAACAACTGACAATATTAAAGCAGTAATCTTTGTAAGTTCCATCAATATCAGCTTCTTTATATTATCAAGTTATTATTAGAATTATACATAGTTGTATACAGATAAAGTTAAGCATGAAACAAAATGATGAAATGAAAGTGACTTATTTTTCAGGATATCTTTATAGCTGGGAGTGAAACATCAGCTTTAACTGTGGACTGGGCTATGGTAGAGATGATGAGACATCCAAGGGTGATGAAAAAGGCTCAAGATGAGGTGAGGAAAGTCTTTGGCAAAAAAGGGTTAGTGAATGAAACATCAATCAATGAGATGAAATACTTAAAATCAATTGTTAAAGAAACTCTAAGGTTGCATCCTCCTGCTCCTTTGTTACTTCCAAGGGAAAATGGAGAAAAATGTTGGATTAATGGTTATGAGATTCCAATCAAAACCAAAGTAATGATAAATGTTTGGGCGATTGGAAGAGACCCTAGATATTGGATTGAACCTGAGAGTTTTATGCCAGAGAGATTTATTGAGAGCTCTGTTAACTTCAAGGGAAACAATTTTGAGTTTATACCATTTGGTGGTGGAAGGAGAATATGTCCAGGCATGTCATATGGTCTCATCAATGTTGAGCTTCTTCTGGCATTGTTGCTGTACCACTTTGATTGGAAACTACCTAATGGAATGAAACATGAAGATTTGAACATGATGGAGTTATTTGGCCTTACAGTCAGTAGAAAAGATGATTTGAACTTGATTCCTACCGCTTATATGTCATTAATCTCTATAGCAAAATCACATAGAATTTAGTTTGTTTTTTATAGTTTAACATTAGAGTTTGTTGAATTTTTATTTAAAGGTTAAAATTTACAAATATTGTCCCTATGTTATCACATCATTATAATTATTAGTATCCATCTATAAAAGTAGTAATCATTCAAAAGTCTTCATTATATATTATATATATCATTTTCACTATAAATATTTTATGTGGACTATATCATTTTTAATTGTGTGATTAAGGCTAATTACATATTTATTATATATGTATATAATTATTCTGGCATAATTAATTATATTCCTTAAAAAAACAACAACATAATTATATAAAAATAAAAATTAATATTAAAGAGCAACGTGAAAATAATACTTCAAAACACAATTTTACGTACTTTGTGAATAATTTTTTTTTAACTATATTATACCAAAACCAAAGTAAAAGAGTTATTACTTTGGTTGTATATAATGTCACATGTCATGTCGATAAATAAATATTATTTCAGATTTAATTTATAAACTGAACTTTGCTTTTTAAAATTTATGAAAATCTTACAAGAAAATGACCACTGCCTAATTCCTGGCCTTTCCCAACAATTTATGCCTCTCACATGAGCTCAAGACGATTTTGTCCTCAAATAATTCATCATGAGCCTTGTACATGAGTCACTTTCATAAAAAATTTATACATACGTAAATAATTTGGGTTCAATTGTTGCTGTCTCATGAACTCGAGGATCTGAGTGCCCAAGAAAAAAAATCTCAAAAACCAAATTAAGAATTCTTAACTAATTCAGGGAGTAATTAATAGTGCTAAAAATCCTATAATTTAACATGTGGATATGATTTTGTTTTCAATTATTATATAAAAACCGCAGTAATAATCATTTGCTTTTTATAATTTATACAAGATCTTTTGTAGTTGCCACTCAAAATAAAAAAGTTATCATATGATATAATAGGTTGTGACTGCCACTAAATATTATTCTTTAGTTAAAATTTTTTTTTTGACCACTTTTACTCACAAAATAAATTTGTTGTGAATTAAAAAATTATCGCTAAATGCACGTAATTGGCCTTTCCCAGCAATTTATATAGCAGTTTAATTATTTAATTCCATAAAAAATGTATAAGTTAAAGTAAAAGCATAGAAGAAAATTATGGTATAATGTATAAAATGTTGACATATAAATATCAAAGAAACATTAATCAGTAAATCAACTTACAATAATAAGACGACAAAAAAAGTGTCATTTTACTTGGAAACTATTAAAATGTATATAGAATTTGTGTAAAAAATTAGAAGAAACTTGTCACGTAGCAGGCTGCAGTATCATTTCTTCCCTATATATGAACATCTCTATCTCATCTCATAATGACTAGCAATAATACAACACCTTTTATATATAAATAATTAATTAACGTTCAAAACTGTCCAAAAATGAATTATTGAAAGGGCCCACTTTCCAAATTATGGTGTCCTTACCTATTAGAATTCAGAATCAAAGTATCTGTTTCAATACGTACATGTGTTAAAGTTGGCTAAGGCATCTTCCACATGGGGTTTGGTTATTGGACGGATAAAATTAAGCATCACACACAATTCTTTTATTGTTGCTATTTGACATATTAAGCTGGACAACACCACATGAGGTGGGATTTTATAGTTGTTTAGCGATATCTCATAATACTTATTAAATTTAAATATATAGAACCCGCTATTAGATTACATCAATAACAATATATCACATTTTTGTGGTGTTAGACACCAATAGTGTCTCTTAGCAATTCCCTATCTCAATATTGTATGACTCGATGGCTCCATGTTGTAAATCTCGTCATGTCATTTGACTAGCAAAATTTGAGTTTGTATTTGACTCTCTAATTAAAAAAAAAATGGCATACTATACATATTAAAAAATTTAGCCAATGTTTCAAACTTTTCCTAAAATAACCCCGGCATAATATTCAACTTTTTCTATTCTCTCTCTTGATTTTCTCTTAAAAAATATAGTAGCCTGAACACAACAACACCATTACCACCCACTCATATTCTTCTCTCTCTCTCTCTCTCTCTAATTTGAGGAAAACTTAAGCTCATGAAAAATATCACTTATTAAGACAGTAGTATTTATGATTTTGAATAGATTTGTACATGATTATTTTAGTTTTTTTTTTCAAATTTGACATTATGAAATCTGCAAAAAATTGAGTATGCTCGATGGTGCTCAATGCCCAGCTCAATGTGGCCTTAAAAATTAAGATTTTTATGCAAAAAAAAAAAAGATTTTTCTTGATGGTGATCGATGCCCTATATTACGGAAGAGATTAATAAGAGAAAAATGAAATGAAAAAATATTATTACATTTTCGGAATAGTCCAAAGAGGTTGAGTTATGTATAGAGTAAGTTAGGTATATGGTAAAAAATTAAGGAAAAACAAGGAAAAATAGGTAAACTGATCCTAATATATCAATCCTAATGGCCTCTCCTTAAGATGTACTGTGAATATCATGCATAGTCATCTTGGAAATATGAGAATTAAGTGTAGTAGATGGAAGAATCTTGGTGAACGCATTAGCTAATTGAGTTTGACTGCTGACTATGTAACGCCCTGGTTACCCCAAGACCGTTACGGTGAACGATGAACCGTGAATTTAACTCGCTACTCGAGTTCTTTGGTTAAAAACGTGCTTCTAGGTGTTATTAACAGGTTAAGGTGAAAAACCAATCAAAAGAAAATGATATATTTTATTTAAAACATAAAATGGTTCATGGGCCCATAAAAAAACATTTACAAGTTATTTACAACTCAAATGGTCATTATAGTTTAAATTTACAACTTGCCGATCTAAGCGGCAAACATAGGGTAAACCCCCTAGTTCCCCTGAGAACTCCTTGGCCGTGGTGGTCAAGCAGCCGCATATGTACACAGCACCACCTAAGCTCTCCACTCACGGTTGGGTGAGCTTTTCTTTCCCTTTACCTACACCACATAGCACCCATGAGCCAAATCTCAGCAAGAAAACACAATAATGCAAGTATATAATATCAAATGATGATAATGATAATCATACAGAGCTTATAATTCTGAACAGATGAGTGAATATCACTTTGTGGTTACACTTGAGGTTCTGGTAAACCATAATAAGTGACTGACGAGCAAGTCACTAGTTTAAACAGATGAGTGACTGATGGGCAAGTCACTAACTTAAACAGATGAGTGACTGATGGGTAAGTCACTATCAGGCTCGACACCCATAGCCATGTGACTAAATAGTCACCGGGGCTCGCTGGCCCTGGCTCTAAATGATTAGCCTTTGGCTAGACAAGCGCTTATAGTATTCATCGAACTTGAGGTCAGTTCGGCATTAATTCTCATTCGAGTAATTCAATGCAGATGTCGATTAGATCTAATCTTTATTGGCTTGCGTTAACACGCTAAAGCAGTTCTTAACTTATGAGTCAATCCCATGTGACCAGTGCTCAGTACCACTGTCGAACTTGACTAATGAGTCACAGCTTCACAGTTGATACTGACACCATTGCCAATTCTGACTATTCAGTCAGTGCCATACACAAGTGAGCAAGATTGCTAAGCATTCAATATTCAACCTATGTCCACATTTAAACATTCAACATGCCTCATGAATAACCATGCATGTCACATATGGGGTGCAGTTTTCTTACCTCTGGTTCGAGCGAGAATTAATAAAGACGACCCTTGAGAACAATCTGTCTTTTAGTCCCTTAGCGCTCACCTAGTCATAACCAAATATGGGATTCCATCAATAAAATGAATAATAAAAAGTTCCCGAACCAAGATCTAGCCTCCGAGACGTCGAATCCTACTAAACCGGGTAGTAGGAACGATCCCGAGGCCTAAGATTTGAGTTCCCATGACAAAAACACATTTTTGGCCAAAAAAGCTCTTAAGGGTTGCGACCCTACTGTTAGGAAAATATGTATTTGCCTCACTGGAAATAGTAAGAAAATTACAACTCTATGCAAAATAATACAATAAATAAGGATTGATTAAATAAAGTGTTACAACTCTATAACTGAAAATACAAATGAACAAAAGAAGAAGAAGAAGAAGAGAATAGTAAAATACAACTCTAAGCAAAATATTACAAATAAAGTAAAGTGTTTGAAACAAAAGAAAAGAAAAGATTACAACTCTTAAATAAGAAATACAAGTAAATAGAGAAGAAGAATATAAAGATGAAAAGCAATAGAATGAAAGAAAGAAACAAGAAATAAAAGATAAACAACTCTCACTCACAGGTTAATGCTCCGTTCATACTTAACTGAAAACATAAATGCTAAAATTGTTAGCTATACATATAGACATAATAACTACAACTTAAACACTTACTTGGCGGTCAGATTCGGAGCTTTTAGTGTGTGTATCGAGGAGAACTTCATGCGAATGAACTGTTGCTCTGATACCAACTGTAATGACCCAATTACTCTAGACTTTGGACCATTAATGACTACTTTACATAGACACTAACCTTTAATAAAACTCACAAGCAAAAAAATCATAACTTCATTAAAACTTGTAAGACAAATGTTAAACTATATAAAATTTAAAGTAGGATATGGGATCTCATTGTTTTTAAAATAAAAACATAACATAACTTTAAATAAATGGATTACAAAATAAAGTGCAGAAAATACATATAAAGCATAATTTTTAAAAGACTAAGAAGCGACTTCATCCTGAAATCGAACGCTCAATCCACCGATTTCCATTCTGCATCAGTACACAACCCCCAAGTTGCCAAGAACATTTCCTTCTCCCATATCTATTTTCCTGCACATACAAACATAAATGAATGAGTCTAATGCCCAGCAAGGAAAATCTAACACATAAATCATATACATAAAATTCATATCGCAACATATACTAAAACATATCATACACATATGTCACATATACTATAATGACCATTATTACTTGGGGCTCGTAAACTAAACAAGTCATGTGCCCATTAGATTTGTGGGGCTTGCTAGCTAAGCAATTCATATGCCCATAAATTTATTGGGGCTTGTTAGTTATACAAGTCATATGCCCAAGTCTACAGACATACATAATATAACATACAACATAACACATAAATCATAAGATAACATATAACATATAACATAACATATAAAATCCTATCCTATTTTCCTTACCAAATATACCGGGATATGAGAACAGGATTGGGACTTTGGAACACTCCTATAAACCATCAAAGAAAGGTGAGTATACTAAAGAAAAAGGGATTGAGAATATACTTACCAAAAATCTTACGTTCAAGATCTTAGATTTCCTAACCAAGAATAAATAATAGAGTTAGGATTTTGAGTAGAAAACTATAAGAATAACACAGAATTGAACTAAAATAATGAATACCTCGAATGCTTCTATCACCGAACTACACCTTGAACCGAAAAATACTATGAACCTTACTTCCCGAGGGTTTATTAAGCTTATAAAGTTAAAGCTTATATTCCCAACCCAAGTGTTTAAGCACACAAAAATAACCTAGTAGCTTGCAGACTCTGAACTTAGCTTGATGAATGAATAAATGGCTGGATACTAGGTCCTATTCATAGAGTTCAAGAATGAAAAGATCTTCATTTAACTTGAATAAAATAATGGATTTTTAAGTGAAAATATTTGAATTATCGTTCAGCAGAGGCTGAAGACTCGGTCAGAAAGATGTTGGACTTATCAAGAGGTTAAAGATTAAAATGAGCTCGGTTTTAAAAACATTCAAAAATCCTTCAAATGAGCCGATATATCACCCCTAGTATGCGATATATCGCCTGGGCTAATATGCCCGAGGCTCGTCGAGGTGGTTGTTCGAAGCTACGTGTTTTTTCAGCCTATAGCTGCGATATATCGACATACGCTGAAATATTAAATACGAAATTACACTTTTTCAGCCTAATTTGAATTGAGTAAACAACCTTGACTAAGTCCTCTAACGATTTTAAAGTTGCTGACAGACCCTAGGATATTCAAATATTACTCTTAATAAGGTTATTCCTCAAAAATACTTAATTATCATTAAACATACACAAGACAGGTGTTACTACACTACAACAAAATAAGAGTTTTATGACTTTATTTAGGAGACATTGAAAGTCTACAATGTCTCCCATAGGGGGAGACATTGTAGGTGGAGTCATTGTAAGTATATATCTCATGTCTCCCAATAGGAGAGGTGAGAGACATCCCACGTCTCCTAGTGAGAGAGGTTGAAAGGTGTCCAAAAACGTTGATTTTCAACCTCTCCCATTGGGAGATGTGGGAAGTCTCTCACCTCTCCCAATGTGAGACATTGAAAGTCCCTGGGAGACTTTCAATGTCTCCCATTGGGAGTGGTGAGAGACTTCCCACGTCTCCCAGTGGGAGAGGTTGAAAGTCAAACGTGGACTTTCAACCTCTCCCACTGGGAGACTTGGGATGTCTCTCACCTCCCCCAATGGGAGAGGTTGAAAGTATTTCATTTTTTATAATTTTTAAATAATATATATTTGTATTATTACTTAATTTGAAATGTATATTTACTAATAAATAAAATTATATATATTTATTATTTAATAATAGTTTCGTCTTTTAATATATTTTATCATTATTATCAAATAATTAATAAAATATTTCAATTAATTAAATTAAAAGATGAAACTATAAAAAAAAATTAAAAACTTAATTCCATTTTTTTTAAATCCCTCTTCCTCATATTTCTCTACTTTGAAGATAATAGCAAGAATTACAAAACACAAATACCCTTTATAAAATCAGCAAGCAAACTAAATTAATCCAAATAATTTCAACAAAAGTTAAAAGAACAAACAAAACACATATCAAGAACACCACAAGAACTAGAAGAGCACAAAAATTACAAACAAATCATCCAAAAATTTCTCCCTATCTCTTCTTTGTAGAAAAATCTCAACCACATACGCATTAGCTAGTCCCCGCCCCTATCGTCATCGCCGTGCTCCGGTCACTACCGCGCCCACCCTTGCCTCCGCGCCCCAGTCGCCGTTGCGCCACCCTTGCCGGATGCTAGTCCCTTGCCCACGCCTATGAATAAACAAAGAGTTTGTGAGAGAAAAATATAGATTGAGAGGAGGAATGAAGGAAGATAATTTAAGGGGAAAATGCAAAAGAAAAGAGAGAAAGATAGAGAGAGAGGCGACAGATAGTATGAGAGAAAGAGAGAGAAGAGTATATATGAGAGATTAGGGTTTTTTTTATTTATTCATTTATTATTAATTTTTAATATAAAAAGTTTGAAAAATAGATATGATGAGAGAAGAGAGAGAAACGTGGGAATTAAATTTAATGGGAGTGTAAGAGATGAGAGTAACGTGGGAGAGAGTGAGGATTTGAAAGGATTTGATTTATAATAATAATAATGAGTATAAAGGATGAGAACGTGGGAGAGAGAAATTTTGACTATGAAAAAGTGATTGTCAGATTTTTTTTTTACATATAACGTCTCCCAAGGGGAGACATGTGACACGTGGCACGTCTCCTAGTGGGAGACGTTGGAAGTCCAGACTTCCAACGTCTTACACTGGGAGACATGCCACGTGTCCTACGTCTCTCAATAGGAGACGTTGGATGTCCCCCAGAAACGTATTTAGACTCCAAATTTTCAACGTCTTTCTGCACTTTTAATGTCTTACAATTTTAGTAATTAATAAAAACTTTCAATGTCTCCCAACATAAGACATTTAAAATCTCTCCTAATTTTTAATGTCTTACACCAATCGTGTAAGACATTGTAGGGAGTCATTGAATGTCAAAATTGTTGTAGTGCTATCCTATTGGGTCTATTTAAACCTTATAATATAATAAATATCATCATCAATACCAGTCATATTAATCAAACATTAGGTTAAAATTAATATTCTTAAACTATAGGTTAAACTTAGAAAATCTACAAGTGTTACTATGAGTGTCCATTTAAATCCCGGTCTGAACCAAAATCCACAGTCATAAAAATACTACAACTACTACTACTACTATCTAACTAGCAAAGTAAAGTTCTTGGACTCTACAGTGCAACAATTGCAGTGACATTTTGTCGCTGCAGTAGGCATCCACTATTTGCGTCGACAAATTATTGTTGCTGCAAATAATAACCCAATTTTAATTGATAGATATAATTTGCTATTTTCAATGACATTTAGACTAGTTTTGACCATGGTTTCTTTACTTTCAAGAAAAACTTCTAGAAGCCTAAACCCAACCTCGACGTGTCGTAGTAAACCACAAACTTTCCCTCCTCCGAAGGAAAAGTCAGCACGGGCATAGTAATAAGTCGCCGCTTCAATTCTTGAAACTGTTCTCACACTTGTCTGACCAAATGAACTGCAAATTATTCTGTGTCAATTCTGTCATTGGTGTAGCAATCTTCGAGAACCCTTCGACAAACCGTCTGTAGTATTTGGTATAACAAATCGTCAACATGTAAATATTTTTTTTGTTATTTTTTTGTCATAATTAATGTTGTTTCAAACCAATGAGAGACACTAGCAATATTTAGAAATTGACATGCATTTGAAAAATGAAAAGTTTACAATATTAAATTTTCATAATAAATACCCGTTTTTCATCAGGTAACCCTTCAAAAAATTTGAAAAAATCAAAATTTATTTTTAGAAATATTAATTAACAACTATAAATATGGATCATTGATCTTAATCCAATAATTAATATTAAAGTAACCATCTATGGGTAGTAACCATTAAGAGTACACCCATATATATATATGGAACGATTACAACGCATCTTTTTTTTGGCAATACTGGTGTCTTAGTTTTCTATTTTTGGCACCGCGATAGATATAATCCCAATTTTTTTTATACGACGGTGTACATTATAGCTATCTAGAACATCCTACGAATTTTCAAGAAACTCCGAATAAATTATGGTACCGAAAACAGGGTCTAAACTGTTTGTTGAACGCATGTTCATTTTTTTGTGTACGCATGTAAATTCACTACAACAAAATTGACATTTAATGACTTACACCATTGGTGTAAGTCATTAAAAGTATTCAGTGATATTTAAAGTCCAGAGGTGTAAGTCATTAAAAGTTTTTGTTGATGACTAACTAGGTAAGTCATCAAAAGTGGTGGGAGACGTTATACTTAAAAATATGATATAATTTTTTTTTTTAAATATCAGAAATTGGGCCGAATATAAATAAGGGAAGATTTTTAACGTCTCCCCTGGGAAGACATGCCTAGCCTCTAACGTCTCCCCTGGGAAGACGTGCCACATCGGACGTCTCCCAAGGGGAGACGTTAGAGGCTAGGCACGTCTTCCCAGGGGAGACGTTAAAAGTCTTCCCTTCTATATTACTTAGCCCTTTTTCTTCTTCTACCCCGAGAGCATACGCATGAAACAGAGAGGCGGAGAGGAGGCGTTTTCAGGCGATTTTTCGGGTTCTCTTTGACGATTTTGGCCAATATTAGGCCATAAAATTCCATTTGAGGTATGATTTTATCATTTATAAGTGTTGTATAATAGTTAGGATAATTTTATGCTTATTTTCTTTAAATATTAAGGGATTGATATTGAGATTTTTGGATTTATGATAGTTCCGGTTTTGGGTGATTTTTGGCTCATCAAAGTGGATTTAAAGCATATTTGAGGTATGATTTCAAGATTAAAAAATGTATTGTAGTTATAATGGTTGAAAAAATTGTTTTTGTGCTTATTTTTTTTATAGTTTTTGTGGGTTTTATTAGAAATATTAGTTTAAAGTATGAAAAATATTTTTTTATGTATATTTGAGATATTACATTGTTTAATTTTAACATGTTACCACATTATTTACTATTTATTCCGAAAATTATATATTTTTAATTAATTTTTAATGTTTGTTAAGTATATATATGTAAATATGTTTTGCTAAAATGTATTTAATAACTTTGTCTAAAATAAAAAAAAAAATTACATACTAAATAATAATTCAAGTTAATAAGTTTATAAATTTTTTAATTTATATTATTATTTAATTAGAAAATTATATATATTTGTAATCTTTATTAACATTTAAGTAGGTTATTTATATATATTTATATATATTTTTATTGATTTACTAATCCTTTATTATTTAATTAATAACATAGTGCACGCATTACAAAAGTGAAGTAAATTTGCTAGCAAGGACTATTAATTGCAAGAGGTAATTACATTATCTTATTTCTTGTTTTAGTATTATTAAACTTTTGTTAGAAGAGTTTGAATATCTTAAATATTCATCCATAGTGAAGTAGGTTCTGAGATTAAAATTGTGTGTTGCAGTGATAACAGAAGGTTGAGAATTGTGTGTTTTAGTGAAGTATGTTCTGGAAAATATGTTTATGTGCTGCGGAGCTATAAGGAAGAAACTTATTGTGTGTTGTTTGATTTATTTGGCTTATTGTTCACAGATAGTTAGATTACTATTATAGGGGAAATGCTGCTCGATTTTGTCTAGAATTATGTATTCTATTATTATATTTGTATTGTGTTGTGCTTATTTGATTAGATTGACAGATGTTTAGGTTACTAATATAAGGGTAAATACTGTCCAATTTTTCGTATGCTTATATAGTTTAATTGTTTAATTTTTCATATACATAGGAAAAGATATGGATAGACCTAGACGTTACTTGAAGAAAGAGGTATGTATATATATATATAAATTTATAAAAAGTTTACGGTTTATTTATTATTAAAGTAAATATAATCAAATAATAATTAAATAATATATTGTACTTTATATTTTTTGTAGCTGAACACTCCGCCATATACACGAGCACAGATTAATAAAATGCGACAATAGCAGGCGAACGATATGGTGCCGATAGTTCAAAGTCATCGTCCCAAAAAATAGGTTTTTATTGTTTATTTTTTCTATCTTACTATATGTCTAGCTAGCTACTGTAATATTTGTTAATTTTGTATGTTTAACAACAAATATTACAATTTTGTATATTTAGCTAGCAAAAACATATTAGATACACATTTCAGTTTTATTAATGAAAATTCAAATTTTAAATTTGCATATAATTTAGATTTTTTAATTAATATATTTAATTCTATTTAAAAAAAATTAATATATTTAATTCTATTAATTAATATACTGAAAATAATTATTTAATTTTTAAAAAAAAATATAAAAACCAATGATGACTCGTTATATGAGTCATTGAATGTCTACAAAGTCTCCCCATGGGAGACGTCATAGGTACCTACAACGTCTCCCATGGGGAGACTTTGTAGACATCCAACGTCTCCCACTGGGAGACGTTGTAGGTACCTATGACGTCTCCCATGGGGAGACTTTGTAGACATCCAACGTTTCCCCCTGGGAGACGTCATAGGGCCACTTTAGATGGCTCCTGCAACAACGTCTCCCCTAGGGGGAGACATTAAATGTCTACAATGTCTCCCCCATATAGCCATTAAATGCATATTTTGTTGTAGTGATTTGACAGTTTGAACCATGTTTTCGGCTTCGTAAACTATTCAGAACCATCATAAGTAGCTCTACATGGAAGCAACATCTTATTATTTTCTTTATGCTATTTTTATTTTATCTGTATAAATTAAAATTAATGACCAATCAAATATTTGTAAACTTCAATGTAACTATTTTCTTTTTCTATTTTATTTATTGTTATATTATTTCATATAATATAATGTTAATAATGTATTAATGTGACAAATGTGATTTGTCACCCCTTGTAACATAACATTGAAAGTTATAAAATTGGACACATGTGTGTGTCCAAATGTAACATATTTTGGAATTACAAAATCAATTACAAATTTGTAACACTTAAATATTACTCAATAATGTATAGATTGAGAGTTACACATTTGTGTTTGAATTCATAGAGCCATTAATTATGTGATATGGTTGTTGAAGACATGTTTTAAACTCACATTAGGTGTATGGAGGTTACAAAATCATATTCTATTGAAAGATATTTCTATAACATTTATATCTTACTAAGACTTCGTGACAAACAAGAATAATATGAATGTATTTTCCATTCGCGATAGACTAGTCATGGTAACGCTATCAAACTAAAGTACAGTTTAGGGAAGGACCATACTATCACAAATAGATCAAACACCATTCATTATTTTCCATATATATTAATTGCTAAAGTAAAAATAAGTTGAAAATGGTAAAGATCAATTATTTTGTTCTTATAGAGACCTTAAAAGAAATTTAATATCGAGTATCTCTATTCTAAGTCTACAAAGTTCAATTACGTAATCAGAATTGCCCCTTAATATTTAGATTTACTATTTAAATCTAAGATAGTAGCTAGATAGTGCACCGACCAAATTTATTATTTAATCAATTCATATTTCAATTTAAATTAAATAAGATCTCTCACAAATTATAAACCAACTAATAATTAATGCAAAAAGAATTAGGAATTGAGAACATTGCTAATAAAATAACCATGTTACATGAAGTTTAATGTAGCATTCCCAAATTTTAATTAGTTAGATAGTAGGAGTAGTTGTAGTAGTAGATAGTAGTAGTTTGTAGTATTTTAAATTCCGTGAATATTGGTTCAAGTCGGGACTTAACTGGATACTTATAGCAATAGTTATGGATTTTATAAGTTTAACATATAGTTTAGAAATGTTAATTATAACATAAGGTTTGATTAATATTATTGGACATAGAAATATTATTTATTATAACATAAGGTTTAGATAGAATTTTAAAAGCATGGCACTTGTTACAATCTTACTTATTTTTAAGCATTTTATATGAATAATTTAATAATAGAAGAATCTAGAAGCTCTAGAATCTTCCAAAACCATTAAGAGCATGACACTTATCATAGTCATATTTATTTAAAGATTTAAATAGTTTTAAATAAAAGAAAATTCTAGAAACTCTAGAATCTTCCATAACCATTAAGAGCATGACACTTATAATAATCATGTTTAATTACGTATTTTTTTTAATAAAAGAAAGATTTTGAAACTCTAGAACCTTCCAAAACTATTAAGAACATGACACTTGCTATAATCATGTTTATTTAAGGAATTAAGTATTTTTTTAATATGATAGTTTCACTCCTCAAACTCTATAAATAGGACCTAGTGCTCAGCCATTTTCTTCATTCTTCAAGTTGTGTTTAGAGCCTTCAAGCTGCTAGGATTTCTATAGAGAGATACACTTGGGTAGTAAGATAAAGTATGTTTTCAATATTGAAGTGTAGATTGGTTCTAGTTCATCCAAGGTAATACTATTCATAAGTTCTACTCTTTATGATTCCTTAGTTTTCCTTAAGTTTCTTTCAGATCCTAACTTCTGTTTATGATTTTGATGGTTAGGTGTTTAAGTTCTTAATTTAAAGTTCTTCTCGGTAAGTTTCTTTTTTGATGGTTTAGATTTTCTTTTCAACTTCATTTCTTTAGAAACTTATGGTTTCTTTATGTTTGGTTTTAGGAGTTTCAATCCCACTCTTGTCTCTAATATTCTGGTTTTTGGTAAGGAAAATTAGATAGTTTAGTATTATGATCTAATTTATGTAATGTGTGATATAGTTTATGTTTGTATAACTTAACATTTCAGGTACAATAAAGGGGTAAGTGTGTCTGGACCTAAGGTGTCCAATGATGTATGACGGACTATGTTCGATAGGCTCGGTTGCCAAAACTTTATGACAGACCTATGTCTGGTGTATGACAGACTTTTGTTCGGGGCTTAATTGCCACCCCTCTATAAACACTTATCTTTTTATTATATCTG
Organism: Humulus lupulus; assembly: GCF_963169125.1. Taxonomy (NCBI): domain Eukaryota; kingdom Viridiplantae; phylum Streptophyta; class Magnoliopsida; order Rosales; family Cannabaceae; genus Humulus; species Humulus lupulus. The sequence goes on from NC_084798.1 coordinate 216,092,343, forward strand.
ACTTGTTATTTTAGTTATGATTATGATATATGACCTATAGTTATGTGTTTAACGCCCAAAATGTGACAACCACTAAGCGATGGTTGTAGTATAATCGGGCGGTCGATCCACAAGGAGGTAACCTAAAATCAAAAGATTAGTAGAAAATAACACAAAAAGTTAGTAACAAGAAATAAATAAAATTGTAAATGGAAAGAGGTTTGAGATTTTGGTATTGTATTTTTTTTTGATGAAATGATAAAGTGAGATAAATGTAAGATGTAATCAAGAGTTTGAGAAATGGAAATGTTTCAAGAATCATCCATATGCTTGCTTAGTTACTTAGTTACTTGATTTACAAAAATACACAAGTAAATAGTTCACATCCCAACATTTACTTGGAAAATCTAACATTAAAGTCCATATTCTTTTCTAACAAAAGTCTATTTGAGTTATTAAGTTCTTTACTTTAAAAGCACAAAGTTAATCTTATGAAAAATCTAAAAATGACAAAATACCCAAGGGCAATAATGCAATAGAAGATTAGACATAAAATTATGTATCAATATTACTTTTACTAATTAGAAGCACATAGAAAGAGCATGACTAATCCTATATACTATTAGCATAAGTAAGTAAAGATAACAAAATAAAGATAGAGATGAAAGAACATAAATAACTCAAATATATTACATTAAGAACATAGTAAATCAAAGTAGCAAAATAACATCACTTGCATATGGAATCATCCCTAACCTTCCTAGGAAGATTAGGTCATTATGCTCATGATTCTCACAAAATTCTAAGAAGAAAATATGAGAAGAAAGTGAGTGGAAATTTTGCTATAGTTTCTTTACTCTAAAAATTACATACATAATGTGAAGAAAGTGTCCCTATTTATAGATGGAGAGAAGGACTAAAAAGAAATTAAATAACAATTTGGGGTTTACAAAATAAATCTGAAATATTAATAATAAAATATGATTTTGAAAAATCAAATATTATTATTAATATTAACCTAGCTATTTTGGTGTATGGTCATTTTTCCCTTTTCTAAAATACCACAAAAACATGAGCTTTAAAGCTCAAAATAGCAATTTACAAAGCCCAATACCCACAAAACATGGCTGGTGACACAAGAGGGTTTTGACCCATTTTCAGCCAATGAGGGAGTGCCACGTAGGCAGGCTGCTAGGAAGATTTCAGATTGGGCTTGCTGGGCCTTTGGGTCACGTTGGGAGCTAGATGCTTAATGTTTGATGTGTTGGAGGCTGAAGGGAGTTGGGTTGTTGATGTTGGAGTGAAGGATGGGCCTGGAGTGCTTAAGATATATGTTGGGGTCTTTGGCAGGGATTAATTGGTGAGGCAAGTTGTTGAAGTCACGTTAAGGTGAGGGAGGCAAGGTGATGCTGAAGCAGGCGGACAGGTGGCGCTAGGAGAAAAGAGGCAAGTGGCAGGCGCGGGGACTCGTGGCACGCTAGGGCGTGGACACCTGGCGGGGCCAAACTTGTGGTGGGCTCCAGGCGGCTGGGCCTCTTCTTCAATTGGGCCAGCTGCAAAACAACTAAATACTCTTTAAAAATGCCATTTTCAGCTTAATTCTTTTCTCTTTTCCTTTTTCTTTTCTTTTGCTTTTATTAATGTCATAATGCACCATACTTTATGCAAATTAAATTGAAATTAATATTTTCCCTTAAAGAAATATATCAAAATAATTTTAAGGAAATATTAATTAAAACTTAATTTAATTTATGCTTTAAGCTTAGTAAAATGTCATTTTTAAGTACTAATCACAACCCCCAACCAGCTTATTGCTAGTCCCTAGCAATTCAAGCGAAAAAGAAAATTGTCAAGTTGAATAATCAAGTCAAACCAAACAAAATCATCTAAGCATTTTCAAATTATCAGCAAGAAGTCAGAAATTACTATCTAAGCTACTATAGTTGCGATTTCAGAGTTGTGAGTGTGTGCACCAAACCATATTCTTTTTATCACAAGTCATAACACAAATAGTTTCGAAAAATCTCCAAAGTATAAAGATCTCAACTCCAAATTCCTCACGGGCATTGAAAGTATTTGTATGGGAAGGATTACACTCTTGGAGTTGGAAATGTAACAGTTTACACTCAAATGAGAAAAGATAAACTTTTTAGGACAAGCAATCTGAACAAATATTGATCACAAGATACGCAAATCAACTTATTGGAATTCAAATGACAAACAACCTTTGGGATTTACATAAGAAGGCTCTAAGAACAAAATGACAACTAACTAACAATGATAAATAAGAAAGTGAACTATAATGATAATAATTTTTTTTTTCAACAATTACAAAATAATAGAAGGAAGTGTTGCTCTTGTTCTCTATTTTTTTTTTCATTTTTTTTCTATATATTTTTTTCTTTTTCTTCTCTCTTTTTTTTTTTAATTTCTTTTTCTTTTTCATTATTATTATTATTATTATTATTTTGACAAGAGACAAAACAAAAATAAAATAAAAAGGAAATTACAAATACAATAAATAGAACACAAATTTTTGCCGCATTACAAGATTTTTGCAGCGGTTTTCTTCACAGAGAAGTGACCACCACAAGCATCATTGTGGCAAAAATTCAGCACACTAGACACCTCATCGTCGTGGATGCATCTTCGCATGATTTGGTCGGGGCAATACTTGAATAAGTAGGGGTCATCCCAAAAGAAATTGCGCACCTCGACTAGAAATTTGCGTTTGTCTTGTGAATTCCATTCAGATGGGAGTTCACCTGTTACTAAGTAGTTTACAATGTGAGCGTACCACGACAACTTAGCAACAGAAAGCAATTGTTCATCGGGGAAATCATCATGAATAGGTGGACCGTCAGCGGGATCACTGAATTTAAGTCGGGACAAATGGTCCACGATGACATTTTCAACACCTTTCTTGTCTTTGATCGTTATGTCAAATTCTTGCAAGAGAAGGATCCACCGTATTAATCTCGCCTTAGCATCCTTTTTGGAAAGGAGATACTTAAGGGTAGAGTGATCTGTGAAGATTGTAATTAGTGATCCAATCAAATAAGAGCGAAATTTGTCAAGAGCAAAGACAACGGCAAGCAACTCTTTTTCAGTAGTGGAATAGTTCATTTGAGCACTATTGAGAGTTCGACTTGCATAATAGACAACAAATGGTTTCCCCTCCCTTCGTTGTCATAGCACAGCTCCCACAGCAAAGTTCCTGGCATCACACATGATTTCGAAAGGAAGACTCCAATCGGGTGACTGAATGATGGGAGCGGAAGTGAGTGAATTGACAAGCGTTCGGAATGATTCCTCACACTTAGGTGTCCACTCAAAGGTAACATCTTTGGCTAGGAGGTTGCTCAGCGGACGAGCAATCATTGAAAATTTTTGTATGAACCTCCTATAGAAACCAGCATGACCAAGAAATGACCTAACGTCTTTGACTGTCTTAAGAGTCGGTAGGTTGGAGATAAGGTCAACTTTGGATTGATCAACCTCAATTCCTTTTTCAGAAACAATGTGGCCTAAGACTATGCTAGAAGACACCATGAAGTGGCATTTCTCCCAATTGAGGACAAGTCCTTTCTCGATGCATCATTTTAAAACAGCTTCAAGATGAAGAAGACATGTCTCGAAGGAGTTTCCAAAAACGGTTAGGTCATCCATGAATACTTCCATTGATTTTTCGATCATGTCACTAAAGATGCTCATCATGCATCTTTGGAAAGTAGCTGGTGCATTACACAAGCCAAATGGCATACGCCGAAAAGCAAAAGTGCCAAAGGGACAATTGAAAGTGGTCTTATCTTGATCCTCTAATGCAATCTCAATTTGATAATAGCCAGAATAGCCATCAAGAAAGCAATAGAAAGGATGACCAGCTACACGTTCAAGGATTTGATCAATAAATGGGAGTGGAAAGTGATCTTTGCGGGAGGCGGCATTTAATTTTCTATAATCAATGCACATGCGCCACCCCGTCACCATTTTTGTGGGGACAAGGACCCCTTTTTCGTTTTGGATAACGGTGACACCAGATTTCTTGGGCACGACTTGAGTAAGACTGACCCATTTGCTATCAGCTACTGGGTAAATAATACCAGCGTCTAGCAATTTCAAAACTTCATTTTTTACAACTTCCTTCATCGTGGGGTTCAATCGCCGCTGAGGGTCTCTTCGAGGGATGGCTTCATCCTTTAGATTGATTCGATGGGAGCAAATTAAAAGGCTAATACCTTTGATATCAGCAAGCGTCCAACCTATCGCAGATTTATGCGTTCGCAGTAGCTCAAGTAACTGCAATTCTTGAGAATTTTGAAGGTTGGATGAGATGATAACTGGAAAGGTTTCACCGTCTCCCAAGAAGGCATGTTTCAAACCCTCAGGAAGTTGGGTCAATTGAACAGTTGGAACCTCTTCGGCTGAAGTTTTCGGCTGTGCCCTCTCGCGAGGTAGCTCTTCAAAGCGAGGTTGCCAAAAATGAGTCCTTCTATGGCGTGAGTCTATGCGATCTGATATTGCAAGAGTAGACTCAATAGAGCTTGGACTTTCGTTGTCGGACAGAAGGAGGAGTTCATCAAGATTATCAAAGTTGTTGCGCAATTGAACCTCTTCGGGAATTAAAGAGTCAATCATGAATGTTTGATAGCATTCATCATCTTCTCGGGGTTGTTTCCCGATGTGGAAGATATTGACTTCTAGAATCATGTTTCCAAACGATATCTTCATTAGACCATTCCGACAATTGATCAAAGCATTTGCAGTAGCAAGGAATGGTCTTCCGAGGATAATAGGAATTTTAGACTCCATGTTCACCACAGATTGGGTATAAAGAATAAGAAAATCCACGGGGTAATATAATTTTTCAATTTGAACCAATACATCCTCAACGATACCCCTAGGATTTTTGGTGGAACGATTAGCAAGCTGTAGTACCACAGATGTTGGCTTCATATCTCCAAAACCGAGTTGCGAGTATACAGAATAAGGCATGAGATTGACACTCACGCCAAGATCAAGTAAGGCTTGGCTGACTTCATGGGTCCCAATTTGGCAAGAAATGGTGGGACAACCGGGATCTTTGTATTTTGGAGGTGCCTTTTGCTCAATCACCGCACTCACTTGCTCGGTCAAGAAGGCAGTCTTCTTGACATGGTGCTTCCTTTTTGCAGTGCAAAGATCCTTGATGATTTTAGCATAAGCGGGCACTTGTTTAATGATGTGAAGCAGAGGAAGATTAATCTTCACTTTTGTCAAGTGCTCAAGGAGTTCAGCTCGGTTATCAGGAAGTTTCCCAACAGGTTTCAATGCCTAGGGAAATGGTATTTTTGGAGTGGCATCGAGGGGTGGATTTTCAGAAATGACTTTTGGAGTACTGGGAGTGTTGGATTTTATGGGTGGGTCTTGCAGAGTTTTACCGCTTCTCGTCGTGATGGCATTCACTTCCTTGACATTTTGATCATTAGAGTTTGAAGATTGGGCCATGTGTTGGCCTTGAACATTGAATTTTGGTTGGGAAGGAAGTTTGCCTTTTTCCGGAATGGCCAAGGATTCAGTCAATTTTGAGAATTGACATTTCATTTCCTTGATTTCTTCCATCATTTGGCGATTCAATTTGGATTGTTCCTCCATGAATGCATGAAGAGTATTCTCGAGAGAATTTCGTTGTGGATGAGCATTGTAATGAGGTGCAGAATACGCCTTTGATGGTTGAACTTGTTGCTCATTTCTCCATTGGCCTCTAGACGATTGAGCTTGGTTGGAATCTCTCAAACTGAAATTTGGGTGGTTTCTCCAACCAGGGTTGTACGTATGGGAGAATGGCTTGTTATATGCCCCTAAGGCATTGCATTGCTCCTCATAAACCCTCATTTCATTCAAAGCTAAGTACTCCTTAGCTAAGTGCTCCGTCCCTCCACAAACAAAGCAAGGTTCTTGCGGTTCCGCTTGAGCGATCATGTGCGACTTTTGCCCATTTTTCGTCATTAAGACCTCAAACTGCTTTTTCAAAGCTTCGAGTTGGGCCTTAATACTATCCTCTTCTCGAAGTTGATAGATCTCAGATGGTTTGTGTCGGTTGGTGCTATTAGTAGCACTTGGACCAGTCCAGGTGTGAGACTTTTTTTGCAGTTTCTTCGAGATATTCAAGAGCATCGTCTGGCTCTTTTTCGAGGAATTCACCATTGCATAGCATTTCTACAAACTGGCGCTCACGACTCGTGAGGCCTTCATAGAAGTAACTGACCAAGCGCCAGTTCTCATAGCCATGGTGCGGGCACTGATTTAACAGATCTTTGAATCTTTCCCAGACTTGATAGAACGTTTCATTGTCTTTTTGGGAGAATGTGGAAATCTGTCGTTTTAGACTGTTGGTCTTATGGCTGGGGAAGTGTTTCAGAAAGAAAGATTTGGTCATCTCCTCCCATGTTCCGATCGACCTAGGTCTCAAAGAGTACAACCAGCTTTTGGCTTTGTCCTTCAAGGAGAAAGGGAAGAACTTCAGTCGCACAGCTTCAGCATTTTCGGCTCGGTTATAGAACGTGGCTACCACCTCCTCGAATTCTCTGATATGCACGTATGGGCTTTCGTTTTCCATTCCATGAAATTTAGGCAAGAGTTGAATCATACCAGGTTTAAAGTCTAATGCAGGCATATTAGGAGGGAAGATAATGCATGAAGGCGTGGAAGTGCGAGTAGGATGGAGGTAGTCATTGAGAGTTCTTGGTTGGATTTCGTCATTGCGAGCCATTGCGAATGGGTTATTATCAGCGAAAGTTTGTGGAGAAGCAGGATCGGTGGAAGGAGTTCCGGTAGGAGTGGCAGATGAATTGGAAGAAGTATCACTGGAAGTTTCGTGATGATTCATCCACCCTCGGGAATCAGAATTAGATTTATTTTATGTCTTTTTTTTATTTTTTTATTTTTTGATTATTATTTTTTTTTTATTGATTTTGATTGATTTTTTTTTTTTGTTAAACTTGTTCCCAGGTAGATTTGGAGGTTTTCGGGTGATCTCCAACGCCTTACTAGAACTCCCCGAGGTTACTGAGTAAGTATGGTGGATCATAAGTCAACCTTTTCGACCAAACAACCTTTAAGCAAAGTGAAATTGCTTATTTTGACAAAACAAGCTTGGTTTTCTTACAGTAATAAGTTCAACAATGTAATAGTGCAAAGGTAGATGCTCGAAATGTTCCCAGGCTGATTGGAAAGGTTTCCAAGGTACCGCTTTAGATCCACACTTGTCTAGACAGAACTCCCCGAGGTTCCCAGGTAAGTGTGGAGGGTAACGCTATCACAAACCTTATTTAACAACCAATCTTTCTAGACAGAACAATATCGGTTTCTACCATTTGTAATATTACACAATTGTTCCCAATACTAAAAGTTTTATAATTGAAATTTTTATGAACAATTTTATGCAATTTTATGATTTTTTTTTTTTTTGAAAAACCTAAATTCTAAGGAAAACTAAGGCAAAGGAAAAGAAAAACCTAAACTAAGTAACAAAATAATAAAAAAAAAACACAAAACACAATAAAATAAAGAAAATAAAATTAAAGTGAAGAGAAAATAGCAAGTTTAATCTATTTTTTTTCAAATATGTATTACACAAAAAAAATAGAATAGAAATTAAGAAAGAAAAATAGAGTAAGAAAAAAAAAATTATATAAAGATATATGGTTTTTTTTTTTAAAAAAACAAAAAGAGAAGAAAAATTGAAAAGGAAACAAAGAAATAGAAATAAGAATATATATATATTTTTTGTTTTTTTCTGTTTTTGCTTTTTTTTTTTTTGTAGTATTTTTTTATAGATATGTATAAATATATATATGAATATAAATATATATTTTTTTACCGAAAAAAAAGGATAAAAAAAAAGAAAGAAAAGAAAAGATATATATAAATAAAGGAATTTTTTTTTATGATTGTTTTTTTTTTCTTTTTATTTTTGTTATAATAATAATAATTAATTAAAAATTAGTAAATAATAAAAACTATACTAACACAATATTTATTCAAACAAAAACACAAATAAAGTTACTAATATTTTTGTAAAATTTTCACTAAACCTTTGAAAATTACCTCCCCGGCAACGGTGCCAAAATTTGTTTAAAGCCCAAAATGTGACAACCACTAAGCGGTGGTTGTAGTATAATCGGGCGGTCGATCCACAAGGAGGTAACCTAAAATCAAAAGATTAGTAGAAAATAACACAAAAAGTTAGTAACAAGAATTAAATAAAATTGTAAATGGAAAGAGGTTTGAGATTTTAATTAAATTTATATTAATGTCATATAAATTTTAAATAAATATTCTATTTTAATTAAATAATTTATTTATTTTTGTTTAAGGCTATGTTTGTTCTAGTTTTTGAATTTGGGAGTGACAACAAGAGATTATATATTATATGTTTAATGTAATATTAAATATTATACGTATATTTTAAATATAAGTTTCTTGTTAGTTTTTAAAAAAAAATCAATTTGTTATCAATTTACAGTAGATTATATTATATGTTTAATATGATATTATTCTAATAAATAAGTCTAAGTTTAATTAAATTTTATTTAAGTTATATAAAGCGTATGATTTTATTATTTTTAAATAATTATTATTGTAAAATATCTAAAAAATATCATCATATCTTAATTTGTTTAATTATTTATTATTTTTAAATAATTATCATTGTAAAATATCTAAAAAATATCATATTTTAATTTGTTTAATTATTTATTATTTTTAAATAATTATCATTATAAAATATCTCAAAAGTATCATATTTTAATTTTCTTAATTATTTATTTTATTTTATTTAAGTTTAAGTGTTTACAAACTACCGTTAAATATAAGAATATTAAGTTAAAGTTAATATTATAAAAATAAAAAACCGTTAAATCAAAGAATTTTCGTTATCTACATAAAAGAGATATTTTAATTCTAGCTAATCTTGGATTATATATATATTTTTTGTGTTATAATTGCATTTATGTGTATGATTTTCTTTTTATATTTTCCTCATTTGTAATATACTTTTGCTTTTATTATTTTGGTTATGTTGACAGATAAATTCTTCAACAAAAATTAAGGAGAAATTGTCAATGTGTCTAATTAGAGTGTTAAATTAGACATATATATATATAAATAAGTATTAACCTCATTTACAAAAAAATGAAATTAAAATGAAAGTCATTAAATAATAAATTTAAATATTTCTTGTTTCTTTATAATCTTAATATATACAATATCTTGAGACAAAAAAAAAATTAAATATTTCTTAATAAAACAAATAATTAAAGAAAAAATAAAAATCTAATACTATCTCAAATATAAATTTATGAAAAATGGTTAAAAGAAATACAACAAATTTTCTTTTGTATTATATATGATTTTTCTAATAATTTTGTATAATATTGTTCTATAATTTTTAGAGATTAGAAAAATTAAATTTAAATAAAACAATAGCTTTATTTCTACTAAAGATATAAAATAATAAACGTTTTTAGTAATTTTTTTACTTAAATATAAATATATAATTTTTTTAAAATGTGAATTTACATATTTATGAGGTTTAAGTATAACTTTCTAAACAATTAACATAAAATTATGACACACATTATTAGAATTATGGCATGGTGGTATATGCAATTTAAATATTTGGCGCATATGCAACATATAATAGATGGCTTTGGTAATTAAATATATGCCTAATAACATTTAATTATAGTAATTAAGGATGTAATGACACCATTGAAGACATATAGGTTGTAGACTGATCGAAAATTGTTAATGTGCGATATGTTGCTTCGATTGGACGGTTGTACTAAAATCAAGGATTAGTCTTCACTTCATTCACTCCACAATTCATTATATAAAACAGTACTCTAAACTAGCTTAGGAAACTCTTGTAAGAGTAGGTTGTTTAGACCATCTCCAATTGATACGATGTTGTGCTAAATTTGGCCTAAAATATGTGTGAATGATATATTTTGCCCACTTTTTGTATTTGTGCTCTAATATACAAGATGCAAGCTAGCTAAAAAAAATCAATTTAACTATTAATGTTTATTGAAAATATACAAAAATAATTAATTTTTTTATTAAAAAATAAATTAAAAATTATAAAATTAATAATTTGTATTAATGAGTGGTAAAAAAGTAATTAAAATGTGATATTTATTGTGGGCCAAAGTTGGTCATGCTATATTCTGTGCCTAATTTGGCACAATTTTTAGCATGTGCTAAATTTGGCACATATTTTAGACCACTATTGGAGTCTAATTTTATAAAAATTGGCTAAAAAAAATTAATATAAACCATTTTTATGGCACTCCATTGCAGATGAGTAAACAAATTTCATAAAAATCAGTATTTTTATTTTGGGAAATTTGCGGAAATAATACCTATATAGTTAGATTTTTTGCACTTAAATACCTATATAAATATTTTGGCTGCAATAATGCCTACCGTTACTTATTTGGTGCAGATGTTGGTCCCTGGACTGTTAAGTCCTACGTGGCTATACCTGATTGATCCAATTTTATTTAAATATTAAAAAATTATTTAAAAATAATTTTAAATTAAAAAAAAATCTAAAAATTAAAAAAAAAAAGTAAATTTTATTTTATTTATCTAAATAATAAATTTAAACTAATTTTTAATTTTTTTAATTATCAAAAAACTTAATTAAAAATCATTTTAAAAAGTGATATTAAATTAAACCTAAAAGTAAAAATTAAAATAAACATTTAGACTTTTTTTTTAAAAAAAAAAAATCTACTCTTCTTTGTTTCTCCATTCATCTTCTTCTTCCCGTAATCATAGACCTCATGTTCTTCTTTTCTTCTCCTAATCTCAATACAACTCAAATACTAGACCATTGTCATCATATTCTTCTTCTTCATCTTCGCTATTCAATCCAAACCAAAACCCAAACCCCACATTTCACTGATATTCTCAAAACCTAGATCCAGCGACCCCATGGACGGAGCACCCGGTTTCGTCTCCAGGTGGTCTTGATGTTAGACTCTCTTCTCCAAGCGGTCCCGATCTTCTTCTTCTTCTTAGTAGCATTTGGCTCCATCCTCAATCGTCGACTTCGATCTCAACCCAGATCAGGTTGACCCCATGGACGGAGCACTCAGTCTCATCTCTAGGTGGTGTCGACTTCGAACTCTTCTCTAGGCAGTCTCGATCTTGTTCTTCTTCTTAGTAGTGCTTGGCTCCGTCCTCAGTCGACAACTTCAATCTTAACTCACAGACTCCGATTTGTTCCCAGCCAACTGACCCAGAGTTGTGATCTTAATCCCACTAACTTGTTTGTGGTTTGAAAAAATTGATTGATTTTTATTTTTATAATTCTTGGATTTAATAAAGAAAGAACACACTATATATATTAAAATATATTTATACGTTATTGGGTTTGGTCTAGTATTTGGGTAATTTTAACACAATAATATAGCTTTTGTTTGGTCTGATGTGGGACTTGGATTTTTTTTCTCAATAATTTTTTTATTTTGCTGTAATCTGGGGATTGATTTATATTAGACAACATGAAAAAGATATAAAGAAAATTTCATTCATAAAGATATAAAGGGTTGGATGAATTGTTTTTGTTCATGGGTAATTGGATTTTTGGGTTTAGTTTAATTGATATTTTTTTAATAAAGTTTTATGATAATTACAATATTAAGTTAGTTTAAATTAATTTTTCTAAATGTATGAAAGAAAATTTAATTATTTTTAAATATTTTTTTATTTTTAATTTTAAATAGTTTTTTAATATTTAAATAAAATTAGACCAATCAGGTATAGCCACGTAGTTCTTTGGTCAAACTTAACGGCCAGGGACTAATGTTTGCACCAAATGAGTAGTGGTAAGCATTATTGCCGCTAAATTTTTTACATAGGTATTTAAGTGCAACAAATCTAACTACATAGGTATTATTGTCGCAAATTTTTCATTTATTTATTTATTATGTCATTCAGGGAAGACTAGGTTTTCAATAATAAACCAATTGCATCGAAATTAATTATTTAATTATATATAATGTCAAAGCCTAGAAAAAGACAAAAAAACAGTAGACTTTAATGCATTGATGAAATAATGAAAATCTTAGCGCAAGAGGAACATTTATAAATAGGTGATTTGTTTTCACAAATTCATCAAGAGACTAAGAAATTCAATATGGAGCAATTTATTACCACCATTTTATCCTTTCTTCTCTTCTTGTTAGTAATACTGAAAGTAGTAGCCAGAGAGAGATTCAATTCAACTCCAAAGTTACCTCCAGGGCCATGGAAACTTCCTGTCCTGGGAAATCTTCACAATCTTATTGGCTCTATATCACATCATAGACTAAGAGATTTGGCCAACAAATATGGACCATTGATGCATCTACAATTTGGTGAGCATTCTCATATAGTTGTTATTTCTTCACCTGAGATTGCACAAGAGATGATAAAAACTCACGATATTAACTTCTCTGGAAGGTCAAACCCCCATGCTACAAGTATACTTGAAACTATGGGTATCATCTTCGCTCCTTATGGAGACTATTGGAAAAAAGTTCGAAAAATTTGCTCTGAAGAATTGTTGAGGCCTAGCCGTGTTAAGTCATTCCGGTCAATCAGGGAAGAAGAGGTATCCAATCTAATCAGATATTTGTATTCAAATGCAGGAGTGTCCATTAATCTTAGTGAGAAGATATTTTCTATGACATATGCCATCACAGCTAGGGCAGCCTTTGGTAAAAAATGCAAAAACCAGAAGAACTTTATATCAGCTGTCAATGAAGGTCAAGAGTTTGTTGGAAGTTTTAGTCTCTGTGAGTTGTTTCCTTCTCACAAATGGCTTCAATGGATCTTCGGCATCACTTCTAAGCTTGAGGAAATTTTCCAAACTTCTGACAGAATTTTTGGAGACATTATCAAAGAATGTGAAGCAGAGATGGCTGCAATGAATGACAAGGGTGGTAAAGCAAGCAGTTTGTTAGGTGTTCTTTTGAATATTAAAGAAGATGGCGATCTTGAATTGCCCCTAAAGACTGAAAACATTAGAGACATTTTAACGGTTAGTTCATTTGTGTGTAGTATATTTGATTTCCTATCTTACATTATTGGATGGACTCTAAAACTAACTGCAAATTTTAGGACATTTTCGTTGCTGGGAGTGACACATCATCTATAACTCTAGAATGGGCAATGTTGGAGTTGATAAAAAATCCAAGAGTGATGAGAAAAGCACAAGCTGAGGTGAGACAAGTATTTGGAAGTAAAGAACAAGTCGATGAAACTGGTCTCCATGAGTTGAAGTTCTTAAGTTTAGTTATTAAAGAAACTTTAAGATTACATCCTCCTGCCCCATTTCTTATTCCAAGAGAAACTAAAGAAAGTTGTGCTTTGAATGGATACCATATACCTGCAAAAACTAAAGTCCTAGTCAATGCGTGGGCAATTGGAAGAGATCCAAGGTACTGGACTGAAGCTGAGAAATTTTACCCTGAGAGGTTCATTGATTCTGCAGTTGACTTCAAGGGGTCTAATTTTGAGCTCATCCCATTCGGTGTTGGTAGAAGGATTTGTCCTGGAATATCTTTTGCTATAGCAAATATTGAACTTCCTCTAGCTCAACTTTTGTACCATTTTGATTGGAAATTGCCTCATGGGATCAATCATGAAAATCTAGACATGACTGAGATATCTGGTTTGTTAGTGAAACGAAAAGAAGATCTACACTTGATTCCAGTTCCTCGTAGTTCTGTCCCTAGTTCATCATAATTTTCACTGCATGTGCCTCTATATTTATATGTTTTTAATATCTCTTTAGTTGCTCAAATTGAAGAGACTAAATAAAGTGGTTCTTGATATTTAATATCTTTTCCCACAGTATAGTAGTTCTACCGCTACGTTGTTGTAATTGTTCCGAACCTCTTCGCTAATGTCCTCAGTTTGCATAATTCGAAGAGACTAAATAAAGAAGTATTTGATATTTATCTTATTCTAATATTCTATAATTTTTTCCAACAGATCACTAACTTATATTCTTATTGCAATTCAAGTTTGGAGATGTTTCAATCAAAAGTAAACTAGAAAACACTAGATCAGAAACAAGCTCTACAAAAAAAGAAGTATAGAGCAGAAAAAGGAAAGAAGAAATCGTAATCCCCAAATCATGCTACACAAAATTAAAATGGTTAGAATAGAATTCATTCACACAATCACAATGAGAAAAGCCTTTATATCTCTTCTACTTCAGATGAGCAACTAGTAGAATTATGACATAAACGAAAAACGTAACATAATGTTTAACAATCTAACTAAGCAATTAGAAACTTAAAACATAGAACTAGGCATGTCCACACAAGGAAACTTAAGACTACAGACATAATTTTGCGAACTCAAAAACTTGACACTTACAATACACAAACTACATTTCATGTGATTTTGCTACAGATAAATGACACAGTAAGTGGTAGGACTCAAGTACAAATCATCTTTTCTAGTGACTGTAAGACCAAATAACTCCATGTCCAATCTTCATGTTTCATTCCATTAGGAAGTTTCCAATCAAAGTGGTGTATGGAAACAGTGCAAGAAGAATTAAGCTCAGCATTGATGAGACCCTATGACATGCCTGGACATATTCTCCTTCCTGCACCGAATGGGATGAACTCAAAATTGTTGCCCTTGAAGTCGATAGAGCTATCAACAAATCTTTCTACCATAAAACTTTCAGGCTCAATCCAATATTTAGGATCTTTTCCAATTGCCCAAACATTTATCATTACGTTTTCCCTTGTAAGTAACAAAGTTGTGGATTTACCAAATGGATTTAAGGTATGATAAGGGTCTCGTTGATACAATAAAAATGATTTTAGAACCCTTGGAAAAAGATTATTAATTAGTAATAAGAATGTTGAACAGATCTATTGATGCTCTTGATTTTTCCAATTATATTCACTACAAAAAATCTAGCATATACCGAGAACACTATACCGAGAACACGTTCTCGGTATAGACAATTCAGAACCGCGCCATATCTACGGGGTTTTTTTGTCATTTTAGTCGATGTACCGAGGACGCTATACTGAGAACATGTTCTCGGTATAGGGTCTATATATGCTTCGTCTTCCCCAAACAGGAGCTCATTTCTCTGAAACGAAAAAAAAAAACCCTATGTTTTTCTCCGCCATTTTTTTCCCTTTTTCTGGATTTCAGCCCCCAAAAGCTTGGTTTTTGTTAAATCTTCCCTTCCAAAGAAGATTTAGTCAGCAATAAGGTCTATTAAGGTATGCATTTATATATATTTCATTTTTATTTGTGTATAAATTTATCAAATTTTTTTTTTCTGTTTTGGTCTTGTCTAATGGGTTTTTTCTTTGTTTTTTTTTTTTCTTTGTTTTTTTTTTTTCAGGTGTTGCATTATTCACAAGTGGTTTTATAGGTATCACAAATTTTCTTTATAATTTTTTGGTTTTTTATATTTTTTGCATAAATATATTTGGGGTTTTATGTATAGTTTGTTTAATATTGTTAATATATTGTTATTTGTCATATTATATATATAATTTTTTATTATGTATTTAAAATAGGTAAGAATAATAATTAGTAATGAAAATTAGTTAAAAGTTTAGTGATATCAATTTAGAGTAAATAATGTTGTGTAGTATTTTAGTAAAATACATATATAGCTTTAGGATTTAGTTAGTGTAATCATATGGATAAATAAGTAATTTATTAGTATGTGTTACACCCAGATTTCGAGCTCTGAGAATTGTGATCTCGAAAGCTAGATTCGTCAGGTGTGAGCTCGCAATATTTAGAATACGTGTCCGCAGCCTAGGCACCGAGTCTTCACAATGGTGTCAACCTCGAAGAAAGGTAACCTCGAAGTTCTTATAAGCTCGAAAGACAGACATCGGAAGGCGTCAGTTTTCGGGGGTGACCTCGAATTAATTGGCCCGAGCTTGGGCATGAGTGTGAGCTCGGGGAAAGGCAGCCTCGGTGATATTCACCCTTTCTGAGTTGATCTTGAGAAAACAAGGAAACTCGTACTTCATTCAGAGACTTAGACGGGCATGATGTCGATCGCTGATCTCGAATTGCTTATTAGATCACTTGAAGAGACCCAGTCCATGCATTCAAGAAATATTGTTGTTGTAACTTCCCTATAATAAAGGGATATTTATTAGTCAGTTACACGCCCACTGATCTTCAGGGGACGTTTCCTTGTATATAGGAGTTACAGGCTTTAAAGCCATTAAGTTTATTAATGTAAAAGATAACTTCCCAGAAACGTGTGGGAAAGTATCCTGAGACTTCCTCTATAAATAGAGAAGTCCTGTACCCTTGAAAAGGACCCGAAATTTTGTAATCTTGAGAGAAACTCTGGAGAATTCATTCTTGAAGAATTTCCAGAAATCATCTTAAGTCCTAATAACAAAGACTCGTGGACTAGGCAGAGTTAACTGCTGAACCACATAAAAAATCTTGTTTGTGTTATTATATTTTTCTGGCCATAACTAATTATTGTTTACGTGCTCTATATTCACTGTTGACAAAAAACGGCGTCAACAGTTTGTTGCTTTCATTGAGAGCCTTAAGCATTCAGTCCCTGAACAAGTTATGGCTGCAAACGATCAAAACATTCTTGAAGAAAACTATCCGAGATGCCCTGGGAAACAGCCAATGGTAAACCCGGATGCTGAAGAGAGAAGCGAGTCCTCCGATTCTCGGGGACCACTCGCACCTCCAAGGAATGAGGATATGTACTACAATCCTGAGCAGTACGTTCCCATTGTGGAACTTGAAAACCGGCAGCTGAAACAGCAGTTGGCAGAAGCCAACAAGCGGAATGAGAGTTGGCTAGGATAGACGCAGAGGCTCAGGCAGCTCAGCCCCCGCCTCCGCGTGAAAACCAAGCCCCTCCTCCGAGGGACGTGCATGTTCCTCCCCGCAGGTCTCGTGGGCGTCCACGAAAATATGTTGCCACAAGAAGGCCGGAACAACCTCTGGCACTAGTAGAGCCATCCGCTCCCTCGAGACCCCAGAGAAGTACCCGAGCTAGGGCTCCGGTTAATCCACCTACGGAGGTACCAGCGGGAACTGAGAACAACTGAGGCCCTACACAGGCTCTGACTCAAGTCCCTGGAAACACACAGAATGCAACCGACCCATCTTGGGCAAACTCCGGATCGTCTAGGCCACGAAATGGGTGGCAGACACCGTCACCCATACGATTCCCTCCATCGCCTATAAGATATCCTTCACCTCCTCGCAGGAATGCTCAACCAGTTTGAGATGATGAGGAAAGACGTGCGGGGAGGAGACAAGGGAACAGGGAAGCTTTCCAAGAGAGGAGAGGCGCCCTATCTGAAAAAAGTCAAACGTCTCAGTCTCGCACTGCAGAAACTAGGCGGCATGAAAGAAACCTATCTCGAAATAATCATGCGACAAGTCTTACTAGTGACGACTCTAGAGATACCAGATCAGTCAGTATGCATGATCGAGGTTGAAAGAATACTAGGAGCCGCAGGAATCGCTCGGACCTACGGGAACACTTGAATCAGAATCGGGGTAATGTTAACCTGACAAACCCGGACCTGAGGGATCGCTTAAATAGGCGTAAAGACCCCCTGCGGAGGCGCAAACCTGGAATTGTGATCGACGACAACCAATTTCAAGCAAGACCCCTCGCGGACCCGGTCCAGGAAAGAATTGATCAATTGGAAAAGGCCTTCAGGCTTTTGAAAAATGAGCAAGGTCAGGGTCGATATGAAGATTCTGACGAGGAGCTTGAACCATTTGCTCCCCATATTTCCAATACTCTGTTTCCTCAAGGATTTTGGATCCTTCACGTCCCAACGTTTAAGGGAAATTCCGACCCGTATAGCTATTTGAGTACATTCAATACCATAATGAGAGCAAGTAACGTGGGTTACGAGCTCAGATGCATGTTATTTCCAGCATCGCTGACAGGACCAACCAAAAGTTGGTTCGAAAAATATAGAAGACATTCAATAACTTCTTGGGATCAGTTGTCTAAAGACTTCAAGAAGCAGTTCAGAGCCATGATGGGGGTTAGACCTGAGGCATCAACTCTGACTAACGTTCGGCAGCAGCCAAGTGAGACATTGAAAAGTTACTTTACAAGGTTTAACTTGGAAGTTGCCCGAGCTCAAAATGTGGATGACAGCGGTCATCTAATGGCTGTCCAAGCTGGAGTAATGCCAGGGAGTGCTCTCTGGGACGACATGCAGAGAAAACCGGTGAGGTCCCTAACCGAGTTTAACAAATGAGCACAGAGGTTTGTCAATGTAGAGGAAGCGAGGTCGACACTTAATGTGACTACCCAGCCCATAACTACAACGATAAACGTAAACTCTGCCTCAACCTCGACGGACCCACCAGCTTTAAATCCTGCTGCGAAAAACCATTCCAAAAGAAAAAAGAACGAAGGGAGTAACCCCGAGGCCGAGGGAGGAAAGAAAAAGAAGGGGGAGAGATATTTCTCCGTGTACAGAGTGTACACCGAGCACAACGAGTCTCAGGAGAACATATACGTGGCTAATGAAAACCAGGTCCCCTTCAGGCGTCCAGACCTAATGAGAAATCAAAAGTCCAACAGGGACTCCAGCAAATATTGTCGATTTCACAGAGACACCGGGCATACTACTAATGAATGTCGACAGTTAAAAGACGAGATCGAAGGATTGTTCTTGAGAGGTTATTTCAGACAATATGTCAAAAACCAGAATACTAATCAGGCGTCTACGGGCCAGAAGGCAACCGCGCCACATCCTGCACAAAACAACAATTCCCGAGCTAGGGAAGAAGATAGGCCCCCTCCAATTGATGGAGAAGACGTGATAACCATCTCGGGAGGGCCTCATCCTGCATGGGCAGAAATGCCCAAAAAAGATATGTGAACGAGCTAAAAACTGGGGACGGGTCTCCTTATGAACCCGAACCTAGAGCTCCAAAAAATCAAAAGATTGAATCCCAGCCAATAACCTTCACTGAGGACGATGCGTCCCATGTTCAGTTTCCTCACCATGACCCACTGGTCATCACTCTCCAGCTCGCAAATAAGAGAGTTCACCAGGTTCTCATAGACAATGGGAGCTCGGTTAACATTCTTTATAATGCCACCTTGGAGAAAATGGGACTCACTCTTCGCAACCTGAAAGCATGTGCAACAACACTGTACGACTTTTCAGGAGAAAGGACTGCTTGCATGGGATCCATCAAACTCCCCGTAACCTTGGGAGACTACCCAGTCTCAACAACCAAGATGATGGAGTTCGTAGTAGTAGACCTACCTTCGGCCTACAACGTGCTGCTCGGAAGACCCGCCCTGGTTGGGCTAGGGGAAGTCTCGTCTGTAAGGCATCTGGCCGTTAAGTTCCCGACCCCTAGTGGCATCAGGACATTGAAGGGAGATCAATTGGCTGGAAGGGAATGCTACAACATTTCCTTAAGAGGAAAGAAACAGACGAGTGCACAGGCACTCGTCATTGTTCAGAATAAAAATGGGACGGTCTTGGAGATTGATGAAGAAATCAATCCGAGGGTTGAGGAGAAAGTTGATCTCAAATCGTTAGAAGAGCTCGAAGAGATCCAGCTCGAAGAGTCCGATCCCTCGAAAAAGGTAAAGGTTGGGAAACACCTCCAGGAAGAAACCAAATAGAAACTAATTTGCTTTTTGTAGAAAAACCAGAATGTCTTCGCGCGGTCACATTCGAACATGGTAGGAATAAGTTCGAACATAGCGAGCCACGCGCTAAATATTGATAAAAGCTTCCCTCCAAAGCAACAAAAGCGAAGACAACTGGATGACGATAGGAAAAAGGCACTGAAGGAGGAGGTCGACAGGTTAAAAGCAAACAGGTTCATTAGGGATGCTTTTTACCCTGACTGGGTAGCCAATCCAGTGTTGGTCCCAACGCCTAATGGGACGTGGTGAGCCTGTATTGACTATTCGAACCTCAACAAAGCTTGCCCGAAGGACTGTTTTCCCTTACCGAGGATTGACCAGCTCGTGGATGCCACGGCGGGGCATGGACTGATGTCATTCATGGATGCCTATTGTGGATATAACCAGATTCCCATGCATGCCCCCGACGGAGGAACATACGAGCTTCATAACAGACAAGGGGCTATACTGTTATAATGTCATGCCATTCGGGCTCAAAAATGTTGGGGCCACATACCAGCGGCTCGTGAATATGATGTTTTCGGAGCAAATAGGGAACAACATGGAAGTTTATGTTGATGACATGCTAGTCAAGTCTCAACTTAACGATAACCATGTTGACGACCTCGAAGAGTGCTTTGGCGTGCTCCGGAAGTATAACATGAAACTAAATCCTCAGAAGTGCTCCTTCGGGGTATCATCAGGAAAATTCTTGGGCTTTATTGTAAGCGCTCGTGGAATAGAAGCCAACCCAGACAAGATCCAGGCCCTGATCGACATGCCCTAACCTCGAAGACACAAAGATGTCCAAAGTTTAACCGGCAGGATGGCGACGCTAAGTAGGTTTATTTCGAAATCTACAGACCGTTATCTTCCATTTTTCAACCTTTTGAGGGGAGGCAAGAAATTTGAATGGACGGAAGAGTGCGAGCTGGCCTTCCAGGAGCTTAAAAAGCACCTCGCAGAACCCCCCATCTTATCAAAACCTATTACTATAGAAGTACTATACTTATATCTTTCCACTATCGAACACACAATAAGTGCAGTGCTCGTGCGAGAAGAAGAAAAGGTACAAAGGTCCGTATATTACATCAGCAAAAGATTATTGGGGGCAGAGTCGAGATACCCCTTGATGGAAAAGCTAGCTCTCAGCTTAATTCATTCATCTCGTAAACTTCGATCCTACTTTCAGGCGCACCCCATCCATGTATTGACTGATCAACCACTTAGGCAAGTCTTGTCTAAACCAGAGGCTTAAGGTCGACTTCTTAAATGGGTGGTTGAACTCGGACAATTCGAGATCACCTACCACCTGAGGACGACCATTAGGGCACAGGCATTGGCGGACTTTATAGTGGAATGTACTGGCATGACCAACGATGAAGTTATAACCCCGGCCCACGAGCTGTGGAAACTTTACGTCGATGGGTCATCTAATTAAAATGGATCGGGGGTAAGGGTCATTTTGATTACTCCCGCAGGGAGCAGATTTCATTCTGCCTTAAGATTCGACTTCAATGCATCGAATAACGAGGCCGAACACGAGGCTTTACTGGCGGGACTTCGTATAGCCAAAGAGCTCAAAGCTAAAGAAATACATTGCTACAGCGACTCCCGGCTTGTGGTTAACCAAATCTTGGGAGAATACCAGGCTCGTGGCACAAAAATGGCAGCCTACTTAGAGAAGGCAAAATCCTCATTGGAACATTTCGAGTTTTATGCGATCGAACAGGTTCCCCGAGAGAAAAACACAAATGCAGATGCCTTGGCTCGGCTCGCTACTTCCGCCGAGAATGATGAGCTAAATTTTGTGCCAATAGAACACCTCTCGGCACCTAGCATTAATGAGCCGGGGAGGAAGACGTGTGTATGATTGATTCCGAGCCTACCTAGATGACCCCGATAGTCGAATATCTCGAGACCGGAGTCCTTCCAAAAGATCAAAACCAGGCTCGAAAGTTAATGTATCAACTTCCCCGTTACACCATTTTGGACGGAAAGCTGTATAGAAGGGTATATTCCATTCCATTACTTCGGTGCGTGACTCCACCTGAAGCCAAGAAGATCATTGAAGAAATTCATGAAGGGTTCTATGGTGACCATACTGGGGGGCATAGCCTGTCCAAGAAAATCATACGCCAAGGTTATTTCTGGCCTACCATTAAATCAGATTCTTTCGAGTACGTAAAGAAATGCGATAAATGCCAGCAATTCGCCACAATTCCTAGAGCTCCACCATCCGAGCTGACCATGATGACTTCTCCATGGCCATTTGCGGTATGGGGAATCGACCTCATAGGCTCTCTCCCAACTGGCAAGGGTGGTGTGAAGTATGCTGTAGTTGCCGTAGATTACTTCACAAAGTGGACAGAGGCTGAACCGTTAGCAACAATAACTTCCAAGAAAGTCCTTGAATTTTGTAGAGTCCAAGAACTTTACTTAGCTAGTTAGATAGTAGTATAGTATTTATAGTAATATCTTTGTAACTGTGGATTTTTGGTTCAGACCGGGAATTATTTGGACACTCATAGTAGTACTTGTAGATTTTCTAAGTTTAACCTATAGTTTAAGAATATTAA
Source organism: Humulus lupulus (assembly GCF_963169125.1). Classification (NCBI taxonomy): domain Eukaryota; kingdom Viridiplantae; phylum Streptophyta; class Magnoliopsida; order Rosales; family Cannabaceae; genus Humulus; species Humulus lupulus. The sequence continues at coordinate 216,114,600 of NC_084798.1, forward strand.
TGTTAACCTAAGGTTTGATTATATGACTGATATTAAGGATAATATTTATTATACTATAAGGTTAAGATAACAATCAATAGGATTGTAAGCACGTGTTATGAATGGGTGATTAAGGATTAAGTATTTTGAGGATTAAATTTAATAAGGGTAAAAGTTTGAATGCTATAAGGTCAGTCAACAGCTTTGAATACGTTGAGGGCTTAGTCAAGGCTGTTTACTCCATTCAAACTTAGCTAAAAATGTGTAATTTAGTGTTTAATTAATCAGCGTGTGCCGATATATCGCAGCTATAGGGGCGATATATTGCAGCACGTAGGTACGGAAAACACGAGACAATGCACGACAGCCTCGGGCATACTGGCCCAGGCGATATATCACCTCCTTCAGCATATTTTGAAACATTTTGAAATCGTTTTCCATTCAGCCATTCAATCTCTTGATAAGTCCAGCATCTTTTTGAATGAGTCTTCAGCCTCTGCTGAACGATAATTCAAATTATTTTCACCTAAAAAGCTATTATTTTTATTCAAGTAAAATTAAGATCCTTCCATTCCTAAACTCTATAAATAAGGCCTAGTACCCAGCCATTATTCACCTTTTACTCTAAGTTCAGAGGCTGCAAGTGCTAGGAGAGTGTGAGAGTTAAACACTTGGGTGGGGAAATCATAAGCTTGAGCATCATAAGCTTATCAAACACTTGGGGAAGTAAGGTTTCATAGTATTTCGGTTCGAGGTTTAGATTGGTCTACAAGTCTTCAAGGTATTTCTATACCCTAGTTCATTGGTATTATGTTATTTTCTTTCTCATAGTCTTCTACTCAGTCTTCTAACCTTAATTTTTATTTTGGTTAGGAAATCTAAGCTCTTGAGTAAAAAGGTTTTGGTAAGTATGTTTCTCAATGGTTTAGTCCTTCCATTCCTTTCATTTCTTTTCTTCAAATCTACTCACCCTGTTATATATGGTTTTAGGAGTGTTCCAAAAGTCCCAACACTGTCCTCTTGTCCCGGTGGTAAGGAAAATAGGATAGAATCTATATGTTATATGCTTATGTTATCTTATGTTTCTTATGTTATGATAAGTTTTATGATATGTATGTTTGTAGGCTCGGGCATATGACCCATATGACTAACAAGACCCCAAATAGATTATGGGCATATGACCTGCTTAGCTAGTAGGACCCCACCAATCTCATGGGCATCTGACTTGTTTAGTCTATGAGACCCCAAGTAATAATGGTCAGTATAGTATGTGTATGATATAAAAGTGTTATGTTATGTTTTTATGTTTCTTATGAAACTTATGTATATGAACTATGTGTTAGATTTTTCCTTGCTGGGCATTAGGCTCATTTCTTTTTGTTTATAAGTGCAGGAAAATAGTTGTAGCGGCGGTAAGATTCATGGATGCTTAGGAGAATGTGTATCGGTGGTGAATGGATTCAAGGAGTCGAGAGTTCGATTTTCGAGGATGTAGTCTTGTTTTTTTTATGGTCTTTATATGTATTTTCCGCACTTATTATGTAACTTCTTTTATTTTAAATTATGTTTTGTTTTTAAGACAATGGGATCCCATATCCTACTTATTTTATGAAAGTAACTCTTATTTCTACAAGTGTCCAACAAAGTTATGGTATTTTCGCAAATGTAAGTTTTATTAAGGATTTGTATGTAAAGTTTCGTTAATGGTCCAAAAGTCTAGAGTAGTGGGTCATTACAACTTTGTGATAAAAAACATTGTATGCCAGTATGGGATGCCAAGGAAAATTGTATCTGACAACGGAACCCAGTTCGACAGTGACTTGTTCACCAATTTTTGCGAGAAGAATGGAATAATAAAGAGTTTTTCGTCAGTAGCTCATCCCCAGGCGAATGACCAGGTCGAAGCTGTAAGCAAAACCCTCAAGAGTTCTCTAAAGAAAAAGTTGGAGGAAGCAAAAGGACGATGGCCTGAAGAATTGCCCCAAGTCCTATGGGGATATAGGACTACAGCTCGAACATCAACAGGACATACCCCGTTCTCTCTGGCATATGGTTGCGAAGCTATGTTGCCTATTGAGGTCGAAATCCCTACAATTCAAACCCACATTTATGACCAAAGCTCGAACCACACTCAGCTCGAAGAAACATTAGACCTGATCGAGGAAAGAAGAAACGAAGCTCAGCTGAGGAACGCTGCCTACCAACAGCAAGCTACCAGGTACTTCAACAAGAGAGTTCAGGATCGAAAGTTCAGCGTGGGAGATTTGGTGCTACGGCGTGTATTCTTGGCAACACGAGATCCAGCAGCTGGCGTGCTCAGGCCAAATTGGGAAAGACCATACCAGATAGAATCAGTCATTCGGCCTAGTGTTTACAAGTTAGCGAGATTGGATGGGAGCCTGGTACCGCGAGCATGGAATGGCGAACATCTAAGACCTTACTATCAATAGTATAGGAAGGATGTTGCCTGTAACCATGTTTGTTTATCTATACTGTTTTGTATACATTTGGATTTCATCAAATAAAGATTTATTTCATTCAATATGTTATATTTTTCTTTATTTTTTGCAATCTCTCTTAATTTAATAACCTATGGTCACACTCATAGGATATTAAGGGGGCATCATGGGTCTATGTACCATCAACTTGAAAAATAAAATAACATACACGAAATGCATGCAACCGTTTGGAGATAACCAAATGCGCCAGTTGGGATGGTTTAGATATAACCAAGCTGTCAAAAACATACAAGTGTTTGGATGTAACCAAATGCACGAGCTAAGGTAATTTGGATATAACCAAAAAAAAACATATAAGTGTATGGATTACAAACCAATCACGACCTTAAAAGGTTTGGAGCAAACCAGCTAAAACTAATCGACGATAAGTTGGAACATAAACCTACTTCGAGTTAAGTCGAGATCGAGGCTGGAGTATCTTATAAAAAATAGTTTCAAACTCATAACCTCGGAGAGATAACCGAAGACGAGAAAAAGTAACTAAAAAATGAGATATAACTAAACCGTTCATATTACACACCATACAAGTACTTTCGAAGTTCATGGTTAAAGTAATATCCGACCTTGACGAATAACGAGATCAGAAGCAGGTAATTCGAGCAAACTGTGCATGAAGGCATTGAACCTCGAGCCTAAATCCAGACTATGTTTGTGCGAATAAACAAACATACGCGACTCTTTAATATTAAATGTGCAAAATATTTCAAACCAAGAAATGTAAAGCATATGTATTAAAAGAAAAATAAATTGTATCAGCCCTATGCGCATAAATTAAAGAAGTTACAAAAATAAAGGGACGCAACCCCGAGGTAAGGTTCAAGAAGGAGCAGTTTCCTTGGCCTTCTCAGCATCAGCGACACTAGACCCCTCAGGACGAATAGCATGACTATCCTTCTGATCAGCCTCCCAAGCAGCCTCCAGAGCAGCCTCATCCGCCTCAAGTCGGGCATTCCACCTCTCTACAAACTTCGCCTCAAGAGGACCTAGGAAGGTGGTGTTGAGGTGTAATGACCCACTAATCTAGACTATTTGGACCATTAACGAAACTATACATAAAATCCTTAAAAGAACTTACATTTGCGAAAATACCATAATTTATTGAATAACTTGCAAAATAAGAGTTATTTACAAGGTAAATACCAAAACGGATATGGGATCCCATTGTCTTTAAAACAAAAACATAATTTAAAATAATAAAACATTACATAATTAGTGCGGAAAATACATATAAAAAGACATAAAACCGAAACTACATCCTCGAATCGATTAATGCTCGGCCCCTTGACTCCATTCATCATCGATACACATCCTCCAAGCGCCACGAATCTTACCGCCTCTAAAGCTTATTTTCCTGCACATAAAACAGAAAGGAATGAGCCTAATGCCCAGCAAGGAAAATCTAACACAAAATCATATACATAAATTCATAAGAAAACATAAAGACTTAACATAACACATATAACATACACTTATTATAATGGCCATTATTACTTGGGGTCCCATAGACTAAACAAGCATATGCCCATGGGATTAGTGGGGTCCTACTAGCTAAGTAGGTCATATGCCCATAACCCATTTGGGGTCTTGTTAGTCATATGGGTCATATGCCCAAGCCTACAAACATACACATATACATATCATAACACTTTTAATAACATAAAACATATAGATAACATAAGCACATAACATGTTGATTCTAGCCTATTTTCCTTACCAAAGTTACCGGGATTATGGACTGAGTTGGGACTTTTGGAACACTCCTAAAACCATAAGAAAGAGTGAGTCTGAAGAAAGGAGATGAAATGAAAGAGATGGAAAGACTAAACCATAAAAAAAACATACTTACCGACTTATATGCTTAAGAGCTTGGATTCCCTAACCAAAATAAGAATAAGGTTAGGGGATTGAGTAGAAGGTTTTGAGAAAGGAAATAACATAAAATACAGAAAGGAACTAGAGTTTTGGGTTTACCTCCAAGATTGCAAGATCAATCTAACCTCCACCGAAATACTATAGAACTCACTTTCCAAAGTGTTTGATAAGCTTATGATGTTTAAGCTTATAGTTTTTCCCCAAACCAAGTGTTTATACTCTCACACTCACTTAACACTAGCAGCTTCTGAACTTAGAGCAAATGGTGAATAATGGCTGGGTACTAGGTCCTATTTATAGAGTTTGGGAATGAAAATATCTTGATTTTACTTGAATAAAAATAATGGCTTTTTAGGTGAAAATCATTTGAATAATCGTTCAGCAGAGGCTGAAGACTCGTTCAAAAGATGCTGGACTGTTGAAGGAGTTTGAATGGCTGAAAGGAAAAGAATTCAAAAGTATTTGAAAACATGCTGGTGGAGGCGATATATCGCCCCCTATAGGCGATATATCGCCTGGACCTTTGTTCCCGAGGCGACCGTGCATCGATTCGTGTTTTCCGTATCTATGTGCTGCGATATATCGCCCCCTATAGCTGCGATATATCGGCATACGCTGAATATTTAAACACGAATTTACACATTTGTAGCTAAGTTTGAATGGAGTAAACAGCCTTGACTAAGCCCTCAACGTACTCAAAGCTGCTGACTGACCCTATAACATTCAAACTTTACCCTTATTTAATTTAATCCTCAAAAATACTTAATCCTTAATTACCATTCAAAACATGTGCTTAAAATCCTATTGGTTGATGTCTAAACCTTATAATATAATAATATAGTCCTTAATATCAGTCACATTAATCAAACCTTAGGTTATACTTAATATTCTTAAACTATAGGTTAAACTTAGAAAATCTATAAGTACTACTATGAGTGTCCAAATAACTCCCGGTCTGAACCAAAAATCCAAAGTAACAAGGATAACACTAAATATACTATAATACTACTAACAATTAGCTAAGTAAAGTTCTTGGACTCTACATGAGGTCAGCATTATCGACCCAGATCTTGTACATGGCTTGGTCGGCCGCTTTTTCCTTCTTCTCTTTGAACTCGTTAAGGAGGCGGGCCTTCTCATTTTCGATTATCCCGAAAGTGGTAGCTTTCTCCTCCTCGAGTTTGGCATTAGCCTTCTCTAGCTCCGCAAGACGAGTTTTCATCTTTTCAAGCTCGGCCTTCAAGTCTTTGAGTTCATCAGCCATTTTAAGCTGGAGATCCCTCGACTCTTGGGCCAGAGACATGCTCGTGTGCACTTCATTGGTCAGCTTATAATTAAGTTGTGCCGAGACGACGAGGGCCTGAAACACAGAGATTGAATTAGAGCATAAGCCAAGACATAAGCAATTAAAGGTAAGTTACGAAAATTACTTCGGCAATAAGTTCAATACTCTTATCATAGAGAGTATTACAGTCTGGCCTTATTCAAAAGATCCCAGTGGTCAGCGCTGAATCCTGAAAGACTTTGACCCACTTGAGAAAGGACATCCGAGCCAAGTACGGCTCCGTGGGTCCCAGCAGTACCATCAAGTATGAACTCTTCAACATGAGGTCGGGCCGACGGCAGGAGTGCCTTGGAGATTGAGGGTTTCTTCAGGGGTCGGCCGAGTGTTGGGAGAGTTGCGGCTGGAGGAAGCGTGGCAGGCGCGGTCGAGACAGATGCGTCGACCTGGGCATTCAGATCCTCAGCTGTGCTCGCAACAGTTGAAGCCGATGGGGTCTTCTCAGTACGCCTGGGAATTTTAGACGGTCGATCTGATTTCCACGAGCCTCTCGGGCGCTTACTCTTTTGAGCTCCCTCATCACTGAAGAGCAGAACGTCAAGGTCAGAATCCATAGCACCTGTACAGTTCCAATCGAGGTTAAGCGTAGTGCTAACAAACTTAGAAGATATAAAAAAAACAAAAAGTAGAGAAAGACCTAATTGGAACTCTCCCCCGAGCATGAGCTCGGAGACCATGAAATTCCCCCATCTTCAGAAGAGGCGGGGGGAGAACCTTCCCTATATGTGGATGTCAACCTCGAAAGGTCCCTATAATCATTGGTCCCGTATTTGACGGCTATTCCGTTCCATACCTCGTTCAGGCTATACATAATATCGTATTGCCCGAGCCAGCTATCGAACCTATGCACCCGTTCATCTACCCAAGTCCACACATAAAAGTGGTTCCTATCGTCTTCGCACAGAACTAGCCTATCGGGTTTATGCTTTAACAAGGTGGGGGACCACATTTTCGAGCTTAGGATGACTGTACCTTGATCATCTGAGCCCGAGCTCGAGGCTTCATCGTTGGCCTCATTCCCTGATTGCGGGCTCCTTCGGCGAACTGGAGGCGGGGGCCTCACCTCTCTCCTCGGGGGGAGGACGCCTGTTGGCAAGGGCATAGACCAGTCTGAGGTGGACTGGCCATCTCCCAAGAGCCCGCAAGCTTGAAATTTATCTTCATGCAGAAGGTATGAGAGCGATCTCCTGCCATAAGGGAGTTGGAGCAGGATCTCCCTGCGCTCCTTCATCTCGTCAGAAGGAGTGGGACGACGATAGTTGGCTGGAAAATCAAACACATTTCAACTAAGTATAAGCCTATAGATAAATGTTCGAGCACAGAGATAAAGGAGGTGGGGTACTTACGGATCCGTCTAAACGAATAGCATCGTGATGAGGACAGGTCATCCGTCCAGAAGAAGGCCTTCTTAAAATCAGGAGGATGATTGGGAAGATCCTCAAACATCTTTTTCTCCTTCGGGTAGCTCGAAAGATAATAAAAGCCATCTCCTCCCCGAGCTCGGGAGGGATTGCTTTTCAAACAGAAGAGATACAAGATCTCTGCTGGCGTGGGTCCTTCCCACTTAAGCTCGTTGTAAATCGACTTTAGGGCAGACAAAACCCTGTACGAGTTAGTGTTGAGCTGCAATGGAGCCAACCCAACGAAATCCGTGAAGTCCTTGAAGAAAGACTTCAAAGGCAGTAACACTCCTGCCTTCATATGCTCCTGGCTCCAAGCTGCATACCTCAGCTTGTTATCAAGATTTCCATCTCCTGGAGCATAGCAGCTTCGCTCGCTGGAAGTAGGGGCTCGACACCTTAAGGAGCCTAACAGTCTGAGATCGTGGAAGGCCAGGATATCATTTATCTGACCTAGCGAGGTAACCGAGCTCAAATAGTGCTCAGCCTCGAAGAACTCCCTCCTCGGCTGCGAGGTAGAGGGCTCCCCCATCAGTGAGAATTGGAGCTCTCTCGGGTTGTACGCAATGGTCACTTTTAACCTAGGATCAAGGGGGATCGGCCTGGGCCCTGAATCAGATTCTGGATAAAGAGCCTCTCGAATGAGTATTCTCTTCTTTTCTATGACCTTGACGATTTGGCATCGATAGTGAGCTCGGGTTTCTTCCTGTTCGCGCGCGAGATCGTATTCACGAATCAGACGTTGGTTCCGAGCAAACAGCGATTCTGGGCTCGGAGTTTTTGGCGAGTACGGAATTGCAAGCATCGACCCCCACCGTCTTTCCAGATTATGTGACATCTAACAAGAAAGAAAAAATGGTGAGGGTCATGCAAGCAAGGAATTAAGAATACCGAGCTTGGTGAAACAAGCTCAGGAATGCTTGGGTACGAGATGAGTTCGACCCTGGAGACCCGATTAAGTGTCACGACGTGTATTTCACGAAAAAGGGAAGGAAGTGGATTTAATTTTTTAGAATCCTGAAATATCAGGGAAAAAGGTGGCAGTTATTTACAAATGGTATTTTTGGGTACCGTGCATTCTTTAAAATCAAGATTTTGTGCCCGATATCTTGGTGTACCAGATATGTCCTCCAAAATTTAAAAACCCAAAAAAGAAAAACATATTTGAGTCTTCCTACATTTGACTAAATTCTAAACCAGTAATGGGAAACCTAAACGATTATCTATCGATCAAAATATACTAGTACATCAAACTAAAGAATAAATAAGCATATTCCCATAAATGCAGAAGCAACAAAAGCAGAAACTGGCGTAGAGAAAAAGAAGATATACATACAAGTTAAGATCAGACACTTACACACTGAAAATGGTGGTTGCAGAGAAACTGATGATTGAAGAGGCAGTTATGATCTCACGATCTCGAACAGGCTGGTGGTCCTTTGTTTCCTTGACTGAGAAAACATGCAAAAGCGAAAACTTCCTGGGCTGGTCTCTGGTTTTTTCTCTGGTAAACGTAAAAGTAAGAAGAAGAGGATGACTGAAGCCCTATATATAGACAATCAGAAATGATAAAAGGGGGATTAATCCAGGCCATTGTCCAAGATCCTTATCAAATCTGACGGTCAGGGATAAATGACAAGATGGTGCTGAAAAGATGGCTGGCGAACGATCGTGGGAAGATTTCCAAGGTACTCGAGTACTTTGAGTGAGCAATACCCAACTGACGCGTGTCCATACTCGAACATGTGCAACGGTGCAGTTCCCGAAGAAAGTAGTTCAAAAGTTTCCTTCTCATAGGATTCGAACAAATACTTTTGAGGGGGCAAAATGTTATACCCAGATTTCGAGCTCTGAGAATTGTGATCTCGAAAGCTGGATTCGTCAGGTGTGAGCTCACAATATTTAGAATACGTGTTCGCAGCCTAGGCACGGAGTCTTCACAGTGGTGTCAACCTTGAAGATAGGTAACCTCGAAGTTCTTATAAGCTCGAAAGACAGACATCGGAAGGCATTCATTTTCGGGGGTGACCTAGAATTAATTGGCCCGAGCTTGGGCATGAGTGTGAGCTCGAGGAAAGGCAGCCTCGGTGATATTCACCCTTTCCGAGTTGATCTTGAGAAAACAAGGCAACTCGTACTTCATTCAGAGACTTAGACGGGCATGATGCCGATCGTTGATCTCGAATTGCTTATTAGATCACTTGAAGAGACCCAGTCCATGCATTCAAGAAATATTGTTGTTGTAACTTCCCTATAATAAAGGGATATTTATTATTCAGTTACACGCCCCCTGGTCTTCAGGGGACGTTTCCTTGTATTTAGGAGTTACAGGCTTTAAAGCCATTAAGTTTATTAATGTAAAAGATAACTTCCCAGAAACGTGTGGGAAAGTATCCTGAGACTTCCTCTATAAATAGAGAAGTCCTGTACCCTTGAAAAGGACCCAAAATTTTGTAATCTTGAGAGAAACTCTGGAGAATTCATTCTTGAAGAATTTCACTAAATCATCTTAAGTCCTGATAACAAAGACTCGTGGACTAGGCAGAGTTAACTGCTGAACCACGTAAAAAATCCTGTTTGTGTTATTATATTTTTCTAGCCATAACTAATTATTGTTTACGTGCTCTATATTCACTGTTGACGAAAAACAGTGTCAACAGTATGAAACTTTATTAATTTAATAGTTTATTTTTTAGGTATATAATTTGACTTTTAGTTATAAAAATATGTTTGTATGAAAATATAATATTTGAGTGTTTGTTTTTTAGATTGGGTTAAATAATTTTAGTGTTAGATTATTAGATTTGGTTAATAAAGTTTGATTTTTAGAGTGAGTTTTGTTTATTTAATTTGAATTTTGTTGTTGTTGTTAATTTTTTTATTCTTAGTGTTGATGAATATTGATGCTTTGTTTTTGTTGTTAATTTTTAGTAGAATTATGATATTTTAAATAGAAAATTGAATAATTAATAAAATTTAGAGTAATAATTATAAATTATATAGTCATTTACAATGAATTTGTATTTCTTTGTGTAAGTTCTGGGACTGGATATATTTTTATGTGTTATTTGCAGGTTTTTAAATTTTGGGATATATGAAAATACAGTCGTTATGCTGCCCAATTTTTTATAGAATAAAAAGTACTCTATAAAATTTCTAATTTAAGAAATAGTGAATTGATAAGTAGTATAATATATTTTAATTATGATTAAATAAAATTAATAATAACATTATGCAACCAAATTTTAATAAAAATAAACATTAATCATGAAATTTTATTTAAATAAGTAATAAATCTTAAAGTAATTATAACGATTTAAACAAATCTTAAAAATTTGTGTAAATTTATAAAACTGTTCAATAAAGCATAAGTAAAATATATTATTTAATAAATACTAAATTAATATGTAAAAATAAAATTAACAATTATATTATTAGAAAACTAATTTTAAACACAATGTTAATTATTATTGAAATTAAAATTAATATTTGAAGTTAGAAAAAAATAAGTCAAATTTAAATAATTTTAATAATATTTACACTGAAATATATTATAGTTAGATATCATAAAACAACATAATTAACTTCAAAGAGCATAAGACATTAAAAAAACACATTTAATTTTATTTGTTTTTTTCTTTGGTAATAAGAAATTATTACCAAAGATATGATAGTGTTATTATCACCTAGTGATAATTTTTTATTTTTTTAGTGTTCATCACAAGAAGCCTTAGACCCGTTCAGAGAGGGTGAGTCATTGAAGACTCTTAAATTCGCCTCTCTCTGAATTAGGACACACACACAAATTGATTGTAAGTTTGATGATTAGTGTTCCGTGCAGTGCTACATTCATCAATGTCGATCGACAAGAGCTGGATTAATTTGACAGATCGATTATCCGATGAGTATGAGATTGGTGTGATGGATTTTCTCCAGAGAGCTCGGTAGTGCGTTGACTCAAGGGGATTGGTGAAATGTCCGTGTAGGAGGTGTGTCAACGTTGAATTTCAGACGATTGATGTATTAGAAAATCATCTCTTTGTAAATGGTTTTCTACGGAAATATACCAATTGGCATGGAGAGGATGAAATAATACCAATGAGGAAAGTGATAGATCAAAATGATGGATGTTCTCAATGATGTTATGCAAAATGACAATGACGAATATGAAGAGAATGAGCGCGATCAAGAGATACCTACAACAGACTACAGGGGTGGGCAACATTATAACGATTTGTTTGCTGAGATTGAGGCTCCATTATTCCCCGGGTGTCAAAATTACACATCATTGAATTTCCTAGTGAAGTTAATGCATTTCAAAGTGTTGGGCAAAATTCCCAACAAAAAATTTGATGGAATGCTGGAGTTGTTACAAGATGCATTTCCAGCCCCAAATAAGCTTCCAAAATCGCATTATGCAGCGAAAAGGTTGTTGCGGAAACTTGGATTGGGCTACGAGTCAATCCATGTCTGCAAGCATGATTGCGCACTGTTTTGGAAAGAACATGCTGGAAAAAACAAATGTCCTGTTTGTGGGGAGGATCGATGGATGGACAAGAACACCAAGGGAAAGAAAGTGCCTCATAAAGTGATGTGTTATTTTCCTTTAACCCCTAGGTTAATGCGAAAATATGCATCGAGGCACATTGCTCAACATATGAGATGGCCTCACGAGAAACGTATAAAAGAAGATGGTGTATTGCGTCATCCTACTGATGGGAAAGCTTGGAAGGACTTTGACTGAAATAATCCAACATTTGCAATGGAACCCAGGAATGTGCTGCTTGGATTGGCTGTAGATGGATTCAATCCCTTTGGTAATATGAGTCTTTCTTATAGTATGTGGCCAGTTGTGTTGACGACATATAACTTGCCACCATGGTTGTGCATGAGAGAAACTAATTTCATGTTGAGCTTATTAATTCCGGGACCTCATTCGTCAGGAAAAGATTTTGATGTTTTCTTCAGACCATTGATTGATGAGTTAAAAGAATTATGGGTGATCGGTGTACAGACTCGAGATGCAGTCGATGGTAGTTTCTTCACTCTTTGGGCAGGTTTGATGTGGACTATAAACGATTACCCAGCAAGGAGTAGCCTTTCTGGATGGACTGGCCAAGGTTATCATGCTTGCTCTACTTGCAATGTGGCAACACCATCTATTCGTTTACAAAAGAAGGTTGCTTTTTATGGTCATAGACATTTTTTACCAATCAAATATGCCATTAGAAGGGACAAGAAGACATATGGTGTCGTTGAAAAAATATTACCACCAAAGCCATTAACAATGCAAGAAATGTTCACACAAATGAGTTTTATACCCAATTCTCTTCCTGGTAAGAATGTCAGTTATGGCGGCCAAAAAAGAAAGCGTACAAAAGATCAAGTAGGTTGGTGGAAAAAAAGTATATTTTTTGAGCTCCCATATTGAGCCAACATAATTTTGCGACACAATCTAGATGTTATGCATGTTGAGAAAAATATGTGCGACAGTTTAGTAGGCACAATAGTTGGGTTGGAGAATAAGACCAAAAACACAGTTAGTGCCAGAGTAGACTTGGAGAATATGAAGATGAGACCAGAGTTACAGCTGAGGAAGTTGAATGGTCGGAATCAAAAGCCTGCGCCCAAATTCACTTTCACTATTGAAGATCGCCAAAAGTTTTGTCGATTTTTTAAATCAGTGAAGTTTCCAGATGGTTTTGGATCTAACCTATGGAAAAATGTGATTGATAATGACAACAAGATCACTGGTTTGAAATCGCATGATTGTCACATCATTATGCACTATTATTGAGTACAACTATTTTTGAGTTATGCACTTTCTTCAAGCTCAGTTGTGCGAGAATTTTAAAAGTCTCAAATTTAGAAAAAGTCAAAACTTCAATTGTTGAGATTGTTTGCAAGTTAGAAAATATTTTCCCACCCGCTTTTTTCGATATCATGGTCCATCTACTAATACATTTACCGGAAGAAGCAATACTTGGAGGACCGGTTCACATGAGGTGGATGTATCCTTTTGAAAGGTATATGAAAAAATTGAAGAATTATGTCTGTAATAAAGCACGTCCAGTGGGGTCAATAGCAGAAGGATATGTGGTTGATGAGGCATTAACATTTTGCTCCATGTACTTGAAAGGTGTTGAGACAAAGTTCAATCGTCCAGACCGAAATGTAGATGTTGGTCCATCACTTAAAAAGATGTCGGTCTTTTGATCTCAAGGTCATCCAATTGGTAAGAAATCCTTGACAATTTTTGAAGATGAAGTGAAGAAAATAGCGGATTGGTATATTTTAAACAACTGCAATGAGATCTTGCCATATCTTCAGTAAGTAATTAAAGCAGTTCATCATTTCATTGCATGTTTATTACAACACTTATTAGTAGCTCTTAAATTGGTTGTTTTTGTTTGTTGCAGAGAGCATAGGGAAATTCTACAGACTAGAGGTGTTGAAAACCTAGACCAATTACATAGAGAAGAATTTCCTAATTGGTTTTATAATAAGATTTATCATCTTCGACAAACAGGTTCCTTGGAAGTACATGAAGAATTAATCTCTTTAGCAAACGTTTCTTCAACTCGCGTTGCGTCATACCCTGGGTGTGCTGTAAATGGAGTAAGATTTTTGTGTTATGACAGGGACAAGAATCGCAAAACTCAAAATAGTGGAGTCTCTGTAGCGGGAGTCGAAAATAATACTTACTACGACCAGTTGGAAGAAGTTTTAGTGATGTCATATCTTTCTGGTTGTTCTGTTGTATTATTTAAGTGCAAATGGTTTGACACTAATTGGTCTTCAGGATTAAAGTTTGAGCAAAACATAACGAGAATCAAAACCAGTTCGGAGGCCTTCAAAGATGGTAAATTTATCTTAGCAACTCAGGCTAACCAAGTTTTCTACATTGAAGACCTTAAAAATAAATCTCATTGGAAAGTCGTCCAAGAAGTGCATCACAAAAATGTGTGGGACATCCCACTAGTTGAAGAGCTAGCGGAGGATGTAGAAGTAGATGTTATGCACGACACTAGTTCCTCTAATTTCCAATTATTCGTTGATCTTGGACCATTGCCACAAATCAGCTTTGAACGTACAGGGGCTCCATTACAATTTGTTGAGATAGATAATGTTGCAATTGAGGAGGAGAGGGAGGAGGAAATGGAAGAGGAAGAGGAAGAGGAGGAGGAGGAAGTTGAATATGAAGATGATGAAGAGGAAGATGAACACATAGAAACCAATAATGATAGTGAAGATTATTATAGTGATTATTAAGTGGTAATTTTATAATATGTTGAAGTAATTATTTTTAACAATAATTAATTTTATATAGTTATTTTTAATGTTGAAAATGTAATTTTAATATTGATTAATTTGACAGATATGGCTGATGTTATTGCTCGATCTCACGGGGGTGATGGTGGAGGATGCGATCCTCCACATGGACCGTCAGATATCCCAGCTGATTGTGAACGAGGTAATACTTTACACATTGATATACTCCTTAAATTTTAACAATTAATCCATATTAATTTTAAAATATTGAATTTGCATACAATAGCGCCTCCAAACAAACGTGGACGCCATAAAGGATTGAACACGCGGGAAAAAAGGGAACAGTTGGGGCATCCTCTCCCTCTCGAGTGGGATGTGCGGGGGAGAACATATAAAGAGATCGGAGATTACAGCTCAAATTTCTCAAGAGAGCTCGGATTACTTGTTCGACAGTACACAGATCTGGACTGTCCTCAATGGTCAAAAGTACCAAATGCCTCGAAACAAAGAAAACTTGCACATTTGGAAGTAAGTAGTTTATGTATTTTTATGTTAATTCTCATTTTATGTTATATATCATATTTACTAATAAATGTTTGTAAATTAGGATGATTTGTTTGATATTGGGCGTGCTAGATATGGAGAAGGGCATATGCCTGGGATCTTGAGAGGCATTGATACTCCATGTGCTAATAAGTATTCTGACTAGAAGTACGATATTAAAGAGCATTTAACGATTAATGGGCCACAAAATCGTTATGGTGGTTGCACGGATACGCAGTGGCAAAAAGCCATTGAAATTTTCCGACGCCCAGAAATTATGATATTAATTTCTTGCTAAACTTAACTATCTTAATTAAATATATTACTAACGATAACTTTTTGCAGAAACGTTCTGTGGTCAACAAGGAAAATAGGAAGAAACTGAAAGAGCTTAGCTATGGAGGTTCTCAGTCAATCCCAGCGCTGCGCTATAAAAAAGTTGGTTAATTAATTTTAATTTTATTCTATTGTTTTATATTTAATTCAAATTAAATAAATAAATAAGTGAATAAACATCACAAATATTAAAAAAAAATCCGGTTTAGTCTAAACCGAGGACATTGTTCTCGGTATATCCCATTAAGATGACAAATTTGGGTTGGTTGTGTCGAGGACATTTTTCACTCTATACCGATGACATTGTCCTCGGTACAACCTATACCGAGAACATATTTAATGTCGTCGGTAGAAGTTTACCTCTACCGATGCGACTGTACCGAGGACTTACTGCCGACGACATGTTCTCGATCAAAGCTCTACCGAGAACATTTGGGCTTATACCGATGACATTTGTTCTCGGTATAGACTTTGTTTTTTGTAGTGATTAGGTATAGACTTTGTTTTTTGTAGTGATTGTTAAATTATTCATTTATTTCCCATGAAGAAAGGGTAGTGATATAAATAAAGGGGGTGTTTGGTATGAGGTAAAGTAAATGTGGGAATGAGAATCTAAATCCCTTCCTATGTTTGGTTCAAATTTCAAGGGGGTAAAGTTAATAATTTGTGTGGGTCCTACATGTATTTTAAGGGTAAAGTGAACCTTTTTGTACACAAGAGTTTCATATTACCTCCATCTTAAGTCCATCTACACTTTCCAAGGCAATTCGACTACTCAAAACAAACACCCCCATATATTGATGGAATGATGTCTCTCGTTCCTAAATTCAAGTGAATTCATTTATATGCTAATAATATGATAATAATAATAAATCCATTTCAAAATAATAACAATAGCAATAATGAATCAATTTCATAATAATAATAATAATAATAATATAATAATAAATTAGATAATATGTAGCAACAGATTAGGCTAAAATAGGTTAACACTGTTGCGACGAAACTAAATGAATTTATTAAAAATATCTTAAAAAAAAGACTGAGCCAAACTTCTTTCTAGTTTGCAGTACCCTTTATAATTATTTAATCTGAGTATTATAATAAGAACTAAAAGAATCAGTCTTTCCAAATAAGAAATTGTAAAATCTAAACAATAGATCGGCCACAGTGAAGAATATGAGTTGGCCACCATGGATGTAGAATAGGCACAACACGTAAATCATTACGAAATGTTGGTGGAAGATGACAAAGAGTATGAATTTGAATGTGATTCTGGCCAAGTATTTGACATTGAGAGATCTCAATATTGTCTCTTACAAAAATCAGGGCCTATACCGAGAACAAATGTCCTCGGTATAAGCCTAAATGTCCTCGGTATATCTTCTACCGAGACAATGTCGTCGGTATAAAGTTGTCGGTACAGCCGCGTCGGTAAAACAAAACGTCTACCGACGATATTAAAAATGTTCTCGGTATAAGTTTTACCGAGGATAATGTCCTCGGTAGAAAGTGACAAATGTCCTCGGTACAACAAACCCCAATTTATCATCGTTCTGGTATATACCGACATCTTGGTGGTATATACCGAGGACAATGTCCTCGGTATATACTTGTCCCCAATTTTTCTTTATATTTGTTATTCCCTTATTTATTTATTTATTTATTTTGAATTAAATATAAAAAAATAGAATAAAATTAAAACACTTATATTAAAGATATAAATAAAAACATAAGAGTATATTCGCTAAATCAAAATAAAGACTTGTCTTAAACATGATAATGTAATAGTCAATTGTAATAAAATTCATACATAAGTCCTCCTGAGTCGGTGCTCCAACATCGGGAACATCGGGTGGTGGTGGGGCAGATTGAGATCCCGGGGTGATACAATGAGTCCGGACATGCTCCTCTAACTGTCGAAGACGCTCTCTCATCTTAGACAACTCTTCATCTCTAGTTTGTGAAGGACGAAAATCAAATGGAGTTCGGTCCCTTATGTTAAGGATACGTCCATATCCTTTCTGGTGGCCCCGTCGTTTTCCGAAGACATTTTGTACCAAAGATATGTCTTCATCTTCAGGCGCACTCGAAACTGGTGTGGAACTCTCAGTATCAGTTGCATGTGTCTGCTGTGTGTCGCGGTATGCACGCAATTCCTCCTGTGATACAATGTATAATGTAATTAAAATTTTGAAACAATTAAAAATTTGAAAAATGTTTAAAAAAACTTAACGTACCCAAGTATTTTTGGCTGTCTCTGTCACCCACCCTGTGCCTGATTTATGGTGAGTATCCATCCAGCTATCCGGGATGGACTCAAGTTGCCCAGTCTCTAAATTGCGCTGTCACGTACATATATTTTTATAAAATTAATAATTAAACGTAAATAAGAAAAATAAACTAAAAAATAATTAATTAACTAACATTTTTATAGCGTAAGGCTGGGATTGACTGAGAACCTCCATAGCTAAGCTCTTTCAGTTTCCTTCTATTTTCCTTGTTGACCACAGAACGTTTCTGCAAAAAGTTATCGTTAGTAATATATTTAATTAAGATAGTTAAGTTTAGCAAGAAATTAATACCGTAATTTCTGGGCGTCGGAAAAAATCAATTGCTTTTTGCCACTGCATATCCGTGCAACCACCATAACGATTTTGTGGCCCATTAATCGTTAAATGCTCTTTAATATCGTACTTCCAGTCAGAATACTTTTTAGCACACGAAGTATCAATGCCTCTCAAGATCCCAGGCATATGCCCTTCTCCATATCTAGTACGCCCAATATCAAACAAATCATCCTAATTTACAAACATTTATTAGTAAATATCATATATAACATAAAATGAGAATTAACATAAAATGAGTCAACGCACTGCCAGGCTCTTTGGAGAAAATCCATCACACCAGCCTCATACTCATCGGATAATCGATCTGTCAAATTAATCCAACTCTTGTCGATCGACATTGTATGAATGTAGCACTGCACGGAACACTAATCATCAAACTTACAATCAATTTGTGTGTGTCCTAATTCAGAGAGAGGCAAATGTAAGAGTCTTCAATGACTCACCCTCTCTAAACGGGTCTAAGGCTTCTTGTGATGAACACTAAAAAAATATAATATTATCACTAGGTGATAATAACACTATTATATCTTTGGTAATAATTTCTTATTACCAAAGAAAAAAGCAAATATAATTAAATATGTTTTTTTAATGTCTTATGCTTTTTGAAGTTAATTATGTTGTTTTATGATATCTAACTATAATATATTTCAATGTAAATATTATTAAAATTATTTAAATTTGACATATTAATTTAGTATTTATTAAATTACATATTTTACTTATGCTTTATTGAATAGTTTGATTAATTTAAACAAAATTTCTAAAATTTGTTTAAAATTTATTTAACTACTTTAGGATTAATTTTTATTTTTATTAAAATTTAGTTGCATAATGTTAATGTTAATTCTTTTTAATCTTAATTTTAAAATATATTATTTATATAAAAAAATAAATTATTCAAAAATTGAAAAAAAATAAAAAAAAATACAGAAAAATTAAAAACAACTAACAAATATTATTAAAAACATATTTTTTTAATTTTAATTTTAATAATGATTAAAACTAACAAATATTAAATTTAATTTTTTAAATTTTAATTTTAATAATGGTTTTCTAATAATATATTTGTTAATTTTATTTAATCAGAACTAACACATTATTTTTTTACATATTAATTTAGTATTTATTAAATTACATATTTTACTTATGCTTTATTGAATAGTTTGATTAATTTAAACAAAATTTCTAAGATTTGTTTAAAATTTATTTATTTACTTTAGGATTTAATTATTACTTAAATTATTTAATTAATGTTTATTTTTATTAAAATTTATTCACAATATCTCTAAATTTTACAATTCTAAAAAAATATTAAATATGTTTACTAATATGTTTAATACACATAAAATTCACCAAAACAACATAGAAATTATTTTAAAAAAAATACTAATCAATCATATAACAATTTTCCAATTCCTAATATCATTTTTACTAATACATATTTTGAAAACCTAAAAATAAATACATTCTATCTAATATAATAATTTCATATTTTTATTAAAATTAATATTATATTATTTATATAAAAAAACATAAATTATTCAAAAATTGAAAAAAAATTAAAAAAATACAGAAAAATTAAAAAAAACTTACCAATGCCTTCAATATCTTGCTAGCAATCTCTTTAGTCCAACAAAAACCGAATACCCAACCTTCAAACAAAAATTACAAAATATCATTATACAATTTCATAAATATATATATATATATAAAATGAATAAATTGTTAGAATTACTTTAAAATTTATTACTTATTTAAATAAAATTTCAGGATTAATGTTTATTTTTATTAAAATTTGGTTGCATAATGTATTGTTAATTTGATTTAATCATGATTAAAAATATATTATACAACTTATCAATTCACTATTTCTTAAATTATAAATTTGATTGAATATTTTTAATTCTAAAAAAAATTGGGCAGCATAACGGCTGTATTTTCAAATATCCCAAAATTTAAAAACCTGCAAATAATACATAAAAAAATATCCAGTCGCAGAACATACCCAAAGCAATACAAATACATTATAAATGACTATATAATTTATAATTATTACTCTAAATTTTATTAATTATTCAATTTTCTATTTAAAATATCATAATTCTACTAAAAATTAACAACAAAAACAAAGCATCAATATTCATCAACACTAAGAATAAAAAAATTAACAACAACAACAAAATTCAAATTAAATAAACAAAACTCACTCAAATAATCAAAATTTATTAACCAAATCTAATAATCTAAAACTAAAATTATTTAACCCAATCTAAAAAACAAACAATCAAATATTAAATTTTCATATAAACATATATTTATAACTAAAAGTCAAATTATATACCTAAAAAATAAATTATTAAATTAATAAATTTTCATACTAATAAATTAATTATTTATCATATGATTAAACTAACTAAATCTTAAAACTATATATGTATTTTATAAAAATACTACACAATATATTATTTCCTCTAAATTAGATATCACTAAATTTTTAACTAATTTTCATCACAAATTATTATTTTTACCTATTTTAATTACATAATCAGAAATTATATATATAATATAACAAATAACAATATATTAACAATATTAAACAAATTATAAATAAAACCCTAAATATATTTATGCAAAAAATATAAATAAAACCAAAAAATTACAAAGGAAATGTGAAATACCTCTAAAACCGCTGGTATATAATGCAAATCCTGAAAAAATAAAATACCACAAAAATCTCATTATAAAAACCCAAAACTGAAAAAAAATTTATAAACTTATACAAAAAAAAAACTGAAATATTTGTAAATAACTACCTCAATAGACCTTATATCCACTTAAATCTTCTTTGGAATGTAAACTTTGACAAAAACCAAACTTTGTGGGGGCCGAAATCCAGGAAAATAGAAATGGGGGGCGGAGAAAACGGTTTTGGGGTTTTTTCCGTTTCAGAGAAATGAGCTCTCTGTTTGGGGAAGATGAAGATTATAAAGACCCTATACCGAGAACATGTTCTCGGTATAGGGTCCTCGGTACAGAAACTAAAATGAAAAAACCGCGTAAAATAGGCGGTAGTCTGAATTATCTATACCGAGAACGTGTTCTCGGTAATATGTTCTCGGTATAGAACGTTTTTTTGTAGTATTGGAGCGAGAAAAGAAGAACACATCTCTGTCATCCGGATGGAGAGCGAGTATAGTAAGCCGCAGCAAACTCGCACAACAACCAAACCTCATCATCATAATTTTATCATGATTGTGCACCAAATTCCAACTACACACACCATTATCATCATCCTCATCAACAAGTTCCCATGCCTTAAAAACATAACACTACTTTCTCTTATACCAAAAGAACTGAGCCAATCGCACCTTCCCTCGAACCACTCCGACTTGTACCCTGGAATCCAAACAACGCCAGTCGCAACCTAAGCCCTTAGGCAAGCCAATCAAGCGACACCCTTTTGAGCAAAGATTCAATGCAACAAAGCCTTCAATATTCTTTGAACCGTATGGCCAGTACACGACTATTCCATTCCTTCCAACAATGGCAGTACGGTGATAGCATCCATTCAAAGCTGCCACTGGAAAGTTAAAAGTCGAATGAGTCCATCGTCCAGTTTCTGAAGAAAAAATTGTTAGATGAAATTGTTTTCGTGGTGGGACACTTGTAAAATCATATGTGGTCATACTGATTTTAACCACCTTATACTTATAGTAGTCATGATCTGATACTAGTAAGGCATATCTACGACAAGGATGTAATGCATTTGGAGACCTGGGAAGCTTAACAAACTGTTTTGAGAAAGGATTGCAAACGTATAGACATGGGTAGGGATTTATTTCCACCAACAATAAATCCTCGAACGATGACCATAAATAGGCAAAATCCTCGCCAATACTCCAAGGTAAAAACTCTAATGCCGCTCTCTGTCCATAGCCAAGAACTTTTGATCTATCAGAGAAAAATTGTATTGAGACATTAGACGTAGACAGAGTGAAGCCTGTAAATAGTAGAGTGAAGGGAAGGGATGAAGATGAAGATGAGTTATTGAGTCTTTTTTGGCGGTGATAGTCATTGAATCTGCGACTGAAATAAGTTTGAGAACAAGAAATAGCCAAGAACCAGCGCTTGCACACATAAGCACACTCTACAATACTTGTAAAATCAGGGAGTCTGAGTAATATTTCCAATAGTAAATCATCATTGATAATCGACACGAGTGATACTGCCACAGTCTCTGAGCATAGTTGCTCACCGATCTTAAGACTCTTGCTATTACACCGCTCATAAGTTAGGGTTTTCATATTTGTTACACTATGGATGGGTATGCATACATATATGCCTCCCCTTTGGCTAGGAGAATATATAAATAAAACGAAAAAAGGGGAGATCAATAGAAGTTGGAATTAACTTTACAAACCAAAACTAAATAAAAACAATCCAAAACCCCAAATATCAAAATCTAAACCGGAAACACCAAAACAAACAAATATTAATTCAATACAACAAGTCTAGCTAGGGTTTTATATTATCAGATTTTTCCCCTGGATTAATTGGAACCACTAATTCTAGGCAGCTCACCTCAGATTTTTCCCCATAACAAATTATCAGATTTTTGCGAAAAAACTTAGAATTTTTTTATTATAGTCCCATATTCAATTTTGAAAAATAAAATAAAATAAATATAAATATTTAAAATCTGTGGAGCACATCAGCATTAACGGCTGAAACTACAATTAATAGCAGGAAACTCATTTTGCCAAAAGCTAAACGAGCTAGCTCATGAGCTGGGACATTATCTCAATATTAGCCACCAATGGAGAAGCAAGTCATATTTTTATTTTTAATATATCATACTTCATAAAAAGAAATATTATATATATATATATATAATCACTAAATATCATCCCTTTCAACTCTATGATTATCGTTTTTCTTTAATTCCAAACATTGATGTGCATATATATATATTTAATATTTGAATGCTAATTAGCTAAAGCTAGTGACTGTGTATCCACTCAACTCTACGTGGTCAAATTTACGTAAACGTTGTCGTTTTAGCTAACGTACGGACAAGTCCTTTTTTAGTCGTTTTCTTAGACCTTAGCTAGAATCCAAAATCGTTTAATATATATGCATATTGTTACATACTTGAGAGACATTTACAAAGCTTTAATATGTATCCAGGTAAAAAGGTCATTCTAAACAAATACCAAGAAAAGTTAGCAAGAATTAAAAAAAAAAAATAGGTAGGACATGAATTTAAATCAAACGGGCGGGTTTATATATATATATATATATATATCTTATATATAATAAATATGTAGATAACGAAAATTATTAGTTTTAATGGTTTTTTATTTTTCTAATATCAACTTTAACGGAATATTCTTATATTTAATTGTAGTTTGTATACCCTTAAACTTAAATAAAATAAAATTAAAAATTAAAAAAATTAAAATATGATATTTTTAAGATATTTTACAATGATAATTATTTAAAAATAATAAATAATTAAACAAATCAAAATAAGATATTTTTAAGATATTTTACAATAATAATTATTTTAAAATAATAAATAATTAAACAAATTAAAATATAATATTTTTGAAATATTTTACAATGATAATTATTTAAAAATAATAAAATCATACGTTTTATAACTTAAATAAAATTTAATTAAACTTAAACTCACTTATTAGAATAAAATCATAATGAACATATAATATAATCTATAGTGAGTTAGCAACAAATTATTTAAAAAAAAACATGCAAGAAATTTAAATTTAAAATCCACGTATAATATTTAATATTATATTAAACATAAAATATATAATATTTTATTGTCACTCCCAAATTCAAAAACTAGAACAAACATAAATTTAAACAAAAATAAATAAATTATTTAATTAAAATAAGATATTTATTTCAAAATTTATATAACATTAATATAAATTTAATAAAAATAATTAATAAATTCTAAAAATAAAAACAAAACAAATGTACAACATGCATGCATATTGTACGTTCCTGGTTTCTAGTACATATAAATATATATATATATATATATATATATATATATAAAAGAGTGACAGCTTATTTGAAAATTCCTCTCAAATATATAGCCAAAAAAAAATTCCCTGATGACATGTACAACCTCCTCCCGCACACATGTCTGTATTGTCACAGCGAAAAAAATTTGCTTGTATTATAAAAATAAAACATAAAAATTATTATCAGAAAGATTATTGATAAATATTACCAAATCTTGATTAAGAAGAATGTGTAACCCAGGTCTGTTTTGACACTGATCATCAACATTGCAAATGCATAAATACGTGCAAAATCTTCTTGCCTTCATGCAGACGCAGACCCTGTACATAAATAAATAAATATATATATATATAATATACAAAAAATATATATATAACTATATAAACTTATTTAATATTATAAAATCACTCACTTTTTCATACACTTTGTTGCTCTCTACATCCACAAAATTCTGTCTTCTCCCTTTTTTTCTTTTTCTGTAAATGGATCAAATGATTATTTAAATTGATATAGTTATTACAAATTAAAGATTGAACAGAAAGAACTTGATTTGATGTCTCTTTCAAAAGAATAAAATTGCTTGAATGCAAGAATGGGTTTCTTGAATGCAACAGTAACTTAGCAGAAAAAATTGATAAATTATCTATATAAAACATAATGCAAGTTATAAAAACTTATATATGCCTATTTCTATATATATATATATATATATATATATATATACCAACAAGAAATATGTATATATATTTATAGGATAATTTTTCTATTGGAGTTTTACTTTAAGCCCTATTAGTGGGGCTCTTCACTGTTCTCGACTCGTGAACAGTTTTTGGCGCGATCTTTTTTTATAACCGTGTATATTATAGTTTTTTAGAGCATCTTGCAAATTTTCAGAAAATTCCGAATAGTTTACAGTACCAAAAACTAGATTCAAACATGTTGTTTTCCATGCGCATAAAAAAAAATTAGTCACGCGTGCAAAAACATGTTTGAACCTAGTTTTCGGTACTGTAAACTATTCAGAATTTTCTAAAAATCACACTAGTACTCTAAATAGCTACATTATACACGATCATAAAAAAAATTGCGTCAAAAACTATTCAAAGGTCGAGAACACTGAGAATCCTACCAATAAGGTTTAAAGTGATGCGCCTGTAAGAGAATTATCTTTTATATATATATATATATACATAAAAAGGAATGTCAGGTGAATATTATGAAATTTCATTACCTTTTTGCATTCTGAGAAGGTTGTAGTGCGACTTCACTGTTGCTATTTTCCATATTACTTTTTTCTTTCTTTGTTCTTTTCACAGAAAACAAACATGTGAAATTGGTTCGAAAAATATATTCCCACATTAGTTATGAGAGGTTTTTCTCCTCATTTTTGGCCTATATAATAGAGTGTTGGCTTATTAGTTTTACCCATCAAAATTGGTCAAATTTAAGATATATAAATATATTAATTATATATATTATGATTTTAGATAAAAGTTTAGGAGAAGTAATTGTTTAGGTTAATTATAATTACAATTATTTATTTTCATATTTTTTATTTCTTTGTTATTTCTCGGAAAACAAAAGAAAAGAAGAAATATTTCTGTCAGCGAGAATTAATAAAAAAAAACATGTTTTTAGGTAGGGCATGAAAAAGAAATGATTATTTAAATTGATATAGTTATTACAAATTAAAGATTGAACAGAAAGAACTTGATTGGATGTCTCTTTCAAAAGAATAAAATTTGCTTGAATGCAAGAATGGGTTTCTTGAATGCAACTGTAACTTAGCAGAAAAAATTGATAAATTATCTATAAAACATAATGCAAGTTATACAAACTTATATATACAAAAAGAAATGGCAGGTTAATATTATGAAATTTCATTACCTTTTAGCATCGTGAGAAGGCTGTAGTGCGACTTGACTGTTGCTATTTTCCATATTATTTTTTTCTTTCTTTGTTCTTTTCCGAAAAACAAAAGGTGAAATTGGTTCGAAAAATATATGGGAGAGTTAGTGTAACACCTCAAATTCCTTAATATAGCATAGTGTCTGAATTAGGGGGCCGGGTGACAATAACTGTGCTAATTATGTGTTAATATAGTGTGAGCGTGTTATTATGTGAATTGTATTATAATATAATTATGCTTGCATGTTAGAACTGTTAAACATGTACATGTGGGTCTGTTTCTTATAAGAATGATATTTTAGTAATTTGATCCGTTCAGGGTATAAATGCAAATATGTGTTTGTGTGATTGAGACAACATTATTATGTGGATATATTTGGGTTACTCGACGCGAGGCGATCCTGGTGAGCAATTAGCGGAAAAGTCACAACGGGGTTTTATACCCGGCTCGGGGTGAGCTCAGGGGTATTCTAGTGATTTAGTACATTACCGGGGTTTAGCGAGTAATGGGAAATTATTGGTAATCATGTGAGAATATTGGAAGTAACGGAAATTATAGGACGTAAATTGTGAGTAGCGAGGTATGAGACAAAGGACAAAATTGTCCTTGGGAGTATGTGAAGAATAGGCTAAGAGCATAAGGGGCAATTTGGTCATTCCTAGCCAAATATGTGACTTGGTTGGTTGAGAACCTTTGAGAGGGCTTAGGAAAAACCAAAAGAAAACTCTCAGCAGCATCACTCTTTCTCTCTCTCGTTTTACTCTCCAACTCTTGGAGCTTTGGGTGGCTTGAGTCAATCTGAAAGGAAGTTGGCTTGGAAGTGAGGCTTGAATCTAGGGATTGGTTAGGAGAAGATTAAAGCTTGAATCATACAGGGGAGTTAAGGGTTTTAATTTGAATTTCTTATGTTAGTCTTGTTGATTTATTGAGAGCTATGGTGTTTGGCATGCTTGATAGTTGGGAGGATGAGTTTTGAGATTATTGATGAGTTTTAATCTAGTAATTAATTGGGTTTTGTTGCTGGAAAGGGTTGTGTCAATTATGGGAATTGAGTTGGAAGATGTGGGGTATAATTAGGTTGTTTCTGTTTGAGTTCGGCCAAAGAAAAACTCAGAAATTCTAGGTTCGAAGGGCTAGGGCGCGGCTTTGTTCTTGATGTGTCGCGGCCCTCTAGGGAAAAATTGGGAGCCAAGTTGGCTCAGAAGCAAGGTCGGGCCGCAGCGCCACAAGGGCTGGGCTGCGGCACGTATCTAGAGTTTGGGGAGGCCAAGCCTCTGATTAAAGGAGGGCCACGGCATGGGACCATGGGGCCGCAACCCTTAAGGGGAATTTTGGCCCTAGTGAGGTTTTTAGGTCGGGAACTTAACCTTTTGGGCTCGGGATCGATTCTACTTCCTTGTTGAGTGGAATTTGACGCCCCGGAGGCTAGGACTTGGTCTGGAAGCTTTTATTCTCCTGTTAATGAAATTCCTTATTCTGGTTGTGACTAGGTCTACGCTAAGGGCTCGAATCAGGGATCGTACTCAAGGGGCGTCGCTAGTAGCTTGCATTTGGACTGAAGGTAAGAAAACTACACCTAGCATGTGAATGTGTGATTATGATTTAGTCCAATGGTCAAATATAGACATGATAAAGACTTTGGCCCTATTAATGAGCATAATTATAATTATGTTTGTGAATATATGGTTAAGTACACTGGAATGCACATAATTATGAACATGCCTATGATTATTGCTTGAGTGTATTATAATGTATTGTATCAGTAGGTACGTATGTTAAATGAATTATGTGATTGTCTGTTGTGGCTAGAAAGCTCGGTTTATAAACCAGAGGATTATTAGGATGTTAATTGGGGATTGACTTATTAGTCGAGGGCATATTGGACTTTGAGAGACTCGTCTTATAATTCGAGGGTCGTAAAGCTTCGACTTATAAGTTGGGGGCATATAAGGCTTGACATATAAGTCAAGGACTAGTAGGACTCAGTTTATAAGCTGAGATTGGCATTATGCACGTAGAGTGCAGGCCACCATGGTTGGGCCACCCTAGGAGTGCAACACGCACTTGTCTGGCTCGGATGCCAACAAATTGAAAGGAAGTGTGACACGCACTTGTGCAACTCTATGGTTGCTGATTTGTATAATAAGTACACCAGATTCAATTATTACTGTTTGGCAGATATACCACTCTGTGAATTGTTTAATATGTTTTCTTGCTGAGTCTTTTGACTCACAGGTGCTTTGTGGTGCAGGTAAAGGTAAAGAGAAGCTCAACCAGCCATGAGTCGAAGGGGAATAGCAGTGACATGTACATATGCAGTCTGCTTGACCACCATGGCCGAGATGCTCAAGGAAACTAGGGTTAAACCTAACTTTTGCCGCCTAGGTTGGCTTATGATGTAACTTGAATGTTGTAACCAGCTTTTAAACTAATGTTTTTGGGATCCCGTGTAAAGAACATGCTTCTGAACTAATGGAAATGTTTATGATTTAACCAAAAGCTTTTAATACCTAAACCTTGAGTGGCTTAATAACACGTTTAGTCCAAATGACTTGTTTAGCAAGTCCAACGCTGATTTTAAACACACTTGGTAATGGACCCTAATTAGCAGGACGTTACAGTTAGTCCCACATTGGTTATGAGAGGTTTTTCTCCTCATTTTTGGCCTATATAAGAGAGTGTTGGCTTAATAGTTTTGCTCATCAAAATTCATTAAGTTTATGGTATATAAATATATAAATTATATATTATGGTTTTAGATCAAAGTTTAGGCGAAGTAATTTTTTAGGTTAATTATAATTGCTATTTATATTATAGCTATTTATATTGTATTATTTATTTTCATATTTTATTTATTTTTTTGTTATTTCTTGGAAAACAAAAGAAATATTTCTTGGAGAATGATGAGCTGGAGAGAGAAAAAAGGTCATTGGAAACAAATACCAAAGAAAAGTCCGCAAGAATTAAAAAAGACAAAAAACATGTTTTTAGGTAGGGCATGATTTTAAATCAAACGGGCGTTGTCCCATTGGGTTTATGCAATCGGTGCATGTGCATAGCGTACCACATCTACAAGCTCTCCCGTTCTACATTAACTTAAATATATATATATTAAATTGTAAAGACATAATGCAAATACAAATAATATATAATAGAAAAAGAATGAATGGAGTAAAAACATGGAAATGAATTGGAAATTCAGTCCAAGCAAGTTATACAAACTTCTATGCATATTTCTATATATCAACGAGAAACATATATTTTCTTATTATTATTATAGATACAAAAGGAAATGACAGGTTCGATAGTGCGTGAATATTATGAAATTTTAGTACCTTGTAGCATCCTAAGAAGGTGGTAGTGTTAGAATTTTTGTTTGAATCAAAAAATATATAGGAGAGTTAGTCCCACATTGGTTATGAAAAGTTTTTCTCCTCATTTTTGCCTATATAAGAGGTTGTTGGCTTATTAGTTTTACACATCAAAATTCCTTAAGTTTAAGGTATATAAATATATTAATTATATATATTATGGATTTAGATCAAAGTTTAGGTGAAGTAATTGTTTAGGTTAATTATAATTGCTATTTATATTATAGTTATTTATATTGTATTATTTATTTTCATATATATATTTTTATTTTTTTGTTATTTCTCGGAAAACAAAAGAAAAAAAGAAATATTTCTTGGAGAATGAGGAGCTGGAGAGAGAAAAAAGGTCATTGGAAACAAATACCAAAGAAACGTCAGCAAGAATTAAAAATGAAAAAAAAAACATGGTTTTAGGTAGGGCATGAATTTAAATCAAACGGGCATCGTCCCATTGGGTTTATGCAATCTGTACATGTGCATAGCGTACCACATCTACAAGCTCTCCTGTTCTACATTAAATTAAATATATATACATATAAAATTGTAAAAACATAATGCAAATACAAAAAATATATAATAGAAAAAGAATAAAGTGTACAAGCTTATATGTGCACTTTCCATTCATGGACGTTCTTGAGAATACTCCTAATTCTCATGAGAGGCGACACTACCCCTAGATCCATATAGGTAGAATTCTTACAGTATTTTGTTACCAAAATACTTGTCTTCACAAGACTGAATTCTATTAAAAAACATTTCTGTTTTAGCCCTCCACTTGGTAACACACAAGTACTCAATATCTCATATGAGACTTGTTTTGAGTACAACTAATATTCACTTGATTGACTTGTTGTTACCTATTGAACCTAACACTAGTTGAATAACTAGTGTTAAGATAGGTTACCATCAATCGTGAATCTCTTTAGGGAGTTTAAGTCCCATCCCTCAAGATGATGCAGCCACTAAATCCCTCGTTAATGGCTTAGTGAAAGGATCTGCCAGATTTTCACTTGTTCTCACATAGGATATTGAGATGACTCATCTTTGAATAAACTCTCTTACATATCCATGTCTTAGACTAATATGTCTAGACTTACCATTATACACTCCGCTGTATGCTCTAGCCAATGTCACTTGACTATCACAATGTATCGATATAATAGATACATTCTCTTTGATCAGGGGAATCTCTATCAACAGATCCCTTAACCATTCGGCCTCTTTGCCAGTAGCAGCTAGTGCTATGAACTCTGCTTCCATAGTGGAATGAGATATACAGTTTTATTTCTTGGAACCCCAAGGAATTGCACCTCCACCAAGTGTAAATACCCAACCAGTTGTGGACAAGTTGTCCCCAAGATTGGATATCCAATCTGCATCTGTATATCCTTCTAAAATTGAAGGAAATTTGGAGTAGTGAAGGCTTAGTCCTTTGGTTTTCTTGACATAACCTAGGACTCTTCCAATTGCCTTCCAGTGATCCACACTTGGATTACTTGTAAACCTACTAAGTTTACTTACCGCAAATGCTATATCAGGTCTAGAACATTGGGCAACGTACATTAGACTCCCTATAGCACTAGCGTACTCCAATTGAGCCGCTGTTCTTCCTTCATTCTTCTCTAGTTTTACACTATGATCGAACGAAGTATTGGCATCTTTAACCTTGAGATGGTTAAATTTGTTCAATACTTTCTCAACATAGTGGGCTTGCCCTAACGCAAAACCCCCACTATGTTTCTTTACTTTGATACCAAGTATGGTGTCAACGTCTCCAAGATCTTTCATCTTGAAGGTTGATGATAGAAACCGTTTTGTTTCGTCTATCCTTTTCATGCTATTACTTAGAATAAGCATGCCATCCACGTATAAGCAAGCAACGATCACATATCCCTTACAAATTTTGGAATACAAACACTTGTCTCCATTGTTATGTCGAGCTAGCCCCGAGACCCCTAGCCCCTACGTTGTCAAGCCCAGCTAGCCCTGAGAACCCCACCCATCATCGAGCCCACCCGGGTGAAATTTATTGCGCGCTCCGTAAAGAATAAGGAAAATTGGAATAAACAAAAGTATTCTACAACGCAGGGGTACAAAATCGCTGGCAGCCATCCGTTTCGAAAAAGTAAGTGAAAGATAAAATATTATCAAAATTATGTTCTTTTAAATTATATGTTCTCTAACATTTGGATTATATTTTTTAGATGAACCCGGACCTTATTGAGTCGTGGAAGGAATATCATTGGAAGAAAGCAACAAATGATTTCGTGAACGATGATGCTCGCCAAGATTATGTAAGTTTGAATTATATTTTTTAATATTAATAAAGTTATATTTAATGTTAGTGTCTAACATTTTCTGAAAACAGGAAAAACTGAAGGCTGATTTTGAGTTACAAACTCAGCAAACACCACTGATGCTTCTAGTAATGATAGTCCGACAGCAGTTGATCAGGTGGAGGTACTACAAAAAGTATTAGGCGAAAGGCGTGGACATGAGTGAGGAGTGTGCCGCAAATTGAAGGGGTCGGGGTCGGGGTCGGGGTCGGGGTCATCATCTACCCAACACTCTCACTTCAGTGAGTCTCAAGTTCCTCCTCATCATTCAAGATAATATTTTAAAAAAAATTGGAGAGTAATCTATAGAAATTGATTGACCAAGTTAATTTCTTATCTCAATTTTTTGCACCTTCATTTCGTCCACCAAACGTTCAGATGCCGCCTGTGCATGATAGTGACAATATTTCTGGAGCTTCATCTTCTCAACCTCCAGCTCCAACCCATCCTTCCATGTACGGGGCAACGCCGTCTCAACATATGGTACCTCCATATATGTACAGAGCAACACCTTATCCGTGGCCGATTCCACCGTCCTCCCAGCCGTCGTATCCCTACATGTATGGAGCTGGATCGTCCACATTACCTCCCCAATATCCTTGGCTGATGCCGCCACCGCAACAACCACAATTGCATCAAGAAGACAATAGGGAGGAGGACGAAGCAGCTCATTTAGGAGACTAGGTTTATTTTATTATTAATTATTGTTAAATTATATTAACAATATGAATATTTGTTATCTTAATGTATTATTAATATGTACAATTTTTATTTTAATAAACTAATTTTAATATTTAATATAATATTTTTATTTTTAATATATTTGTTTTCAATTATTAAATTTTAAATAATAATTTCGATAAATAATTAATTAAAATTTTATTTAATTATTTAATTTAATCAAATATCAGGGGCGACACATCGATTAATATAGATGTCACGTGTAAATATTTGGGGCGACATATCATGGTATTAGGGGTGACTACTGGAGTATCAGGGGCGACATATCGACAAAAATGATTCAAAATTTTCAAATTTTTTGGGCGACATTTCAACTATGCGTCGCCCCTAATGTTCCCTTTTAGGGACATTTTATCAGGGGTGACTCATCAGGGGCAACTTTTAGGGTTATTAGGGGCAACATGCATCGCCCCTAAAACTCATTTTTGTTGTAGTGCCCCCCCCCCCCCCCCCCCCGATGCCCTCAGCTATTGTCAATCCCTCGAACCCCTAGCCGTCGTCGAGCCCATCCCGAGCCTCCCCTGCTCCGTAAAGCCCGACCCTGAGCCCCCTGCGCTATCTACTACCAGCCCGAGCCTCCCCTGCCGTCGTACAACCCGATCCCCTTCTCCGTTTCTTCTCATTGTGGTTTTGTAAAACAGTTTGTCTATTATGATAAGCTATTTGGCCCAAGCAAAAAAAAAATAATATTGGGACCCGTATTAAAATATTTTAATAGTCATTTTTTGTTAAATAAGCTTTATTGGTGTAATGGTAAAGACTTAATTTTCCTTGGAGGGCAGGGGTTCAAAACTTGCTAACTCTAGATATACTGTTTTTTTTTAAAAAAAATTGGAAACCTAAGATTTGAACCTTGGACCTGTAGTAAGCTAAATGGGTGGCAAATCGCCACACCAAACTCTATTTCATAATATGTGTACTGTTTAAAATTTTATTAGTCACAAAAGCTGTTTTTAGGGTCGCATTTAGGGGAGTACCCTAAAAAAGTATCATAAATGGGTGTTTTCGAAGTATTGTTTGCTCATTAGCGAGGATTTTTAAAACTCCTCGCTAAAAGGGAGGCGCAAAATTTTCAGTGAAATTTTGACCTAAAAATTAAACTGTGTTTTGGCATTAGCGAGGAAAGGCGATATTAGCAAGGATTTTATCCTCACTACTGTGGGTATATGTAATATTCGCTTCTGTTGATAAGGGTATTTTGGTAATCTCGAGTTGATTGGAGTAATATGGCAATTTATATGTTTTAAGTGTCATATGATTTATGTTATGATATGCATGATTTGAATGTATGTTTTATTTTATATGAATATGTTAGTTTATCCACACATGTGTTTCTTCAAGTATTAGGGGCCAAAGTGTGATAGTAGTCGAGTTATAGGGGTAAAAGTAGAAATATGAGTTTTATGGTAGAAAGTCTAATTAAAAGAAGTTGAAACTATTAGTTTTGATGGAAATGACCTCAATGGACTTAAGTAATTATCAAGGAAAAAATAGTGACTAGGATAGCATGGTAAATTGGTTTTATATGATTAATTATCAGAAATAAAAGTATGTGAATTAGGTTTTGAATTCTTACGATAGGCAGACACTTTTCATTTTACATTACGCGATAGAGTGTCTCAGACCAAAAACATCCTTCCTGTTCTTGATTTGGAATTCTTAAGGCTATGATATCCAAAGGAGAGCGGGGATTTTGTAAGTGGGTGGACTAAGGATCGCACTAGGGAGCAAAACATTGAAGATGTAACCTGAGAATTTGTAAGGTGAACTCCTTAAACTTTGTTACTCAAGTTATAAGAAATCTAGATTTTGATGTTGTAAGATGGATTTAATTGGTTAGCCCTAGCGCTCTGCGGGCACGACTGCGCCAGCTGCTCATAAATGCATATATATATATATATTTATTTTGATGCACCCATTTGATACAATTGGTACCTTTTTCGATTGGGTTTTATTGTAGTAAAGTTTTAAGACCTTCTTAAGAATACTTTAAGAGGGACATGGGTGTATTCTTAATATGGTTTTTGGTTTGGCTTGAGTTTTAAGCTTTCAATGTTGTATGATATGATAGGCCCGTCAATGATACTTGAAGGGGTGCGTTTGTGTGTGTGGAGCATTTCTGGATCTGAGGTAAGAAGAGTGGACACTTGCACGCAGAGTGTACGCTCGATGTACTTAGTGTGGTGACCTTGTAAGTTATATAATAAAGTATGATATAAGCTATGCTATGAATTATGTTTGAAATTTTGTTACAAATTATATTGTGAACTATGTTATGAATTATGTCATGATCTATGGTATGCGTCATGGTATTAGTTATGTTAGGAGCTATATTAATGTTGTATGTTTGTGTAGCATGCTTACGTTATGAAAAATGCATGCTTATTATGTAAATTTGTACTGGGTTGCACAACAGACCGGAACGACAGGTAATACGAGTATGGATTGAATATGTTCTGCGATCTTTAATGTATTCTATGTTTAAATTATGTTGTAGTTTGGTTTTGTTGGGATAGTTATATATGTTATGGGTATGTTACGATACAATAATTTTGGATCATGGAACTTTGTATGTTAAGGTATCAACTATGATTAGTTTCTGTCTTAGGTTGTGATAATATGAATTAGTTTATGTTTTACGCTTGTGATTTTATGCCTTTTAATTGTTGGGCTTTGGGAATTGTATCCTCTATAGATCTTCTTGCTGGGTGTTAGCTCACGGGTACTCTGTGTTGCAGGTGAAGGCATAAGTGTAGTTGATGAGGTGATGAGTTGGAGGAGACTCAGTCAGATGTGTGCATGTAATATCTTCCTTTGCATTTCATGGGTATTGTGGTAATTTTGGCCTGAGAGGAAAATTTGGTAATTTATGTAGATGTATATGTGGATTTTTTTTATTATTTCATGATTATGATATGTGTATGTATGATAGAAGCAAGACACAGTTCCTTCAAGTATTGAGTATTTAAGTGCCAAAGATATTGGAAATAATGGGTGATAATAGAAATATGAATCTTGTGGTAGAAATTGTAATTTCCATAAGTCAAAACTATTAGCTTAAGGAGGAATTACTAAAATGGGCTTAAGTGGTTTCATAAGGAAGCTTAGATGGGGGATAGGAATGTGTATTATTGATTATTAAGAATCAATTAATTATTGAAAAATAAAGGTTTAATATATCGTTTTATTGTCAGTCGATATATCAATCAAAGCAAGGATTTTCTCTGAGGATGAGGTCTAGAAGGTTGGAGAAGTAAGAATCAACTTGAAGGTAAGATCTTATTACTCTTTACAATCTAGGTCAAGTTTATGATTGTTCATGGAATTTAAGGGTAGATGATATGAATTAGTTCTTAGAATTTCATGTTAGTGTATTTTATGAATATGTTTTAATGTTATAAACATGCTATGGAAGAATTAATGATGAAATAAGGACTGGTTTTGGGATATAAGTTTTATTGCATAAGAATTGTTAGAGTTATTGAATTAGGGGATTCTCATGAATTTTGGGCATTTTATTTATCTCTAAAACTTGTATGATGATATAAAGGGATTCAAGATGAGAAAAACCCAAAAAGAATCGTCAAAATAAAATTTGTATTGAGGGAGATATGGCCTTTCGAAGTTTAGTCGGCGTCTGGTTTACGAATTAGAGCCACGACTCTAAATTACAGGGTCGCGGCGTTTGACTGCGTCAGGGTCATTTTTGGTTGTTTTTAGTTAATTTTGAAGTCGTTTCATATATAGGGTTCGTTGAAGACTTTCTCCCTAACTTCTTGCGGACATTGTTAGGACTTCCCTAAGGACAATATAAGGTTGTTTGGGTCTTAAAAAAGGTAAGGTTTGGTTCATGACCTTTGGCTTAAGTTATGAGTCTCTAAAATATAAAAGTTGTATTTTTTGGATTTAGGACTTGGCAAGACACTTGAAGGGAGGTGATTGAGTCACTGCTGGACCTAAGGTTAGAAGAGGAGTCACTGTAACACATGGTGTGCATTTGAAGGCACAAATTTATGTATATGTCATCTTATTAATTAAGTTTATGTATGTTATGGTTATGATTATGATTTTGTTATGTATGTTATGACTTTATGAATATTGCATGCTTACATTGATATGGGTGTGAATACACTTGAGCAGAGTTGCTATGACCTATGTTTATGTTATGACATTGTTTGGTGTTTGGTAAGATGTTGGGCAGGGTAGTTATCAGAACAAGTAAGTGTCCAAGGCCGTGGAGGTTCAGGATGGGACACCACTCGCTACTATAAACTGTCAACACTTGCTTTGTTGTTTTTTTTTGTTGTATACTTGCGTGACATGCTTACGTTATGAAAGTGCATGTTTACGTTACGATAAATTGCGTGTTTACGTCATGATAAAATGTATGCATACGTTTCTCATGCTTAGTTGCACACTTGACCAAATTAGCACTGGTCTACGACCAGTATGACATAGGTAATACATGTTACAATTGTATGATTAGATGTTGTAGTACAATATGGTTATGAAATAATTATGATACGTTATGGTATGCTATGGTATGTTAAGTTATGATATGAGAATGATGTGATACGATATGAATTATTATTGAAATCTATATACATTAAGGTATAGATTATGAGTAGTATATGAATTAGGTTGTGATAGTTTGAATTAGTTTATGTTTTATGTTTTATATTTTATGCATATATTTTATGTTTGGGCTTTGGGTTGTGACCTACATAGCTCTTCTTGATGGGTGTTAGCTAACGGTTATCCTGTGTTGCAGGTAAGGGAAAAAGCTTAGTAGATGAAGCCATGAGTTGGAGCAGACTCGGTCCGATGTGTGCATGTCATGATTGGTTGACCTGGGGGTCAAGGGGTTGCTACTTATGTACTACAGCACATGAGGACTTTGTTACTGGCATGTGCATACTATTTGGTAGGAAATGAGAAAGAAAACGGAGTAAAACAGGGCAATTTCTCTTCTCCAATACTCGAGAAGAAACCATTCCAGTTCATAGACATGTCTAAATGTTTGTAATTTGTTTCATTGAGGAGTTTCCAATCCAATTATTACGGCAACTACAATAGTGGTAACTCAATTTAAGAGGCTAGCTCAATTGATTAAGATTCAGGATGTGCCTAATGAACTAATTAAAGAGAAAAGGTTTGAATTCTAGGATCCTAAGATTTGTATGTGCGTAATTTTTCTTCTAATTATATTTAATCTAATAAAGTAAAGGTAGCTAAGTTCTTAGAAAGCAGTTTTATCAAAATTTTCTTTACGGGCTTGAGAATAGTCGAAGCCATATACCTAATCTAAAAAGGATGTTATCTAACTGCATTTTAAGTAATTGTATTAAAACCTGACTTGTTTACCCTTTTGCTTTTTCGGCGATACAAACATATTTAAGTAGTTGTTCTTCTGTAAGACCATAATGTAAGCGCAATTTTTGTTTTTTTCTAAACGAATACGATATTGAGATTTTTTACTGGGGCGCAATTGGTTTCAAAGATCGCTGACAACTCTAGGCTTTTTACTAGTTAGTCCCGGCAAAGCCCCAGAGGACATATTTTTTTGAAACTAGGCCCTCTGGCCTTTTCAGTAAAGCATGTAGTAGGGTGTAGAGGATAGAGCATCTTAATCTTGATTTTTAACATGGATTATTTGAGACAGTTAAAAGACTCGTGTAATGCCATCATAGGACATGGTTTAATTTGTTATGTTAAGTTCGACATTCCTACGGGATTTGAAAGATTGAAGATAGGATCTTGTGGCACTATTCAAAAAATTGGGAATTTATTGTGAAGCCTAAATATCCCACCTAAAAGAAGAGTATATCATAATTTTTGCTTGGGTAGCCTCAAGTCACCAAAATATATGGGAGAAATCGTTTGTGCAAGACCAAGAGCTATCATATCTTGTGGCCACTTCAAGGTTATATTTTGGTAATGCACACTCGGCCTTGACTTTACTGAAATAATGGCATAATTTAGGCCAAGGGGCGCATCAATATTGTACCATTCATCTGATGTTAAAAATGATAATTTGAAGATATATATATTGATGCACAGTAAGTCTAATCAAAATCTTACCGATTGAGCATATTATTTTATAAATACAATGAGTTTTATTTCACTTTCTAAACTGCATAGTGTGAAAGCCTACATATATCGGACAAGCATTACACTCCATGTATATCTCAGCAGACACTAGCAAACATTGACAACCCTGACCTTGAAATAACATAAAGAATATACAATAGAAATATGAAAAGCTCAAGACTTTATATTGCATAGCATAAAATTGTCTTAACTTTCTTTAATTGATACAAATACCAACCAACCACCTTACAAAATAGTATCAGCCAGCAGCTTAAGCATATTTTGTCAGCTTCAAGACTCAAATTACCAATAAAAGAAAACACAGCTGCTCTACTTGACACCTTAACCAATCAAAGATGGCTAACTTTTCCCTTCTAATATTACCAAGGATACAAGTCCCAGCTTCAATCAGAACCCCATCACCAATCAGAACCTCAAACACAAAGCCAAGACCTTTCTTTCTATGAGCTTGATAAGTCAAAAAGCCTTTGAAGTTTGAAAAACAATGAACGCTCATGTGTGTGACAAAATTATTTAACAAATAATTTGATCCTTATTAAGTGTTTGAAAGTTGAATGGGAAAATAAGTTAAAGGGTATTCAGAGAGCTAAGAAAGTCATCAAATAGTAACAATTTCAAGACATGTTTGGTGCTGCATGAAAGGTGAGACCCCAGCCACAGCTGCCAACTTGCCAAGAATGGACTGGATGAACAAACTTGAATT
This sequence comes from Humulus lupulus, assembly GCF_963169125.1. Lineage (NCBI taxonomy): Eukaryota > Viridiplantae > Streptophyta > Magnoliopsida > Rosales > Cannabaceae > Humulus > Humulus lupulus. Next base: position 216,153,718 of record NC_084798.1, read on the forward strand.
AAAAGTCGCACAGAAATTTAAGCCAAGATGATCCATATATACATAATTGTTATTAAACAGTTGTGCTTTTGTTTTACGTGAAAGACTTTGACTCCATTTTCCATCGTGAGATGAGCTTATATGCATGCAATTCATCCACACATTATATGCATGCAATTCATCCACACATTATATGCATTAATCAACCCCACACTAACTAGATGATAACAACTTACAACTACACGATGACAAAAGTTATATATGCCATTTGGTCTTCGGTTCCGGTCAACAATTTACACTTCTGGACCACAAGAAAAAATTGATATATCAGACTTTTGTTTTAATTGAAAGACTTTGATTCCATTTTCCATCTTTTCATATTGTATTTCCTTTTTTGGCACACTTAATCATTTGAGAGCTTATATAATTGCAATTGATCCCACACTACTTTCTATGCAATTTATATCCCCAAAACAGAAAGTTTTTCGTTCCACTACTGTGAGTAATAATAATCTGAGAATATATGATGAGGCACTGCTCATCATTGACTACGTTTCTCCTTATTTGCCTTGTAGTACTGCTTCTTTCTCAATCTCTAATCCATTCCTTATCCCCTTCTTCTCAGTTGTGTCATCCTGATGAGAGCTCTGCCTTGCTCCAATTCAGAAACTCATTTTCCATCAACATTCCCATATTCTTCAATGAGGCAGACTTGAAGACTGTCTCTTGGAAGAATGGTACAGATTGTTGTTCATGGGATGGAGTGTTGTGTGATACTTTTTCAGGGCATGTCATTGGCCTTAACCTCAGTTATAGCCGTCTTCAAGGTCCTCTTCACTCCAATAGCACCCTTTTCTCACTTCGCCATATCCAAACTTTAATCCTTGACTACAATGATTTCTATGGCTCTTCAATTCCCCCGGAATTTGGTAGTTTTCTCAATATGAAAAGGCTTAGCCTCTATGATGCCAATTTTACCGGCTATGTCCCTGTCGAAATGTCTCACCTTTCTAAAATGACTTATCTCACCCTTTATTCATTCTCTTCAAGTGATAACATTTTGCTGGAGACATCTGTCTTGAAAAGAATGCTTCAAAACTTCACCAATCTCAGGGAACTTTCACTGGGTTATGTCAACATGTCTAATGTTGAACTAGCTAGTTCGTTCATGAATGTATCATCTTCTTTAAAGCTTCTTAATCTCTATTACTGTGGATTGCAAGGGAAATTTCCAGAAAATGTCTTTCGCTTACCAAACCTTCATCAGCTCTATTTATGGTACAACCATGATCTTATTGGTTCCATGCCTACATTTAATTGGAGCAGTCCACTCAGGTATGTAGATCTTTCCCAAACTAGAATCTCTATTGATTTTTCATACTTGTGTGCAAGTGCTAAGTCTTTACAGAGTTTGTATCTCAAGAATTGTAGTTTTATAGGATCATCATATTCTGCAATGTGGACTAACCTCCCTCAATTAGTGCAACTGACTTCTTTAGACCTCAGTTACAACAATTTTGGTGGCCAAATCCCATTGCTTTCTCTCAATCTTCAGCACTTTATCTACTTGGACCTTTCAAACAACAATTTTGTTGGCAATATCCCTGAATTTTCAAAAACAAACTCCACCCAAAGCCCCCCACAATTGAGTTTACAGCACCTCTCCTTATCTCATAACTTGCTCAGTGAATCAATACCTTCTTGGATATATTCTCTTCCCTATTTAGTGTATTTAGGGCTGGACAATAATAAACTTTCAGGCCCAATTTTAGAATTCCAATCCAAATCTCTTGAACACTTTAACTTGGGTTCTAATAAACTGCAAGGCCAAATTCCAAACTCAGTATTTCAACAAAGCAATCTCAAATGGCTAGATCTCTCAAACAATAATTTGGATGGTGTTCTAGAGTTGAACAAGTATTCAATGTTGAAAAATCTTCTGAGTCTCGAACTTTCTTTTAACAATTTCACTGTGGCCTCAAATAAATATGCCAATAGTGATCCATTCCCTCAACTCTCCCATCTGGGTTTGGCTTCATGCAATATTAGTCATATTCCACATATTCTCAAAAGCATGAAAAGATTAAACACCCTACAACTATCGTACAATCAAATTCATGGTAGGATTCCTGAATGGCTGTGGAATGAGGGAACAAGTTCATTGTCTGTATTGAATATTTCTTACAATTTTTTGAAACATGTAGAGAGAATTCCCTTTAAAAACCTGGCGTATTTAGATCTTCGATCTAACATGATTCAAGGGCCTCTTCCAATTGTTCCACCTTTGTTGAGAATACTTCTCATCTCAAACAATCATCTATCTGGAGAGATACCTTCTGCTTATTGCAATTTGAGTCAGTTAGATATCTTTGACGTCTCTAATAACAGTATTCATGGAAACATTCCTTCATGCTTTCAAAACAAGTTCTCTCTCACTGTTTTAGATCTGCATATGAACAATTTTAGTGGAGAAATCCCTCATGACATGTTTGAAAAGTTGATTGATTTGAGGAGTCTGCACCTTAGTGACAATCATCTAGAAGGATCCCTACCACACTCTATGCTCAATTGCCAAAGCTTGGAAGTTTTAGACGTGGGAAATAACAAGTTGAACGATACCTTCCCCCATTGGCTACAAGAGCTTCCAATGCTCCAAGTTCTTGTTTTGAAATCTAATAGATTCCATGGTTCTATAGGGGCACCTAAGGTTAAATTTCCTTTTCACAAGTTGCAAATCATGGATCTCTCCAACAATGAATTCAACGGCCTTCTACCAGCAAAGTATTTTGAAAGTTTCACGGCTATGATGGATGGACACACAAGCAGTAACTTCACAAGCATCAAACAACCTTATTACCAAGATTCTGTGATTGTTGTGGTGAAAGGTTTTGAGCGTTTATTAGAAAAAATCATAAGCATTTTTGTGACAATCGATTTCTCAAGAAATAACTTTGATGGGGAGATTCCAGAGTCGATTGGAAAGCTGAAATCACTAAAAGGGCTTAACTTTTCTCATAATAAACTAAAAGGCTTCATTCCAATGTCATTGGCAAATCTAAGTAATCTTGAATGGTTAGATTTGTCTGTGAATGGATTGATTGGAGAGATTCCCAGTAAAATGGTCGATTTGACGCAACTTTCACACTTAAACCTTTCATATAACAAATTGAAAGGATCAATACCTCTTGGAAACCAATTCCATACATTCAACAATGATTCATATGATGGAAACATAGAATTATGTGGATTTCCTTTGTCTAGATCTTGCAACAATGGGATGCAACAAGATGGTGATCGTGGCGAGAAACTTACCGATCACATAATATTTGATTGGAAAATTGTGATGATCGGATATGGATGTGGACTAATAATCGGAATATCTATAGGCTACATGGTGCTTTACACTGGAAGGTTTGACTATTGGCTATATAAAAAGGTTGGAGTAGGGGGACAAAGACAAAGAATATGTCGTAAAAGAAATGCTCGTTTGAGAAGAAGGCGCTAGCTAGAATATCAAACCAGCAAGCTCATGATCAAGAAAAGTACTGTTGACTGCAGGTAAGCTTAGAAAACATATTATGATTGTAATATCTTTGCATTTCAAATTATTACTTTGTATTTTTATATCAACTAAACTGGATTATTGATGCTAATAATGCATTATTTATTTGTTCTTGTTTTATGTTGGTATGTAAAAATATCTTACAGAAAGATGGGACAATGTTGTTGAAGGTTTAGCTCCTGACTGATGTGTTAGAGCCCTCATCTTATTTTCTTGTACTTTAAATCTTGTTTCCCTCTATAGATGTAGTCATTGAACTATTGAAGGGTAAAATGAAGAATGTTTTATTTCCATTTTCAAATCTAATTGTAGTTTGAATGTCATGCCTTGTGGTGTGATTCAAGTCACTTATGTCTATAAATAGAGTTAACTACTCTATTATTTGTAATAGAGAGTTTACAAACTTAGAAAAAGAAAAGTTTATTTTGAGAGTTGGAGGGCTGTTAAAGAGTTCTAGGTGTGTTTGATCCTAATCTCTCATGTAAGATGTTTTGTAATCCATTTTTGATTTCACTGTGAAGCTCGATTGTATGGCTACTCTCTTTGATCATCAATAAAGTTTCTCAAGCAATTTGTGTAGCTGCTCTACCCTTGGAGTAGGGAGCAAAGACACATTGTCTTTGTCTATTCGAACCAAGTAAACTTGGTGTGCTCATTGCTGTTCTTTTTGTTTTTAATCTTCAATTTATAAAACTGTTATTCATCATCCTAATTCAATTCTATTTTTGTTTGTTCAATGATCAATGTTCTTGAGAGTGTTGTTAAAAACACTACATGCCTAATATTATATTATGGCCATGGTTCTTGAGTACTGCAAGAAACATGTCGAAGCAACAATCACTTCCAACGCAGTCGAAGCCCTCTTCAGCGACAATCCCGAAAACAAACGCATCAGGGAGAATCTTAGGAGTTGGGATGCTGAATTTGTTCACGTCGATGATTCTGACATTATTAATATAAAATATTTTGAGATAATTATTCAATCATATATTGAATATTAATATATTTATTTTTTACAATAAATACTCAAATGTTTACTTCTTTTAAAAATGAAAATTCTTTTCTATTAAAAATTAGTGTGTTAGTTGGTTATTTTTTTTATTTATTTTTCTCAAAAATAGATATTTGTTTGTTACATATTTTAATTTTATAATTTTTAATTTATTATGCTTTTTTTTTAATTTCATATAAATCATTTTGAGAATAAGTTATTTTTTATTGAGTTATTGAACTGAGTTATTAGAATTTTCGCATTGATAAAATTTGGATGAATAATTATTTTTCTTTCTCATTATTACGTACTATTACAACAGTTGGGATTGAAATCTCTTTTGGTTTATTTTTTTAGTGTTGTATTATTTGTATGTTGATGTTGAGAAAGGTGGTGAATTGCCATACACACCAAATTAGGATTCCAAGCGTGAGGACCACTGATGACACCTCAATACAAATAAACTTTTCTATTAGAAAATTATTCCCTCCTTTAGTATTTTTCCTCTTTGCAAAAAGTTTTATCTGTACAACCTTTTTATAGCTATCATAACAATTTTTGTATTTACTCTATAATCCAGAGTTTTCCTCAATGTAATATAAATACAATTGATACTGCTCTTTTTTCACTGAGCAGGAAAAAGCAATAGTATTCAATAGTTCTTTTCAGCTTTATAATTTTTTTATCTTTTCAAACTTTAGTTATACAGCTGGTTGAATGTGTGGCTTTAGTGGTAGCGCTGGATTGGAGTCTTTCCCTTGGACTTTCATTGCACATTATTGAATTAGATTATTTAGTAGCTATGTCTGTTTTCTTTAAGAGATCTTCATTTGTTAATGACTAATTGGGTTCTTTGTTAGAGGATATAACAAGTTATTTGTCTAGTTTTTCTGGAGTATTTCTAATCCATGTTCGTTGTAACAACCAATAAAATTGCTCATAAATTAGTAGTGCATGTTCTTAAGATAGAGCATATATGTAACGCCTTGGATAGCCAAGACCGCTACACTGTGTACTTATAAAGGTGCAAAACTTGCTAATCAAGTCATTAATTTAAAAACGTATCACTAAACATGTATGAACTAGGGTTTAAAAGGGTTTTGGTCTCAAAAGTTTCATTTTATTATATAATTAAGCTGTTAAAAAGTTGGATTACAGACTCCCAAAATAACACAAACATCAGCTAGCCATACTAAGGCAAAATGGACAATCTCTAGGTCACGCGTCCCTGCCTAAACCTCAATCGTGGCGGCTGAGCAGCTGGCCATGTACATTCCGCGTGCAGAGCTCTCCCAATCAAGGTTGGTCAAGCTTGCCCTTCCCTTTACCTGCACCACGTAGCACCCGTGAGCCAAGGCCCAGCAAGAAAACATATGCAGCACAGACAGTAATAACAGATAGTAAATTCACTAACATAAACTCTCATCAAATAATCCACATTAATCATTTAGCATATATTCAAAGTCATGGATGCAATCAAACACTTATAACATTCATATCACATAATAATCAGGGCCGACAACTTAGGCCGCACCCTCTGTTTACCCCACTGACTCCGACCCGCTTAAACCGAGCTCAGTGCATATTAAGCTGTCCTCGGCTACCAGTGGCCGAGCCGCGCCCTGTGCACTAGTGTAACCCTTGGCACCCTTAGGTCGTTAGAACACTAATTAGCTTGCATGGCATAATACCATCTTTTCAAGCATATTCAATAGGGAGCCCTTAGTCCCATTTCAAATATTCAATCAGGTGCAGTTTTCTTACCTTTAATCTTTACGGTTTTGGGATTACGAGCAACGCCCCTCAAGCATGATTCGTTCCCGAGCCTAAGCCTTTATCACCTAGTCACAACCAAAGTATAGGGCCTCATTAATACTCAAGCTAGAGTTTCTGGATACAAAACTAACTTTCGGGAAAACAAATCCCACCAAGCACGGTGGTGGAATGGTTCCCGCGTCTCTGTTCTAGAGCGATGCGGCCCTTCCCTTCGAACCCAGAGTTAGCCCCATTTCAAAGCTCAAAACCTCAGCCAAAACCACCCCTAAGCTCCCTAACTCAACACCCAACATTACCACAACTTATTAAACAACTTACGCTACACATTTCAATAGAAATTCAGTCCAAAAACCCATAGAAACCTCACTTTCAACCCTTGAGACTCTAAGAACATAAACACCCAATTTAACCAGTCAAAAACTCAAACCCAAATCATTACTTCATGGAGTAAAGCTTACCTTCTCTGTTGAACCACTTCACCAAGCCAAAACCAAGCTAATTCCCCAAGTTTTTCCTCCTTAACTCTGCCTTTAAACATAAAACCACAGCTTCCTCAATAACCCAACAAAAACCCAGAAGTTCTAACCGCAATAAAAGGAAAATTCATGCTTACCTTAGCCTTGATTTAGTTCTTGATTATTTCTTGAGCTAAGCCTCAAAATCCAGCTTAATTTCCCAACTCAAAGGTCCCAAATTCTCTATGTTTTCCTTTGAATTTTCACTTAGCTTCTTCCCTTTGTTTTCCTGGAGAGAGAGAGAGAGAGTAAATGAACAGCTAAGAAGAAATAAGGTCGGTTTATTTTCCTTCTACGAGTTTCATAAATTTTGTTTTACTCGTTAAGTTAATCCCAAGGCTCGGGGTGTCGGAACCGTCCCCAAGGCCAAAACGGTAAAATCCCCCAATATTCCCGCCTAGACATCCTAACCTCAAATATATCTCCATATATTTATTTTCATGACCCGATAGTCTAAATTACTACCTGATGCTTAAAATACCCCTGACTTGTCCAAAGTCAATTATTAAATCCCGTTGTGACTTTTCCCGCTATCTAGCTCTAGGATCGCCTTGAGTCGTGCTCTGCAGACCTACCCACATTATAATGTGGTTCTCACATATATCACATATTTATTTCATATTATCACATAATATCATCAATTATCATAAACACACTATTGATCACATAATTACACATTTAAATCAATAATATTCATTCTAATTCCATTTATGCCCTCCCGGCACACTAATCAAGACCCTTAAGCCTTATTAGCGAATTTGGGTCGTTACAATATACTACCTAAGATTAGCAGTACATGCTCATAGATTAGTTGTACATGCTCTTAGGATAGAAAGTAAACTTGTTTGGCTAGAAGATTTCTCTTAAGTTATTTAGCCTAGCTCAGATAAGAAAATTTGATTGTAATAGGAGAAGTTCCATTTTCAACTAGCTAGCTCAGATAATAATATCACCTTTGGACTTGCTAATAATGTTGGAAAAAATAATTCAGCTGTGAACTTACTAAGGATTGATTATTAATTGGTTAGTATATAAATTTGTCCATTTCTTAGAAAGAGAAATATTCAGAACACACAAAAGACTAAGATTTATTAATACTCACATTTGAATGTTAGGCATAATATTAATACTTGAGTTGTTCGTATTCGAACAATATATATCAATTATCAATCATCCATTGGTTTATAAAGGTTTACCCTTTATATTATCAGGATATTTTTTTAATTTGGTATATATTCACTTTTGTGAAATGAATAACCAAACAGAGTAAAGAACATAAGAGAAGCAATAAGAAACTGTGGATGGTACTATTCATCCACTCAGTTACAAAAGAAACAAAAAAAAAAAAAGCTTGGATGGAAGAATTTTCCAGCCCAATAATTGAAAGACTTTGGCTCTATTTTCCATCTTTTTTTCTTTCGTTTTCATTTATTGGCACAGTTAGTCATGTGGGAGCTAATGCAATCGATCCCACACCACAAGTATAGATTGAAATTATTCATAAATGAAACGTCACCATAAGAAATCAATATTTACATGTGAATGAAAAGCATAATATTAATATTTGAGTTGTTCGTCTACGAATGTTATCAATTATCAATCATCCATTGATTTATAAAGTTCACCATTTATAATTACGTTTTTTTTTATTAACTTTTGATGTTACATTCTTAAAATATATGAAATGTACAAAACAAACTAAAGAACATGTAAATAGACACCATTACAAGAGAAGAAACCACTATGGTAATATGTAGATATCCAAATGTTTGAGATTTGGTGCTTTGTAGCCGCCGTGTGTATTTTGTGGGAACGTTAAGGACCAATATACCGTAACTCTGATACCACTTGTAACGCCTTAATTTCTCATAAATTATCGAGAACATAGCGTTAGATCATAATCATAAACATTGCTTTTTTATTGAATGAAAACTTAAAAATAAGTATATGGATCCATGATTTTACAAAAATAATATAATTGTCTTTAACATATTAAAATGAGAAACATCAAATAAAACTTTAAAAGAAAACATGTTATTTAATAAAAATAAATAAGTCTGCTTGATCTTCCTCAACTATATGGTCCCCACGAGTACATCACGAAGCTCCTAGATCTCGTTTGCCACCGACATTTCTATCTTTAATTGCCTGAAACAACATCATAAGGGGTAAATTTCTAAGCCCAATAAAGAAAATATAAACAAGAGTCAGTCATATAATCATATAAGCAAACATATCATAAATTTTACAAGAGTCATTACAAAACTTATTTATACTAATCATACAACATCATAAAACCCTAGGTCATATCATAACATAAGTCATAATCTAAATCATAGTTTATAATCATAGTTCATAGTCATAGTTCATAGTCATAAGTCATAATCATATCTTTAGGTCATAGGATATAATAACAAGTCAGATATAATAAAAAGATAAGTGCTTATACATGGGTGGCAATTAAGCCCCGGACATAAGTTCGTCATACACCAACATCAACTTAGGTCCTTCATAAAATTTTGGCAACCGAGCCCACCGGACATAAGTCTGTCATACATCATTGGACACCTTAGATCCAGACACACTTACCCCTTTATTGTACCTGAAATGTTAGGTCATACAAAACATAAACTAGGTCATAAACTAAACTACCTAATTTTTCTTAGCAAAACCGGGATATTGAAGACAAGTGCGGGATCAGAAACTCCTAAAACCAAACATAAAGAACCATAAGTCCTTTAGAGAAAAGAAGATGAAGAGAAGATCTAAACCAACAAAATAAAGACTTGCCAAAAAAAACTTAAGTTTCAAAGAAACCGAACCCCTTAGATAGTGTAGAGCTTTGATTTATACCTCAACCACCGAAATCACACAAAAGCTTCCTTCCCAAGTGTTTAGAAAAACTTTAGATTTGAAAGCTTTGACCCCAAAACCCTAGTGTTTCTCTCTAGAACGAAAATAGCAGCTTGAAGGCTCTAACAAGTGTTTGAAAGATGATGAAAATGGTTGAGTGTCAGGTCCTATTTATAGATTTTAAGGAGTGAAACTAACTCTCATTTTAATGAATAAATAAATTATCAAAAATAACATTTTTCGCTCAACAGATGCCTAAACTCGGTCAAAAACATTCAGGAACAAGTCCAAGTTGTTGAGGGCTGCTTCTAGCTTCTGATTCCAGGAAATTTCAAAAACGGCCACTGGAGCCGATGTATCGCCCCTTATTATGATAATACAAATGATGAGGGACAATACTATGATGAAGTCTATCGACCTGCCTCCTACACAGATGACCATTTTCATCAAATCGAAGACTATCCTTTTGATGAAGATGATCAATCATCAATTTATGAGTCTCCGCCACCGTTAAGCTATGAAGTTTATTTGTGCTCTCATAATATTGACAATGTAGTGGCTAAAGGTGTTCTCATTGTACCAAACATGGGTAGTCAAATTACCATCCATGGAATTGTACTTGATGAGTCAGTTGCGAGGGTTTGGCTTATAGATGTCTTACAAGAAGAAGCTGAGATCCCTATTCCCTTTGGTAACATACGATATGTTGGGGAAACACGAGATACATTCCTATCTTGGCAAAAAAATGTAATTGTGACTTTTCAGGTATAAAATTATTTGCTTAGATATTTAAATTTTATTTTTAAATGGTATACACCCTGAATATCCGCACACTTCGGCGAGCTAGATAAGAGCCTAACTAGAACTGCCACGTGTCAGCCGTCCATTCGGAGTTGTTTATTACCATCCCCTAATTTAACCATCCTGAGCTGGTTAATCATTTAGCTGCTCCTTGGAGCCATTGTGTCGACATGGTGAGAGCCACAGGCTAGCACCACCTTAAGCTCGTAGTGCATCAGAGGCCTGACACCCTCGACTCCTTGTAAAGTCAACCACGCAATATAAACATGCATATCCCAGACATCACATATCAATTCTATTCCTGAATTCTCAGACACGCAGTATAAACGTGCGTGTTCAGGCGTCCCACTCCTGATTTGGGCCATGCGACCCATTATCCATCAATACCTATTGATTAGACCACACTTCACTGCAAGGTATAGGAATTAATCATCAATGTCACACAAATTATTTGATGAATGAAGAGGTCACGGGATGACCCCAATACCTACTCAGAGATCAATCTCCTATAAATACTAAAACCCTTGATAGTGCAAGGGGTTGACTTATTCTTGTAAAACAAACACTTTGTAAGAAATAGTGAGGAGATATCAATAATATCGACTGATGGACTAAGAGGATTTTAACCTCCGAACCACCTAAAAAAAGAGTGACTATTGTTTTCTTGCAATTAATTCTTACATCCTAGAATGCTATTATTTTCATATTATGGTTTATCAATCATCACTAATTCATCCTATTTATTCGTATAATTATCTGTTGGCGAAAAACCGCGTCAACAGTTTGGTGTTTTCATTGAGAGGATTTAGATTAGTGCTATCACAAAACTTGATCATGGTGGTTACTCAGTCGAGGCATGGTAACGATGTGGATCAACATGATGGGCAAGAGGCCCACCATGCCACCATATCCGACGAACCAAACCCCGAGGTCCAGCAGCGGTCAGGAAAGCAGTCGATGGGCCAGGACGACATCGGGAGTTCGGCACCCCCGACCGCCAAATTCGAACCCGGGTTACCTGACGGCGATAGAAATGGAGAACATACAGTTGAGGAGTCAGTTGTCCAGAGCAAGTAAGCAAATCGTGGAAGTCTTGGCCCGACTACCCCGTCTTGCAACCGACATTAACGTCGGAAGAGGCAAAACGGGACTCAAAAGTCCCGCAGGGATAGTCGGCCCAGACCCAGTCGATCAGCCAGAACCTCTACCCCGAGTTCTGCACCCATGTCACACCATAACCAAGAAGCTATGTTTGCGGAGTTTCCTAGGGCCAATCAACAATTCAGCCGATCAGTCAGAACCTCAACTCCTAGTTCGGCTCCACCATCGAACGCACCCAAAAGGGCTCGTGGTAGCTCGCGAAGGAGGTCCGGGGAAAGCTCGTGCAGACAGCCTGCTCCAGCCAGCCCTCCTGTGTCGCGGTCAGACCGCCGGGCGAAGAAAGCTGGAGACGGCAAAGTAGAACGACCACGAGCTAGTTTAATCAAGCCAGACGGAATGAGGATCGCTTCACCAATTAGGCATCCCCCTTCGTCGATAAGATACCCATCTCCCCCTCGTCCTACTCGAGATATTCTGGCGCACGGGGGCAGCAGAAGGAATCCTCCTCCCACCGTTCCTGCCCATCGCCCACAAGAACGTGGGAATGCTCTGGATCCTCACCCCCGGCAGCAGGCTCCAAGCTTTTCCAACGGGAGCTACTGGACCAAGAGCCACCGAGGTGGCAGACACAATGGAGACCTGGGTAACCGTTTAAGTTCAGCGCAAAGCCCTAGGGCCGACCTTCGAGATCGCCTCAACTCACAAAGGGGGGATCCGGCCAGAAATGACAGTCATGCTCGGCGAGAGGATGGTCTTTCCGAAGTACATGAGAGTGGGAATGTCCTGCCAAACCAAGCTCAAGCTTGGAGGGACAATAACTCGCCTAATGCATACAATAGAACTAGAGCTGTCGGATAGCCGCAGAACAACCAAGGGACTAAGGACTTGACCCTAGAACGGTTAGCTCAGATGGAGGAGCTAATGAAGAAACTCTTGTCAGAAAAGGACAAGGATGAGTATGACTCGGGGAACGAGATCGAGCTTTTTGCCCCCAGCATAGCGGCCACGACGTACCCGTCGAGATTTCGGATGCCCCATCTATCCAAATTCGATGGGGACGGGGACCCGTCGGATCACCTAGGTATGTTCAATACCCTGATGATGGCCCATAATATCGGCCCTGAGCTGAGATGCTTGATTTTCCCTTCCACCTTAATCGGACCAGCTAGACAGTGGTTCAAGCAGTCCATTAGCTCGTGGAAGAATTTTTCTGCCGATTTCAAAAGGGCATTTTAAGCTTCTCAAGTGGCCCGCGTAAAAGCTGGCACCTTGGCGAACGTGAAACAACAACCCGGGGAACCCTTAAAAGCTTACCTGAGCAGGTTCGCAAATGTTGCGGTCCGAGCTAGGGAGGCGGATAATAGTTCCAAGCTCATGGCTTTGAGGATTGGAATCCTCGTTGGGGGCGGGCTATGGAAAGAAATCCAAAGAAGAGGTGTCAGCACCGTGGATGAATTCTTGAACAAGGCACAGGAATGGATAAACCAGGAAGAGGCGCGAGCATCGGTTGCGGGAACCAGCCAAACCCTTGATCAGCCTGTTGGAGTGGAAACGGATGCCGTGAAAACAACTCAAACCGTTGCCCAGAATAACCAAGGGGGTGGAGGTAAGAGAAAGGGGAGCGGCTAGGGTGGCCAGCACGGCCCAAAGAAGAACAAACCCGCAAAAAATTTTAAGCTGATCTACACAGCTTATACCGAGCTCACGAACACTAGGGAACACATTTTCCTAGCAAATTCTGCCTGCCTTCCCTGGAAAAAACCAAAGCTTTTGAAACATCAGAAAGCCAAGAGGGACCCTTCCAAGTTCTGTCGATTCCACAGCAACATTGGCCACAACACTGACGATTGTACGCACTTGAAGGATGAGATCGAGACACTCATCAGAGCCAGATCTTTGGCTCAGTATGCGCGAAATCGAGTTCCCACTAGTCAGCCAGCCCCGGAAGCTCCGATAAATCAGCACAGAGCCCGGGTAAATTAGGATACCCCTTCTCCTATAATAGGAGGAGAAATAACCACCATCTATGGAGGCCCTCATCTGGCAGGTACGAGCAGAGGTGCCCAGAAGAGGTACGTCAATGAGCTGAAGTCTCATTATAGAGTTGAATTTATTCCAAAGCAACATCTACCCAAACAACGGCGATTGGAGACGCAACCAATCAGTTTTACCGAAGAGGATGCTAGTCATGTCCAGTTTCCACATAACGATCCTCTAGTGGTAACTGCATAGCTCACCAATCGAAGAGTAAGGAGGATGCTTGTTGATAATGGGAGTTCGGTGAACTGCTGTTTCGGTCCATTCTAGAAAAAAGGGGGTTGTCTGTAGCCCAATTGAAGGCCACCTCCATGATGTTGTATGGGTTTTTCGGAGAAGGGTCAGCAGCGATAGGAACAATCGAGTTAGTATTAACCTTGGGAGAGGGACCCCGAACTATCTCAAAACTCCTCGAGTTCGTGGTTATCGACTATCCCACCGCGTACAACGCAATTCTAGGCCGGCCTATGTTGATGGAATTTGAATCCATAACTTCTATTTGCCACCTCGCAGTCAAATTCCCCTCCTCTACGGGGATATGTACGATCTGAGGAGATCAGCTCGCCGCCAGGGAATGTTATAGTATTTCCATGAAGGGAAAATCACAACCCAGGCAGCAGACGATGACCATCTAGGGCAGAAGCGAGGAATCTCAGGAAATATCTATTCCTGGGATAGAAAAACCTCAGGAAGCCAATGGTGTAGGTATCACCTTAAGTGATGATATCGACCCAAGGATAGGCAAATATAGATCCGAGATCCAGGCCATCAAAGAGCTCGAAAAGGTGAACATTAATCCTAGAGACCCTTCAAGGGTGGTTAGGCTCGGGAAAAACCTTTGTAATGAGAGAAAGGCGAAGCTGCTGAAATTTCTACAAGAAAATCTAGACGTGTTCGCCTGGTCTCATGAAGAGATGATAGGGGTCAGCCCAAGCGTCATCATGCATACCCTTAACTTGGACAAAAACATGCCTGCAAAGTCCTAGAAACAGAGGCGCCTGGGCACAACCCGAGATGAGGCCCTAGAAGAAGAAGTAGCTCGACTTTTAAAATGCAGCTTTATTTGCGAGGCGAGATACCCGATCTGGGTCGGCAATCTTGTTTTGGTCCTGAAGCCCAACGGGAAGTGGCGGACCTGCATCTACTTTTCTGACCTGAATAAAGCATGCCCCAAAGATTGCTACCCTTTGCCAAGAATTGACCAGTTGGTGGATGCCACTGCGAGGCACGAGCTCATGTCCTTCATGGATGCATACTCGGGCTATAACTAGATCGCCATGAACCCTGCAGACCAGGAACACAATAGCTTCATGACCCCAACTAACGTTTATTGTTACAAGGTCATGCCCTTCGGGCTGAAGAATGCGGGAGCTACATATCAGAGATTGATCAACAAAATGTTCGCTAATCAGATCGAGAAAAACATGGACGTGTATGTTGACGACATGTTGGTCAAGTCAAAAACATCTGATAACCATGTTCCCGACCAGAATGAATGTTTTTAGATTTTAAGGAAATATGGTATGAGGCTGAATCCCCAAAAATGTACCTTTCGGGTTATGTCAGGAAAATTTCTGGGTTTCATAATCAACACCCGAGGAATAGAGGCAAACCCCGATAAGATCAGATCACTACTCAAAATTCCATCACCCCGGTCGCGAAAGGAAGTCCAAAGTCTGACAGGAAGGGTGGCAGCCCTTGATCGGTTCATTTCCAAATCAACCGACAAGTGTTTGCCATTCTATAACCTGCTCCAGGGAAATAAAAAGTTCGAGTGGACCGATGAGTGCAAGCGTGCTTTCCTCGACCTAAAATCACATTTAGCTAAGCCACTCGTGTTGTCTAAACCAACAGCAGGAGAGACTCTTTTTCTTTACCTAGCTGTCACGGAAGATGCGGCTAGCGCCGTGCTAGTCTAGGAAGAGGACCGATCTCAGAAGTTGATCTATTATATTGGAAAAAGGCTCCTCGGAGCCGAATCTTGATATCTGTTGATGGAAAAAATGGCATTCTACCTCATAACGGCCTCCAGAAAGCTCAGGTCGTATTTCTAGTCACATTCAATCCATGTCATAACCGATCAACCTTTAAGGCAGGTATTGTAGAAACCTGAGGCATCAGAACGTCTTTTGAAGTGGGCCATCGAGCTCAGCCAATTCGAGATACTCTACGTACCACGAACTACAATCAAATGCCAAGCTCTGGCTGATTTCGTGGCAGACTGCATTGGATTCCAAGAGGAACCAATGGAAGAACCGGTGCAAGCCTTGTTGAAAGTCTTTGTGGACAGCTCATCTAATGAGAACAGTTCCAGAGCTGGAATCATTTTGATATCCCCAGAGGGACACCGTTTTGACTTCGCGTTACAATTCGGATTCGAAGCGTCCAACAACGAGGCCGAATACGAAGCTTTGTTGGCTGGGCTAAGGGTGGCTCGGGAGCTGAAGGCCAGGGCCATCCAATGCTATAGCGATTCCCAACTCGTGGTTAAGGAGAATAGCAGGCGCATGGAACCAAGATGGCGGCCTACCTGACCAAGGTAAAGAAGGAGCTATCCGCATTTGAACACAGCGTAGTTGAACAGATCCCTCGGGAGCAGAACGCCAATGTCGATGCCTTAGCAAGGCTCGCCACCTCCAGGGAAGCCGAAACCTTGGGTTTAATACCGGTGGAATTCTTGGAAAGGTCGAGCGTAGATGAGACTGCGAGAGAGGTCGAGGTGATCGACGTCAGGCCAACCTGGATGACTCCCATAATCGAATACCAAACAAAAGGAAAATTACATGAAGAGCGAAGCGACGCGAGGAGAATACTTTATCAAGCCCCGAGGTATACAATCGTAGACGGGACGTTGTACCGACGTGGCCTTTCTTTGCCTCTTCTGCGATGTGTTATGCCAGAATAGGCCAAGGCTATTCTCCAGGAACTACATGAAGGCTTTTGTGGGGATCACGCTGGGGGGCAAAGCCTGACCTTGAAGATATTGAGGCAAGGATATTATTGGCCCACTCTATCAAAGGACTCGATTTCTTACGTCCGAAAGTGTGACAAGTGCCAGCGATTTGCCACGATTGCCTGAGCTCCTCCAGTCGAGTTGAAGATGATCTCGTCCCCGTGGCCGTTTGGGGTCTGGTGACAGTGGTGGCTATTGACTACTTCACGAAATGGGCAGAAGCGGAGCCCCTGGCGACAATAACATCAAAGAGGGTCCTCGACTTTGTGGTTAAGAATATTATCTGCCTATTCTGGCTGCCAAAGAAGATCGTGTCGGATAACGGAACCCAGTTCGATAGCGACCTCTTCACCGAATTCTGTGAAAGGCACGACATAGTTAAAAGTTTTTCCTCTGTGGCCTACCCCCAGGCTAATGGGCAGGTCGAGGCTGTGAACAAGACGCTCAAAGCGAGCCTTAAGAAGAGGCTGGATGAAGCTAAGGGAGTTTGGCCTGAACAGCTCCCCTAGGTTCTGTGGGCATACTGGACCTTACACCGAACTTCGATGGGGCATACTCCTTTCTCCCTGACCTTCGGAAGTGAAGTAGTCCTTCCTGTCGAGACAAAGATGGCCTCGCACAGAGTTTGGGCGTTCAGCCAAGACCAGATAGACAAATTACTTAGCGCGTCCCTCGACCTAATTGATGAAAAACGAGAAGATTCGCAGCTGTAGCTCGCGCATTACCAACAAAAAATCACTCGGTATTTCAACTCAAGGGTCAAGAAACGCGTCTTTAACTTAGGCGACCTGGTGCTCCGAAGGCTCTTTTTAGCCGGTAAGGATCCCAAGGACGGAGTTTTGGGACCAAACTGGGAAGGTCCCTATCAAATAATAGAGATTGTGAATGAAGAAACCTTTAAGCTCGCTCAGATTAATGGGGAAACAGCCCCACAGACATGGAATACTGTACACCTAAAGAAATATTATCAATAGTCGTGCTTTTGTAAGGCTTAATTATAAAAGTCACCTTGTTTTATTAAAAAATGAGGAGTATATTTCTTGCATCTTATGTTTCCGTGTGCATATGGACTTAAAAGAGAATGTTCAAGTAACCGAGAAAGATCTTTTTCTGCTTACTTGGGGGGAATATATCCTGGATACAATCAGGTCCTAAAACTTAGAAGTTAGTTAAATTGATTAACCAATGTTTTTCCTAAAAATCACGAGGTGTCGATAAAACTAACACGAACTATTCTACTCCTGAATTCTCGTACACGCAGTATAAACGTGCGTGTTTAGGCATCCCACTCCTGATTTGGGCCATGCGGCCCATTATCTATGTATACCTATTGATTAGACCACACTTCACTGCAAGGTTTAGGAATTAATCATCAATGTCACACAAATGATTTCATGGATGAAGAGGTCACGGGATGACCCCAATACCTACTCAGAGATCAATCGCCTATAAATACTGAAACCCTTGATAGTGCAAGGGGTTGACTTATTCTTGTAAAACAAACACTTTGTAAGAAATAGTGAGGAGATATCAATAATATCAATTGGTGAACTAAGAGGATTTTAACCTCTGAACCACCTAAAAGAGGAGTGACTATTGTTTTCTTGCAATTAATTCTTACATCCTAGAATACTATTATTTTCATATTACAGTTTATCAATCAACACTAATCCATCATATTTATTCGTATAATTATCTGTTGGCGAAATACTGCGTCAACAAATGGGTACACTATATTGATATGTTAAATGATATTATGTAGGGTCCATCTTCATCTAAACAAAAATCCCTATAACCAAGTCCACATTTATCATCAGCTTGTAATGCCCCAAATTTCCTAATAAGGTTTAGGACCTTGATTAGGAGGCCGGGAGGGCCATAATTGCTTTATTATGCTATTTAATGATAACATGCATGTTTAGGTGTATTAAATATGCATGTGAACCCATTTGTGATTGATTGGGTGATTTTCATATTTTGGGTGATTTTCATATTTTGGCCATTTCGGGCATTTTTGGCATATATGTGAAATGGGCGTGGTGCTTTGTTATTATCTGGTTATGCCAGGGTTACCCAGCACAAGACGATCCTAGGAGGTAAGCTGGTGGGAAAGTCACAACGGGATTTAAGCTTGACTTGGAGTAAGTCAAAGGGTATTTAGAGCATTATCGGGTTATTGGGTAATGAGAAGTAACATTTGGTGATAAATTGGGAGTTAGTAAGACCAGGGGGAAATTCTGGAAGTTTTGACTATAATGTCCCCGGGGGTGTTTTCGGGACCCCGAGCATTAGGTTTTATTGGAAGCTACTTAAGCTTGAAGTAACCTTTTAAGAAAATAAAAGAACGTTCTGTACGTTCTCTCTCCCAAAAGTTCCCTTTTCGTTCCCGATCGCATTTTCGAAGGTAACTTGAGTTCTAGGACTCGGAATCAAGCAAGGATTGAGGCATAGAAATCCTAAGGAGAATTAGAAGCTTATTAGCCGGAGGATTTAGTTGGAAACAACTCAATCGGAGGTAATTCAAGTTTAAGTTTTAAGTTTTTAAAAGTTTTTAAGCTTGAATTGGACTTTGTGAATCGTTGAGTTTTTAGTTTGTTTGAACCTTGGGTTTTGGTGGTTTTGGACCATTGGGGAGTTTGGGAACTTTGATTTAATGATTTGGGAATGTTTAGACATGTTTTTGGGAGGTTTTAAAAGGTTAAAACGAAGGAAAAATGGCTGCCCCGAAGTTGGGCCGCGGCCCTTGCTCGAAGAAGCAGGTGCCAGGATTTCGCCTTGCCGGGCGCCGCGGCCCTTGCCTCAGAGAACCCTGGGGGCCGCGGCCCAAGGTGCTAGGGCCGCAGCCCTTGCCCTGTTTTCACCCCGTTTGCTCGTTTTGACCCCGGAAACATGGTTTTAGGCCTCGGGATCATTCCTACTACCCGGATTAGTGAGGATTGATGTCTTGGAGGCTAAGTTTTAGTTCAAGGGTTGGTTTTAGAACTTGAACTCATTGGATCACCATTTGTGGTTGTGACTAGGTTAACACTAGAGGCTTGGATCAGGATCGTGCTTGTGGCTCATTTGTTGGTAACCTGTGCTTGGACCAAAGGTAAGAAAACTGCACCCCATATGTGACATGCATGGTTATGATTGATGCATGTTGAATGTTTAAATGTAAACATTGATAGCATAATGAATGCTTGGCAATCTTGCCCATTTGCATGTGATTATTGTCGAGGCATGCTGGATGATTAAGTGTGATGCATGTGATGCACGAGAAACATGTGGTTAGGGCATGCCATGAATGATGAAAATGAGATTGGTCAGAGCTTGAGTCTCTGAGTTTGTGCATGATCATAATTATGCTAGAAACTGTTTAGTAAGCATGCTGAATGCCCTGTTCTTGGATAATTGGCATATGATACACATTGATAGCATTGCTTACTTGTGCATGGTACTGACTAATTAGTCAGAATTGGCAAAGGTGTTAGTATCGACTGTGAAGCTGTGACTTATTAGTCAGGTTCGGCAGTGGTACTGGGCAGTGGCCACATTGTGCTGTCTCACTAGACATGACAACCCTAGTGAGTAGTGCAAGCTATGTCGATTGGACCTAATCGACCCTCTGCATTGAATGACTCCAAGAGCATTAATGCAGGACCGACCTCAAGTTCGATGAATATAAACAAGCATTTATCTAGCCAAAGGCTAGTCATGTAGAGCCATTGCAGGGAATGGGCACTGGGCCCCTAGTGACTTGGTTGTCAGTCACTCAGTATGGTTTACCAGGACCTCAAAGTGATATTCACTCATTTGATCAGAGCTACGGGCTCTGCATGATCATTTTGATCATCATATGCATGGCTTGGGCGCTGAGGCCCCAGTGACTTGCTTGTGGGTCACTCAGTATGGTTTACCAGGACCTGTTGAAGGTTAGAGGCTTACCCAACAGCCAGCCTTCCATTTGAACTAGTGACGTGCTTGTCAGTCACTCAGTATGGTTTACCAGAACCTATCGAAGGTTAGAGGCTTACCCAGCAGCCACCCTTCCACTTGAGTTAGTGATTCGCTTGTCGGTCACTCAGCATGGTTTATCAGAACCTCTAGTGTTACGACACTCATCTGATTAGGATTGACTGGATAGTCCTCCAATCAAAAGGCCAGGATTTCTTATCCTGGATACCCCAGCATCTGTTTGAACTCATTTGCATGTTGAATAGAGCTATGATAGCTAGGCATGCCAGATATGATTTGATATCATGATATGACTGTTTATGAGCATATGAGTTTTTTTGCTGGGCTTCGGCTCACGGGTGCTTTGTGGTGCAGGTAAAGGCAAAAGAAAGCTGGGCCATCCTTGAGTTGGAGAGCTTAGGTGATGACGTGTACATATGCAGCTGCTCGACCAATACTTGGGCGAGGTTTGAAAGTGGAACTAGGGCTGAACCCTGTTTTGCCGCTTAGAACGGCCTGTTGTAAACACTTTCTTGTAATAAACTCTGAAATTATATTTTTGGGATCCCAATGTATACAGTAAACGTTCTAGTGAAACGTTTTATCTTAACCAAGGTTTTTAACCCCTAAACCGCTAATCATACTTAGTTACACGTTTATGGCCAAACGACTCGATTAGTGAGTTTAGCACTGTTTGCAATGTGCACTGTAGCGGTCCCTAGAGTTGGGGCGTTACACAGCTGGTTCTCACGTAGTCATCCCCACTGAAACCTTAAAATTGGTTAACAGATAACCAATGGGACAAAATTGATTTGAGTCTAAAATTTATAGTGAAGGACTATTATTCCATTAAAGGAATAAATGGGGTTGTACAAGTTCCCATTGACCTGGAGTTTATAGGAGAACCCGAGGCTGTCTTCATCGCTTTGGAAGACGTTTATCAAGCAGCCTCCATAGATAATATTGGATCCTCAGCTATGTTGTTTGGTATGAGGTATGTATCAAATCAAATTGAACTCAATCTGTTATGTCATTACAAACTATTAGAGGAGTTTGAATATATTAGATATTCATCCGTAGTGAAGTAAGTTATGAGATGAAATTGTGTGCTGTGGAGATAACAGAAGGTTGAGAACATGTGTGTCTTAGTGACGTAGGTTCCATGAATTTTGTGTGTTGCGGTGGCTTATGGTTGAGAACATGCATGTTGTTTGTTGTTTGTTGTATGTGTTTGTTTGAATTGAATTTATAGGTACTAATAATTTTGGATATGCTATAGATTCAGAGGAAACTCTGCCCAATTTTTTTTTGACGATATTAATTTATTAATTGAAAATGTATTATGAATGATTGATTCTATAGATTCATTTGGGAAAGCATGCACCCAAATTCACGACAATTATACAAAAATTTTGACACCGAAGATCTTTCTATTGGCAATGATGAAAGTAAAAATTATACGATGGATCTTATAGCCAAATGGATGATGACTATGGATAGATGAGGCCAAATATATTTCATTAATTGGATTGTTGAGTAAGAACGAACTACTTAAATATTATCACTACTATGGTTGAATTTTAATCTTATAATTATCATAATTTATTATTGTTTTAGTCGACATTGGATGTTGGTGCTTGTGATAAAGCGAGGGATGACCATAATTTTGGACCCTTTAAAAAATCATAAATCTCCACCAATAATTAAGGAGGTTATGGAAAAGTAAGTTCTTCAATTGTAATGTATGCTTTGTTAATTTTTAAAAGTTGAGAGTATAATATGTATTTAATTAATTTTAATTTTTGTAGAGCATACACACAATGTTCGGACAATGAATACATTGGCACATTTACAAAATTGTTGAAATGTTCTTGTCCAAAATAACTTGAAAGTCATGAATGTGGTTATTATGTACTAAGATACACTCATGATCTTGTAAATGCACTGAATCCGACAAAAGAAAGTATGTTTTATATTACACTCTTTTTTGCTTAAGAAAAACTAGACATAGTATTTAATTGTCTAATCTATATTAACTTTTCAATTTTGCAGTGGTTTGACAAAAATGGATACAATGTCAAAGATGATTTACTACCACTACAAAGTGATTGGTTAGCTAGATTAATGTCATTTATTTATGAAATCTAAATTTTCATATTTATGTAACTTGTTAACTTATTGGTTAGCAAGATTAAAGTCATTTATTCACTAGCTAATTATTTTATATTAATTATAAAATGTATATATATAATAATTTAACAAATTAGGTTATACTATTGAATATATATAATCGGAATTTAAAATAATTATATATAATTGAAATTAAAAATTAATCTTCTTTATTAAAAAGACTATGTAATAATATTGAAAATATATATATATAATCAGAATTGAAAATAATTATATATAATCGAATTTGAAAATTAATTTTTTTTATCGAAAGGTTTTTTCTGCTGTTGTAAAAAGTCAACCGCGGAGAAACAACATTTTTCTCTACGGTTGGCATACCACTTTTCTTTGTGGTCTAATACACTGCAGTTTTTAATACTCGCGAAAATTGCAATGTATTCGCTAAAACAATTACAGAAAAAAGCATTCTTTGTAGTAGTATGTAAATCATTCGGGCCACAATTTGATAGTATTTCCCGATGGAAAAAATCTACAAATTATTTCATTTGAAAATTCAAGCCAGACACCTTCACCTTTCAAGTTAAAAACGAATTGAGTGACTAAGTAGGGCAATCAAATAGTAGAAGAAGAACAACGAAAAAGTTTGACTGGTAGAGTATACAGAATATAACTTTATAACTTTATTATTAAAGCATTAATAATTGCTCTCAATTATTCAAACTGAAACATGTACTAAGAATGAAAAGTTTGACTGGTAGGGTATACAGTATATAACTTTATTCTATAAATATGTAGCTGGATCATCTATTATATTAAAGCATTTCATTTAAGAAAAAATATTATTAAAATAAGTGAAAATTAATGTGGATATTTTTGACGTGCATTATAGCCTTAATTGTCATTAAGGTAAGTCATTTGACTTATAAATGGCAAAACCCTAAATGCAATGGAAAGCTGCCTCCAGGTTCTATGGGTCTCCCTCTTATTGGTGAGACACTCGAATATTTTTCTCCTCATTCTTTGTACAACATACCACCTTTTTACCAAAAGCGAATGACAAGGTATTTCTATCTCTTTGCTATATGGGGCTAATAATGTGTTTTTTAGTCACAATAATAATAATTTTTCATTACGACTAAAAATATGATATATTTTTTTAGTTAAATTTTGAAGTCATCAAATAAATGTAGGTATACGTACTTAAGGTTATTTGGAAATGTCTAATAATTAAATTCATCTATATGTATGTATATATGCAGGTATGGATCATTGTTTCGGAGCAGTCTGGTGGGGCAACAAGTAGTTGTGTCTACAGATGCCGAAGTCAATTACAAAATATTTCAGAAAGAAGGGGAATCTTTCCGAATTGGGTACACAGAGAGTTTCATTGAAATCTTTGGCCATGAAAGCATGATGGGTTTTCATGGCACGCTTCATAAGCATCTCAAGAACTTGGTTCTTCACCTTATTAGTCCTGAGAACTTGAGGTTCAAATTGC
The DNA here is from genome assembly GCF_963169125.1 of Humulus lupulus. Lineage (NCBI taxonomy): Eukaryota > Viridiplantae > Streptophyta > Magnoliopsida > Rosales > Cannabaceae > Humulus > Humulus lupulus. Next base: position 216,177,850 of record NC_084798.1, read on the forward strand.
TGCCTGAAATGGAGGAAACAACTCGCAGACATTTCACCTCATGGGCTCATGCCACCACTGTGGACATCAAAGAAGTTTCTTCTGATGTACGTACACATAGTAACAAATTAAATATCGATCTCTCTAGCTAGCTATATATAGAGGACAATTCTCTTATAGGTGTTTCACTTTTAAGCCCTACTGATGGGGTTCTCAGTGTTCTCGACCCGTGAACAGTTTTCGATCATAAATAAAAACTACAATATATACGATCATAAAAAAAAATCGTGCCGAAAATTGTTCACGGGTCGAGAATACTGAAAAACTCCACCGGTAGGGCTTAAAGTGAAACCCTATATGAGAATTGTCATATATATATATATATATGTATGCTACCCATGAATGATTACTTTAATGCTAACCATTAAATTAAAATCAACGATCCATATTTATAGTTGTTAATTAATATTTCTAAAAATAAATTTGGATTTTTTCAAATTTTTGGAAGGATTACGTGATGAAAAACGTGTATTTATTATGAAAATATAATATTGTAAGCTTTTTATTTTTCAAATGCATGTCAATTTCTAAATATAGCTAGTGTTTCTCATTGGTTGTAAACACTATTAATTATGACAAAAAAAAAATTAAATTTGAAATTAATGTAGAAAAAAAATATTTACCTGTGTGACTTGCTATACCAAATGACTATGTTATCACATCATTATAATTGTTAGTACTCATCTATGGGTAGTAACCTTTAAACAGTCTTCCATATAAATATTTGTTTTAGTAGTATTTTTACATCTAGAGATGACATATGTATATATATATTTGCATGCAGATGATATTTGAATATTCTGCTATGAAGCTCATTGGGTATGATGACATGGAGGGAGCAAAGAAACTGAGAGAGAACTTTTCTGCCTTCCTAGATGGCCTTATTTCATTTCCCCTCAACATTCCAGGAACAGCTTACCATGCATGTTTGCAGGTACTAACTCGACTCGATTTTTGACAACATCGGTACAGTTAGTTTGTTTGTGTTTTTTATACCTCGATAATTTTTTTTTCTAATTTTTTTATATAATAGTGTACATTGTAATTATTTAATAACACACTCCGTAAATTTTCAAAAAATTATGAATAATTTACACTACCAAAAATAAGGTTGAAACAGTTGATTTTTACATGCGTATATAGAAAAAAAATAATAAGTATGCGTGCAACAAGCTGTTTAAACATTATTTTAGATACTATAATTTATTCGGAATTTCTTAAAAATTTGTAAGATGTTCTAGATAACTACAATGTTCACTTTACATATAAAAAAAAATAAAATTATATATATCTTGATGTCGAAAATAGAAAAATGATGCACTGGTTTTACGTTGTAACCGTTCCTATATATATATATATATTTAGGAAGAATTAATAATCTATTAATATTGGTCCAAATTAATAATAATACACAGGGTCGAAAGAATGCATTAAAAGTGATCCAAGAGAAATTTGATGAAAGGAAAGCATCGAACAAGAAATACGGTGATTATTTGGATCATTTACTGGAGGAAGTGAGTAAAAAAAATACGCTTTTGACTGAAAATATGGCAGTAAATGTGGTGTTTCTGCTTCTTTTTGCTGCTTATGAAACCACTTCTGTTGCCATTACTTTGGCAGTGAAGTTTATTTCTGATCATCCTAAAGTTCAAGCTGAACTAGAGGTTTGTCTTGGATCATTTATTTACATGATATTATTAATAATCTAATCCTCTTCTTCATTTATTTCTTTAAATATACATATTATCTTTCATAATAAAAATCATATATAAACCTAAGTATTAAATAATTTATTTTATATTACAGAAAGAGCATACATCTATTATTAAAAATCGTGAGAACAAGGATTCTGGGATTACATGGCAGGAATATAAATCTATGACTTTTACACATATGGTGAGTATAGTTGGGTTGCTTTTTATTTTAAATATATATATATATATTTATATACTTATAGAGATAGATCCCATATATATATTATTGTCATTTATGAATATAATAACTTTCTATAATTTTTTTTATTATCTGGCTTATAATTTGCAGGTTATTAATGAAACAATGCGACTTGCAAATATTGTGCCAGGAATTTTTAGGAAAGTTGTACATGATGTTGAGATCAATGGCAAGTTGAAAAAATTACATGGATATTATATTATTAATTGATATAAATATAGGGAATTTCTCAAATAGGAGCTTCACTTTAAGCCCTACCAGTAGGGCTCTCAATGTTCTCGACCTTTGAATAGTTTTTGATGTAATTTTTTTTTATGACCGTTTATATTGTAGTTATTTAGAGCATTGTCGCGATTTTTAGAAAATTCTGAATAGTTTACAGTACCGAAAACTATGTTCAAACATGTTGCACGCGTAACTAATTTTTTTTGTGCGCGTGGAAAACATGTTTGAACTTAGTTTTCGGTACTGTAAATTATTCATAATTTTCTAAAAAATTTTAAGATGCTCTAAACAGCTACAGTATACATGGTCATAAAAAAAGTCAGGTCAAAAACTATTCACGAGTCGAGAATACTAAAGAATCTTATTAGCAGGTTTTAAAGTGAAGCTCATATAAAAAAATTGTCCTATATATAAATAGTTCCCTTTAAATTTATTAATATTTTATTATTTCAAATTTATTTTTTATGACTATTCTCAATATTTAATTCAGGATATACCATTCCTGCAAATTGGATTGTTATTGTTGTTCCTTCAACTCTTCATTTAAATCCTGATAAGTATGAGGATCCCCTCAATTTCAATCCTTGGAGATGGAAGGTAGTAAATAACTTTAATTATTAATTAAATAATTAAGCAAATAGTATTACTATTAATTATTTCATTTCTTTTTGTACAATTTATATTATTTTAAAATTATTATTGTAAAATAATGAAAACAAAATGTAGGGGAAGGAATTACATGCAGGATCCAAGACTTTTATGGCCTTTGGTGGAGGTGCGAGGCTTTGTGTGGGAGCTGAATTTGCAAAACTCCAAATGGCCATATTTCTTCATCATTTGGTTACAAATTTTTGGTAATTAACCAAATATCATTAATTAATAAATTCACTTTTATTCCTCAAAAAATTAAAAATAAATAAAAATTCCACGTTTAAATGTGTGTATCAGGTAAATAATTATATTTTATTATATATAATTTTTTTATTTAATCATATTTATTTAAAATGAGATTTATTCCTTTAAAAAGTAGTGTGGCATCACTTGGTAAATATTTTGGAGTATAATTTTGGTCAACATATCATTGCTGAAGAAAAAAAAAAGTGGAGAAATTTTTTAGTATAATTAACTTATATTATACATATATATATTGATGGAATTTTAATTTATAAATTTTATAGGTGGACCGTAGTCGGAGGAAACATTGTTAGAAAACCTTACATATCGTTCCCAAATGGCTTACACCTCAAAATATCAGAAAAAGATTGCGAAGCTTAAGCTTAATATATTTATATATATTAAGCATAATAATGAAGTTATGAATAAATAATGTTTTTGGCTTTGCTTAATTTACTATTTTGGCTGTAAGTGCTTTTATTATGTTGTAATGTTGATTAGAATGTGTAGTTCTATTATTGTAATAAATAAGACCCCTATTTCCTAGGGAGTTTAATTAATTAATAATTATGCGGCCCTATTATAAACTTTTGCATATAGGTCCTCGAAGTTCAAAATATTTTAATTGGCCACAATTTCACAAAACATATATTTATGTCTGTTAATAATAACTAGTTTAGCAGACATGCATATTGCATGGTCACCCTCGCTACTAAACTAGAGCAGCCTGGACCAAACATGGGTTTATTCTCAAATGTTTATATTTTATATGATGATGTCAATAAATAAGTTTTATTTTATATTTCTCTAAAACAAAAGAAGTTTTATATCTATTGTTAATATAAAATCTCAAAGGGAATAATTAATATTATTAGAGGTGGATTATCTACCATTAATAATATTAATTTAATAGTATTTAATCAATGGTTATGTTATTAGTAGGAGGAGCATAATAATAGTAGAACAAATTTTGGACGAATCTTTATTGTCTTGATTTGATTCAAGTGGAATGGGAATTGAGCACATCAAGTCTTCATCTCTAACAAGAATCATGAGGCTCAATTGGTGATTAGTAGAGTTACACATGTTTTTATTAATGGTTCAATATTCTTACACTTATTCTATGTGGGACACAATAGTCTAATATTCCCCCTCCAGATTGTGGCTCACCAATCTTGAATCACCTGATCACAAGTGACCTTTTTTTTTTCAGCTCGCTTATTTTTTTGGATCTCAAGTGTCTTTTTGCACTATGCGGATCTCAGATCTCAAGTGTCTTTTTTGCACTATGTGGATCTCTTGAGGCTTGACTTACTCTTTTTGGATCGGTGTGGATCGAATGCCCACTAGGGAATTGGCTATTGATAGCATAACAAGAATCATGAGGCTCCATCTAAAAATTAATTGGTGATTAGTGGAGTTACTCATGTTCTTATTAATGGTTTAATATTCTTACACTTATTCCATGTGAGACACAATAGTCTAATAATCTCTAATCTCAAATCTCACACAAAAGTTTAAGTCTTCGCTCTTAGGGCTATTGATTTCGAGGAAGTACTGTTAAAATGCTGGTCTAAGTTCTTTCAATGCTCAGCCAATAATGAAGCCATGTCCGAGGGCATGAGGTCTTTTGCAGCAAGCTTTTCAACGCTACCTGTTTAAGAAAAAGTCACGAAAGAATACGAATCCAGGTCAAGAAAGGGAAGGGATAAAGGAAATCATTATTAATTAATCTTTCGTGAACTATAAAATATGTATTTTATTATGAGGTATATTTATATTGTGTGTTTGGAATTTACTTCGTGGGAATATTACGTGTCTTTTTTCTTAAATTTAATTATCTTATTAATTAGTTCTCACTTCATACATACTTCATATAGATTTTCAATTTATTAGCAGAGAAGATTTCAAATGAATAAATTTGGACAATACCAAATTAAATTTCAATTTTTTTTTATTCAGAAAAATACCTTCATACGTGATTGTATATTGTTATTATTTATTATTGAAAAAATATATATTAGCTCACATTTTTATTATTGTTACTTGTGACTTTATTGGGTCTGTTTCAAAATTTAAAATTTACAATTACATTCATAATAACTTAACACTATTTTGATTTTACGTCATATTCGGTCATCATCCAGAAAAAGAACAAAACCACTATAATTAAAATAAGTAAAAACAAACAAAGAAAGAAGAAACACACTTAACAATATAATACTTGAGATAAGAACCAAACAATTTTTTAATTAAGCTTGTGGATGTGTGCATATAATAATGTTTTTTTCTTGAGCTCTCTCTCTTAATGTGTATTATAAAATATATATAGAGACTAGTTTGTTAAATGTGGGACACTTGTCCAAATTTAAGTGGTGATTGCTTTGTTAAATATAGCTATTAGCTCTTCTCTCATATCAGAATTATTCTCTCTCTAGTCTCTCTATACATTCTCTTCTCTCTCTGTTTCTTCCTATTTTTCTTTTATCCTCTTCTTCTTCAATTCTATGGATGTACGCCAATCACTAATTAAGTTTGGGCAATTCTTGATACAAGGCTGTTAGAGAATAGAATCCCACATGGAAACTATGTGGGATCATCGTACCATTTATAAGAGCATGAGTTACTCTACTCATCACTAATTGATTTTGAGATGGAATCTTATGCTTTTAGTCCTTTTCCTAAAACAACAAATCTAATTAAATTACCTTTATAAGAATATTATCAACTTAATTTAGGTCAATTAAATAAATATCTCAAGATGATGATGAAAATTCCAGCTACCAACATATCTATCTACAAGTATAACAAACTGATAATCTATTGAATAATAAATATGTTTTAATTTTATTGAATAAACTCCTGCATGTAGTTGGTACTTTTTCATCCCTGCGTGATTAAAATTACAAAGTAAAACACATCTTTCAATCATATATATGACTTAGGAGTGAATATAACATATCATATATCATAACATCCATGTAAATATGCAGGAGTCTATGCTGAAGAAAACAGAGTGATCCTGATCCACTTCACAACAACACAAGAACCCAATTCAAACTCATCATCAAATGATGTCATTGATAAACAGTGGTATTTATACAATACCAAAACAGTACCGCTTTAGAGATTAAATAAAGGACCTGTCTGTAACTGGAATAATCAGCTCAAACGACACTGAATAGAAAACACAACAAACACCAAGTTTCCAAGACAAACGACAACCAAAGTGAATTAACGACAAAAACAGAACAGAATACGGCTTGATGCTCTTCAATTGAACTGTAGAATGAGTTTGCAAGCTTTTTCTCTGAGAAACAAAGAGAAGAATGCTTATTAGGATTTGACATGATTATGATGATGATGATTGATATAGCAGTGCATAAGTTTTTCAGCCGAAAAGCAAGTAACATACACATATTCATTGTTGTTCAGAAACAAAGCATTTAATTTCGTCATAAATGGAAATAAACTTATTAGATAATTTTTGGAAATATTTATGTATATATATATATGAAGTAAGAAAAATAACACAAACAAATATTTTGACGAAAATAGAATACCTCACGTACAGCAACACTGGCCACAGACAACCAGGGAAATTATATGAATCTGACACAGTTTTCTAATGGCTGGGACTCACATAATCGATGACAAGAATTCACAGCTGTTACGTACGTCCCTCCAATAATTAATTGGCATTATTATTTATGTTTTGGGTTGAGTTTCCTACAAATTTTCAAACGTAAAGCGAAACAAAAAATACATAAAAATGAAAACAGGGTATAAAATATATTCAAAATTAAGCACTTCCCCATAGCAAAGCTCTTTGATGTATGTAAGATTTTTGAAAATAAGAGAAGATAAAAGTAATAATTAAAATTGGAATAGAAAAATACCTGGACTGAGAATAAAGCTGGCCATCTTTTTGCACATAGTTGTAGTTGACATGGATGTTTGGAATGTGAGAAATCTTGGCCCATTCCTTACCCGTCCTCCTTGTGCAACATTCCTCAAGTATCATTGATGAGCCTAAACTCAATTCTTTGAGTGCAACCATTGTTCGAAGTAAGTCCGGTAGTGTTTCTAGGCGAGGACAATTCAAAATCTTCAATACAGTAAGAGAGGGCATTACTCGAAAATGTTTCTCTGCTTCTGCCATGCTACCTTCCCACTTTTCCCACTGCGGCAACGAATCAAATAAAAGACTCTTTAGCTTTGGGAATGATGAATTGACTAAATTTGGTGAATTTAGTCGACTTGTTGAACCAACATCATCTTCTTTATCTCTTTTAGCTTTTTTCATAAACTCTACGCCCACCTTTTTCAGACTTTTCATCCAACGTATTTCTAGATGCTCGAGAAATTGAAGTTCTTGTAAAGAGGGTGAGATCTCACAACTATCACAATTCCAAAGTTGAACTCGTTGTAAATGAGTTAAAGACAACATCCAACTAGGAGACATGCAAGGGCCAATGTAGTTCTTGATGATTAACGATCTCAGGTTTCGATGTGGTTCTAAGGCTTCAAGTATACCACTATCATCTTCAACTTCACTCATTTTTTCCAACACCCCAAAGTCAAGGTTTAAACGATTATCTTTGCTCACACCAATATTCTTGAAACTTATTTTCTTTTTCTCAAACATGCTTCCCAAGTATCTGCATCCCTTTATATCACAAATATACTCACGACGAAGGTTCTTAATAAGGTTTTCCAAATCTCCAATATCAGAATACATTTGTTTAGGCTCAGATACCACCAACCAATCTAACCTTCGAAGACTTGACAATCGACCAATTCCTCTTGGCAATCCCTCCAAGCCACACCCAACTATATACAAATGCTTCAAATTTATCAACTTCCCCATTCCTTCTGGTAATCTCTTAATTGAACGACAACCTGACAGATTTAAAGTTTGTAAATTACATAAATCACATATTGATTCAGGTAATCCCTTTAAATTGTAGTTCCCCTGTAAATTGAGATATCTCAAATGTATTAATTTACCAATATTGTCTTCTAGTATCCCAAGATGACATAGATTGATCAAAGATAACGTCCGCAGACACATGAGCTGTGAGAACGCTGAACTATGTGAGAAGAATAAACCATCTACATTAAGGCTTGGACCTGACACAATAAATAAGCTACGAATATTCTTCTCATTCGATTTGCTGTAGTTTGGTGCTTCCAATTCTTCACCAATTTGATACATGGTCACATGACGAGATTTTTCATCAATTGTTAAATTCTTCTCAACAGGAAAAACTTCCATTGTGATACATTCTTTCTTTACCAAAAATTGGGCAAAGTCATGCACAATATCGTGCATCTTGCAACTTCGAATACCACCATCAAGATCATCCTTTATTAAATTTTGAAAGAAAGATCGCATGCACAAATTTTCAAAACATTGATAACCTTCATTCTCTGCATTTTGTCCATCATGACCTAAATAGCCTTGTGACATCCATATTTCAATCAAGACATCCTTGTAAATATCATGATCTTTTGGAAATACAGCACAGTATGAGAAACAACACCTTTCTATAGCTGACAAATCAAAATAGCTTACAAGGAATGGAGTAAAGATTTCTTCAACATCTTTTGTTTTCCACAATTCGTTATGCAGTACTTCCTCCCATTGAGTTTTAGTCTTCTTAAACCGCATAAGACTTCCTAGTGTTTTTGCTACAAGAGGCAACCCTTTGCTCTTCCTTGCAATATTTCGACCAATCTCCTCTAAATGTTTCCACTCTTCTTCTCTTCGTTCTGAAAATGCATGTTGCTTAAATATCACCCAACAAAATTCTTCCGGCAAAAGTTCCATATAAATTATATTATTCGATGCCCTCATCATAATAGCAACTTCCTCATTTCTTGTGGTTACAACTACTTTACTTCCTTTACCACCACTCTGAAGAGGTTGTTTCAAATTTTCCCACTTCCTCTTGTCCTTTGTCCATACATCGTCTAAAACAAGAAGAAACCTCTTTCCTTTAACATACTTGTGAATCTTTTGAGCCAAAGTTTCCAATTCATTAACATTTGGGGAATTCCCCTCAATTTCTGCAATAATTGCTTTGGCAACGTTTATCTCATCAAAAGGATCTGATACGCACACCCAAATTTTCTTATCAAAGTGAGTCAAGACGTTTTCATGCTTATATACAAGTTGCGCTAAAGTGGTTTTTCCAAGTCCTCCCATGCCGACAATAGGAATGACTTCTAGCCCTCTACTTGTATTGGTATTCTCCTCGCACAACAACTTGCTCAACAACATGTTAACATCATTATCTCGACCATGTATTTCAGTTTCATCGACCAAGGACGTAGTCCTTGGTCGCTCAATAGCTCGCTCGATGGTTGTGGTGGCAAGCTTGTACCTATCTTTCTCAACAGCAATTGCATCTAATTTTTCATTGAGATCTTTGATTTTGTGAGCAATATCATGACGCAAAGCGATTCGATCAACTTTAGACTTGAAGCAAGAAAAAGCTGGAGGAATTGAGAAGCATACCTTCTTCTTGGTCCCAATAGGAACAGTTTGACCTTCTCTTTGGATTTTCAGCATAAGAATGGCAGAGCTCCACTCATTGAGCACATTATCCATATCGAAAGTAACATCTTTCAGCTTATCGAGCCAGTTTCTCACACTTTGATCAGCTAGCTGTCTTGTCTCAGCGTCTTCGAGCACAACTTGAATCGCTTCAAGGTTGCTCTTCAGTTTGGCAAGATCTTTGTCTACATTTTGGACCAAGCTCAACTCTTCTCTGGTTCGTTGAAAAGTGAGGTCAACTAGCTGTTTTGTGACAGCGGACACAATAAGAGCTTCAGCCATGTTTGTGTGCTTAATGATTTTCAATCTATGAGTAAATTAAAGATGGAGAGATGGACAGAGATAATAATCATAATAATGGAAATCAGACATTTGCCTTGTATCTCTCTATAACATAAAAGTCTTTGAAAGATAAACAAGAAGTGCCTGTTCATCTATATTATTTTTTTCCTTCTTATCTTCAAATATTATTGTTAAGTGTCTATTAGGTAAGAAGTCAACCTCCGGCAGTTGGTGACATCGTTCTCAGTACTAAAGAATAAGAGTAATGATATGTGCATCCAAAATGCATCAAAACATTAAATAAATACAGTGACGTGTTACTTTTTTTTTTTAAAAAGTAAGTCCTAATTTTAATAAATGTTATTGGTTATACTAAACTACCACATCACCGTGTGTAATATTTGCGTGTAAATTTTAGGGGCACGTATTATTTCTCAAAAAATAAATAGTGTCCTTTTAAATAAATGGTGTGATTAAATTACTAAAAACTACTAAAGGTATACTGCTTCCAATACCACATTAACGTGAATAATTGGGAAAATAGTAATATATAAAACATTCGTTGTGGCATTTTTCTATTTTACTTGAACCTCAGTCCTAGCATTTTTTTTTCCCGCTAATTTCTTAAAAACTGAGACTTAACCATTTCTTCCAACGAAATTGATGCAGTTGATACCATTTTTTCTTTGTTTAGGCTTGATATGATAGTTGATAAATTATCTGAACTTCTCTAATCAAATGCAATAGTATGCACAAATCATCATTAAGTATGACTCTCATCATCAGTGTAATAATCAAAAGCAACCAAGTAAAATCATAAAAATTAGTGTTGTTTGGTAACACTTATAAAAATAGTTTTTTATTTAATTAATTAAAAATTTGACAATTACACATAAAATATGTTTGGTAATTCTATTTTTATTTATTATTTTTTAAAATTTTAATTAAAATTTTGAAAATAGAATTTTTTCACTTTCAAATTTTTTTTAAACCATTTTTTACTTTTCCTTTCTTTTTTTTTCTTCTCTTCTTCAAATCAACAACTCATATTGTTAAACAAAAAATAAAAAAAAATGTTATCAAAAGTGTTTATTATTTTTTGTTTTTAAAAACAAAAAACAAAAATAGTTACCAAACATATTTTTATTTTTTAAAAATAAAGAAAAAAAAGAAAATTATATTTCTATTTTTATGTTTAAAAAATTCAAAAAAAAAAACTTTTACCAAACATAACTAATATTCTCTTAATTTTAAAAAATTAGGCAACATAATACATAATAAAATCATCTCTGGGATGGTGCATTATATCAACTTTTGAGTTTTAAATAAAGTAATAATTCTTGTAAATTTACAGTTAATGTTAAAATTTAATCTGACGAATTCAACATTACTTATTAATTGAGTCTAATAAAATATATGCGTCATTTATTTCCTTAATTTTTTCAAGTAGCTCAAGACAATATCTGTTCTTCCAGAATTAATTACTTAATACGACCACGTACACTTGTGTACATATTTTATAGATCCAAGTGCAAAATCACTTACAAAAAAGATATCATTTTCACCAATTTCTAAATATAAAATAACTCAAAAGTGAAAATGACTCAAAAGTAGTCCAAAAAAGAAATTAATGTCTTTATGGGGTCGGCTTCATTACTTCTTCACCAAATAGTGTTGTTTTTGGTCAATATTCGTATTATGGAAGAATTACCTTCCAACCAAAAATAAGCTAAGATGAATCATATTTCCAATTAATATGACTTGATGATATTAATTAATATGATCAAGTCAATATTCGTATTAAGATGAATCATATTAATTAATTAATCATATTAATTAATATGAATAAGTCATATTTCCAAGTTGTACTATAGTTTGATTTACTTGGAGGACTTTGACTCTATTTTTCAAGTTTTTTTTCATTTATTATTAGCCAAGTGGAAGCTAATACACGTGCAAATTGCAATCGACCCCCCAAGTATATATAGGTTGGAATCTTATCAACCTTATTAATTAAGTCCTTTAAAGTTGGACTGAAAATAAGATAAATTCGAATACCCAGACAATTAATAATGTCAGGTTTGGCCTTGCTAATGTTAAAAAAAATAACTCAGCTGTGAACTTACTAAGGATTGATTATTGGATATTGAACATACTGCTGATTAATTGTTTAAATTAGTCTTTGAGTGTTATAATTAATTATATTAGCATGCATTCACATATCACAGCTCATGATTTTACTAAGAAAAATTTCTTTTACAGAAAATTATTATTAAATTACTTAAGAAATTAATCACATGATAATCTCAGGACAGCTGTGAAATTATCAGAAACAGATGATTGTGTGGTCATGCATGTATGGTTCACTAGTAGGATAAACAATAAACAAGGCTTTGTTGTTCGTAATTACTATGTTTTATTACCTTTCGACGACTCTTTCTACAAATATTTTGTCATGGAACCATTTAATATTGAATATTTTTTTGATTTGATATATATTAAATAGTTTCATTTTTAATTATACAACACAAACTTATCTTTTATAATGAAATAATTAAGAATATGAACACATTGTGGCATTGATTAGTCAAACAAAATTATATTATTCAGAGTAATTATATCATGACTCAAAAGTCCTAAAGATGATTCATTTACTTGAATCATCTCAATCAAATAATTGATATGAAGACTTTGACTCCTTCATTTTTCATCTTCTTTTTTGCACGGTTAATGATATGAGAGGAGCACATATATACATACAAAACCAAACCAAAAGCATAGAGTTTTCATTCCACTACTAATCTAAAGATGGAGCACTGGTCATCGTGTTTGATGTTTCTCCTAACCCTTGCAGTCCTTCTTTCTCAATCTTTAATCGACTCATCTACTCCTTCACCTTCTAATAATTTCTTGTGTCATCCTGCCGAGAGCTCTGCTCTCCTCCAATTCAGCAACTCATTTATCATCAAAAACTCTGTAATCACTACTACAAAACTGGGCTTTCCCTACACCCAACAACGACAGTCAACTCTGTTGACTGTCGTAATTACTTAGCAGGACTCTACGCCGACAGTTAAAAACTGTAGGCATAGAGACCAACGCCGACAGCTAATAACTGTCACTGTTGCAAGACCAAGAGCTATCATATCTTGTGGCCACTTCAAGGTTATATTTTGGTAATGCACACTCGGCCTTGACTTTACTGAAATAATGGCATAATTTAGGCCAAGGGGCGCATCAATATTGTACCATTCATCTGATGTTAAAAATGATAATTTGAAGATATATATATTGATGCACAGTAAGTCTAATCAAAATCTTACCGATTGAGCATATTATTTTATAAATACAATGAGTTTTATTTCACTTTCTAAACTGCATAGTGTGAAAGCCTACATATATCGGACAAGCATTACACTCCATGTATATCTCAGCAGACACTAGCAAACATTGACAACCCTGACCTTGAAATAACATAAAGAATATACAATAGAAATATGAAAAGCTCAAGACTTTATATTGCATAGCATAAAATTGTCTTAACTTTCTTTAATTGATACAAATACCAACCAACCACCTTACAAAATAGTATCAGCCAGCAGCTTAAGCATATTTTGTCAGCTTCAAGACTCAAATTACCAATAAAAGAAAACACAGCTGCTCTACTTGACACCTTAACCAATCAAAGATGGCTAACTTTTCCCTTCTAATATTACCAAGGATACAAGTCCCAGCTTCAATCAGAACCCCATCACCAATCAGAACCTCAAACACAAAGCCAAGACCTTTCTTTCTATGAGCTTGATAAGTCAAAAAGCCTTTGAAGTTTGAAAAACAATGAACGCTCATGTGTGTGACAAAATTATTTAACAAATAATTTGATCCTTATTAAGTGTTTGAAAGTTGAATGGGAAAATAAGTTAAAGGGTATTCAGAGAGCTAAGAAAGTCATCAAATAGTAACAATTTCAAGACATGTTTGGTGCTGCATGAAAGGTGAGACCCCAGCCACAGCTGCCAACTTGCCAAGAATGGACTGGATGAACAAACTTGAATTAAAAGTCGCACAGAAATTTAAGCCAAGATGATCCATATATACATAATTGTTATTAAACAGTTGTGCTTTTGTTTTACGTGAAAGACTTTGACTCCATTTTCCATCGTGAGATGAGCTTATATGCATGCAATTCATCCACACATTATATGCATGCAATTCATCCACACATTATATGCATTAATCAACCCCACACTAACTAGATGATAACAACTTACAACTACACGATGACAAAAGTTATATATGCCATTTGGTCTTCGGTTCCGGTCAACAATTTACACTTCTGGACCACAAGAAAAAATTGATATATCAGACTTTTGTTTTAATTGAAAGACTTTGATTCCATTTTCCATCTTTTCATATTGTATTTCCTTTTTTGGCACACTTAATCATTTGAGAGCTTATATAATTGCAATTGATCCCACACTACTTTCTATGCAATTTATATCCCCAAAACAGAAAGTTTTTCGTTCCACTACTGTGAGTAATAATAATCTGAGAATATATGATGAGGCACTGCTCATCATTGACTACGTTTCTCCTTATTTGCCTTGTAGTACTGCTTCTTTCTCAATCTCTAATCCATTCCTTATCCCCTTCTTCTCAGTTGTGTCATCCTGATGAGAGCTCTGCCTTGCTCCAATTCAGAAACTCATTTTCCATCAACATTCCCATATTCTTCAATGAGGCAGACTTGAAGACTGTCTCTTGGAAGAATGGTACAGATTGTTGTTCATGGGATGGAGTGTTGTGTGATACTTTTTCAGGGCATGTCATTGGCCTTAACCTCAGTTATAGCCGTCTTCAAGGTCCTCTTCACTCCAATAGCACCCTTTTCTCACTTCGCCATATCCAAACTTTAATCCTTGACTACAATGATTTCTATGGCTCTTCAATTCCCCCGGAATTTGGTAGTTTTCTCAATATGAAAAGGCTTAGCCTCTATGATGCCAATTTTACCGGCTATGTCCCTGTCGAAATGTCTCACCTTTCTAAAATGACTTATCTCACCCTTTATTCATTCTCTTCAAGTGATAACATTTTGCTGGAGACATCTGTCTTGAAAAGAATGCTTCAAAACTTCACCAATCTCAGGGAACTTTCACTGGGTTATGTCAACATGTCTAATGTTGAACTAGCTAGTTCGTTCATGAATGTATCATCTTCTTTAAAGCTTCTTAATCTCTATTACTGTGGATTGCAAGGGAAATTTCCAGAAAATGTCTTTCGCTTACCAAACCTTCATCAGCTCTATTTATGGTACAACCATGATCTTATTGGTTCCATGCCTACATTTAATTGGAGCAGTCCACTCAGGTATGTAGATCTTTCCCAAACTAGAATCTCTATTGATTTTTCATACTTGTGTGCAAGTGCTAAGTCTTTACAGAGTTTGTATCTCAAGAATTGTAGTTTTATAGGATCATCATATTCTGCAATGTGGACTAACCTCCCTCAATTAGTGCAACTGACTTCTTTAGACCTCAGTTACAACAATTTTGGTGGCCAAATCCCATTGCTTTCTCTCAATCTTCAGCACTTTATCTACTTGGACCTTTCAAACAACAATTTTGTTGGCAATATCCCTGAATTTTCAAAAACAAACTCCACCCAAAGCCCCCCACAATTGAGTTTACAGCACCTCTCCTTATCTCATAACTTGCTCAGTGAATCAATACCTTCTTGGATATATTCTCTTCCCTATTTAGTGTATTTAGGGCTGGACAATAATAAACTTTCAGGCCCAATTTTAGAATTCCAATCCAAATCTCTTGAACACTTTAACTTGGGTTCTAATAAACTGCAAGGCCAAATTCCAAACTCAGTATTTCAACAAAGCAATCTCAAATGGCTAGATCTCTCAAACAATAATTTGGATGGTGTTCTAGAGTTGAACAAGTATTCAATGTTGAAAAATCTTCTGAGTCTCGAACTTTCTTTTAACAATTTCACTGTGGCCTCAAATAAATATGCCAATAGTGATCCATTCCCTCAACTCTCCCATCTGGGTTTGGCTTCATGCAATATTAGTCATATTCCACATATTCTCAAAAGCATGAAAAGATTAAACACCCTACAACTATCGTACAATCAAATTCATGGTAGGATTCCTGAATGGCTGTGGAATGAGGGAACAAGTTCATTGTCTGTATTGAATATTTCTTACAATTTTTTGAAACATGTAGAGAGAATTCCCTTTAAAAACCTGGCGTATTTAGATCTTCGATCTAACATGATTCAAGGGCCTCTTCCAATTGTTCCACCTTTGTTGAGAATACTTCTCATCTCAAACAATCATCTATCTGGAGAGATACCTTCTGCTTATTGCAATTTGAGTCAGTTAGATATCTTTGACGTCTCTAATAACAGTATTCATGGAAACATTCCTTCATGCTTTCAAAACAAGTTCTCTCTCACTGTTTTAGATCTGCATATGAACAATTTTAGTGGAGAAATCCCTCATGACATGTTTGAAAAGTTGATTGATTTGAGGAGTCTGCACCTTAGTGACAATCATCTAGAAGGATCCCTACCACACTCTATGCTCAATTGCCAAAGCTTGGAAGTTTTAGACGTGGGAAATAACAAGTTGAACGATACCTTCCCCCATTGGCTACAAGAGCTTCCAATGCTCCAAGTTCTTGTTTTGAAATCTAATAGATTCCATGGTTCTATAGGGGCACCTAAGGTTAAATTTCCTTTTCACAAGTTGCAAATCATGGATCTCTCCAACAATGAATTCAACGGCCTTCTACCAGCAAAGTATTTTGAAAGTTTCACGGCTATGATGGATGGACACACAAGCAGTAACTTCACAAGCATCAAACAACCTTATTACCAAGATTCTGTGATTGTTGTGGTGAAAGGTTTTGAGCGTTTATTAGAAAAAATCATAAGCATTTTTGTGACAATCGATTTCTCAAGAAATAACTTTGATGGGGAGATTCCAGAGTCGATTGGAAAGCTGAAATCACTAAAAGGGCTTAACTTTTCTCATAATAAACTAAAAGGCTTCATTCCAATGTCATTGGCAAATCTAAGTAATCTTGAATGGTTAGATTTGTCTGTGAATGGATTGATTGGAGAGATTCCCAGTAAAATGGTCGATTTGACGCAACTTTCACACTTAAACCTTTCATATAACAAATTGAAAGGATCAATACCTCTTGGAAACCAATTCCATACATTCAACAATGATTCATATGATGGAAACATAGAATTATGTGGATTTCCTTTGTCTAGATCTTGCAACAATGGGATGCAACAAGATGGTGATCGTGGCGAGAAACTTACCGATCACATAATATTTGATTGGAAAATTGTGATGATCGGATATGGATGTGGACTAATAATCGGAATATCTATAGGCTACATGGTGCTTTACACTGGAAGGTTTGACTATTGGCTATATAAAAAGGTTGGAGTAGGGGGACAAAGACAAAGAATATGTCGTAAAAGAAATGCTCGTTTGAGAAGAAGGCGCTAGCTAGAATATCAAACCAGCAAGCTCATGATCAAGAAAAGTACTGTTGACTGCAGGTAAGCTTAGAAAACATATTATGATTGTAATATCTTTGCATTTCAAATTATTACTTTGTATTTTTATATCAACTAAACTGGATTATTGATGCTAATAATGCATTATTTATTTGTTCTTGTTTTATGTTGGTATGTAAAAATATCTTACAGAAAGATGGGACAATGTTGTTGAAGGTTTAGCTCCTGACTGATGTGTTAGAGCCCTCATCTTATTTTCTTGTACTTTAAATCTTGTTTCCCTCTATAGATGTAGTCATTGAACTATTGAAGGGTAAAATGAAGAATGTTTTATTTCCATTTTCAAATCTAATTGTAGTTTGAATGTCATGCCTTGTGGTGTGATTCAAGTCACTTATGTCTATAAATAGAGTTAACTACTCTATTATTTGTAATAGAGAGTTTACAAACTTAGAAAAAGAAAAGTTTATTTTGAGAGTTGGAGGGCTGTTAAAGAGTTCTAGGTGTGTTTGATCCTAATCTCTCATGTAAGATGTTTTGTAATCCATTTTTGATTTCACTGTGAAGCTCGATTGTATGGCTACTCTCTTTGATCATCAATAAAGTTTCTCAAGCAATTTGTGTAGCTGCTCTACCCTTGGAGTAGGGAGCAAAGACACATTGTCTTTGTCTATTCGAACCAAGTAAACTTGGTGTGCTCATTGCTGTTCTTTTTGTTTTTAATCTTCAATTTATAAAACTGTTATTCATCATCCTAATTCAATTCTATTTTTGTTTGTTCAATGATCAATGTTCTTGAGAGTGTTGTTAAAAACACTACATGCCTAATATTATATTATGGCCATGGTTCTTGAGTACTGCAAGAAACATGTCGAAGCAACAATCACTTCCAACGCAGTCGAAGCCCTCTTCAGCGACAATCCCGAAAACAAACGCATCAGGGAGAATCTTAGGAGTTGGGATGCTGAATTTGTTCACGTCGATGATTCTGACATTATTAATATAAAATATTTTGAGATAATTATTCAATCATATATTGAATATTAATATATTTATTTTTTACAATAAATACTCAAATGTTTACTTCTTTTAAAAATGAAAATTCTTTTCTATTAAAAATTAGTGTGTTAGTTGGTTATTTTTTTTATTTATTTTTCTCAAAAATAGATATTTGTTTGTTACATATTTTAATTTTATAATTTTTAATTTATTATGCTTTTTTTTTAATTTCATATAAATCATTTTGAGAATAAGTTATTTTTTATTGAGTTATTGAACTGAGTTATTAGAATTTTCGCATTGATAAAATTTGGATGAATAATTATTTTTCTTTCTCATTATTACGTACTATTACAACAGTTGGGATTGAAATCTCTTTTGGTTTATTTTTTTAGTGTTGTATTATTTGTATGTTGATGTTGAGAAAGGTGGTGAATTGCCATACACACCAAATTAGGATTCCAAGCGTGAGGACCACTGATGACACCTCAATACAAATAAACTTTTCTATTAGAAAATTATTCCCTCCTTTAGTATTTTTCCTCTTTGCAAAAAGTTTTATCTGTACAACCTTTTTATAGCTATCATAACAATTTTTGTATTTACTCTATAATCCAGAGTTTTCCTCAATGTAATATAAATACAATTGATACTGCTCTTTTTTCACTGAGCAGGAAAAAGCAATAGTATTCAATAGTTCTTTTCAGCTTTATAATTTTTTTATCTTTTCAAACTTTAGTTATACAGCTGGTTGAATGTGTGGCTTTAGTGGTAGCGCTGGATTGGAGTCTTTCCCTTGGACTTTCATTGCACATTATTGAATTAGATTATTTAGTAGCTATGTCTGTTTTCTTTAAGAGATCTTCATTTGTTAATGACTAATTGGGTTCTTTGTTAGAGGATATAACAAGTTATTTGTCTAGTTTTTCTGGAGTATTTCTAATCCATGTTCGTTGTAACAACCAATAAAATTGCTCATAAATTAGTAGTGCATGTTCTTAAGATAGAGCATATATGTAACGCCTTGGATAGCCAAGACCGCTACACTGTGTACTTATAAAGGTGCAAAACTTGCTAATCAAGTCATTAATTTAAAAACGTATCACTAAACATGTATGAACTAGGGTTTAAAAGGGTTTTGGTCTCAAAAGTTTCATTTTATTATATAATTAAGCTGTTAAAAAGTTGGATTACAGACTCCCAAAATAACACAAACATCAGCTAGCCATACTAAGGCAAAATGGACAATCTCTAGGTCACGCGTCCCTGCCTAAACCTCAATCGTGGCGGCTGAGCAGCTGGCCATGTACATTCCGCGTGCAGAGCTCTCCCAATCAAGGTTGGTCAAGCTTGCCCTTCCCTTTACCTGCACCACGTAGCACCCGTGAGCCAAGGCCCAGCAAGAAAACATATGCAGCACAGACAGTAATAACAGATAGTAAATTCACTAACATAAACTCTCATCAAATAATCCACATTAATCATTTAGCATATATTCAAAGTCATGGATGCAATCAAACACTTATAACATTCATATCACATAATAATCAGGGCCGACAACTTAGGCCGCACCCTCTGTTTACCCCACTGACTCCGACCCGCTTAAACCGAGCTCAGTGCATATTAAGCTGTCCTCGGCTACCAGTGGCCGAGCCGCGCCCTGTGCACTAGTGTAACCCTTGGCACCCTTAGGTCGTTAGAACACTAATTAGCTTGCATGGCATAATACCATCTTTTCAAGCATATTCAATAGGGAGCCCTTAGTCCCATTTCAAATATTCAATCAGGTGCAGTTTTCTTACCTTTAATCTTTACGGTTTTGGGATTACGAGCAACGCCCCTCAAGCACGATTCGTTCCCGAGCCTAAGCCTTTATCACCTAGTCACAACCAAAGTATAGGGCCTCATTAATACTCAAGCTAGAGTTTCTGGATACAAAACTAACTTTCGGGAAAACAAATCCCACCAAGCACGGTGGTGGAATGGTTCCCGCGTCTCTGTTCTAGAGCGATGCGGCCCTTCCCTTCGAACCCAGAGTTAGCCCCATTTCAAAGCTCAAAACCTCAGCCAAAACCACCCCTAAGCTCCCTAACTCAACACCCAACATTACCACAACTTATTAAACAACTTACGCTACACATTTCAATAGAAATTCAGTCCAAAAACCCATAGAAACCTCACTTTCAACCCTTGAGACTCTAAGAACATAAACACCCAATT
The DNA here is from genome assembly GCF_963169125.1 of Humulus lupulus. Classification (NCBI taxonomy): domain Eukaryota; kingdom Viridiplantae; phylum Streptophyta; class Magnoliopsida; order Rosales; family Cannabaceae; genus Humulus; species Humulus lupulus. The sequence continues at coordinate 216,198,575 of NC_084798.1, forward strand.
TAACCAGTCAAAAACTCAAACCCAAATCATTACTTCATGGAGTAAAGCTTACCTTCTCTGTTGAACCACTTCACCAAGCCAAAACCAAGCTAATTCCCCAAGTTTTTCCTCCTTAACTCTGCCTTTAAACATAAAACCACAGCTTCCTCAATAACCCAACAAAAACCCAGAAGTTCTAACCGCAATAAAAGGAAAATTCATGCTTACCTTAGCCTTGATTTAGTTCTTGATTATTTCTTGAGCTAAGCCTCAAAATCCAGCTTAATTTCCCAACTCAAAGGTCCCAAATTCTCTATGTTTTCCTTTGAATTTTCACTTAGCTTCTTCCCTTTGTTTTCCTGGAGAGAGAGAGAGAGAGTAAATGAACAGCTAAGAAGAAATAAGGTCGGTTTATTTTCCTTCTACGAGTTTCATAAATTTTGTTTTACTCGTTAAGTTAATCCCAAGGCTCGGGGTGTCGGAACCGTCCCCAAGGCCAAAACGGTAAAATCCCCCAATATTCCCGCCTAGACATCCTAACCTCAAATATATCTCCATATATTTATTTTCATGACCCGATAGTCTAAATTACTACCTGATGCTTAAAATACCCCTGACTTGTCCAAAGTCAATTATTAAATCCCGTTGTGACTTTTCCCGCTATCTAGCTCTAGGATCGCCTTGAGTCGTGCTCTGCAGACCTACCCACATTATAATGTGGTTCTCACATATATCACATATTTATTTCATATTATCACATAATATCATCAATTATCATAAACACACTATTGATCACATAATTACACATTTAAATCAATAATATTCATTCTAATTCCATTTATGCCCTCCCGGCACACTAATCAAGACCCTTAAGCCTTATTAGCGAATTTGGGTCGTTACAATATACTACCTAAGATTAGCAGTACATGCTCATAGATTAGTTGTACATGCTCTTAGGATAGAAAGTAAACTTGTTTGGCTAGAAGATTTCTCTTAAGTTATTTAGCCTAGCTCAGATAAGAAAATTTGATTGTAATAGGAGAAGTTCCATTTTCAACTAGCTAGCTCAGATAATAATATCACCTTTGGACTTGCTAATAATGTTGGAAAAAATAATTCAGCTGTGAACTTACTAAGGATTGATTATTAATTGGTTAGTATATAAATTTGTCCATTTCTTAGAAAGAGAAATATTCAGAACACACAAAAGACTAAGATTTATTAATACTCACATTTGAATGTTAGGCATAATATTAATACTTGAGTTGTTCGTATTCGAACAATATATATCAATTATCAATCATCCATTGGTTTATAAAGGTTTACCCTTTATATTATCAGGATATTTTTTTAATTTGGTATATATTCACTTTTGTGAAATGAATAACCAAACAGAGTAAAGAACATAAGAGAAGCAATAAGAAACTGTGGATGGTACTATTCATCCACTCAGTTACAAAAGAAACAAAAAAAAAAAAAGCTTGGATGGAAGAATTTTCCAGCCCAATAATTGAAAGACTTTGGCTCTATTTTCCATCTTTTTTTCTTTCGTTTTCATTTATTGGCACAGTTAGTCATGTGGGAGCTAATGCAATCGATCCCACACCACAAGTATAGATTGAAATTATTCATAAATGAAACGTCACCATAAGAAATCAATATTTACATGTGAATGAAAAGCATAATATTAATATTTGAGTTGTTCGTCTACGAATGTTATCAATTATCAATCATCCATTGATTTATAAAGTTCACCATTTATAATTACGTTTTTTTTTATTAACTTTTGATGTTACATTCTTAAAATATATGAAATGTACAAAACAAACTAAAGAACATGTAAATAGACACCATTACAAGAGAAGAAACCACTATGGTAATATGTAGATATCCAAATGTTTGAGATTTGGTGCTTTGTAGCCGCCGTGTGTATTTTGTGGGAACGTTAAGGACCAATATACCGTAACTCTGATACCACTTGTAACGCCTTAATTTCTCATAAATTATCGAGAACATAGCGTTAGATCATAATCATAAACATTGCTTTTTTATTGAATGAAAACTTAAAAATAAGTATATGGATCCATGATTTTACAAAAATAATATAATTGTCTTTAACATATTAAAATGAGAAACATCAAATAAAACTTTAAAAGAAAACATGTTATTTAATAAAAATAAATAAGTCTGCTTGATCTTCCTCAACTATATGGTCCCCACGAGTACATCACGAAGCTCCTAGATCTCGTTTGCCACCGACATTTCTATCTTTAATTGCCTGAAACAACATCATAAGGGGTAAATTTCTAAGCCCAATAAAGAAAATATAAACAAGAGTCAGTCATATAATCATATAAGCAAACATATCATAAATTTTACAAGAGTCATTACAAAACTTATTTATACTAATCATACAACATCATAAAACCCTAGGTCATATCATAACATAAGTCATAATCTAAATCATAGTTTATAATCATAGTTCATAGTCATAGTTCATAGTCATAAGTCATAATCATATCTTTAGGTCATAGGATATAATAACAAGTCAGATATAATAAAAAGATAAGTGCTTATACATGGGTGGCAATTAAGCCCCGGACATAAGTTCGTCATACACCAACATCAACTTAGGTCCTTCATAAAATTTTGGCAACCGAGCCCACCGGACATAAGTCTGTCATACATCATTGGACACCTTAGATCCAGACACACTTACCCCTTTATTGTACCTGAAATGTTAGGTCATACAAAACATAAACTAGGTCATAAACTAAACTACCTAATTTTTCTTAGCAAAACCGGGATATTGAAGACAAGTGCGGGATCAGAAACTCCTAAAACCAAACATAAAGAACCATAAGTCCTTTAGAGAAAAGAAGATGAAGAGAAGATCTAAACCAACAAAATAAAGACTTGCCAAAAAAAACTTAAGTTTCAAAGAAACCGAACCCCTTAGATAGTGTAGAGCTTTGATTTATACCTCAACCACCGAAATCACACAAAAGCTTCCTTCCCAAGTGTTTAGAAAAACTTTAGATTTGAAAGCTTTGACCCCAAAACCCTAGTGTTTCTCTCTAGAACGAAAATAGCAGCTTGAAGGCTCTAACAAGTGTTTGAAAGATGATGAAAATGGTTGAGTGTCAGGTCCTATTTATAGATTTTAAGGAGTGAAACTAACTCTCATTTTAATGAATAAATAAATTATCAAAAATAACATTTTTCGCTCAACAGATGCCTAAACTCGGTCAAAAACATTCAGGAACAAGTCCAAGTTGTTGAGGGCTGCTTCTAGCTTCTGATTCCAGGAAATTTCAAAAACGGCCACTGGAGCCGATGTATCGCCCCTTATTATGATAATACAAATGATGAGGGACAATACTATGATGAAGTCTATCGACCTGCCTCCTACACAGATGACCATTTTCATCAAATCGAAGACTATCCTTTTGATGAAGATGATCAATCATCAATTTATGAGTCTCCGCCACCGTTAAGCTATGAAGTTTATTTGTGCTCTCATAATATTGACAATGTAGTGGCTAAAGGTGTTCTCATTGTACCAAACATGGGTAGTCAAATTACCATCCATGGAATTGTACTTGATGAGTCAGTTGCGAGGGTTTGGCTTATAGATGTCTTACAAGAAGAAGCTGAGATCCCTATTCCCTTTGGTAACATACGATATGTTGGGGAAACACGAGATACATTCCTATCTTGGCAAAAAAATGTAATTGTGACTTTTCAGGTATAAAATTATTTGCTTAGATATTTAAATTTTATTTTTAAATGGTATACACCCTGAATATCCGCACACTTCGGCGAGCTAGATAAGAGCCTAACTAGAACTGCCACGTGTCAGCCGTCCATTCGGAGTTGTTTATTACCATCCCCTAATTTAACCATCCTGAGCTGGTTAATCATTTAGCTGCTCCTTGGAGCCATTGTGTCGACATGGTGAGAGCCACAGGCTAGCACCACCTTAAGCTCGTAGTGCATCAGAGGCCTGACACCCTCGACTCCTTGTAAAGTCAACCACGCAATATAAACATGCATATCCCAGACATCACATATCAATTCTATTCCTGAATTCTCAGACACGCAGTATAAACGTGCGTGTTCAGGCGTCCCACTCCTGATTTGGGCCATGCGACCCATTATCCATCAATACCTATTGATTAGACCACACTTCACTGCAAGGTATAGGAATTAATCATCAATGTCACACAAATTATTTGATGAATGAAGAGGTCACGGGATGACCCCAATACCTACTCAGAGATCAATCTCCTATAAATACTAAAACCCTTGATAGTGCAAGGGGTTGACTTATTCTTGTAAAACAAACACTTTGTAAGAAATAGTGAGGAGATATCAATAATATCGACTGATGGACTAAGAGGATTTTAACCTCCGAACCACCTAAAAAAAGAGTGACTATTGTTTTCTTGCAATTAATTCTTACATCCTAGAATGCTATTATTTTCATATTATGGTTTATCAATCATCACTAATTCATCCTATTTATTCGTATAATTATCTGTTGGCGAAAAACCGCGTCAACAGTTTGGTGTTTTCATTGAGAGGATTTAGATTAGTGCTATCACAAAACTTGATCATGGTGGTTACTCAGTCGAGGCATGGTAACGATGTGGATCAACATGATGGGCAAGAGGCCCACCATGCCACCATATCCGACGAACCAAACCCCGAGGTCCAGCAGCGGTCAGGAAAGCAGTCGATGGGCCAGGACGACATCGGGAGTTCGGCACCCCCGACCGCCAAATTCGAACCCGGGTTACCTGACGGCGATAGAAATGGAGAACATACAGTTGAGGAGTCAGTTGTCCAGAGCAAGTAAGCAAATCGTGGAAGTCTTGGCCCGACTACCCCGTCTTGCAACCGACATTAACGTCGGAAGAGGCAAAACGGGACTCAAAAGTCCCGCAGGGATAGTCGGCCCAGACCCAGTCGATCAGCCAGAACCTCTACCCCGAGTTCTGCACCCATGTCACACCATAACCAAGAAGCTATGTTTGCGGAGTTTCCTAGGGCCAATCAACAATTCAGCCGATCAGTCAGAACCTCAACTCCTAGTTCGGCTCCACCATCGAACGCACCCAAAAGGGCTCGTGGTAGCTCGCGAAGGAGGTCCGGGGAAAGCTCGTGCAGACAGCCTGCTCCAGCCAGCCCTCCTGTGTCGCGGTCAGACCGCCGGGCGAAGAAAGCTGGAGACGGCAAAGTAGAACGACCACGAGCTAGTTTAATCAAGCCAGACGGAATGAGGATCGCTTCACCAATTAGGCATCCCCCTTCGTCGATAAGATACCCATCTCCCCCTCGTCCTACTCGAGATATTCTGGCGCACGGGGGCAGCAGAAGGAATCCTCCTCCCACCGTTCCTGCCCATCGCCCACAAGAACGTGGGAATGCTCTGGATCCTCACCCCCGGCAGCAGGCTCCAAGCTTTTCCAACGGGAGCTACTGGACCAAGAGCCACCGAGGTGGCAGACACAATGGAGACCTGGGTAACCGTTTAAGTTCAGCGCAAAGCCCTAGGGCCGACCTTCGAGATCGCCTCAACTCACAAAGGGGGGATCCGGCCAGAAATGACAGTCATGCTCGGCGAGAGGATGGTCTTTCCGAAGTACATGAGAGTGGGAATGTCCTGCCAAACCAAGCTCAAGCTTGGAGGGACAATAACTCGCCTAATGCATACAATAGAACTAGAGCTGTCGGATAGCCGCAGAACAACCAAGGGACTAAGGACTTGACCCTAGAACGGTTAGCTCAGATGGAGGAGCTAATGAAGAAACTCTTGTCAGAAAAGGACAAGGATGAGTATGACTCGGGGAACGAGATCGAGCTTTTTGCCCCCAGCATAGCGGCCACGACGTACCCGTCGAGATTTCGGATGCCCCATCTATCCAAATTCGATGGGGACGGGGACCCGTCGGATCACCTAGGTATGTTCAATACCCTGATGATGGCCCATAATATCGGCCCTGAGCTGAGATGCTTGATTTTCCCTTCCACCTTAATCGGACCAGCTAGACAGTGGTTCAAGCAGTCCATTAGCTCGTGGAAGAATTTTTCTGCCGATTTCAAAAGGGCATTTTAAGCTTCTCAAGTGGCCCGCGTAAAAGCTGGCACCTTGGCGAACGTGAAACAACAACCCGGGGAACCCTTAAAAGCTTACCTGAGCAGGTTCGCAAATGTTGCGGTCCGAGCTAGGGAGGCGGATAATAGTTCCAAGCTCATGGCTTTGAGGATTGGAATCCTCGTTGGGGGCGGGCTATGGAAAGAAATCCAAAGAAGAGGTGTCAGCACCGTGGATGAATTCTTGAACAAGGCACAGGAATGGATAAACCAGGAAGAGGCGCGAGCATCGGTTGCGGGAACCAGCCAAACCCTTGATCAGCCTGTTGGAGTGGAAACGGATGCCGTGAAAACAACTCAAACCGTTGCCCAGAATAACCAAGGGGGTGGAGGTAAGAGAAAGGGGAGCGGCTAGGGTGGCCAGCACGGCCCAAAGAAGAACAAACCCGCAAAAAATTTTAAGCTGATCTACACAGCTTATACCGAGCTCACGAACACTAGGGAACACATTTTCCTAGCAAATTCTGCCTGCCTTCCCTGGAAAAAACCAAAGCTTTTGAAACATCAGAAAGCCAAGAGGGACCCTTCCAAGTTCTGTCGATTCCACAGCAACATTGGCCACAACACTGACGATTGTACGCACTTGAAGGATGAGATCGAGACACTCATCAGAGCCAGATCTTTGGCTCAGTATGCGCGAAATCGAGTTCCCACTAGTCAGCCAGCCCCGGAAGCTCCGATAAATCAGCACAGAGCCCGGGTAAATTAGGATACCCCTTCTCCTATAATAGGAGGAGAAATAACCACCATCTATGGAGGCCCTCATCTGGCAGGTACGAGCAGAGGTGCCCAGAAGAGGTACGTCAATGAGCTGAAGTCTCATTATAGAGTTGAATTTATTCCAAAGCAACATCTACCCAAACAACGGCGATTGGAGACGCAACCAATCAGTTTTACCGAAGAGGATGCTAGTCATGTCCAGTTTCCACATAACGATCCTCTAGTGGTAACTGCATAGCTCACCAATCGAAGAGTAAGGAGGATGCTTGTTGATAATGGGAGTTCGGTGAACTGCTGTTTCGGTCCATTCTAGAAAAAATGGGGTTGTCTGTAGCCCAATTGAAGGCCACCTCCATGATGTTGTATGGGTTTTTCGGAGAAGGGTCAGCAGCGATAGGAACAATCGAGTTAGTATTAACCTTGGGAGAGGGACCCCGAACTATCTCAAAACTCCTCGAGTTCGTGGTTATCGACTATCCCACCGCGTACAACGCAATTCTAGGCCGGCCTATGTTGATGGAATTTGAATCCATAACTTCTATTTGCCACCTCGCAGTCAAATTCCCCTCCTCTACGGGGATATGTACGATCTGAGGAGATCAGCTCGCCGCCAGGGAATGTTATAGTATTTCCATGAAGGGAAAATCACAACCCAGGCAGCAGACGATGACCATCTAGGGCAGAAGCGAGGAATCTCAGGAAATATCTATTCCTGGGATAGAAAAACCTCAGGAAGCCAATGGTGTAGGTATCACCTTAAGTGATGATATCGACCCAAGGATAGGCAAATATAGATCCGAGATCCAGGCCATCAAAGAGCTCGAAAAGGTGAACATTAATCCTAGAGACCCTTCAAGGGTGGTTAGGCTCGGGAAAAACCTTTGTAATGAGAGAAAGGCGAAGCTGCTGAAATTTCTACAAGAAAATCTAGACGTGTTCGCCTGGTCTCATGAAGAGATGATAGGGGTCAGCCCAAGCGTCATCATGCATACCCTTAACTTGGACAAAAACATGCCTGCAAAGTCCTAGAAACAGAGGCGCCTGGGCACAACCCGAGATGAGGCCCTAGAAGAAGAAGTAGCTCGACTTTTAAAATGCAGCTTTATTTGCGAGGCGAGATACCCGATCTGGGTCGGCAATCTTGTTTTGGTCCTGAAGCCCAACGGGAAGTGGCGGACCTGCATCTACTTTTCTGACCTGAATAAAGCATGCCCCAAAGATTGCTACCCTTTGCCAAGAATTGACCAGTTGGTGGATGCCACTGCGAGGCACGAGCTCATGTCCTTCATGGATGCATACTCGGGCTATAACTAGATCGCCATGAACCCTGCAGACCAGGAACACAATAGCTTCATGACCCCAACTAACGTTTATTGTTACAAGGTCATGCCCTTCGGGCTGAAGAATGCGGGAGCTACATATCAGAGATTGATCAACAAAATGTTCGCTAATCAGATCGAGAAAAACATGGACGTGTATGTTGACGACATGTTGGTCAAGTCAAAAACATCTGATAACCATGTTCCCGACCAGAATGAATGTTTTTAGATTTTAAGGAAATATGGTATGAGGCTGAATCCCCAAAAATGTACCTTTCGGGTTATGTCAGGAAAATTTCTGGGTTTCATAATCAACACCCGAGGAATAGAGGCAAACCCCGATAAGATCAGATCACTACTCAAAATTCCATCACCCCGGTCGCGAAAGGAAGTCCAAAGTCTGACAGGAAGGGTGGCAGCCCTTGATCGGTTCATTTCCAAATCAACCGACAAGTGTTTGCCATTCTATAACCTGCTCCAGGGAAATAAAAAGTTCGAGTGGACCGATGAGTGCAAGCGTGCTTTCCTCGACCTAAAATCACATTTAGCTAAGCCACTCGTGTTGTCTAAACCAACAGCAGGAGAGACTCTTTTTCTTTACCTAGCTGTCACGGAAGATGCGGCTAGCGCCGTGCTAGTCTAGGAAGAGGACCGATCTCAGAAGTTGATCTATTATATTGGAAAAAGGCTCCTCGGAGCCGAATCTTGATATCTGTTGATGGAAAAAATGGCATTCTACCTCATAACGGCCTCCAGAAAGCTCAGGTCGTATTTCTAGTCACATTCAATCCATGTCATAACCGATCAACCTTTAAGGCAGGTATTGTAGAAACCTGAGGCATCAGAACGTCTTTTGAAGTGGGCCATCGAGCTCAGCCAATTCGAGATACTCTACGTACCACGAACTACAATCAAATGCCAAGCTCTGGCTGATTTCGTGGCAGACTGCATTGGATTCCAAGAGGAACCAATGGAAGAACCGGTGCAAGCCTTGTTGAAAGTCTTTGTGGACAGCTCATCTAATGAGAACAGTTCCAGAGCTGGAATCATTTTGATATCCCCAGAGGGACACCGTTTTGACTTCGCGTTACAATTCGGATTCGAAGCGTCCAACAACGAGGCCGAATACGAAGCTTTGTTGGCTGGGCTAAGGGTGGCTCGGGAGCTGAAGGCCAGGGCCATCCAATGCTATAGCGATTCCCAACTCGTGGTTAAGGAGAATAGCAGGCGCATGGAACCAAGATGGCGGCCTACCTGACCAAGGTAAAGAAGGAGCTATCCGCATTTGAACACAGCGTAGTTGAACAGATCCCTCGGGAGCAGAACGCCAACGTCGATGCCTTAGCAAGGCTCGCCACCTCCAGGGAAGCCGAAACCTTGGGTTTAATACCGGTGGAATTCTTGGAAAGGTCGAGCGTAGATGAGACTGCGAGAGAGGTCGAGGTGATCGACGTCAGGCCAACCTGGATGACTCCCATAATCGAATACCAAACAAAAGGAAAATTACATGAAGAGCGAAGCGACGCGAGGAGAATACTTTATCAAGCCCCGAGGTATACAATCGTAGACGGGACGTTGTACCGACGTGGCCTTTCTTTGCCTCTTCTGCGATGTGTTATGCCAGAATAGGCCAAGGCTATTCTCCAGGAACTACATGAAGGCTTTTGTGGGGATCACGCTGGGGGGCAAAGCCTGACCTTGAAGATATTGAGGCAAGGATATTATTGGCCCACTCTATCAAAGGACTCGATTTCTTACGTCCGAAAGTGTGACAAGTGCCAGCGATTTGCCACGATTGCCTGAGCTCCTCCAGTCGAGTTGAAGATGATCTCGTCCCCGTGGCCGTTTGGGGTCTGGTGACAGTGGTGGCTATTGACTACTTCACGAAATGGGCAGAAGCGGAGCCCCTGGCGACAATAACATCAAAGAGGGTCCTCGACTTTGTGGTTAAGAATATTATCTGCCTATTCTGGCTGCCAAAGAAGATCGTGTCGGATAACGGAACCCAGTTCGATAGCGACCTCTTCACCGAATTCTGTGAAAGGCACGACATAGTTAAAAGTTTTTCCTCTGTGGCCTACCCCCAGGCTAATGGGCAGGTCGAGGCTGTGAACAAGACGCTCAAAGCGAGCCTTAAGAAGAGGCTGGATGAAGCTAAGGGAGTTTGGCCTGAACAGCTCCCCTAGGTTCTGTGGGCATACTGGACCTTACACCGAACTTCGATGGGGCATACTCCTTTCTCCCTGACCTTCGGAAGTGAAGTAGTCCTTCCTGTCGAGACAAAGATGGCCTCGCACAGAGTTTGGGCGTTCAGCCAAGACCAGATAGACAAATTACTTAGCGCGTCCCTCGACCTAATTGATGAAAAACGAGAAGATTCGCAGCTGTAGCTCGCGCATTACCAACAAAAAATCACTCGGTATTTCAACTCAAGGGTCAAGAAACGCGTCTTTAACTTAGGCGACCTGGTGCTCCGAAGGCTCTTTTTAGCCGGTAAGGATCCCAAGGACGGAGTTTTGGGACCAAACTGGGAAGGTCCCTATCAAATAATAGAGATTGTGAATGAAGAAACCTTTAAGCTCGCTCAGATTAATGGGGAAACAGCCCCACAGACATGGAATACTGTACACCTAAAGAAATATTATCAATAGTCGTGCTTTTGTAAGGCTTAATTATAAAAGTCACCTTGTTTTATTAAAAAATGAGGAGTATATTTCTTGCATCTTATGTTTCCGTGTGCATATGGACTTAAAAGAGAATGTTCAAGTAACCGAGAAAGATCTTTTTCTGCTTACTTGGGGGGAATATATCCTGGATACAATCAGGTCCTAAAACTTAGAAGTTAGTTAAATTGATTAACCAATGTTTTTCCTAAAAATCACGAGGTGTCGATAAAACTAACACGAACTATTCTACTCCTGAATTCTCGTACACGCAGTATAAACGTGCGTGTTTAGGCATCCCACTCCTGATTTGGGCCATGCGGCCCATTATCTATGTATACCTATTGATTAGACCACACTTCACTGCAAGGTTTAGGAATTAATCATCAATGTCACACAAATGATTTCATGGATGAAGAGGTCACGGGATGACCCCAATACCTACTCAGAGATCAATCGCCTATAAATACTGAAACCCTTGATAGTGCAAGGGGTTGACTTATTCTTGTAAAACAAACACTTTGTAAGAAATAGTGAGGAGATATCAATAATATCAATTGGTGAACTAAGAGGATTTTAACCTCTGAACCACCTAAAAGAGGAGTGACTATTGTTTTCTTGCAATTAATTCTTACATCCTAGAATACTATTATTTTCATATTACAGTTTATCAATCAACACTAATCCATCATATTTATTCGTATAATTATCTGTTGGCGAAATACTGCGTCAACAAATGGGTACACTATATTGATATGTTAAATGATATTATGTAGGGTCCATCTTCATCTAAACAAAAATCCCTATAACCAAGTCCACATTTATCATCAGCTTGTAATGCCCCAAATTTCCTAATAAGGTTTAGGACCTTGATTAGGAGGCCGGGAGGGCCATAATTGCTTTATTATGCTATTTAATGATAACATGCATGTTTAGGTGTATTAAATATGCATGTGAACCCATTTGTGATTGATTGGGTGATTTTCATATTTTGGGTGATTTTCATATTTTGGCCATTTCGGGCATTTTTGGCATATATGTGAAATGGGCGTGGTGCTTTGTTATTATCTGGTTATGCCAGGGTTACCCAGCACAAGACGATCCTAGGAGGTAAGCTGGTGGGAAAGTCACAACGGGATTTAAGCTTGACTTGGAGTAAGTCAAAGGGTATTTAGAGCATTATCGGGTTATTGGGTAATGAGAAGTAACATTTGGTGATAAATTGGGAGTTAGTAAGACCAGGGGGAAATTCTGGAAGTTTTGACTATAATGTCCCCGGGGGTGTTTTCGGGACCCCGAGCATTAGGTTTTATTGGAAGCTACTTAAGCTTGAAGTAACCTTTTAAGAAAATAAAAGAACGTTCTGTACGTTCTCTCTCCCAAAAGTTCCCTTTTCGTTCCCGATCGCATTTTCGAAGGTAACTTGAGTTCTAGGACTCGGAATCAAGCAAGGATTGAGGCATAGAAATCCTAAGGAGAATTAGAAGCTTATTAGCCGGAGGATTTAGTTGGAAACAACTCAATCGGAGGTAATTCAAGTTTAAGTTTTAAGTTTTTAAAAGTTTTTAAGCTTGAATTGGACTTTGTGAATCGTTGAGTTTTTAGTTTGTTTGAACCTTGGGTTTTGGTGGTTTTGGACCATTGGGGAGTTTGGGAACTTTGATTTAATGATTTGGGAATGTTTAGACATGTTTTTGGGAGGTTTTAAAAGGTTAAAACGAAGGAAAAATGGCTGCCCCGAAGTTGGGCCGCGGCCCTTGCTCGAAGAAGCAGGTGCCAGGATTTCGCCTTGCCGGGCGCCGCGGCCCTTGCCTCAGAGAACCCTGGGGGCCGCGGCCCAAGGTGCTAGGGCCGCAGCCCTTGCCCTGTTTTCACCCCGTTTGCTCGTTTTGACCCCGGAAACATGGTTTTAGGCCTCGGGATCATTCCTACTACCCGGATTAGTGAGGATTGATGTCTTGGAGGCTAAGTTTTAGTTCAAGGGTTGGTTTTAGAACTTGAACTCATTGGATCACCATTTGTGGTTGTGACTAGGTTAACACTAGAGGCTTGGATCAGGATCGTGCTTGTGGCTCATTTGTTGGTAACCTGTGCTTGGACCAAAGGTAAGAAAACTGCACCCCATATGTGACATGCATGGTTATGATTGATGCATGTTGAATGTTTAAATGTAAACATTGATAGCATAATGAATGCTTGGCAATCTTGCCCATTTGCATGTGATTATTGTCGAGGCATGCTGGATGATTAAGTGTGATGCATGTGATGCACGAGAAACATGTGGTTAGGGCATGCCATGAATGATGAAAATGAGATTGGTCAGAGCTTGAGTCTCTGAGTTTGTGCATGATCATAATTATGCTAGAAACTGTTTAGTAAGCATGCTGAATGCCCTGTTCTTGGATAATTGGCATATGATACACATTGATAGCATTGCTTACTTGTGCATGGTACTGACTAATTAGTCAGAATTGGCAAAGGTGTTAGTATCGACTGTGAAGCTGTGACTTATTAGTCAGGTTCGGCAGTGGTACTGGGCAGTGGCCACATTGTGCTGTCTCACTAGACATGACAACCCTAGTGAGTAGTGCAAGCTATGTCGATTGGACCTAATCGACCCTCTGCATTGAATGACTCCAAGAGCATTAATGCAGGACCGACCTCAAGTTCGATGAATATAAACAAGCATTTATCTAGCCAAAGGCTAGTCATGTAGAGCCATTGCAGGGAATGGGCACTGGGCCCCTAGTGACTTGGTTGTCAGTCACTCAGTATGGTTTACCAGGACCTCAAAGTGATATTCACTCATTTGATCAGAGCTACGGGCTCTGCATGATCATTTTGATCATCATATGCATGGCTTGGGCGCTGAGGCCCCAGTGACTTGCTTGTGGGTCACTCAGTATGGTTTACCAGGACCTGTTGAAGGTTAGAGGCTTACCCAACAGCCAGCCTTCCATTTGAACTAGTGACGTGCTTGTCAGTCACTCAGTATGGTTTACCAGAACCTATCGAAGGTTAGAGGCTTACCCAGCAGCCACCCTTCCACTTGAGTTAGTGATTCGCTTGTCGGTCACTCAGCATGGTTTATCAGAACCTCTAGTGTTACGACACTCATCTGATTAGGATTGACTGGATAGTCCTCCAATCAAAAGGCCAGGATTTCTTATCCTGGATACCCCAGCATCTGTTTGAACTCATTTGCATGTTGAATAGAGCTATGATAGCTAGGCATGCCAGATATGATTTGATATCATGATATGACTGTTTATGAGCATATGAGTTTTTTTGCTGGGCTTCGGCTCACGGGTGCTTTGTGGTGCAGGTAAAGGCAAAAGAAAGCTGGGCCATCCTTGAGTTGGAGAGCTTAGGTGATGACGTGTACATATGCAGCTGCTCGACCAATACTTGGGCGAGGTTTGAAAGTGGAACTAGGGCTGAACCCTGTTTTGCCGCTTAGAACGGCCTGTTGTAAACACTTTCTTGTAATAAACTCTGAAATTATATTTTTGGGATCCCAATGTATACAGTAAACGTTCTAGTGAAACGTTTTATCTTAACCAAGGTTTTTAACCCCTAAACCGCTAATCATACTTAGTTACACGTTTATGGCCAAACGACTCGATTAGTGAGTTTAGCACTGTTTGCAATGTGCACTGTAGCGGTCCCTAGAGTTGGGGCGTTACACAGCTGGTTCTCACGTAGTCATCCCCACTGAAACCTTAAAATTGGTTAACAGATAACCAATGGGACAAAATTGATTTGAGTCTAAAATTTATAGTGAAGGACTATTATTCCATTAAAGGAATAAATGGGGTTGTACAAGTTCCCATTGACCTGGAGTTTATAGGAGAACCCGAGGCTGTCTTCATCGCTTTGGAAGACGTTTATCAAGCAGCCTCCATAGATAATATTGGATCCTCAGCTATGTTGTTTGGTATGAGGTATGTATCAAATCAAATTGAACTCAATCTGTTATGTCATTACAAACTATTAGAGGAGTTTGAATATATTAGATATTCATCCGTAGTGAAGTAAGTTATGAGATGAAATTGTGTGCTGTGGAGATAACAGAAGGTTGAGAACATGTGTGTCTTAGTGACGTAGGTTCCATGAATTTTGTGTGTTGCGGTGGCTTATGGTTGAGAACATGCATGTTGTTTGTTGTTTGTTGTATGTGTTTGTTTGAATTGAATTTATAGGTACTAATAATTTTGGATATGCTATAGATTCAGAGGAAACTCTGCCCAATTTTTTTTTGACGATATTAATTTATTAATTGAAAATGTATTATGAATGATTGATTCTATAGATTCATTTGGGAAAGCATGCACCCAAATTCACGACAATTATACAAAAATTTTGACACCGAAGATCTTTCTATTGGCAATGATAAAAGTAAAAATTATACGATGGATCTTATAGCCAAATGGATGATGACTATGGATAGATGAGGCCAAATATATTTCATTAATTGGATTGTTGAGTAAGAACGAACTACTTAAATATTATCACTACTATGGTTGAATTTTAATCTTATAATTATCATAATTTATTATTGTTTTAGTCGACATTGGATGTTGGTGCTTGTGATAAAGCGAGGGATGACCATAATTTTGGACCCTTTAAAAAATCATAAATCTCCACCAATAATTAAGGAGGTTATGGAAAAGTAAGTTCTTCAATTGTAATGTATGCTTTGTTAATTTTTAAAAGTTGAGAGTATAATATGTATTTAATTAATTTTAATTTTTGTAGAGCATACACACAATGTTCGGACAATGAATACATTGGCACATTTACAAAATTGTTGAAATGTTCTTGTCCAAAATAACTTGAAAGTCATGAATGTGGTTATTATGTACTAAGATACACTCATGATCTTGTAAATGCACTGAATCCGACAAAAGAAAGTATGTTTTATATTACACTCTTTTTTGCTTAAGAAAAACTAGACATAGTATTTAATTGTCTAATCTATATTAACTTTTCAATTTTGCAGTGGTTTGACAAAAATGGATACAATGTCAAAGATGATTTACTACCACTACAAAGTGATTGGTTAGCTAGATTAATGTCATTTATTTATGAAATCTAAATTTTCATATTTATGTAACTTGTTAACTTATTGGTTAGCAAGATTAAAGTCATTTATTCACTAGCTAATTATTTTGTATTAATTATAAAATGTATATATATAATAATTTAACAAATTAGGTTATACTATTGAATATATATAATCGGAATTTAAAATAATTATATATAATTGAAATTAAAAATTAATCTTCTTTATTAAAAAGACTATGTAATAATATTGAAAATATATATATATAATCAGAATTGAAAATAATTATATATAATCGAATTTGAAAATTAATTTTTTTTATCGAAAGGTTTTTTCTGCTGTTGTAAAAAGTCAACCGCGGAGAAACAACATTTTTCTCTACGGTTGGCATACCACTTTTCTTTGTGGTCTAATACACTGCAGTTTTTAATACTCGCGAAAATTGCAATGTATTCGCTAAAACAATTACAGAAAAAAGCATTCTTTGTAGTAGTATGTAAATCATTCGGGCCACAATTTGATAGTATTTCCCGATGGAAAAAATCTACAAATTATTTCATTTGAAAATTCAAGCCAGACACCTTCACCTTTCAAGTTAAAAACGAATTGAGTGACTAAGTAGGGCAATCAAATAGTAGAAGAAGAACAACGAAAAAGTTTGACTGGTAGAGTATACAGAATATAACTTTATAACTTTATTATTAAAGCATTAATAATTGCTCTCAATTATTCAAACTGAAACATGTACTAAGAATGAAAAGTTTGACTGGTAGGGTATACAGTATATAACTTTATTCTATAAATATGTAGCTGGATCATCTATTATATTAAAGCATTTCATTTAAGAAAAAATATTATTAAAATAAGTGAAAATTAATGTGGATATTTTTGACGTGCATTATAGCCTTAATTGTCATTAAGGTAAGTCATTTGACTTATAAATGGCAAAACCCTAAATGCAATGGAAAGCTGCCTCCAGGTTCTATGGGTCTCCCTCTTATTGGTGAGACACTCGAATATTTTTCTCCTCATTCTTTGTACAACATACCACCTTTTTACCAAAAGCGAATGACAAGGTATTTCTATCTCTTTGCTATATGGGGCTAATAATGTGTTTTTTAGTCACAATAATAATAATTTTTCATTACGACTAAAAATATGATATATTTTTTTAGTTAAATTTTGAAGTCATCAAATAAATGTAGGTATACGTACTTAAGGTTATTTGGAAATGTCTAATAATTAAATTCATCTATATGTATGTATATATGCAGGTATGGATCATTGTTTCGGAGCAGTCTGGTGGGGCAACAAGTAGTTGTGTCTACAGATGCCGAAGTCAATTACAAAATATTTCAGAAAGAAGGGGAATCTTTCCGAATTGGGTACACAGAGAGTTTCATTGAAATCTTTGGCCATGAAAGCATGATGGGTTTTCATGGCACGCTTCATAAGCATCTCAAGAACTTGGTTCTTCACCTTATTAGTCCTGAGAACTTGAGGTTCAAATTGCTGCCTGAAATGGAGGAAACAACTCGCAGACATTTCACCTCATGGGCTCATGCCACCACTGTGGACATCAAAGAAGTTTCTTCTGATGTACGTACACATAGTAACAAATTAAATATCGATCTCTCTAGCTAGCTATATATAGAGGACAATTCTCCTATAGGTGTTTCACTTTTAAGCCCTACTGATGGGGTTCTCAGTGTTCTCGACCCGTGAACAGTTTTCGATCATAAATAAAAACTACAATATATACGATCATAAAAAAAAATCGTGCCGAAAATTGTTCACGGGTCGAGAATACTGAAAAACTCCACCGGTAGGGCTTAAAGTGAAACCCTATATGAGAATTGTCATATATATATATATATATGTATGCTACCCATGAATGATTACTTTAATGCTAACCATTAAATTAAAATCAACGATCCATATTTATAGTTGTTAATTAATATTTCTAAAAATAAATTTGGATTTTTTCAAATTTTTGGAAGGATTACGTGATGAAAAACGTGTATTTATTATGAAAATATAATATTGTAAGCTTTTTATTTTTCAAATGCATGTCAATTTCTAAATATAGCTAGTGTTTCTCATTGGTTGTAAACACTATTAATTATGACAAAAAAAAAATTAAATTTGAAATTAATGTAGAAAAAAAATATTTACCTGTGTGACTTGCTATACCAAATGACTATGTTATCACATCATTATAATTGTTAGTACTCATCTATGGGTAGTAACCTTTAAACAGTCTTCCATATAAATATTTGTTTTAGTAGTATTTTTACATCTAGAGATGACATATGTATATATATATTTGCATGCAGATGATATTTGAATATTCTGCTATGAAGCTCATTGGGTATGATGACATGGAGGGAGCAAAGAAACTGAGAGAGAACTTTTCTGCCTTCCTAGATGGCCTTATTTCATTTCCCCTCAACATTCCAGGAACAGCTTACCATGCATGTTTGCAGGTACTAACTCGACTCGATTTTTGACAACATCGGTACAGTTAGTTTGTTTGTGTTTTTTATACCTCGATAATTTTTTTTTCTAATTTTTTTATATAATAGTGTACATTGTAATTATTTAATAACACACTCCGTAAATTTTCAAAAAATTATGAATAATTTACACTACCAAAAATAAGGTTGAAACAGTTGATTTTTACATGCGTATATAGAAAAAAAATAATAAGTATGCGTGCAACAAGCTGTTTAAACATTATTTTAGATAC
Source organism: Humulus lupulus (assembly GCF_963169125.1). NCBI lineage: Eukaryota > Viridiplantae > Streptophyta > Magnoliopsida > Rosales > Cannabaceae > Humulus > Humulus lupulus. The sequence goes on from NC_084798.1 coordinate 216,217,229, forward strand.
TATAATTTATTCGGAATTTCTTAAAAATTTGTAAGATGTTCTAGATAACTACAATGTTCACTTTACATATAAAAAAAAATAAAATTATATATATCTTGATGTCGAAAATAGAAAAATGATGCACTGGTTTTACGTTGTAACCGTTCCTATATATATATATATATTTAGGAAGAATTAATAATCTATTAATATTGGTCCAAATTAATAATAATACACAGGGTCGAAAGAATGCATTAAAAGTGATCCAAGAGAAATTTGATGAAAGGAAAGCATCGAACAAGAAATACGGTGATTATTTGGATCATTTACTGGAGGAAGTGAGTAAAAAAAATACGCTTTTGACTGAAAATATGGCAGTAAATGTGGTGTTTCTGCTTCTTTTTGCTGCTTATGAAACCACTTCTGTTGCCATTACTTTGGCAGTGAAGTTTATTTCTGATCATCCTAAAGTTCAAGCTGAACTAGAGGTTTGTCTTGGATCATTTATTTACATGATATTATTAATAATCTAATCCTCTTCTTCATTTATTTCTTTAAATATACATATTATCTTTCATAATAAAAATCATATATAAACCTAAGTATTAAATAATTTATTTTATATTACAGAAAGAGCATACATCTATTATTAAAAATCGTGAGAACAAGGATTCTGGGATTACATGGCAGGAATATAAATCTATGACTTTTACACATATGGTGAGTATAGTTGGGTTGCTTTTTATTTTAAATATATATATATATATTTATATACTTATAGAGATAGATCCCATATATATATTATTGTCATTTATGAATATAATAACTTTCTATAATTTTTTTTATTATCTGGCTTATAATTTGCAGGTTATTAATGAAACAATGCGACTTGCAAATATTGTGCCAGGAATTTTTAGGAAAGTTGTACATGATGTTGAGATCAATGGCAAGTTGAAAAAATTACATGGATATTATATTATTAATTGATATAAATATAGGGAATTTCTCAAATAGGAGCTTCACTTTAAGCCCTACCAGTAGGGCTCTCAATGTTCTCGACCTTTGAATAGTTTTTGATGTAATTTTTTTTTATGACCGTTTATATTGTAGTTATTTAGAGCATTGTCGCGATTTTTAGAAAATTCTGAATAGTTTACAGTACCGAAAACTATGTTCAAACATGTTGCACGCGTAACTAATT